>NC_087352.1:61344788-61969788 GCF_030014295.1 Loxodonta africana
ATACACAATACAACTCACTGCCTATGGATACCTCTAAAAAACTCTAAAAAAAAAAAAAAAGTTTTTTTTTTTTAGAGGTATCCATACGCAGTGTGTTGTATTGTGTATCTCTTTTTCCCTAAAAGTATGCAGTCAGAAGCTAGGTGAACTTGCCGAGGGTTTTATAAAAACTACAACAGTGTTAGTTTTTAAGGTGTTTTCACAACCATTAATTTGATCCCGAGACTCAGAGGCCCGCAGTCGGTTAGTGCCAGAACTGGAACTAGGGCTCAGGTGTTTTGACTTGTGTCAGGACTCTTTGCATTAACTCCTGCTGCTTCAAGAGCTCCTTGAAGAATATATAAAAGGTCCTGGATCTTTGCTTTTGCTAGATGGCTATCCTTAAACAATCTTCAATCTTTGAGATATTATGGTGACTATATATAGAGTGCTGACCACAGTGAAGGCTGTCCATTTATTTGAAGGAAGAATCAATGGAATTTATTTTGATTCAGTTTTCAGGACTAGATTTCAGAAATTAAAATTTTCATATAAGGAATTTTTTTCTTTGGCTAGTTTCTTTCTGTTAATTTTTGGCTATCTTGTTAACATGAATTTGGTTTTCCCACCATGCCTTGGGTAGGGAAGACTGTTGAAGCCACCTTACAGTGTTTTTATAGGGCATTTCCATTTAACTAAGTTACACAAGAGATGAGCTCAAGGGTGTAAATTAGATGTAAAAAGATGTTAATTTGATAGTGTTTTTAGATAGCACACTCCTGAAACTTAATTGCATTGGGGAAAAAAGTAGGAGGGAGAGTAAATAAAATTACATGGTTGATGTTATAAGCCGCAGTTCACCTCCAGGAATTTATAGCCTTTGAGGTGGTGGTCTCAATGTATGTTAGAGGTACAGAATTCAGGGTGTTCTAGGACTAAGGCAGGCTCTAGACTCTGGGACCTAGAGTAATTTAAAGATGGTGCTTTCATCTCTGTGTTTTGTTTCATCTGTATGTTTTGTTTCTTTATAGCAACCAACGACATTACCCCTGGTTAGAGAGTGATGCTGTGGTGGCCTCAAGTATAGTGCAATTATTCACTGACTCTATTGACTCATTACATGAGAGTTTTAAAGGTAAGAAAATGTTACATTATATTTGTTTATTTTTCACTTTCCCCCTAAGTCATTCAGCTAATCTTTTGCTTCTGCTTTCCTACTTTGTATAATATTATTTTAGCTGGTATCCAATCATTCGTGACAGGAGAAAGGTCAGTAATACATTTTAAGGGTTATAAACTCTTAGGTTTTTTTGTGAGGTAGCTCTGAGTTCCATCAGTTATGAAAAATTTACAGCCATTCTCTTGTCTATATTGCCTGTCCGCCATGTTGAATCTCATTCTGTCCTCTATGACTCTTAATCTCTTTTTCATATTTTCTGTCTTTTTGTGCCTCATTCTGGATAATTTCTTTAGATTTTACTCTCAGGCTACTCAGTTTCTCTTCAGCTATGTCTAATCTGCTTAAAAATTATATCCATTGAATTTTTCATTTCAGTGATTGTATTTCCATTTCTAAAAGTTGTATTTGTTTTTCAAATCTACTCTGATCTTTTTTGATAGCATCTTATTACTTTGTTTTGTTTAGAATTCTGGTTTTTATTTGTTTACATTATTTAAACATGCTTGGTGGGTTTACTTTACTTTATGATCTATATCCAATAATTCCATTATACGAAGTTCTTTTTAGGGAGTGGCTTGTGTTGTTTGTTATTTTTTCAGACTCTTGTTTTTAGAGGCTCCTTTCCTTGTGTGTTTTGTAATTTTGTAATGTAAGTCCATATTTAGACTTTATCTATGAAAATTCTGTAAGGCCTATGATGAGGATGTGTACCTCCAGAGAAGATTTGCATTTGTTGCCAAGTGGAATTATTTAATTTCTTGCTTTGGGGTTTCCCACACCACATAGTTCTATGAAATCAAAACCCAAACTCACTTGCAGGCAGGCCTCAATTCTCACAGTAAGCTTTTTTTCCTTCTCTGACTCAAAGTCCAGGCTAAGACAGAGAAGTTCCCGTTTTTCCCTAGTGTGTCTTTTCAGTGAGGGCGTATTCCTTAGACGATCTTATTTGTCCACCTGTGTTGTTAAAACCTGACATAAGCAAATACTCCAGGGCAACTGTGGCTTCAGCAACAGTTTAACACTCTGGTTTCCTAGTGCCTCTTTGCTTCTGGCCTCTGGTGTTTTCTCCTACTTAGCGTACTAGCTATGCATTTTCAGAGATGTCCTATTTTACCTAGTATATAAGGCTTTATGTTGGGAGGTTTTTAAGAATATTAAACTCACCTACCCAAATTCTTTGGTAGTCTTCTAACTATTTTTCCAATCTCTAGTTTCTATTCCTTCCAAATCATTCTACTTGCTTACTAGATTCTTGTTGTTGTTAGGTGCCATAGAGTCAGATCCAATTCATAGTGACTCTGTGTACAACAGAACGAAACCCTGCCTAGTCCTGTGCCATTCTCACAAATGTTGTTTCGCTTGAGCCTGTTGTTGCAGCCACTGTGTCAGTCCATCTTGTTGAGGGTCTTCCTCTTTTGGGCTGGCCCTCTACTTTACCAAGCATGATGTCCTTCCCCAGGGACTGATCCCTCCTGATAACATGTCCGAAGTATGTGAGACGTAGTCTCACCATCCTTGCTTCTAAGGAGCATTCTGGTTGTACTTCTTCCAAGAAAGATTTATTTGTTCTTTTGGGAATCCATGACCCAAGCCATGGTGTTTTCAGTCACCTCATAATGCAAGCGAAAGTTGGATGATGAATAAGGAAAACCGAAGAAGAATTGATGCCTTTGAATTGTGGTGTTGGCAAAGAATATTGAATATACTTACTAGACTAATTTTCCTGAATACTATTTATGCCATATTCCTTTTCATGTATTTTAATTCAGTATTCAAAGATGTCTGGCCCTGGTACACGTCAGAAACATTGTGGTGATGATTTTCTTGATGATTTCTATGCCAGCCTTGTTACCCTACTTACTATCCTCCAAAAATCCTTGGATATTCCCTCTACTGCTTACTTGCTCATGTAGATTCCACTACCTGGATGAATCCTCAGACACTATATTCTCCTGCATATCTGTTTTTGCTCAGACATTCCTCTACTGCCTTTGAATCTTTGAATCTTCATAGTACATTGTTACAGTTTGGGTCCCTGGGAAGCAGACATCAAGATGGAGTTAGAATGCCAGAGGTTTATCTGGAGTAAACCTGTAAAGATGAGGGATAGGGGAGGTAGGCAAAGAAACCTTCAGACTTCAATGCAGGTCTGACAGCCTGTGAAAGTAGAGATGGGAGGAAGAGATTCAGACTACTGTGCAGCTTTGAGAAAGTACCAGCCAGCCCAACGGGGAGTTCCAGTGCCAAGATTCCTACTGAGAAGTGCCTGTGTTGGGCAGGAATGGCCGGGCCTGTGCCCAGTAGTTTGCTGAGGGCTTCCTGAGAAGAATGTAGCCTTAACTCAGATGCTGCAGGGGGATCAGCAAGTTGTGTTTGAAGGGAGAGAGATTCACATGGTGCACCTCCATGGCTGACAACAGGTGTATGTGGCATTTAGCCATAGAGCTAACAGTTTATCATCCAGCATTCTCGGATGACCTTTTTCATGCCTGATCTTACTTATTTTGCCCAACAATAAGTTGTAAATTCTTCAGAGAAAAAATATTATCTTTCACCTCTTTTTATCCTCCGCAAGACATAGGATAGTGCTGTATTCTCAGTGTTTGATAAATGTTGGTCCAATGAGTAACACCTGAAATCTTAAGAGTACCCACTTTTTTGAAAGGTAGTATTTTAGCTGTTCTTTCCATCCAGAATATATTGATTAGTGAGAACAATATTTGAGCATCAAATTATAGTCACAAAGGCTGTATGTATTTAATGTCTTGATATTAGGGTAAGCACCCTCAGGCTCTTGCCTGTGTGTATGATATAAAACAGTGGCTTAGGAACAGTATGGTACACTGAAAACATCAGAAGTTGGTAGCTAAGTTCAGATGCAGGAAACAGAAGGACAGTGTAAAGCAGAATGAAGAATTATTAAATTGTACTCTTTAGAGAGATCATTTGATCCAGCTCTGTCTCTTTCTTGACGAGAAAAATGAAGACCTGAAAAGCATCTGAGGTCATAGAGCTTATTTGTTTTTGAACTGGGACTAGAAGCTCAATTTTATCGTAAGAGATTACCTCCTAGATGTCTTGTACCTACTTATCTAAAGAAAACTCTCTTTTGTGTGTAGATCAACAAATGCTACCCTTGACCCCTGTCTTAAAAGGTTGGTAAAAATATACGTTAATATTTCATGCCATAGAATAAAGTAAGAGTCTGGGAATTGAGGGCACAGGAATGTTAGAAATGATAAACTGGCTGCTACCACGTGTTGGTGTTCATTGGCCATCTTTCAAAGGATCGGTGTTTGGAAATGCATCAGGCTTCCGTTCTCTTTGCGTGCAGCTCTCTCTTCTTGACCATGTTCCATTCCTTCCCATAGATGCAGAAAGTCTGAAACCGTGTGTTTTAGACTAAATATCCGTTATATAGCCACTAGCCCATGAGGACATTAAAGTAATTGATACTGTTTGAGGATGGTACTGCGTGATCAAGGTTGCAAAAGAATGTGAGATTCATTTCAGAATGATTTACATGAATGACAGTCAATAGTCTTTAATTGCACAAAGGGTTCAATTTTAGTCATTTGGAACATTTCCATTTGAGAAACATTGGATAGTCCATGGTGCCAAATGAAGTGCCAAGTGAGGCCAACAGACTAAAGAGATGCCTAGAGTTGGTTGGTGCTGTAGGCTGTATTTGAGTTAAAAAGCCATACATTTAGACGTTTTGAAGAAAAGCAGATCATTGCCACCATCTCCCACACACCAAATGCTCATTCCAGTGGCCCCTATAAGTACCATGTTTTCTTACAATCTTTCTTATCAATCTGAAAAGCTTTGAAATTGGGTAAACATTAAAAACCTTAGGTTGTAGACATTTAGTTCAAATTTGCATTTTGTATTAGTTTTTGTGTTGTGTGTGTTGTTAAAGATAACCCAAAAGGTCTTCAGCTGTATTTTCTTTGAATTTTAGATAAGCTGCTGCCAGGTGACGAAGGAGCCCTTCGATTACACCTGATGCATTATTGCGAAGCCTGTACAGCACCCAAAATGCCAGAGTTCATTCTGTACACATTCCATAGTGCGTACCAGAAACTCAAGTGGAGGGACCTGCACCCCGATCAGATGCTTATGGAGGCCTTCTTCAAAGTAAGCCCCTCACTCTCCAGGTCGCAGCCCAGAGGCTTCTGGCCTGTGGGGAGCAGCCTGGTCACTGTGGTCGTTCTGCACAGTTGCAGTGCACGTGGCGCCTGTGCTGTGTTGTCCGAATGGTGTTGTGTAAAGCAGCAGCCCGTGCAAACCTTGTCGTTCTGTCGATAACTGGAAGACACCTACGGGAGCATTGTAAACCTCAGGGAAAGACTGTCTATAACATGTCAGTCTTCCCCTAGGTGTTAGTAATATTGTGTGAGAACATAGTTTAATGACTTTGTCTTGCGCAGTCTTGGTTGGAGTTCATGTGTATGCATGAGCTAGGATAGTATCTTTACAACTTTTTACTGTTAAAAGTTCTATTAAAGCAACATGTAAATAGGTACACAGGCCATTAGTTTCTTTTAGCAGTGAATAATGAAGCTGGAGGAGATAAAGTGCAGTGTAGCAACCAGTGTTGCATCTTGATCATATAAAGCCCCGAAATGACCTGGGAAGAGCAGCAATCAGTGTAAGTCTTTGCAGTAGGAACAGTAGTTAAAGCGTAGGCACTGTGGTCTGACTTAGACATCAGTCAGGCATTTGGAGATTTGTTTGTTCTTAAGTTTCTCTTTAAAAAAAAAAAACAAACAAAAAACCTGTCTTAGCTTTTTGACATTGTTTCATTTGTTCTTGGTCACCAGTTCATTTGTGTTTACTCTTAATGTCACATTTATTACTGAGACACGTAAGTGCTTTAATTGATACAGATATACAGTTATTTATGACAATGAGTAAAAGGTACTTCAGTCTTTCAGTGCTGTCATTGTAGTCGTCCTGTAAGTGGATCCCAGCCGGGTGTTGCTTGTCAGCCACTCCTCATTACCTGAGCTCTAAGGAAAGCCAAGGGCATATGTTTTTAGAGAAAATGTTTAAGAGTGATTTTATAGCTGGATTTAATACATGAGGCAAGCACTGTATCTCAGGGGGGTTTATTTTAATGATAGACAGCCCTGATGGCCCTGACCTGCCCAGAAGCTGGGAACCTTTTAATTCTTTGTATCTTGTTGGCATAATAAAGGATGTTTTTTTGGAGGGGAGAGTGGGTGGGATGGGGTTAGGAATAGAGAATATAATAAAGAAGGATGAAGAATAAGTTTCCAAAAGGGAGAAAGAAGTAGTTAGCTTAGTATAATGATGGTCATGTGAAGACATGAGTCGTCATCAAATTCCATTGACTGCTATTTTATTAATGGAGTAGAGCTTTTAATCTTCATTTTGAAAGGATAAAATTGTGTCTAGCCATGCTTCATTTTAAATGATCTAGAAATATTGAAATAGGTTTATAAAAGATAACTTTGAGGGTGATTATGTGCCAGAATTCCCTAATGCATTTTAAATAAGATTTAATTAAATATTATGCATTCATCAAACATTGTAAAGACTAATGTATGGATACATTTTTATAATACAACACTGCACTAAAAAAGCAGTATAAAATTATATATCTTAGTGTAGTGGGTCTAAAAGTGTTTTTTCCTGGACCAGCAGCATCAGCATCACTTGGGAACTCATTAGAAATGTAAATTCTTGTTCCCACCCCAGATCCAGGAAATAAAAAACTCTAGGGGTGGTGCCCAGCAATCTGCGTTTTAAAAAGTTCTCACTCAAATTTGGGAACCACTGTCTAGTAGATCTCGACTTTTGTCCTATCCCATCTGGAAAAATAGGTGTTATTTTTAAAAATACAATTCATTTATGAAACATTGATTTATACACATTTTCAAGATACATGGGCAGCTTAAAGCAAAGCATTGATTTTTGTTTGTTTCCTTTTAGGTGGAACGAGGAAGCCCCAAGAGCTGTTTCTTGTTTTTGGGGTCTATACTCTGTGAAGTCAATTGGGTTAGTGTGCTCTCTGATGCCTGGAATCCCAATCCCCGCCCTGAAACCAGAAGCATGATTGTCTGCCTCCTTTTCATGATGATTTTATTGGCAAAGGAAGATCAACTAGTAGACCAAACAGTAAGTCTGAAGAGCTCGTAATAAAGACTTGGCAAGACTCCTTAGATCCCCACCTTCTAGCATGTTCCGCTAACGCCTGTCAGTGTGAATGTATGCTTAGCGTATGAGATGTGCTTTCATCTAGATGCCTGATTTTCTTGGATAGCTCATAATTTAATTGTAGGTTATGAAGGGAGCCACACTGAGTTAGAATATATAAGTCAATTTTATTTTATATTTCATTAATTCCTAGTTTTATCTCACATATACTTCTTCAAGTCAGTTTTGGCCTATACCACTTTCAGTTTTTTTTCTTGAGTGTATGAGTTTTACTTCTTTCTTAGGCAATTGCTTCCATTTGTCTGTTTTGCCATAGAGTAAATAACTGCTTTCTTAATTCTTCAAATTATAAATTGAGATAGGATTTGAGTTAATGTCTAAAATATGTTAATTTGATACCCATTCCTGATAAAAACTCTCAATAAAACAACAATGGAAGGGAAATTCTTCAACATAATAAAGGGCATCTATACAAAACCAACAGCCAACATCATTCTCAATGGAGAGAGGCTGAAAACATTCCCCCTGAGAATGGGAATAAGACAAGGATGCCCTTTATCACCACTCGTATTTAACATAGTGATGGAAACCCTAGCTAGAGCAGTAAGGCAAGAAGAAGAAATAAAGTGCATCCAAATTGGTAAAGGAGAAGTAAAACTATCCCTGTTCATGGATGATATGATACTGTACATAAAAAAAAAAAACAAAAAACCCATTGCTGTTGAGTCGATTCCGACTCATAGCGACCCTATAGGACATAGTAGAACTGCCCCATAGAGTTTCTAAGGAGTGCCTGGTGGATTCAAACTGCCGACCTTTTGGTTAGCAGCCATAGCTCTTAACTGCTACACCATCAGAGTCTCCAATACTATCATAGAGAACTCTAAAGACTCCACAAGAAAACTATTGGAACTAATAGAAAGATTCAGTAGAGTAGTAGGATAAACAAGAAAAATCAGTTGGATTCCGATACACCAATAAAGAGAAGTATGGAAAGGAAATCCAGAAAGTGATAGCATTTATGATAGCCTCCCCCCTCAAAAAAAATACTTAGGAATAAAGCTAACCAGGGACATAAAAGACCTGTACAAAGAAAACTACAAAACACTGCTGCAAGAAACCAAATGAGAACTCCATAAATGGAAAAACATGGATAGGTGGACTCAATGTTGTGAAAATGTCGATTCTACCCAAAGCAATCTACAAATACAATGCAATCCCAATCCAAATACCAACAGCATTCCTTAACGAGATGGAAAAACTAATCATTAACTTTATATGGAACAGGAAGAGGCCCAGATGAAAAAATCAATATTGAAGAAGAAGAACAAAAATAGGAGGCCTCTCACTACCTGACCTCAGAACCTACTATACAGCTACTGAAGTCAAAACAGCCTAGCACTGGTATAACAACACATACGTTGACCAGTTGAACAGACTCGCGAACCCCAATGTAAATCCAGCCACCTACAGGGTCACCTGATCTTTGACAAAGGCCCAAAGTCCATTAAATGGGGGAAAAGAGTCTTTTTAACAAATGGTGGTAAATTGGATATCCATCTATAAAAAAATGAAACAGGACCCAGACCTCATACCATACACAAAACTAATTCAAAATGGATCAAAGACCTAAACATAAAACCAAAAACCAAAAACTATAAAGATCACAGAAGAAAAAATATGGTCAATGCTAGGGGCCCTAATATACAGGATAAACAGGGTGCAAGCCATAACTAACAGTACATAAGCCCCAGAAGAAAAGTTAAATAACTGAAATCTTCTAAAAATTAAATACTTATGCTCATCCAAAGACTTTACCAAAAGAGTAAAAAGAGAACCTTAGACTGGGAAGAAAAATTTTGGCTATGACATACCCGACAAAGGTCTTATCTCCAAAATCCTTGGGAAAATCCAACACCTCTACAACAAAAAGACAAATAATCCAGTTAAAAAATGGGCAAAGGATATGAACAGACACTTCACCAAAGAAGACATTCAGGTGGCTAACAGACACATGAGGAAATGCTCAAGATCACTAGCCATTAGAGAAGTGCAAATCAAAAGTGTAATGAGATACCATTTCACCTTGGCATTACTGCCACTAATTAAAAAAAAAAAGAAGATAACACATGTTGGAGACTGTGAGGAGACTGGAACTCTTATACACTGCTTGTGGGAATGCAAAATGGGACCACCACTTTGGAAAATGATATGGTGCTTCCTTAAAAAGCTAGAAATAGAAATATCATACGAGCCAGCATTCCCACTCCTAGGAATATATGCTAGGGAAATAAGAGCCGTCACACAAGCAGGCATATGCACACCCATGTTCATTGCAGCATGGGTGCTGCAACAATAGCAAAAAGATGGAAACAACCTAAGTGCCTATCAACAGATGAATGGATAAACAAACTATGGTACTTACACACAATGGAATACTACGCAGTGATGAAGAACAACGATGAATCTGCAAAACATCTCACAACATGGATGAATCTAGAGGACATTATGTTGAGTAAAATAGGTCAATCACAAAAGGACAAATACTGTATGAGACCATATTATAAAAACTCATGAAAAGGTTTACTCACAGAAAAAAATAATCTTTGATGGTTACGAGGGAGGGGAGGAGTAGGGATGGAAAAACACTAACTAGACAATAGGTGATAACTTTGGTGAAGGGTAAGACAGCATACTGGGAAAGTCAGTACAGATTGACTGAGGCAAAGTCACAGAAGCTTCATAGACACATCCATACTCCCTGAGGGACTGAGTTACTAGGCTGAGGGCTGGGCACCATGGTCTCAGGGGACATCTAGCTCTATTGGCATTGCATGGCCTATAAAGAAAATGTTCTATATTCTACTTTGGTGAGTAACATCTGGGGTCTTAAAAGCTTGTGAGCAGCCAGCTAAGGTATATCTACTGGTCCCATCCCACTTGGAGCAAAGGAGAATGAAGAAAACCAAAGATGCAAGGGAAGGATTAGTTCAAAGGACTAACGGACCATAACTACCAGTCTCCAGGAGATTGGGTCCAGAACAACCAGATGGTGCCTGGCTACTAGCACTCACTGCTCTGAAAGGGATCACAATAGAGGGTCCAGGACAGAGCAAGAGAAAAATGTAGAACAAAATTCAGACTTACAAAAAAAGACCAGACTTACTGGTCTGACAGAGACTGGAGAAACCCTGAGAGTATGGCCCCAGACAACCCAGTACTGAAGTCACTCCTGAAGCTCACCTTTCAGCCTAAGTTTAGACTGGCCTATAAGACAAATAATAACACACGCAGTTCAACCATATATATGAGACTAAATGGGCACACCAGCCCAAAAGCAAAGACAAGAAGACAGGAAGGAACAGGAAAACTGGCTGTGAATGGAAATGGGGAACCTGAGGCTGAGAGAGTGTTGACACATCATGGGGTTGGCAACCAATGTCACAAAGCAATTTGTGTATTAATTGTTTAATGAGAAACTAATTTGCTCTGTAAACTTTCACCGAAAGCACCAAAAAAAAAAAAGAAAAAAAAAGGAAGATAGGTGTTAGCAATATGGAGAAATTGGAGCATTGCTGATAGGAATGTAAAATGGTGCAACCGCGGTCGGTGGTTCCTCAGTACATTAAACGTACGATTTCTTTATCATTCAGAAATCCACTCCTGTAACCCCAAAACAATTGAAAACAGGTGCTCAAACAAAGCTTATTAACAAATGTTTATAGCAGCACTATTTACAATAGCCAAAAGGTGGAAACTACCCAAATGACCATCAACAGATAAATGGATAAACAAATTGTGGTGTATGGAATATACAATGAAATATTATTCAGCCATAAAAAGGAAGGAAGTGCTGATGTATACCATAAGATGGATAAATCTTGAAAACATGATGCTGAGTGAAAGAAGCCAGACAAAAGGTCATATATTGTGTAATTCCATTCATATGAAATATCCAGACGAGGCAAATCTATAAACAGAAAGCAGATTAGTGGTTGCCAGGGGCTGGGAGGCTTGGGGAACAACGGGGAGTGACTGCTTAGTGGATATGGGATTCCCCTTTTGGGTTGATAAAAATGTTCTAGAACTAGATAATGGTGATAGTTGCATAGCATTATGGATGTACTAAATGCCACTGAATTGTATGTTTTAGAGTGGTTAAAATGGTAAATTTCATGTTGTTTGCATTTTACCACAATAAAAAAATTAGAATATATATATAAAAAAGAAATTATACCGTTCCACATCCAAATTATCATTGTAAAATTTAACATAGTTTGATGGTTTCAAATTATTTAGAGATTAGAGAAGTTCATATAGAATGTTCACTATGGACAAAGAATAGTTTGGATCCATTAGCCTCAGGCTTTATAAATAATAGTAACATCTGTAATATTTTAGAATGATGATATGAACATAAGTTAGACAAAATACAGTTTTATTATTGGTTTTTAGTTGTTCATTATTAAGAAAACTGAGTACTTAATTCTAAGTGTTTGGTTTTAGTTTAGTTTGTTTTTTCTTTTTTGCATGCACATACAATAATCCAAAGTCAGTAAGAGATAAATCGTCTTTGAACGTATGCTGCAATTCTTAAAGTGTATTTGGCTAGAACATAAATTAATTCACTGACCTCCCCCCCCCGCAAAAAAAAAAAAAATGTCAGTCTGTTCAGCTATCTTATCCCTTATGACCAGAGGACAAATGTTCCCGTTGTTGTCAGACTTATTTTATGGAATGCCACCAGATCAGAGAGTTCCTATGAAAACTGGGCTCTGAACGCTTATAAAAAAAAAAAACCTTGGTATTAATGGGGTTTTGCCAAGACTTTGGCTATTACTTTTAGTGGTGCTCCTACGTTGCATAGATTCTAACCTGACAGATGTGTTGTGTCTGACTTGTTTGAGATACATATTTCTGGGAGAATAGGGGCTCTGGAACTAAAAGAATGTATGTTTCATTTTTAGGATTCGGCTTTAGTCAGTCTCCTTGGACAGACAAGCTCACTTTCATGGCATCTTGTGGATATTGTGTCATACCAGAGTGTGATAGGTTATTTCAGTAGCCATTATCCGCCGTCCATCATCCTGGCTAAAGAATCTTCTGCCGAATTAATAGTGAAGCTCCTAAAAGTGTCTGCAGGCCTTTCCATTCCAACTGATGGCCAGAAACATCTTGTAAGTTGAGTGTGTAATTTAAGAGACAGAATATTCTTTCGGACCAGTTGTAGCATAAATACTACTGAGGACAACCTTGAACCCAGTGAGTTCACAGCAGAGAAAGTTGGATGTGTTTTGTAGTGTACTTCTGTTTTGGCCTCCTTCTGGATCTTTTAGTTTTATTTCTTTCTTTCGGTAAGCCTTTACTTACTAGCAGTGTCACATCCTGAAGAGTGGGCGGAAGGTTTGAGGGCTGGGCGTAGGCAGTTGGTTTAGTGATCTGAATGTTAATGGCAGGAGAGTAACAGGGAAGTTACGAGCATGAGCTTGAGGTCTCACAAGCTTGGGTGCCCGACTCACTGCCTTGTGACTTTGGGCAAGTTCCTTGATTTTTCTCATCTGAATTGGAAATAATAATACCCTGCCTTAAAGGATTGTTGCGAGGAATAAGATAATGAACATGAAAGTTTTTAGAGAAGTTCCTGGCAAGTAACTAATGTTTAATTAATGCTGTTATTAATGTAGTAAAAAGGAAGAGTGTCCTACTGAAATTTGGGAGAACAGGGGTTCTGCTCGAAGTGTTACCACAGATTTGCACACCCTGCATATAGGGTCGCTATGAGTCAGAATCGACTCGACGGCACTGGGTTTCTGGGTTAGACATAGGGACTTTGGGCATTAGATCTCCTTGTGGATTCCTGATCTCTCCTCTTCATTCCCTACCCAAGCAGCCAGTGCAGCACCAGCCTCCTAGGGAGGGCTTGTTTGACACTGCTTGCTTGGATTAGTTTGATGATTCTTTTTTTGTTTGTCAGGATGCAGTTCCAAAATGCCAAGCGTTCACTCATCAGGTGGTCCAGTTTCTCAGTACCCTGGAGCAAAATGGAAAAATCACTTTAGCAGTCCTTGAGCAGCAAATGTCTAAACTCTTAGATGATATCATTATCTTTAACCCACCTGGTAAGTGACTAGTGGGAAATCGTGTATGTATTCAGTAACTAAATACCTGCTGTGTTACAAAAGGCATTTGTGTCACAAAAGA
This sequence comes from Loxodonta africana, assembly GCF_030014295.1. Lineage (NCBI taxonomy): Eukaryota > Metazoa > Chordata > Mammalia > Proboscidea > Elephantidae > Loxodonta > Loxodonta africana. The sequence goes on from NC_087352.1 coordinate 61,358,335, forward strand.
GGCTATCCAAATGACCAGTAAACATGAAAAGATGCTAAACCTTGTTAATGATCAAGGAAATATAAAGTAAAACCATAGTGAGATACTATGACATGCCCACCAGAATGGCTAAAATTAAGATTTAAATGCCAACTGTTGGAAAGGATGTGTATCAACCTAACTCTCATATACGGCTGACCACAGAGTAAATTGGTATAACCATTTGTAAAAGTTTAGCGTCATCTACTTAAATTTACATGTCCCATGAACCAAAAGAGACATATGCACACGTGTACTGGAAAACATGAACAAGGATGGTCATAGCTTTGTACCTGAGGAGATCCCAAACTGGAAAGAACCTGTATGTTCAATAAAAAAAAAAAATTTTTTTTTAGATGGGATAAATTGTTACATAGTCATAAAATGGAGTACACTCTAGTGGTGAAAATCTGTCCCAACATAGATGATTCTCACAAATGTTTTTATGTTTATTTAAATAATGTTTAAAAATAGGCAACTGCTCTATGTAGGAAAGCATACTAATGTAAAGCTGGTATAGTGAATGAGTTGATTAGAACTGGTGAACAAAAAATCAGTTGAAATTTTTAAATGTGTCTGCAATATAGATTTATTACGGAAGGTAGATAATAAAGTAGTTACAAATGTAGATTCTAGAACCAGATTCTGGCTTCACCACTTAGGGGTTACGTGACTCTGGACAAGTTAAATAACCTCACCTGCAAAATGGGGATAATAATTGTACATATTTCATAAGGATCAAATGAGATAATTACCTAAAGGATGAGCAACAGCCTGGCAAGTCAACAACACTCAATGAGTGTTTAAAAAAAGGAAAAGAAAAATCACCAGGCATTGCTGGAGAAACTGATCTTTAGTTGGTCATATGTGCTTGGGCCATGAACGTTGGTTAATACCTGGCCAGACAAATAGAAGAAGGGGGTTCTAGAAAGATCTTAGTCCGAAGAGCGATAGGATCAGATCTAGTTTTTGGAAAAGCATCTGTTGGCCATGTTGAAGATGATCAGGAAGAGGAGATACTTGGATCAGTTAAGAGGTTCATTGCAGTAATTAATTGTTAACTATGAGTCATAATTAAAAGATAAAACTGCCATTCAGCTGAAATTTAGAGATAAGGCTTTTATTACCAAGAATGTTCACACTCATAGAAATACGTGAAAAATATATATTAATACACATACTGTTACTATTTCTCTAAAACTTTTTTTTTTTTCTTTAGTGTTTAGTTGACATAAGTAGGTTTTATGACCCTGGTGGTGTAGTGGTTAAGAGTTATGTCTGCTAACCGAAAGGTCGGCAGTTCGAATCCACCAGGCACTCCTTGGAAACCCTATGGGGCAGTTCTGCTCTGTCCTATAGGGTTGCTATGCATCGGAATCGACTCGACAGCAACGTTTTTATTTTTTTAATAGTAGTGTTGTGGGCGAGGTGACCGAGTGGTTAAAGTGACGGACTGCTAATCCATTGTGCTATGCACTCGTGGGTTCAAATCCCATCCTCGTCGATATCAGTTCTCTGCCTCCCCAAGTGGAGAGTTTCCTTTGGAGCCCTGGTGGTGCAGCAGTTAAGAGCTATGGCTGCTAACCAAAAGGTTGGCAATTCGAATGCGCCAGCTGCTCTTTGGAAATCCTATGGGCCAGTTCCACTCTGTCCTATAGGGTTGCTGTGAGTTGGAATCAACTCCATGGTAACAGGTTTTTTTTCTTTATTTTTTTTTTTGTATAGTAGCATTAGGAGCCCTGGTGGCACAGTGGTTACGAGCTTGGCCGCTAACCAAGAGGCTGGCAGTCTGAATCCACTGGCCACTCCTTGGAAACTCTACGGGGCAGTTCTACTCTGTCCTATCGGGTTGCTATGAGTCAGAATTGACTTGATGGCAACCGGTTTCATTTTTTTTTTTTTTTTTTATAGTAGCAGTAAGTTAGGGTTTATTTGACACTGTGCAAGTAGATGAATTTGTTTTGATGAGTGTGATGAGTAAGATCTTCCAACTTCTTCCCATTCCCATTGACATAAATACTGAAGTCACATTTCTAGTCTGGAAGACAATGTACCCAACTCAAGGAGAGCTAGAAATAGTTGGCAAAAATTATGACTGTTGGGTAGTTTCCTCCACACACTGTAGTGAAGCATATTTTCTGTTTTTGATTGTAAAAAAAGAATCAACCTCAGTGACCTTCTTCACTCACTTGCAGTTATTTTTCTTGAAAAACGAATTAGCTGTTTTCTTTGCCTTCCATTCCCTTTTCACCTCCAAATTTTTGGAAAGACCCATTTATACTGCCAGCGCTTCTACTCTGCCCACTTAAAAAACAAAAACCAAAGAAATGAAAGAGTTGTTAAGAACCTCTAAAAAGATTTTTCCTTTCCTTACTTTTAAATTTAGTTTTAAGTAATAATCTTATTCCATGTAAATCACTCTAGAATATTGACAGCTTTGGCATGGGTGGGGGGAATAATTTTTAGAGTGATTTTCTAATTAATTTAGCAGATGACTGCTGAGATGTGTGTATTTGGGTTTCTGTGAGGAAAGGTTAGAAAGTAAAGATTCGTTAGGCTCCTTACGATAAGTAAGTTACTCTTTCACATCAGTCTGTTATATGTCTGTTAAAGTACCTTCTGCCACACTGCTATACCCAAGAAACTGGCAGTACTTCCTACTTTTGCCCTTACAAAGTACTGATGTGCCATCTCCTATCCTGAAAAGCTAAGCATCTCTACCTGGAGTCTTCCTTCTAGTCCTCTTGGGATCAGCCACTAGAACTGTAAAGTCTGCCCGGCAAACAGCAGAGATAGAAGCACTGTTGTTCTCTTGATCACACTCGTATCACCACTGCTGCAGTCTTTTTCAAGTGTGTGTCTGTGTTCCCCACAGACATGGACAGCCAGACCCGCCACATGGCCCTCAGTAGCCTCTTTGTGGAAGTCCTAATGATGATGAACAACGCAACTATTCCAACTGCTGAGTTCCTCCAGGGCAGTATCCGGACCTGGATTAGCCAAAAAGTGCATGGGCTGGGGGTGCTGCCCCTTTTAACAGCAGCCTGCCAGAGCCTGGCTTCCGTCCGCCATATGGCTGAGACCACAGAAGCCTGCATCACGGCCTACTTCAAGGAAGGTAAGATAACAGTCATCTCATGTTCTCCTATTGGTCTTTTCCAGGGAATAGTAAAGCTTTGTCATCACGGTATCTCTTTCTGGAGACTTTTCTATGAGGGGTTGCACCGTTTTAATTTCTGCTTTGTAAATGTTGATATTTCCGAGTACATTTTGTCTTATTTGTGAAGATCTTAATTTAGCATGAGAACCCCTGATCCAGGTCTGTTGGTGCAGTCGCATATTTAAAAGGAGGGAATCTCTAATTCATTATTATATTCGTTTTGGAGTGTCAGACCAACCCTTTTATTATTGACAAATTGTGTTATGTCACAGGCCAAGTCATAGTCCTCAAAACATGCTATAAACCAGCAGCTGTATAATCATGCTCCATGGTACTAATTGTTCCCCTTTTTTGTCACTTTTGTTAAGATGAGTTTTCATAGAAGTCTTTTTATTGCTTCTTGTCTCACCTTTTAAGCTATTATGACGAGGTCACCCTGTCTCCAGCCTTCTGTTTATCTTTTCTTACTCCCTGTCTCTGAATTCTCAGATTCTAAAAGATGTGGCCTGGTTAAGAAATGTTGTGCAGAACAGTAGTTCTCAACTATGATACCCAGGTACACATCGTATTGCAGACAGTAGGAGACAAGCGAGGGTGTTGGAGTGAGGATGCTGGCAAGTACACATAACCCGCCCTCTGTCCTGTCTCCACAACCCATGGACAATCCATGTCCACCTGAGGGAGGTGCTGTGCATGTCTCCATGTGACTTCCACCCTCACTCCCCCGCAAAGAATTGAGAACCACTAGAATAACATTCCTGCTCCAAATTCATTTGTGTTACTAAAATCAAAATGGGTTTTTTTTTTTTTTTCCAGTCTGTGAAACATTTTCAAGGGTTTCTTTTGGGATATGAGTCAAACTAAGCTTTGATATATAAAAATATTCATTATGGATAGAGTGGTAATAATTTCCCTTGGAAAAGCATGAGTAGTCATAACATATTAATAACAGCAGTAGATAAAGTTATAACTTACGTAACGGGGGCAGGCAGTGTCTGTAAGTGACTTTACTGCTCACAATATGGTAAGAAAGGTGGTTTACGAGTATGCAGCGCTGAATTCTGATTTCTTAGCCGCAATAGTGGCCAGCCTGGGTGCAGACATTTAGTCGCTGAGGGCTTTCTAATCGCCGAGACACATTCTGCTCTTTTGGAATCTAGCACCAATGTGAGAAATGTTTTCTTGACTTGAAGCTTAAAGTCTAAAGATTCATTGAAATGGTTCATTAATTTGACTCTTGCTTTTATCTTGATTTCCTTTTTTGGTGTTCTTTTCTCAGACTCCCTCAATCAAAATGTAGGATGGGGCCCCATTCTGGTGTCCCTTCAAGTTCCTGAGCTCACCATAGAAGAATTTCTGCAGGAGTGCCTGTCCCTGGGCAGTTACTTGACTCTTTATGTCTACTTGCTTCAGTGTTTAAATAGTGAACAGACTCTAAGGAATGACATGAAAGTGCTGCTCATCTTAAGCAAGTGGTTGGAACAGGTGTATCCAAGGTACGTTGGCTCCCTGGCTGCTGTATCAAACTCGTTGCTTTTGGTTAACTTAGAGTTTAGGATTTAAGTCTATATTTAAGTACACAGAACCAAAAACCCATTGCCGTTGAGTCAGTTCTGACTCATAGCAACCCTATAGGACAGAGTAGAACTGCCCCATGAGTTTCCAAGGAGTGCCTGGCGAATTCGAACTGCCGACCCTTTGCTTAGCAGCTGTAGCACTTAGCCACCAGGGTTTCCACATAGAACCAAGTGATACGTGAAAAAAAAAAAAGCAAAAAGACTGGGAGTTGAGGGCTGGCACAGAAAATATGGCCAGAGTTGAGATTGATGGAGGTGAGCTGAGCTTTGACTTGAGACCATCGAGGTATTTCCTGCTCTGTGAGTCTAGAGGTTGACTACTATTGGCTAATGTTGGAGTAACCTAACACTGACAGAATGGTAGCTGTAATAAATTATATTTTGTTCTAAAAATGCGTACCACATGGTAGAAATATTCTTACATTTGTGGGCTAATTTTCTGAACAGGTTTTATTTCCTAAAACCAGCATTTTGAAGCACCAATCTTCAGTTTCCTTAACAGTAGAGATAATAATACCTACCTCTTAGGATTGTAATAGGGATTAAGCGAAAGAATGTGAACCCCTTGTACAGTGTCTGGTGGATAGTAAGTGTTCAATAAATGGTAGCAATTACAATTCCATTACTCTTATTAACCAGAATGCTCCTTAGAAGCAAGGATGGTGAGACTCTGTCTCACATAATTTGGATATGTTGTCAGGAGGAACCAGTCCCTGGAGAAGGACATCATACTTAGTAAAGTAGAGGGTCAGCAGAAGAGAGGAAGGCCCTCAATGAGATGGATTGACACAGTGGCTGCAACAATGGGCTCAAGCATAACAATGATTGTGAAGATGGTGCAGGACCAGGCAGTGTTTTGTTCTGTTGTACGTAGGGTCGCTGTGAGTAGAAACCAACTCGATGGCACCTAACAACAATACTCTGTTAACATTACCTGTTAGCCCAAGCTTTCAAAGTACTAAATGTCCCTTATACTTGAAACCTAAACGTGGATTTTCAGTTAAATGGGTATGGAAAAACTCCACTTCTGATTTTCTTTTCCTCCTGTGCCTTCCCCCAGCTCTGTGCAGGAAGAGGCAAAGCTGTTTTTGTGGTGGCACCAGGTTCTGCAGCTGTCCCTGATTCAGACGGAGCAGAACGACTCTATCTTGACAGAATCTGTCATTCGAATTCTGCTCATGCTTCAGAGCAGACAGAGCCTGGTGGCTGAGGAGAGGCTCAGCTCTGGGATTCTGGGGGCAATTGGGTTGGGCCGGAAGTCACCCTTGTCTAACAGGTAAGGAAGCCCTGCCACTGCTCTTAGTAAACAGGCCTCTAACGTCTGCACCTGCTTAGGGGTTGTGATACTTTAACAGGGTTTTTGAGTTAGAGGCTAAGTTTTCCACAAAAATTAAGATAGAAAGAAAAAAAAAATTATAGCCTGATTCTATCTTTATATTTTAAAAAGTGTTTAGTTTTTCTTCACTTTAAAACAGCTTTGTTTTTAAGTTTGAACAGTGTTATTTTAGTAGTATCTCTTATGTTTTTACTTTGTTACCCTATCGCACTACTGATTTCTTTTTGGCCTTGGGCCAGTGATGGTGAAGGAGGTTAGGTTAGCATACCCCAGCCAGCTGCTTCACGGGGAGCATTTTGTCATCATGCTGTGAGTTCAGGAAATACAGAGCTGGAAAGGGCTCAGTACAGAAGAACTGGTAAGTCATCAGGATGGGTTAAGGTCGTTGGTAGGAAAGATAAGGAATGAGAAATGAGTCTAGGTTTTTGTTGCTAAAATATTCTAAAGCACGAAAGAATTTTCTATTAGTCCCTCACTTTAAGTCATAATATTTATGTATATCATGGTTTTCTTTTTGAAGTCCGTATCAGTGTTGACAAGGGTTCTCCTATCATTCAGATGTTAGCATTCTTGTGGAATAAGACATTGTATTGTTGCAGCTTTGAGAACCACCCAGTCCAAACCAGTTAACATCATGTTTCCTTGTTTATGGTAGAATTTAGCAGGACTGTATGATTTTTGTTTCTCTTAAATTGGGTTCATGGGTCTTCTGGTTGAATGGGCTCTTCCATTTTTTAATCTGAATTATGCATACATTGTTTGAGTGGTGGTAATGGAAAAGGAAGATAAGGTTCTTTCTTGATCATAAGATTTTCCTGAAGAAGTTAACAAGAGTTGCTCTAGAAATGTTTTTTGTTTTTTAATAGAAAATATGGTGTTTAATTTAAAATGCTTACCCAAAATAATTTACTTCTTTTGTCCTCCCCATAATGTTTAAGGTTCCGAGTGGTTGCCCGAAGCATGGCTGCCTTCCTTTCAGTTCAGGTTCCTACAGATGACCAGATTCGACTGAAGCCTGCCTCTGAATTACATCTGACTCTGAAAGCTCAGCAGGTCAGTAAAAACAGCTTTACCATTCAGGGCTAGAAATTTTCCATCAGACCTTCCCCAGAAGGTGGAAAGGTGGTGGCTCCCTTGTTTTTTACACGTCATGACGTGATGATTGTCAATAGTGCAGCATTCCCCTTAGTAGGTTGCACTTACTGGAGAATGCTTATGGTGTGTGCCCACCTCAGATTTTCAACCAGTGTTTTGTAGGCACTAGCCTCTAGCACTATGACTTTCATTGTAGAAGAAGCAAGATGATATGAATCCAGTGTAAGATTTAATTTCACTTCTGATGAAAGTGAATATACATTGATCTGCCATATCCTGGGGGTTGAGGGCTGGCACAGAAAATACGGCCAGAGTTGAGATTGATGGAGGTAAGCTGAGCTTTAACTTGAGACCATCGAGGTATTTCCTGTTTTGTGAGTCTAGAGGTTGACCACTATTGCCTAATGTTGGAGTAACCTAACACTGACAGAACGGTAGCTGTAAGAAATTATATTTTGTTCTAAAAAAGGTGAGCCACACAGCATTGGTCACATCCATGAAGCTCTGTTTTTCACCTGTAAACAGGTTGGCCCCATACAACAGTGTACAACATAACACTAGCCAGCATTCTTGAGTGCCTGCACATGTCAGGCACTGTTCTAAGTTTAACTCATTTAATCCTCATGACAATCCTGTAATGCTAACCAGTACCAGTAGCTGTCAGGTTGACACCCACTCACGGCAACCCCATGTGTGTCAGAGTACAACTGTGCTCCACAGGGTTTTCATTGGCTAATTGTTCAGTACATCACTAGGCCTTTCTTCCAAGGCACCTTTTTGTGGACTCGAACCTCCAATCTATAATATCCAAAGCCCATTGCCTTCCAGTCAATTCCAACTCATAGACTGGTATTACCCTTGATTTTGGATGACGAAATGGAGACAGAAAGAAGCTAAGTAACTTGTCCAAAACTGTTGGGGTTGGGATTCACACCTAGCCAGTCTGGCGCCTCCAGGCTCATACTCTTATCACTCTGCTGCCCTGTCTGTTTCCATGGTAGATGCTTATACATCCTTAGGTCTTCTGAAAGTGTTTCTTCTGCAGCTTTGTAATGTCTAAGCCAGCCATGTGTAGTGTGCTATCTCGGTTCTTAAGAACAAGGATCAAATGGTACAGTCTGCAGGTTCTTCAGGGGTCTGGGTTTACAAAATGCTGACACCGGAAATTAAAAGGCAAGACTATTGCTGTATAAGTCCTAATGTCTTTCCCTGCTCCCCCCTTATGTCTTATATGGAGCCCTGGTGGCACAGTGGTTAAGAGCTCAGGCTGCTAACTAAAAGGCTGGCAGTTCAAAGGCACCAGCCGCTCCTTGGAAACCCTATGGGGCAGTTCTGCTCTGTTCTGTAGGGTTGCTGTTAGTTGGAATTGACTCGATGGCAATGGGTTTTTTTAAAATGTCTTTCATGGAACATCCCGAGCAGGCAGGTGAGTCTTCCAAGGGCAGATGTGAAGTCAGGAAGCTGCACTTGAAGGTAGATTTGAGAAGTCAGAGGGGTGATAGCACCTGTGACTCTCCGGTGGCCACCAGGTTACACAGGCCTTGCATCTCTTTGCCTGCATTCCTTTACATTTAAAATGATGACTCCCTGTGCATAGGCTGCCAAACTTATCAAGGCGTTCAGACTTTTTAAAATAAAGTTATCTCCTTATAAAATGGTTTATCTTAGGCAAGTGTCAAAGTAGATCATTTTGAGGACTAAACTTCCAAAAGCCAGAGAGATGGGGAGAGAAGCAGACATGCTGTGATTCACGGGAGGCCTGTCCACACTGACTCCTGTTCTGAGACTGAACCTTGTTTACACAGCTCTTAACTTGGTATCAATATCCTGGTAATTTATTTCTAAGCTGTCAGTTCATTTACCATCCTTCCAAAAGTCCTCCTGCCCATTTCTTGAGGTAAGCAAACTCCAGCTGTTAATACATATTTTCTAGTGCACTGTTTCTCATAAATGGGAGGGAAGGGTGGGGACTGCCATGGTGGTGGGTATGTGCCAAGAGGCAGGGAACACCTTTACAGTCCTGGGCTGGGTGAGCTTGTGCAGGTGCAAAACAAGACCCTGCACCCTCGAGAACCGTTGTTCTGGGTTTTTGTTAGCTTGTTTTCTCCACTTGCGGTCTTTTTCCCCTCTTCTCCCACTGTATAGGAAGGAAAAATGAAAACTAAGAAAATTTTTTTTTTCCTCTGAAGGAGCGGTGTGGAAAGCTTTTCTTCTATCCTTTCTGTGCTGTTTGTCAGATGGTAGTGGCAGAAATGTGATCTGATACTTGTTTACTGATTGAATGACTTTGTTGTTTATCCTCAGTGACACTTAGCAACCGATTTCTTGAGAATTTAGTTTAGTTGGACAGTTGAGCATGACATTATTTTGTAACCAAAGAACAAGCCAAACAGCACATCAAAGCGGTCTCCGCTTAGTGAGATGCCGCCGGTCTTGTGAAGCAATCCAGAGCCAAGAGTCACCACTGTCGGTCAGGCCGACTGTGGGTATAGTTGGGGCTCCAGGAACAGAGGCAAGGTTCACCCTGTCGCCAGGGCTTGATCTGTCAGGGAGGACTCAGTAGGTGCTACTGGGGAGAATGAGGGCAAGACATGGCTTCAGGAATGAGTGTGGCAGGTGAGGAATATAGCAGCAAGACCAGCCTGACCTCAGCAGGGGCTCTTGGGGGAAGGGTAGGGAAATGGCACAGGACAGGAGGGAAGGCTGGATGTGGAAGCTGCAAAACCCAGCGAAATCTGAGTTGCTGGAATCCATCTGGTTGTGATTAATCAGGGCCTGCCTTCTGTACTCCTATTTCCAGTTCTCTGGTCTCCCCCAAGATTCACAGTTGTACCGGATTGTAATAGAAGGATGTGCTATACCTGCAGAAATCAAGTTAACCGTCTTATCTTCTGTGTCTTTTAGGCTCTGAATGCTCTGGAATCCATGACATCAAATAAGCAGTATGTTGAATACCAGGATCAGATATCTCAAGCTGCCAAGTTTATAAAGCATCCTGGCCATTGCCTCCAAGATGGGAAAAGCTTCCTGGCTCTTCTCGTTAACTGTCTCTATCCAGAAGTGCATTATTTGGACAACATACGATAGTACACCGAGGCCCATAGAAAATCTGTTGTTTATGTTTACATTTAACTTTGCTGTTGCACAAGGAACTTTGCTCAGTTTCACTGCAGAGCTCAGTTCAGCCAATGAGTAGTGACTGGGATGCACGCTGCAGGCCCTGGAAAACTACTGTGCATGTACGCGTGTGTGTGTTTTATTAGCCCCTAAGACTTCCCTAGAACTTTTTAGTTTTTATGTCATCCAACAAGAGACACTTAGTAAGTTCCACTTGGGGACAGTACCCCTCACAGTTGCCGAATTCACCAGTCATCTCACAAGACCCCAGGGTGGGGTTCTTTGTATGTCTTCACTTCTGCCTCCTCTGGTTTTGTTGAAATGTGAAGACTTTGGGCGTCATGTAGAAGCCTCACTTTTGAACACCGTCTGAGTTCTTCCAAAGTAAAACATACCAACTTTGAAAATGTCTGCGTTTCTCAAAAGTGAGGAAATACATCAGCTTAAAGGAATTGTGTTACCTGTCTAAGAAGGGAGTTAAGAGTGCTGAGCTAGTCAGGAGCCACATTCACGACTGCAGGTCCTCTGTTTCCAACCACTGCTAACAACTGACAATAAAAGACTGGCATTTAAAGTGAGTCATTGTCTAGAATGTGACCACTTGATCCTGGGTGTAGCGGACCCAGGAGATGGTGTCAGGTTTGTCTCCATCCAGCTGTGTGTCCTCATGGAGAGGAGCCATCCATCCACGTCGGGGTTGCATGCTGAAGGTTTGTGATGAGAATCCTGGGCACAGTGTGTTTTCCTTGGTCCGTGTGGTGGAGTGTGTAGGCGGGACTTACTCTCCACTTCGTTGCCATTCCTCCATTCCTCTTGATCCTTCTCCCAGCCCTCCCGTCGTTCCCATCACTCACTCAGCTCCTGTCAGCGTCCGAGTTTGTAACTCCTGATAGACACTACACTGGGTATCTGAAGGCCCACTGCTGAGAGAGACTGAAGACTGGATGATTCTGTAATCCCTACTTGTTTCTTCATTCTCTGTTTAAACTCAAAAGAAGATCGTGGACCTGCGGAAATGTGTCTTTGGAAATCGAATCAGAGCAGGAGACTTGCTGAAGTTTGGCTTTTTTTTCAGTAGTGATGTGCCTTCTGTTGTTAACAATGCATCCATTACCAAAGCCTGTCTGTAGTGTTGCCTTGTTCTGTTGCTATCTTCTCGCTCATGTCATTTCCCCCAAGAATTAGCAAATTGACTTCTGTACTCATATTTGTAATTCTTTTGGCTCAGACTTGATTTTATTTGTCCGGCTTGCATAATGTTTCTTTTGTTTATGGGTTATCAATAGCCCAAGAACACTTACTGAAGAATGGCCAGTCACTGACAGCTTATTGTGGGATGCTAGTGATACAGGTTAATGGAGCGATAACCTCTTCTCAAGTCTCTTTTTTGGAGTATTTCCCCAGCATTTGGAAGTATGTAGGGGCCCTTCTTACTGAATTTCTGTAGTTGGGCAGAAGAATTCCACCTCACAGACCTGCTCTGGAGCTCTGATAAAGATCATCCCTGTTCATCCTCCCAAGTGTTGTTAACCCCAGTGGCCACCTCAGAGTTGACCTGTCTTAGAGCTTTGCCTTGTGCTTGCTTCTTTGTCAGATAATGTTTCTCCACCGTCAAAATTGGTCGTCTTCCCTGGGAAATTTTAGAAGCTGTGAACAATTTGAATGGTTGGTTTGAGAACAGTGATTTTCTCACAGGAAATATTTGGTGTGCTGTTTTCTTTGAGGAGGATGTAATTGTGGATCTCCTAGAATGTGAAATTTTTGAGTGACAGTATGTACATTTTAAAGAGAAGTTTAACCTGTTAATTTGAAAGTTTATAATATTTGTAATGTATTTTGGTCTGTAAAAACCATAAAAAAAAAAAATTTGGTGGTAGCTGGTAACCCAATTTACAAGGCTATCACAGTTTCTTATAAAGCATCTCAGTTGTTAAAATCCATGTAGATCTTAATGCCTGATGTCACCAAATTTATTTGACATTGTAAAGATGATCGGAGATGGTCAGTGAAAGTACTCCCTCATTAACTTCTTCATGCTCAACATTGGAGAGTTTACTCACTGCCTAGATTCCTGTGAGAGGTTCTAGGCTACGAAAGTGCTTCAGAGACACTGAGATAGTTCAGAACATGACAGCACTGCTGTAGACTCTTGGAAAAGAAGGAAGCAGGTAGACCAGCATGCTCTATAGCTTTCAGGGGTAATGAGCAAAAACAGTCTGCTGCTAGAGTGCAGGCAGCACCATTTCAGAAACAGTGACGTGCCTTGCAGGTAGATACCTGGACCGAGCCCAAGGCCTGCCTTGTGTGTTGAGCAGTGTTGAAGGTGAACTTGTGCACGTTCCAGGCCATCAGATGAGGCCATCAGAGGCCTCTTCAGATGAGGATGTCTAACAGCTTCTGAGAGGAGGGGGCAGCACTTTGGTCTCAATGAAAAGCATCTTTTCTGCTTCTCCACTCACCATTCCTCACTCTGGGGTACACAAAGGATGGGTCAGAGAATCAGACTTGATCCTCCTTATCTATTGCTCCACCTCCTAACTCCGGAATTAGCGAACGGCTGAAAGCTGGGAGGCACAGAGCACTGAGGGAGGGAAGTCTTGCAGATGCGCCTGCAGAGCCTGATGGTGGCAGCTGGAGCCAGGACCCACCCATACATGTTTCCCAAGCTCCTGCCACACTCAGGACCTCAACCCGGAGACATGGCTCATTTCTTATTTTCATGGTCAGTTTGTTGGCTCATTCACAAGGCAGTCAATCTACAGCTACTTCTCCCTCTCCTGAGTTGTGCCTCAGTCTCTCAGTTCTTTGAAGTTGGGGGAATCCTAGTCCAGAAAGTAAAAACCCACAGACCAGCCCAGCCTCACTGTTACCAAGTGTCACCTTCCTCATTCTCCTGATCAGTCACCAAAATCATTGCTGTCCATGTTGTACCAGTTAGAGTGTCGGAGACTGTTATGGATTGAATCGTGTACCCCCAAAATGTGTGTCAACGTTGCTAGGCCATAATTCCCAGTATTGTGTGGCTGTCCATCACTTTATGATCTGATGTGATAATCTTACATGTTAAAAATCTTGACCTCCATGATGTCAGTGAGACAGGATCAGAGGCAGTTATGTTAATGAGCAGGACTCAGTCTATAGGATTAGGTTGTATCTTGAGTATATCTCTTAAGATATAAAAGAGAATCGGCCAGAGAGGAAGGGGACCTCTACCACCAAGAAAGAAGAACCAGGAGCCGAGTGTATCCTTTTGACCTGGGGTCCCTGCACTGAGAATCTCCTAGACCCCAGAGAAGATTGATGCCAAGACACATGGAGATTTCCAAGAAATGCTGGGCCCATAGATGTTGAAAGGGGACAAGAACCTTCCTCCAGAGCCGACAGAGAAAGCCTTCCCCTAGGTTGGGGCTGTGAATTTGGATTTCTAGCCTCCTAAACTGTGAGAGAATAAATTTGTTTGTTAAAGCCATCTACTTGTATTTCTGTTATAGCAGCACTAGATAACTAAGACAGTGATACACAGTTTTTCATTGGGTTTTTAATTATAAAATGAATTATTTCTTCTGGAACCTGAAGCAAATGTCATAGAATCACAGATTCTTAGAAGGGGCATTAAAGCTCATCTGGACCCACCTTCAGCAGGAAATCCCCAACAAGGGATCCTTCAGCCTCTCTCCGACCCATCCTAGTGACTTGTTTTAGCTTAGTCCCTCGTGGGCAAGTCCATGTGATTAGAAGGCTGTATTTGTAGTTTTTTCTGATACTGAGCTGAAATTGGCCTCCTGGTAACCATGCCCATTGATCATGCTTCCATCTGGAGCAATCCAGACTGGGGTACTCTTGCCCTAACAGCAACCCTTCAGACATTTTCAGATCTCATCACCTCTCTGATAACACTCACCCCATAGTCCTCTCCAGGCTAGATGCCCCCATGCCTTTAGGTAGTCCTCTTCCACCATAATGGTATCTCATCGGGCTGGACTTTTGAAAAAGTATCTAACTTTGTGTTTTTCTAAAAGGGCTGTGTCTGGGATTAGCAGGGCCAGGAGTAGGGTAAGGCAAGTGAGGCACCTAGGGTGTAAAATTTCAGGATGTGCTCACTGTAGGCATTTCCTTGCAGGGCCCCAAAAGCATGCCCCCTTCCATGTTGTGCCCTAGATGCCTGGCTTGCCTCACCGTAGTCCCTGTCCTGGGGATTAGAGTTTCACTAGCTGTGGTCCAAGCAATGTGGTTTGCTCCCCTGGACACTGAGGCAGCGTCAGCTTTTCAGTAGCTGTGCCAGATGGTGGGCAGATTCAGCTAGTGCCTAGTTCAAACTTCAGACCTTGGTTTATATAAGCTGCTGCTGAAGACTGGTCTTGTCCCATGTTTTCATGATAGGTCTAACAATCGATAAGGCACTTTGTGCTTATCCTTGAGAATTGTCTGCTATTGGTTTTGAGCCAACTTTCCAACTTCTGAAGCAGTAGCTGATTATTTTTCTGTTAAATTTGTCCTGTTAAGCAAAATGGAGAATGTAATGTTGGTAAATAAGCATATTGCTTTAAAAAATATATATACTTTTCTGTGATCTTCCATTTGTGTCTGGGTTGTGCTGGGTAAAGTTCTTGGCTTACAGCCGGGCAGTGATACCGACTTTGTTCTGGTCCATGATGATAGAACATGTCCTAGGCATTTGCCTGAGCATCGTCTGTCTTTAAGCACCTATGTTTGAAGTTTTCTTCACTGTGGGTGGGTTACTGATTTCTGATGATAATAACTTGAAGGAAAAAAACCCACTATTTTGGAATAAAGAAGTTGCTAAGGGACATTGTTGATTACTATAACTTTTTGAATGTACAGATGTAATCTCTCTCATTGAGCACTAAGAGAATTTTTCTTCCAGTGGTTTAAAATCACTTATGAGGAGACAAATATTGAACTGCGTTTAACTCTTTTCCTTCGCAAATGTATAGCGTGATCTTTAAAATCATGACTTTATTTTGATCATTAACCTGTGCAAGATTCACTTCTCGTTGTTCAGCATTTTACATGTCTATACACTGGGGTTTTTATATCATAGTGAGAAACAAGAAGAAATGGGGATTGGTTAAGTAAAATTCTGCAAATAAACCTGGTTCAGATTTGATTTACACATGGTAGACATGTCTTGTTTTTGGCAAGTTGGTTGGCAGGTCTTGTTTGCATCCAGAAATCACACTGAGAAAAGTTTGAAATTAGAAGGCTTGTAATGGGTAGAGTCTGTATTCTGTGGTGATATGTCACCACGATGGGCAAGGCCTCTAGTTTCAAAGAGAATTTGAAACTTGAGGGTATAAGAATTGGCATGGATGGAAAGCTACCTGATGATCCCAGAGAGGTAAGGAGAGCCTTCTCGGGTCTGTAATGTGGCCGTGACCTTGGTAGGAGGGGGCCACGGAAGCTGCACAAAGGCTCCCACCACCTGAGTTCCTGAAGTGGGGGAGGGCTGAGCTGCCAGGAGAGGGCACTGTAACCTGAGCGTGGTCGTGGTTGGTCCTGGCAATCTACCATCAGTGGTGGAATATGCTAGGGAGTTCCTCCTTGCTGTTAATTTTCAGTAACATTTGTAAGACACACCTTGGCTGCTGGTAATAACACAACCGAGGCTGACAAAGGGGTGGGAGGGTCTGTACCTTCAATTTGGGATTAACATCAATTTGAGATTTCCCAGGGGCAGAACCTTCTAGGTATAGGGTGTGTTTCCCCCACCCATGCCTAGGTGTGGCCTCTTTTTCCAGATAGAACCACAGGATTTATGAGTGGGAAAGTGCCTTGGAGTTCAAACTGTCCCACCGCCGCCTAGTGTAGCAATGAGGTTAACTGTCTCCAGACCAGTGGCCATCCTTGCTGGAACACTCACTGAAGGTGAAGTGCCCCTCAGGAAGTGGTCCATGCTGCCACAGGCAACTCTGAGAATTAAGAAAGATCTAAGGGATGAAGGAGCCAAGACCTTCCTCCAAAAATGCTCCTCTTCTGAACTCAGCCTTCTCCCCTCTTGACCTTCCTTTGCTAGCCTCAACTCTTTTAGGAAACAGACCCACACTCCTGGTCAGAGTCTATTGGTCAGAGTGAACCAAGACAGTCTCTGGCCTGGACACCATATTTTAATAGAGCCTAACATAGAGTCCCAATCCCAAATGATTCTGAATCCTTGTATTGTCAGATCATGTTTTTCTCCTTTTAAAATACGACAAATAAAGAGAAGGGGGCACAGGAGAGGAGGAAAGACACTGGAGAGAAAACACCAGCAAGGAAAAGACAGAGGAAGTGGAAGGAGCTGTGACCAGAGCCATGAGTTCTGGATTCCAGTTGCAGTTTTGTCACTAGACACGTGACCCTGGCCAGATCATTTTCCTCCCTGGGACTTTTTCCTGATTTTAAAATGAAGGTAATTCCGGCCTCACTTTGTCCAGGGCTTTTAGTGAGAAGTATCTGAGATCACAGAGGTAAAGGGACTTTGAGGATGACAAGGGGCTCCAGAAACATGAGGGGCTGTTAATGTTGTTGGGGTGAGGTAGAGGGGGAAGGTTGGACCTAAGTGGCCAGGGCTGGAGCTGGGGACAAAGCCCAGGACTCCTAATGCTCCTAAGGCCCCTTCCAGCCCGGAGGCTGTGGGGATGGTAGGACCGGAGTACTCACCGTGGCCCTGCCTCTCGTCCACTCTGGCTAAGGGAATATACTTGAAAACTTGGCCCCAACCGCCTCTCCAGCCAAGTCCTTGTCTTCATCTCCAGGCAGGGCCTACCTTCATCATGGATCGTCTTATGGGCAGTTTCTTCTCATGTAGCTACATCTAGTTTTACAACATAGATTATCAGCTCCTTGAGGCAGGGAAAGCATGATGGACCCTTGGTGGACCTGGGGGGCATCTGAGCAAGGTCTGCCTCTTCCTCCCACTGCTATCTCTCAGTCATTGCCTGCCTTGAGAAACCTTCTGGTGGGCGCCTGAGAATAGAGGGAATCATGCTTGTCAGAAGCCCGTTTGGGAAAGAGAGGGCTCCTGTTCATGGCTCTCTGTGCTGAGGAAGGGGAAAGCCCTAGCTCTGCATCCTGCACCACCCTGGGAAGTCCAGTCTTGAAAACACTGGGTCTCAGAAATTGTTTCTCTCCTTGACTTTGTGGCCCTAGGACGTTGTGCTAAGCCTATGGCCCTGGTCCTTGCTTGTCAAGGACAGAGCCCTGGATGCTCCGAGAGTATCAGATGCAGAAGGACAGGCAGCTCTGATCCACTCAGACCCTTCACAGGGACAGCGCCAGGTACCAAGGCCAGCACCATTCACCCTGGCGTCTGACCTGCCCACTGCTCCAGCGTCAGCTGACCCCACCCTACCTCTACCTCACACTCCAGCAGCTGTCACCTGCTTCAACACCACACTGTGTCCGACCTCCTGGTCTTTGCTTAGACGGTCCCTTCTGCTTAAAAGCCTTCTTTCTTACCTCCCAACCTCTCTTTGCCCCCATTTGCATGGGCAACTTGTACCATCTCCACATCCCCTCCTCCAGGAAGCCTTCCCAAGACTGGGCCAGTTGCCCCTTTCATGTGCCCCCTTCCCATAGCACCCCCTGCTTACCTCTATTGTTGCCCTTACATGATTTCCCAACTCCTGGTCTGTGCCCTTCGCTAGCCCGAGAACTCCTAGAGAACTCCTGTGAAGTCAGCAGTGCTGTTCCTAAATGCTTCGGGCTTTCCCCCTTACAGGTGCAACGTCAAATTGCACTGCCTGGTTCTCTGTGGGTGAGTGGGGCCTGTGGCTAGTTCTGGCCAATGAGCTATGACTACAATTGGAAGACTGTTTTACCTCTGGCCCAGTAATCGGCAACATTAGAGATGGTGGGGTGCTGAGTAACTACTGTGAGCAAAGCCCCTGCCAATCTGTGACAGGCAAGAAACAAGCCCTTGTTGTTATCAGCCACTGTGATTTTGGGCTTTATTTGTTACCGCAGCACAACATACCACCCTGACTAGTGTTGCTGTTGTTGGGTGCCATCAAGTCAATTCCAACTCACAGTGACCCCATGTGACACAGCAGATCTGCCCAATAAGGTTTTCTTGGCCATAATCTTTACAGAAGCAGTTTGCTGGGTCTTTCTCCCATGGAGCTTCTGGGTTGGTTTGAACTCACCAACCTTTCAGTTAGCAGCGGAGCGTTTAACTGTTGCACATCCAGTGCTCCTTACCCTGAGCAATACACATGCCTGACTTATTTTCGTAGCCTCAAACACCTAGCCCAATGCCTAGCTCAAAGCAGACATATAAGAAGTAATTCCTATCACTATTCTTCTTGGCTGTGAAACTGGCCTCAAAGACTAGGCAGATGTTCCAATACACACCACCCCTGTGTACTTAACTTCTTGCCTTGTGACACAGGACTCTCCACAGAGGTGGCGAAAGTACCCCCATACAAGGGGTTACACATGCCGACTCCTCTGACTTCTTAGCAGCCCACACAGGCTCTTGCATGGATCCCAAGTCACCCAGAAGAGGAGAGCTGACACCACCCACTTGCCCTAGAGAAGACTCTGGCCAGAGAGGACACTTATAACCCCTGCCTTACTCATTAACTTATGAAGATAGCCCTCAGCCTTTGGGCCATCTCCCCTGAAAAGCATCAGAGAAGACCCTATGCTGACTTTAGGTTGACATCCCAGCTTTTGGAAAAGTTCCAGAGGAAGAAAGTTTGTCCTCATTGCCTTCTCTGTGATGCTTTCCTCTCGCCAGCTTGCCCAGGTCCCAAGCTTGCCTGCGCCTGCCTCTGTAAGCCCTCTTCCTAAGCCCCAGGCACTGCAGGAATGTGATCAGCTAATTCACACTGAAGTGTAAATACCAGATGCAACACCCCTCCAAACCAGCCTGGCAGGACAAGGGCAAATGGGGGCGAGACTGCCAGCGCTTTTGAACTTGGCACAGGTTGGGAGGATTCAGATTGCAGAGGGTCACAGCCGTGGCTGTTTGATCCTTGGGGACCCTGCAAGCCCAGGCCTCCCCTCGGGCCTCCCAGCTTCTGGTCCCTGAGAAGAGTGACTATCAGGAGCTTTGAGCTAATGGGTGTTTTGTTCCGTTTTCAAAGCAGTGCAGGGCAGCAGATGGGGTGTGAGGTGGGCAGAGGGTATATGATAGTCCCAGAGGAGTTCCAGGAGGCAAGGGCTCCAACCCTTTTTCTGCCATGATCCCAGAACTTGATGTTCCTCTGATCACAGGTTTGCATAACCTCAGCCCTGAAGCCCCATCCCCAGGCTTGTTCTCTGGAACCCACCGTCATCTTCAAGGTTGGTGTGGGGGCCACACCTATCCAAGACACCTCTGCATGTCCAAGGCTGCTCAGCAAGGAGGGCCTGCAACACCCTCACATCTGTAGATAGCTTTGTACTTTCTGAAGTCCCTTCATATCCATGATTTCCTCAGATCTTCATAGTCCTGCCAGCCAAGGGGGAAGAATAGTGAAGAAGAGAAGAAAGGGTCCCAGTCCACTCAAAAAGTCAGTGACGGGGCCAGGACACAGCTTGGCCTCCAGACTCCATGACTGGTTTCCTGTCTGTGTTACTGTGGTGTTCTAGGTCAGAAAGGGCAAAAGAGCTATTCAGGAAGTTGCACACTGGAGCTCACCCATGTGTGCACACACGCACACACACACTTTCAAAATGCTGGACTCACTGACATGGGGGCTTCAAGACAGAGACACCCATGTAGGAGATTAGTTGAGTGTCTGTGGGTGGGGTCCTGACTCCCTGAGGGGCCTCCAGTCTGGCAGCTGCCAGGTGCCTGGGCCTCAAGGGCTGTACCAGCCACACCTCTTTTGGTCTTCCCTTCTTGTGCTGCACACGTGGCTGCCAGTGGGCCGAGAGGCTCGTCATGGTGAACATGGGGAACACACGGCTGCTGGTGGGCTGCGGGGGCTCATCTGGTTCAAATTTTCATAGTTGGACTCCTGAGCCTGGGGCCTGTGGACAGGAGAAAGTTGATGGACCACCTGACACAGGAGGTAGGTTCCCGCCTGCCCAACCACACCCCATCATGGGCCAGAAAGTAGAGATGAGACTGTGAGGCAGTGGGGCTGGAACCCACAGGACTTGGAGACTAACTGATGTTGGAGGCCAGGCCTGGTGGAATCCAAGGAATAGGGAAGGAGGGGACTACGCTGGTCACAGAATCTCAGACCAGTCTCTCATCCTCTTCACCAACTGCCCCTCCCAAAGGGATTTCATCTGTGGCTTCCAAAACCAGCTCTAAGCCTCTGGCCTCCCACCTGAGCTCCCACTGCTTTCCTGACTTCTCTCTGAGACATCTTAACACTCATTACAATCCTAAGTGTCCTCAGGGCTTCTTGTGATTCCTGTCCCCACAACACGCTCCTCCACTGGGCCCAGGGGAATTGAGGGGCAGGGGGGCGGAAGGAGGTGGGGTTGCTCACTTACCGTGGTGGAGTATCCTGGGTGACTGGGTGCTCTGTGTGAGGGACAGAGAAAGGAGGCATGAGTCTCCAGCCACCATGCACCACCCACCCTGCCCACCCACCCCCACCCCCACCCCCACCCCCACCCCCACCCCCACCCCACCCCCACCCCCACCCCATGGTTGAACGTGCAACAAATGGCAGCCTAGCAGGGTGGGAAGAAGTGCCATTTAAGCCTCTGCTTGAAAGATGACCAGAACTTAATGAGCAGAAGGGTGGAGGGAAGAGTGGTCCAAGAGAAGGAACCGCTTGTTCTAAGGCCCCTGAAGCACAAAATGCTTGGTCAGTTTGCAGAAGTGGTGTGAGCAGCCAGGACAACTCTGATACATTTTAGATTTCACCCCAGGACTATTTGAGGCCAGTGCTGCTGACCTGGTCTGAGAGGCTCTAAGAGTCCCAACTGTGGGCATGGGGCAAATATCCTGCCAAGTTCAACTATAGCAGTGTGGGATGAACTGCAGCTCGTTATACACACTACTGGTCACCATCCACCACTGTGCACACGCCACTAGGAATGCCATTCACCCTGTTTTCCTGCCTCATGCTTACCTATATATTTTAATTTAGCTCGCACCTTACTTCTTGGGTAAAGCTTTTCCTCCTGGCCCCTATCCAGGCTCCCACCAGAGTAAGGCACACCATACTCCTGGCTTCCAAAGTACCTGAGTCTGCACTTCTCATAGCTTAATGCAATTATTTGCTTACTCCTCAGCATCCCATTTGAGGGCAGGGGACCATGTCTTGATTTCTTATTCCCAGCACTTACACAGCACATAGTGCTCAAGATGCTGGCAGTCACATAACTGAACGGTGCTATTTGGGAAAGCCTACCCTAACAGCCCTTACAGAGGAGTCATTTATGGGGTGGTGGCAAAGGTGGGAGGCCCTGGGTGGTGCAAACAGTTAATATGCTTGGCTTCTAACCAAAAGGTTGGCAGTGCAGGGCCACCCAGAGGTGCCTTGGAAGAAAGGTCTGGTGATCTACTTTGAAAACTGAGCCACTGAAACCCTATGAAGCACAGTTCTACTCTGACACACATGGGGTCACCAAGAGTCAGAATCCACTTAGAACTGGTGGTAAAGGGGTGGACTCTGGAGTTAGACATGACCAGATTCTAGCTCTGTGGCTCTAAGCAAGAGACAAGTTATATAAACTCTTCGAGCTTCAGCGTCCTTATTGTAAAACGAGGCTCACGCTGCTTCCCACCTCCTCTTGACGCAGGGAGCGGAAATAACGTGAAGCGCAGGCGCAATAAACGTTTTGGCTTTGTCAATCCTGGCGGTCTTGCCTGACCCGGCCAGGACGCACACACCTGGGCGGTGGCGGGCAGCGCGGGCGGCCAGGACGCCGAGCAACAGCAGGGCCTTGAGGCCGAGCGCGCCGAGCGGCAGGGCGAGCGCCGAGGCCCCGCTGGTGCCGCGGAAACGGAACAAGTAGACGCTGGCCTCTGCGCGGCCCAGGCTGTTGGCGGCCGTGCACGTGTAGCGGCCGTCGTGGGCCAGCTCCGGCAGCTCGGCTGTCACCTGGTGGCCGTGAGCGGGGACAGGTACGGTGGCCGAGCTGTTGCCCAGGGCCGGGCCGGACCATACGAGGGCGGGCGGCGGCTCCCCCTCGGCCGTGCAGAGCGCGTGGAAGGTGTGCGTGGGGCCCGGCAGCACCGAGATGTTGATGATCCGCGGCGGGGCTACGGGAGAGAAGACGACGGCGTCACGGCCAGGGGCAGCTCTCCCTGCCCCCTTTGGACGCTGGAGAGCTGGAGGGGTCGGAGCCACAGAGAGGATGGAGTGTCCCTCTGGCACCAGGTTGCCTGGTGAGGCCACAGGAGTGCGCCTTGGGCAAGCTACTCAACCTGTCTGTGCCTCAGTTTCTCCGTTTGTAAAATGGGGATCATAATAGCACTTACCTTATGAGGTTGCTGAGATTTGGTAAATTAATACATGTGAGGTGCTTGGAATAGGGCCTAGCCCATAAGGAGTGCCCAGTAAACGGTGGTTATTACTGCCTAGTACAGGGCTGGGGGCTGTCAGCTGGTGTGATTTCAAGGGCATCGCCCACTCCCAGACAACCTCACCAAATTTTACAGTTGCGACTGATGACTGACTCCGCTGGACAGCACTGTCCACCCTGGGAAGAAATGGGAATGCACTCTGAGAAGCTGGCCAGCCAGGCCAAGAGCAGAGTCAGACTTGAACCCAGAACTCCTGGGTCTCCCATGCAGTGGCTCCAGCATTTGTAAAAATTACCCAGGTAATTCCATTGTGCAGCCAGGGTGGAGAACTACTGCTCTAGGGACAGGGACAGGGACCTTGGTTCATGCATCTCTGACAAAGTGCTCCTTGTGCACCCCTCGGAGGGCTATGGGTGCCTGTCAGTGCACTTAGCACACACCCCATTGTAGCTCTTGCCGTATTTAGGATTATTGTTTACTCATTTTTCTCTCCCTCTAGTCTGGGAGCAGGGAGCCCTGGTGGTGCAAAGGTTAAGTGCTCAGCTGCTAACCAAAAGGCTGCCAGTTCAAACCCACCTATCGGCTCCATGGGAGAAAGACCTGGCAATCCACTACTGTAAAGGTTACACCCTAGAAAACCCTGTGGGACAGTTCTCTGTCACATGGGGTTGCTACGAGTCGAAAATCAGCTCGATGGCACCTAACAATAACAAGCTACTGGGGACAATCATTCTCCATGAGCTTCATTGAAATGCCTAATCCAGGGCCCCACCCCAATCCCTTCCTGGAGCCAGGATTCTGCATTTATTATTATTTTAAAAATTAATTTTGTTGTTGAGAATATACACAGCAAAACATACACCAGTTTAACAGTTTCTACATACACAGTTCAATGACATTTATTACGCTCTTCAAGTTGTGCAACCATTCTCATCCTCCTTTTCTGAGTTGTTCCTCCCCCATTAACATAAATTCACTGCCTACCTAGGTTCCTATTTAATCTTTTGA
This sequence comes from Loxodonta africana, assembly GCF_030014295.1. Lineage (NCBI taxonomy): Eukaryota > Metazoa > Chordata > Mammalia > Proboscidea > Elephantidae > Loxodonta > Loxodonta africana. The sequence continues at coordinate 61,382,067 of NC_087352.1, forward strand.
TTTGCTGTTGTCAGCTTGAGCCCATACAGATAGTTCTTCAAAGAGTATAATGCTCAAGGCAGACTTTTTTTTTTACTAGTTAAGCTAAATTATTGTTTGGTTTTAAGAAAATTTCAAGGGATATTTTTGATTTAAGATTTAAAGATTTTCTCAGGGCAATAGTTTCAGGGGTTCATCCAGCCTCTTTGGCTCCAGAAAGTCAGGAGTCCGTGAGAACATAATCCCCTCCAGGTTTGAGACCCGTGCTCTGGAGGAAAGGGGCCATGTATGATTCCCCATCCCATCCCAGCGGCTAACACAGTGCCTGCCCTTGGGACTGGGCCGCGAAGGGAGGGAAGAAGGGACTGCCCCCCACGCCCGGCAGAGGACGGCCCCGCGTCCCTGTCGCGCTCACCCGTAACGCGGAGCCGGACGCCGTGGCGGCTCTCGTAGCGGTCGTGGACGTCGCCAGCGAACTCGACGCGGCAGAAGTAGCGGCCAGCGTCGGCGGGGACGAGGCGCTCCACGCGCAGCGACAGGTCGTTGCGGCGCGGGTTGCCCAGCAGGCGGAAGCGGCCGTGGCGGCTCAGCGCCGTCTGGCAGAGCTCGCTGCCCCGCGCCGCCGCACAGCGGAACACCTGCGGCCCGGCGTAGGGCTCGCCAGCGCGCCAGATGACCGTCAGCGGCCCGGCGTAATGCCCATGCGGGTGCGTGAAGGTGCAGGGCAGCACCGCCGCGTTGCCCGCCACCGCGCTCACCTCGGCCGGCACCTGCATGGACCAGCGCTGCGACGGCGCGCCTGCGGGCAGGGGGCGCGTCAGCCCTGCCAGGCGTCCAGGCTGGGCCGGGCGCCCCCTGCCCCGGGACCCCGGGGCACCTCGGCCTCTGGGGGCCTGGAAACCCACCCTAAGACTCGAGAAGCGGCCCCCCCACCCCGCCTCCCAGGGTCTGGAAACTCACCCCAGGATTCTAGAGGCATCTCCCGCGGCCTGGACCCCTATGACTCAGGAGGTGCCTGGGCACCCCTGCCTTCTCTGTGGTGACTATTTGCTTCATTCAGGGCGATCCGTACCCAACCTACAGGCCCCATACCGTTCCCCTTAGTTTTTTTCAACAAAACCAACCCTGGTGCGGAAAAACACACACACACACACACAAAACCCCAGAAAAGCCCTGGTATCCTGTGGGTACAATAGAGCCCCCAAAACCCCCAAGATTGATGGTGATAATTATAAAAACACTTACTGTGCACCTCTGTGTTGAGTGGGTTCCCGGTAGTATCTCTTTTAGTTTCCACACATGACCCTAGAGGTAAACATAGTTATCCCCGGGTTACTGGCAGTAAACTGAGGCACAGAGAGGTTGAGTAATTGCTAGGATGAGGCAAGGCTGGCATTCAGACTCAGGACTGCCTGACTCCACAGTCTGCATTCTAGTGCTCCAGCACAGGGAACCTTGGCACTAATCCAAGGAGACCAACACTCCCATTTACAGAGGGGGAAGCTGAGGTGCCTGGTGGCAACAGTATGATTTGAAGCTCACGTGGTGAGTTGGTAGCCAAGACTCCTCTAGAGTCCAGCTCACCTCAAGTAGGCTGTGTTTTCCACCTCCTAAATTGTGAGCAGTGAGCCATGGTTGAACCAAGATCTGAAGGTTGTGCTCTGCCCCCAGTCAGCAGGGGGAACAGCACTCCCATGTTGACCCATATGTGTGCTGGTTTGGGGGAGAAGTGAGCTGAGTGAGTGAGTGGGTATCAGTGCTGGGCCTCAGGAGTGGTACCTTCCCAGGGAGCTGAAGCCTGCCCAGCCAGTGCCCCAGAATGCAGTTCATGTAAAGGGATTGCAGCATCTTTAAAGGGAATAATATCGCAGTTTTTGTGTTGCCCAAAACCGAAAAACAAACAAACCCGTTGCTGTTGAGAAAATTAGAACTCATAGCGACCCTATAGGACAGAGTAGAGCTGTCCGCATAGTTTCCAAGGAGCGCCTGGCAGATTTGAACTGCCAACCCTTTGGTTAGCAGCCATAGCACTTAGCCACTACACCACCAAGGTTTTCTGTATTGCCAAAGGGCTTTGCAAACACAGCTCTCTCCCATACACCAGACCATGTCACAGGACTCTCAGAACACCCAAGGGGAGAGGTATTGCTGTAGATAATGAGAATATGAAGGACCAGAGTTACAGGTAGAAGGTGAGAGAAACCCAGCTTTTCTGGCTCCAAGCCTAGTGCTTTCTGAGGTAATTTAGCCCAACTCTCGCCTTGAGCAGGAATATCCCAGTTCCCTGCTGGCAGGCCACTCCCCCAGGAGCTCATCTTATCTTAAGCCTGTCTATGGTTCAGGGCATTGTACTGTCACATGACTGCCACTGCGCTTTGGAGGGCGTCCATCCTGATGGCTCTGCAGTCTTCCATCTTGGCTATTCTAGACCTGTTCAGCCTTCCCTCCACTGGTTAAGGAAGTCTGTAGTGTCCTGTGTGGGTGGCCTTGGGTGGCTCCAGGTGTGGCCTGAGGTGTGCTAGACTAGCCCAGTGTGGTATGAGTCCAACAGTACTGCCTCAGGTGATGTGAACTGTGTCCTGAAGTAAAATCACACTTGGGGCTCATGTGGAGCTCAAAACTGAGTAAAACTACAAGTTTATTTTTCTTACACAATCTGCTTTAAAGCCAAATCTCTCTTATTCTGGACAAGTAGAATTGTGGTTTTTAATGCAAATGGAGGGCGTTGCATATATCCCTGTTCAGAGCTTGTTTGCTCAGCTGTTAATAGTCTAGGGGCCTAGTTCCAAATCTGAGAAACGCTGTCTGGGATTTACTGGTTCAGTCAGTACTGCCAGATGTAGAAAGCATGTCCCTTATCTGGAGGCTCAGCCCTGCCTCCGTTTCCCTGCCACTTTCACCCTCTCTGACCTCAGCCTCCTTTGACCTTCTGCATCTTGCTGGCATCACATGGCCAGGCAATGAGTCTCAACCTATTGTTTGCCAATGTGCATTCATCAGTTCAGCTGACATTTATCCCACATGTCCCCACTCTGCGCCAGGCATTGGGATGGAGCTAGGGTTACAAAGATGAACAGGACCCGTTATCAATCTGCTGGGGCCCACAGCTCAGGGCAGGAGACAGGTAGGCAAACACATAATTACGCACCAGCCTGCCAGGTGCACTCATGAAGGACATGAACAATGTTCCCTCTGTGTGAACATCGGTCCTCACTCACCAGCTGTTTCCCTCATGTCTCCATGGAGTTGTTCTACAGGAGGTGGCCTTCCCTTAGCCCCAAGCCTGGCCCTGGCCCTCTCTCAGCATGGGCATTGCTTGTTTCTCTGTGTCTCTCCCACGTCCCCAGAAGCTCTGGGAGGGCATGGACCATGTCTGTGCCACTGTTTTTGTGTTGCTACTACCCAGCACAGGAGTCCATGAGTGGTCCAAATGGTTAAATACTCGACTACTAGATGGAAGGTTGCAGTTTGAACCCACCCAGAGGTGCCTCGGAAGACAGGCCTGGCAATCTCCTTCCGAAAGGTCACAACCTTGAAAACCTTATGGAACAACTGTAGTCTGCACACATGGGGTTGCCATGAGTTGGAATTGACTGGAAAGCAACTAACAACAGAATTGCCTAGCACAGCATTGCCATGTAATAACTGATGTAGAATTGAACAGAGAACAGAAGGGAGAGTGATCGTGGCTGACAGGAGAGGGAGTGCAACAATTAGGGGTGGAGATACACAGATATTAGGTAGGGATTGGTGAACCTGTGAGAGAGGAGAAGCTGTTTCAAAAGAGTTTTGCAGAAAGTGTGGGGTTTTACTAGACCTTGAGGAGGATTTAAGTCATTCTAAGCAAAGGGATGTCCTCCTCTAGGGACTGATCCCTCTTGATGATGTGTCCAAAGCAAACAAGTCAGATAACGTTGTGTTGTGATCCATAGGTTTTTCATTGGCTAATTTTCACAAGTAGATCACCAGGCTTTTCTTCCTACTCTGTCTTAGTCTGGAAGTGGTGCTGAAACCTGTCTACCCTGGGTGACCTTGCTGGTGTTTGAAATACCAGTGGCATAGCTTCCAGTATCATAACAACATGCAAGCTACCACAGTATGACACAGTGACAGAGGGGTAGTGATTGGATTTGGATATGTTGGCGATTGTGAAGATGACATAGGACTGGGCAGCATTTTCTTCTATTGTACATGAGGTTGCCATGAGTTGGAGCTGATTTGGTGGTAGCTAAAAACAACAGGCAAAGGAAACAGCATGGGGAAAACCATGGAGGTATGGATGCCATCAGAGAGGGAGCAGGACATGATGGGGTAAGGAGGCCAGAGAACACAGTGCTTTGGGGGATCCCTGGGAGACATTCCTCATCTCACTTAATATGCACAAGAACCCCATAAGGTAGCATCATTAGCTGTTGTTTGGAGAATGGGGAACTGAGGTGCAGAGAGCCCAAGCCTTTGATAAGGTCATTTGCCTAACCAGAAGCAAGAGTGCGGGCTTACCCCAGGTAGCTGTCTCCTTTGGTCACGTTCTTACCTTAACCCTTGCACTGGGTTGTTCAAGGATGACAGCTGAGTTTGGAAACACCCTGAAGTGTGATAAACAGCAGGCCTGGGTGGGTTGTGCTCTGGGAGCAGAAAGGGAACACAGAGGCTCTTTGACCAAGTCCTGCGATCTTGGCCCCCATCAGGAAATTTGTGCTTCCTGCTTGCCTGATGAACAGTGTTCAAAGAGGCGGGCAACGGGGCTCCCTCTCAGACAGGGGTGAGAGTGGGAAGGCCTGGGCAGGAATTACTCAGGGAACACGTGCATTTGTTTTGGCAGGAATCCAAGCTCCCCAGCATCCTGTGACATTTACGGTTCCCCCCTGGCAGCTCACTATGTCTCCTGGGACAGGGAAGGATGACTTTGAGCTAGAACTCTATGACCCCTCATTATAGGGTCTCTCATCTCCCTGCCTCATGTCTGTCAACCTCTGGAGGTCAACAGAAGGCTCACATTCTTCCCATTGCCCAAAATGCCTCCTCTCAATGGTGGGCAGCAGGGCATGTGGAAAACGTGCTAGCTTTGGCACAGCTGGACCAGGTGACAATTCTACTTCCTTCTTTTATCTGTGCCTACCACCTGCTCTGGGCTCGCTCACTCACTCACCTGGTCACCTTTGGGCAAATTACTTACTCTCCCAGGTCTCAGGCATCTCTGCTGAAAATGGGAAACGTAATCCCTCCCTGTTAGGATTGGGAATTGGATGACCCCACCTGTGTAGGTCACCCAGCACGGTGCCTGACGCAGCACACACTCAGTACACATTAGTCCTCTTTCCTCACAAGCCAACCACAGCACACAAATATCCGCTCTTCCACCTGTACGTCTACCCGGAGCCTTTGGAAGATGGAAGATCCTCAGCAGAAGTTCCGCTCCTACACCAACACTGGGAGCCATGCTGTGATACTGATGGCAGTGGCCCCTGGTGGGCATAATCCTATGATGGCCCCAAGATGTCCTGCCCCCTGGTATACATGCCTGGCATAATCCCTGGGACCGTGAATATAGTGGATGTTATTCCTAGGATTAGGTTATTATATAGAACATGGTTGACTTTAAGTTAGGTGTGTCTGACCTAATCACACGGGCCCTTTAAAAGCAGAGAGTTTCCTCCAGCTGGTGGCAGAGGGAAAGGTCAGAGGCGCGTTCCTGCTGGCCTGGAAGAAGGCAACAGCTATGTTGTGACTCCTGATCGAGGGCCTCTAAAGCTGAGAGTGAACCCCGCCCACCTTGATTTCAGCCTGGTGAGACCCTGAGCAGGGAGTCCCTGGGTGGTGTAAACAACTCACTCGCCTGCTAACCAAAAAGTTGGAGGTTCAGGTCTACCTAGAGGTGCCCTGGAGGAAAGCCCTGGCGATCTAATTCCAAAAAGTCGGCCATTGAAAATCCTATGGAACACTGTCCTACTTTGACACACATGGAGGCCCCATGAGTTGGAATTACAGATGTCTGACCTGCAGAACTGTGAGCTAATACACAGGTGTTGTTTTAAGCCACTAAGATTGTGGTACTTTGTTACATGGTGATAGAAAACTAATTGTTGTTGTTAGGTGCCATTGAGTAGATTTTGACTCATGGTGACCTTATGTGACAGAGTAGAACAGCCGCATAGGGTTTTCTTGGCTGCAGTCTTTACCGGACCAGAAGGCCAGGTCTTTCTTCCTCAGAGCTGCTGGCCCTGTATCCTTTTCCACTTTCTAACCTTTGAAGGGAAGCCCTCGCCCAGAATGTGTGCTCACCTGTCCCTGCGGAGCAGAAGTGGCGGAGAGGGGTGTGCTAACCAGTGGTGGGGAAGTGCTTTGGGTCTCTAAGTCAGGGCCGTGCAGCAGGGTGTGAAGACATTGATCTCTGACATTCACATCTGAGGCTCAAGTTGGCATCTTAGATCACGTGAAATACCATAGCCCACTCCTTGCCCTTAACTCACTGGAAAGCTAGTCATTTATTTATTCGTCCATTTATTCCCTCCATAGATGTTTATTGAGGTCTGCTGTGTGCTACCCAGCAGCACCATGGAAGAAAGACCTGGGTATCTACTTTTGTAGAGAAAATCAAGAAAACCCTGTGGATCAGTTATACCCTGTAACACGTAAGGTTGCCATGAGTCGGCATTGTCTCGGCAACAACAGGTTTGGGTTTTTGGTTACTGCTTGCTGTAGGCTCTGCTGGGTGTTGGGGATACAATTACAGCGACAATTAAGATACTAAAGGCTTCCTCAGCATGTTTAGAGTCTGGCCATTGCTCAGCCACTACTTGCTTTTAAATTAGACAAAATTCTAACAAGTTTATTTGATTAGTTTCCCAGACCAGGGAAATACAAAATGAAAAGCTGGGAAGTGGTTTCTGCTTGTAGGCCCCTTGAGAGCATGGAGAAATGACAACTGACATTCAGTCAGGGAGGGAGGAAGGGTTCAGTAAAAATAATGAAAAGATGGCTGAGGACAGAGCTGTGAAAGCACAGCAGTCTGGAGCACAGTAGAGTGGAAGTAAACAGGGCGCCTTCAAACATCACGATATTGCAGCTGGCTCGCACAGAAGACACTCAGGTACTGACCCTGAGAACCATGGGTTCATTGCCATGAGGGGCATCCTGTTGCAGTGACGCATGCCTCAGATGGGGTGTCAGGGGCCTGGGGCTCTAGCCCTGGCTCTGACACTGACTTTGTCACCTTAGACAAGACCCCTCAGCTCTCTGCCTCAGTAGGCTCATCCAGGAAATGACATCTAAGATTCCATATCCAAAAAAATATATTGGGTAAAAATGACAAAAAAGCACATAACACATGTTAGAAATATGTCTATCTGAAATAGAAATAAAAGGCTGTTATTGTTTGTTGTTGTTAGCTGCGGTCAGGTCGGCCCCAATTCATGGGAACCCCGTGCACAACAAAGTGAAACGCTGCCTGGTCCCTGCACCATCCCCATGATTGGTTGCCGATGGCACTGCTCTATCTTGTAGTGCCTTCCAATCTAGGAGGCTCACCTTCCAGCACTGTATTAGACACTATTCTGTTGTGATCCACAGAGTTGTCACTGGCTGATTTTCAGAAGTGGACCCCGGGCCTTTCTTCCTAGTTTGTCTTAGTCTACAAGCTCTGCTGAAACCTGAACAGCAGCGGAGCAACACGTGAGCCTCCACTGACAGACAGGTGGAGGCTGTGCCTGCGGTAGGTTAGCTGGGAATTGAATCTGGGTCTCCCGCATGGAATCATAACACTGAACCATCATCTTAGGCTTTCCGGTGCTTACAAATGAGCCATTAGCTACTCAGAAAACTCACCTAACCCAGTGAGCCCCATCCATGCCTTGACGGTCCTGCACAGCCGTTTACTAGACTCTCCACCATAAGCCTGTTTACGCCTTGTTGTGATGACGGACGTTAAATGGGGAAGGCTGGGGCCCAGCAGCGGGTAACAGCTCCGACATAATCATAATTATGACTCAGCTAAGGATTAGTTGACTGACCCTGGACCTAGTATCCTAAAGCACCATCTCAGTGGTGCCAGGCGGGAAGAGAACACGTGGGAGACAGAAACACAACTGCAGACCTTGGGCGGGCAGAAGCGGAAGCTGGATGGGGTCAGAAATAGAAGTCACGGTTTGGCCTCAGCTGACTGAAGATTTCCACCAGCTCCTCGGTGAGGAAGGAAGCAGGAGCTTGCACGGGAACCTCCCTGTAGATCACTGGCAGTGTGTCCTATGCAATTATGCTTCTGTTAGTCGTTGAGAACACTGATCATCTGTTTCTGTTGCTGACGTTCTCCTAATGCCTGGAGTTAAAAGACCTCTTCAGGGGGCCACAGACCAGAAAGCCTGGTGGTGGTAACGGTGGGGCAATGGCCAGAGGGGCCCCCCCAGGTGTCTTCACCCTCTGAATGGCACTTTAACAAGAATTAGGTCTGCTGGGGTTGGCAGCAGGGAGGGAGAAGGGTGCTGAGAGCGGCAGGGGGTGTTGCCTGGGCCAGATTTCCCCCACTTCTCTTATGTCAAGGATATGCCCCTGGGCCCCACACTCGGAGATGTGCACAGGGCAGTGACTGCCCTACAGGCCCTGTGTTGGATCACCAAGCCCCCTGGGGCTCTCACACTGCACAGTCAAGCTGAGCCTAGTGGGGTGGGGGTGGGAGGGGATCTCCGGCCCAGACCTCTGTGGTTGAGCCATGTGGACAGGCTCAAGACGAACAGCGATCAGGAGGGGCTGTGGTTCAAGGGCTTTGTGGTCTAGCCATGGAACAGTGCTAGCGTTGAAGTGCTAGCAGTTATGAGCCTGCCCATCGGTGTGGCTCGGCCGCCCTGAGTATTTATGTGGTTTGCTTTTTCTCTTGGATATATGACTCCTCATTTTCTTCTAAATCTTTTTGTCTTTGACTGATTCATAGCAGCTGACCCTCTGCAAACTAAACCAAAACACCCCAAAGACTAGCCATTCTCGAAGCTATGGGACATTGGTAATGCTCATTCTCATTTACTGCACAACTACTGAGCACCAGGAACTTGCTTGGTGCTTCAAGCGCATGATTTAATACTTCCTCCAACAACACCACATGCTGCAGTGACGCCATGTTACAGGGCTCAGAGAATTTAGGCAACCTGTCCAGGGCCACACAGCTAATAAATGGCAGAGCCAGGATTCAAAGTTGTGTCTAACGTCACTTGTGTTCTTAACCACTCTCCTATTTGCCAGCCCTGTTTTGGGCAGGACCATTTCCTCCAGCTCCCAGAGTCTAAGTCGGTCCCTTTCTGAATCATTCCAGAAAGACAACTGTGTTAGGTCAGGTTAGGAAAAATAGGCTGTTCCCATCAGCACCCATTGCAGGGCTCTATGCATGGGATAAGGGGCAAGGTGATGTGGTATGGCGTTTGGGTCTAGCCCAGCCAGTTGCTTTTGAATCCGTTCTGACTCATGGCGACCCCGTGTGTGTCAGAGTAGAACTGTGTTCCAGAGGGTTTTTAACGGTGGATTTTTTTGATAAGTAGATCACTAGGCCTTTCTTCTGAGGCGTCTCTGGGTGGACTCAAACAGTCAACCTTTTGGTCAGCAATCAAATGCTTTAACCATTTGCACCATCCAGGGATTCCAGAGTCACATCCACCTGGGTTCAAATCTCAGTTCTACCCTGGACCACTCACTGAACCTCTCTGTGCCTCAGATTCCTCGTCTGTGAAAAGGGAAAATAGTTCCTTTCTCATAGGATTTTAGGCTCAAGTGAGTTAATATATTAAAATGCCCAGTAGTCAGTAAGTGCTATATAGGTGCTCGTTGTTACTCTCCAAGCTGGTTGCTCACTGGAACCTCCTGTGCTAGATTCTAGAGAGGAGGTAAGAGGAGCCTAAGCATGGGAGTTTATAATCCTGTTGTCGAGACAGGACCCGATGTGAGAAATGTGGGCTAACAGCTTGGGACACAATGATGTCAGCGATACCTCAATGTGACACATGATGGCCAGTGGCTACACACATGGTGGCATGGTTGCTGAGCATGGTCATGAAAGGGAAGTCCAGGCTGGGGTTGCAGGAAGGACCTGGGCCCGGAGAGAGGCTCACAAGGGTCACAGCTGTCATTCATCCCAGCCGCCCTCCACTGTGCATCAGAATCATCCAAGAGGATGGCTGCAAATGCAGATTCCTGGTCCTGCTGCCTGATGTATTCTGACTCTGCAGGTCTGGGGTGGAGCCAAAGAATCTGCACCTTAACAAATGCTACCTCCCTTGGGATTCTGATGCAGATGGCCTGTGATGACCCTTTGAGAGACAGTGTTCGGAGGGACACTTTAGTTCACTGAGCTAAGTGACCGATGACATTGCAACCTAAGCCTGCCACAAAGAGTTCCCACTGTGCCATTGGGGCTCCTGCTGAGAGGGCAGGGTGCCCTCTATCCCACATGAAATCATCCCCTCCCTTGCCCCCAACACTGCCCACAACAACCATGTGCTAGTCCTCCCCTCGTCCCCAGGGCTTTCCCATCAAGACACAAAGCACTTCAACGACAGCAACAACTGACCTTTGTTCAGAGCTAGTACCATTTAAGACATCTTCTTGCTCATTATCTCCCTGGATTCTCACAGCAGTGAGTGAGACAAGCAGATGGCGAATAAGGCTGAGAGAAGTCAGGGGGCTGACTCAAGTCAGCTGGAAATCCAAGGCAAAGCCTGGACTTGAACTTGTCGCTGCTGTGGCCTCAGTCCCTCAGAGCCCAGCTCTTCCTCTTCCACAAGCCTAGAGGCTCTGGGCAAACCCGGCTGCCTATGTTCAAGGGGAGAAGACCATGCCCAAAACTTTCTAAGTTTTTATTCTGTTCCAGCATGAGCCAGAGAATGCAAGGAGAAACTCACCCATGGGGATGATGCAGGCCAGGCAGACCAGGAGTTGGATGGGTCCTTCCATGCTGCCTGAGCATCCAGGGACCCTGGGACACCCCCACACTGGGCCAGGCCACCGGTGAGACTCTCTTTGGTGTGGGTGTGGGTGTGGAGGAACGAAGGTGGGAGGGGGTGGGCAGTGTGCCCAGGTCTGCAGGGCCCGCTGGGCTCTGCGGAAGCTGAAGACACTGGGGAGAGGCAGCCAGGCAGCCAGAGGTCTGATAAGATGAGACCCGTGGGGCTTAGTCATGTGGAAAACCAAGAGGGGAACTGCTCGGATGATTTTCCAGGACAGCAAACAGGGAAGTGGGCAGGGAGGATGTGGAATCCTTTCCTGTGACAACTGGCTGCTTTTTCGAAAACTGTTGTTCATATGCTGACCTTCCTTCCTATGTTTTTAGTGTTCTAGGATAGGTTTCTTCTCACTTTACCTCCTTTTCTCTTCTTCTTAACCCCCTTCTGTTTTTGGCAAGATGGGGAAAGAGACCAAGAACAAGAGATTGCCAACATAATAACTCATGGAAGTAAGGCTATGGAAAGCTCTCCACTATTGCTTTCAGGGATCATTTCCCAGATAAACTACCACTCCTAAATAAAATGCACTCAAATTCTCTGTCGGGGTCTGCTTCCAGAAAACCCAACATAAAGCACATAGTCAATTTCTGTCTAGTTGATTCTGACTCATGGTGACATCATGTGCTTCAGAGTAGAACTGCTCCATAGGGTTTTCAGTGGCTTTGACCTTTTGGAAGTAGGTGACCATGCCTTTCTTCCAAGGCAACTCTGGGTGGATTCGAACTGCCAGTGTTTTGGTTAGTAGCCAAGTGCTTAACCGTTAGCACCATCCTGGGGCTCCAAAGGACATAAGGGGCATGACTTTTAGGAAGAGTCATTTTGCTGCCGCTGTTTTACCTTGGCCATATAGAATTTGAAGTGGTGATTACTAATGGAGGAATATTGTCTCCAAAATGTAGTCACCACTGACAGTGGTTACAGTATCAAGTAGCATAAACTGGAATTAGGAAAATTATTAAGCATCATGTCAGTCGCAGCAAGCAAGTCAAAATGTTCGGAACATCAGAATACCACATGGAAATCTCCTGCGATGGAAGCAGAAACTCAGCATCAGTTGGAAGGAGATAGAAAGCTGGAGAGAGAAGCAGCCCAGGCAAGGGGTTGGCAGGGACCAGCCATTTCTAGGGAGTGACGTGCTGCGTATTAGTTAAGGCAAAGGCTAATCTCATGCCTCTTTGTTGCATCAGGTTAGCCTCTACCTTAATGAATACACCTCCTGCTACTCCAAAGAGGCTCCAAATACAATGGCTCAAAGAAAATAGGAGGTGGTTTATCTCTCGTGTGTCAGTCCCCAAGTGAGCCATTTGTGTTGGCAGGTGGCCCTGCTTCTCCTGGGCAAGAAGAGACCCACGTTCCTTCATAATGTTGCTTGGCCACCCCCAGGGTATTTTTATTGCCTTCTTGGCTGCAGCTTGGAGTCAGGCTTGTTTAAGCTCCAGCTTGTGTGAAGGGGAAAGAAACTCTAGGCCAGTTGGCTTGTCTTTTAGGTTGGAGATGATTCAAATGTCATACATATCATACTTCCCTTTACATCTTATTGGTCCAAACTTAGTCACATAATCATACCAACTGTTAGGGACTCCTGAGAGTGTAGTCACTAGCTGGTGACCAAGTGGTCAAGATGAAGTGTTATCACTATGGAAGAAGAGGGGGACAGATTTTGATGGACAATGTCCATAGGTGGCCGCTAAAAGTTTAGAAAACTAAACTTTGGAGACTATATTTCATAAAATCTAAGATGTCTTTGATTGTAAGATGCACCAGTGTTTGATATAACTCTAAAGAAGAAAAAATGACACTTTTTTTTATAATTGTGAGATGCCATTGGCTGTAATATGCATCCTGATTTCAGAAGTGTTAAAATGTGAAAAATGTGTTTCTTTGAATCAATGATTTTTGACAAAGGTGCAAAGGCAATTCAAGGAAGAAAGAATAGTCTTGTCAGCAAATGGTGTTGGAATGACTGGATGTCCATGTGCGAACAAATTAACCTTGACCCCTAAGTTGTATCTTAACAAAAATGAGCTCAAAGTGTATCATAAACCTAGATGTAAAATGTAAAATGATAAAGCTTCTAGAAGAAAGCATAGGAAAAAATCTTTGTAACCTTGGGTTAGGTAAGGAGTATCTAGGTATGACACCAAAAGCTTGACTCATTAAAAAAAAATCGATAAATTGGATTTTATCAAAATTAAAAACTTTTGCTCTCTGAAAGAACTATTAAGAGGATGAAAAGACAATTTACAGACTGGAAGAAAATATTACCAAATCATATTTCTGACCAAGAAACTATCCAGAATATAAAAAGAATTCTCAAATGTTAACGACAAGAAAACAATCCAATAAGAAACCATCAGATTTGACCAGACACTTCACCAAAGAATACATACAGATGGCCAATAAGCACAGGAAAAGATGCTCAACATCATTAATCACTAAAGAAACAGAAACTAAGTCCACACTAAGATACCACCAAACGCCAATTAAACCAAGAAAAACCAGTTGTCATCGAGTCGACTCCAACTCATGGCAACCCCGTGGGTGTCAGAGCAGAACTGTGCTCCACAGGGTTTTCAGTGGCTGATTTTTTGGAAGTAGATCCACAGGCTTTTCTTCCAAGGCACCTCTGGGTATACTGGGTGGGGCAACCTTTCGGTTAGCAACTGAGCACATTAACCCATTTGCAGCACCCAGGGACTACATAGGAAGGGTTAAGATCAACGAAACTGACAATATCAAATGCGAATGAACAACTGGACTGCTCAGACACTGCTGGCAGGAATGCAAAATGGTAGAGCCACTTCGGCAGTTTGTCAGTTTTTTAAAAGTTTAAAAATACACTTACGTTATGCCCTAGCAATTCCACTCCTGGGTATTTACTCAAGTGAAGTGAAAACTTAGGTTTATGAAAAGCCTATAAGTGAATGTTTATTCAAATCATCCAATTGTATGGTGATTTTTTTTTTTTTTTTTTTTTGCTGACTGTCCATTTCTCTCTCCTCAGTAATGAGAGGTTTTAATCTAGCTTTAAAATGTCCACCAATCTGATAGGCAAAACAAAGTATGTCATTGTTGGCTTAAATTTCAATTCCCTAAATACTATTAAGTAAGTCATCTCTACTTTTTATTAATCATTTCTATTTTTTTCACGTATAACCCTTTGTCTTTATTAATTTGTAAAATAAAAGAAACTAGCCTTTACCTGTCGTATATGCAGTAGATGTTTTTCCTCACTTTGTCATTTGCTTTTGGCTTCAATAGTTTTTTTTTCCATGTAGGAGTTTTACATTTTTAAATAGTAAGGTTTAAACATAAAATTTTAAGATACCGGAAGTAGAATGAATCCAGCCCAGATCCTGGGTTCTTAACCACTGAGATGTACTGACTGCTACTTAGTAGAATGGCTAGTCTGGCCTCATAAAATAGTCTATAAAGGGCCATTGCTCTGAGAATTATCTTGTATAATGGGTTTTCAGGTAACATAAAAATTTTTTTTTTTTTTTTTTATAAGACTGGTGATGTCTTTTGGAAAATGGGATTTTTTCCCAATGCTTTTCGAATTACAATGCCCAGTCTGTTTCTAAAGATGGGCCGTTTCTGAAGAGAAAGCAAGATCGTGAAGGGCAAAGCCCACCCCTGAGAGTGACTCACTCCTCCAAGTGGGCAGGCCGTCTGCCAAGGCCTGGTTCTGACTTGGCCTGATTTAGGGCACGCTGACTCTGATTTGGGAAAAGTATAAACTTGATTTACCAGGTCATTAGGAGGCATCTTCTGTTCCCTTTTATTTACCTTCAAGAGGCCATGAGATCCTAGGATGTGATTAGAAATGAGTAAGTAAATGCATTTTGTATGAAGTCATTTGGTCACGCAGAGTGAGGGTGGGTGGGGTGGAAGGTGCAGGGAGGTGGTAGGACCAGGTAGGGAAGGGTTAGAGGCACAGGCACACCTGGGCCTGCTAGGCTTAGTCATCTCCTCCTCCAGTCTCTGGGCACTGAGGTGGGAGTGGTACTTTGGGGGGTAGCTGGAAATCACCCAGTTCTCAAAAATCAAAGCCAGCATTTGTTATAGTTTCAGTCTTCCAGGACTTCAGAACTTTGGGGCAGTTGAAAAACTCCATACAATAATCTTTTTTTTTCTCCTCTACAAAACTGTGACAATGGATCAGATGCTCTTGAAGGGTCCTTCTAGCTCTTACCTTGAGTGGTTCCATGAGTTTCTGGAAGGGTCACTCTGCCTTATCAGCACTCATCAGAAGGGAATTATGAGAACTGGGAGCCGGGACAGGAGGGCTGGGGGCAGGAGGGAGTGGACACTGGAGGGTGAGGTGCCAGAGGCCAAAGGCAACTTCGCCCTTCCCTTCTAACCCTTCTACTGTGAAGACCATTGGAGCTGGGGGTAGGGAGTCGGGGGTGGCCAAGACGCAGACAACCCCATAGATTGTGATAAAGCTCAGGTCTTGCTGTGGTGGACACTGTCCTCACCTCCCAGGAGAGCTAGGAAAGGTATGAGTGCCAAAGTCCTCCCTTGGTGGCTGTTGTTGCTACCTGAAATCCCAAGAGCTGGGCTTCTTTCACCGGCTAAGCCCTGCTTCAGCTGCTGACAGAGACCTTAAAGGGACTCCAGTTAGATTAAAACAGATGGGGGAGGGGGAAAGAGAGGGACAAGGGGCTAAAGGGTGGGAAAGGAGTTGAAGGGTGGGGAATCAAACGGAAAAGGATGGCAACAGGTTGTGTGTAGGCCAAATGTCATGAATTATGTGTTCCGGATTTGACTCAGCTCTGTGGCCGCTCCCCTGTCTCTGGCGCCTCCTCCTCCTCCACGTTGGGAGGACACTCTTCCTGCTGGCACCTGGCCTCCTGTCTACAAACTGTTGAGTTTTTGCTCACCAGCACCCTCCCTCACACTTAAAAAAACAAGAGGATGATGCTTTGGATTCTACACACTCCCTCTTTTGAAAAACTCTCTCATATCAGATTTCCCCATAATTAATTTCTCTGCTTTCTAAACACGTATCAACACTGTCCTCTTCTAAGAGGCTTTCCTTAATCCAGAGCACTGTATTTGGAGTGCTTCCTGAAGACGTTTGGCCTCAGCATGCAGCTCACAGCCTGAGGCCTCCCTGCTCTGGGATGTCAGGGTCCCCACCTGACTGCCCTGGGCGGCCCAACACTAGGGACGCACCTTTCTCCAGGAATAACGGTCGGAGCATGAGGAGGTGGCTCCCAGGTCAAGTCAGTGAGGGTTTGCACATTTGTCCAGGGACAGGATCTCCGATCACAGATGTGCCGCTATGGTGCAATGGAGGGTCTCACCAGTTTCTGCTTTTCTTCTCTGTCTTCGTGGTGCTGCCTCCCTGTTGTAGAAATTTTGGAAAACAGAGAAAATAATGAAGAGGTTGAAAATGATCCATACACTTAGTACCCACTGGTAACATTCCGGCATTTCCCTTTCAGTCTCTTCTTTTTCCATTCCTTTTTTCCTTATATAGTTGAGATCAAGCAATGTATACTACTTTCTATAATGGTTTTTAAACTTAACCCTGTATGCACGGAGTTTATGTTAATGATGGTGGAATAGTTTGGAAAAGGATAGCGATAATGATTGCACAGCATGAAGAAAGGAATCGGTATCACTGAATTATACTTGTAGAAATGATTGAGTTGGTGAATGTTTTGTTGTGTATATTCTAATAACAATAAAAAAGAAAAACTTAACCAGATATCAATAGGATTTTCCTCTGATATTAAAACTTTTGTGAACATCATTTTTAATGGTTGTATAATATCCCACCAAAAGCATATGCCATGTGTGGCTAATTGCCTCCATGAACAACTGCCCCCTTTGCCATGAGACCAGAAGAACTGGACAGTGCCCAGCTACCATCACTAAACATTTTAATCAAAAAGTCTATAGATGAACCCTACAAATCAAAACCACAGTGACTCCCACTAGGATGGGTAAGATTAAAAAAAAAAAAAAAACCAGAATATAACAAATCTTGGTGAGGATGTGGGGAAATTGAAAACCCTATCCATTGCTGGTGAGAATGCAAAATGGTACAGCCATTGTGGAAAACAGTGTGGCAGTTCCTCAAAAAACTGAAAACAGAACTACCATATGATTCGGCAATTCCACTCCTAGGTACCAGAAGACTTGAAAGCAGAGGCTCAAACAGAGACTTTCACACCGTTCATTGTACCACTATTCACAATAGCCAAAAGGTGGAAACAGCATAAATGCCCACCAACAGATGAATGCATAAACAAAATGTGGTACATACATACAATGACATACTACTCAGCTTGTAGGAGAAATGAAGTTTTGATACATGCTACGGTATGGATAGAGCTTGAAGACATTATGCTGAGCGAAATAAGCCAATGGCCAAAGGACAAATATTATTGTATGACTTTATTTATATTAAAAAAAACAAGAAAAGGCAAACGTATAGAGAGCAAAGTTTATTCGTGGTTACCAGGGCTGGGAGAGAGAGGGAAAGTGTGGTTAATGGAGATGGAAAAATTGCATTGATTAAGGGCAGGGTTGCACAGCCCATTATTGTAATTGCTGTTGTACACCTGTAAAAAGCTGAATTGGCAAAGTAGTGTGGTAGATATGTTTACAACAGGGACAAAAAAAAAAAAAAAAAGAGTAGCTGCTGAGGCTGCTTATGTACAACCAAACACCTCATGGGGTTTGGTTCCTTTGTTTGGAGGTTTAGGTCACAGTTTCATGGGACCTCCCAGTTAATTGGGCTAACAACGTGTTTAGTGATTCTGTTCTACTTTTAGCTCATTGTGTAGTGCCTGGGGTCTTAAAAGCTTGCAAGCGGCAATCCAAAGCACGACAATTGGTCTCTATTCACCTGCAGCAACAGAAGAAGAAGGAATAGGAGCAGGATATAGAATTTGTGGGTAATTGCTTTCATGACTGACTTGCACCTTTGCCATGAGACCAGAAGAACTGGATGGTGCCCGGCTACCATTACTGAACATTTTGATTGAAGGGTCCTGATCAAAGGGGACAAAATGTAAAACAGAATTTAAAATTCTCATGGATTCCAGGCTTTCTGGAGCCATGGAGGGTGGATGAACCCCTGAAACTATTGCCCTGAGATAATCTTTTTACCTTAAACCAAAAATACCCCCTGAAGTCTTCTTAAAACTGAACAATAGCTTAACCAACAAAAATGACTGCCTTGAGCTTTATGCTCTTTTAAGAACTATCTTTATGGGATCAAATTGACAACAGCAACTCAAAAGATTAAATAGGAACCTTAGCGGGCAGTGAGTGTACATTAATGAGGGAGGAACACCTCAGAAAAGGAGGGTGAGAATAGTTGTACATCTCAAAGAATGTAATCAATGTCACTAAATTGTACATGTAGAAACTGTTGAATTGGTTTATATTTTGCTGCATATATTCTCAACAACAACAACAAAATAAATAAGATTTAGAAGAAAACAAAATCAGTTACGGGTAGTCCTTGACTTACCGCCTATTCGAGTTATGACAAACCGCACTTGTGATCGTCTGTTTTTATTTTGTATGTTTTATTGTTAGTAATACGTACTGCATACAAGGTTGCAGTATGTGATTTTCTGATGTCATCATATCTGTAAGTTTATATGTAATGTTTCCAACCCCCAAAGACAAATAAAGATCAGATTTATATACATACATATATTAAAAAAAAGAAAATATTCTATAGAAGAATTCTGATCAAAAGAGGGCAAAATGCAGAACAGAATTTCAAATTCTCATGGAATCCAACTTTTTGGTGCCATGGAGGCTGGGTGAACTCCCAGAACTATTGCCCTGAGGTAATTTTTAAACCATAAACCAAAAATATCCCCTGAAATCTTCTTAACTAGTCTTCCCAATAACAACAAAATGAATATTTTTTAAAAATAATATGCTGATTTTAGCTAACAATTTTGCTTTTTTTTTTGATAATTAAGTTACTTCTACTTTTAAATTATCATAAGTAAATCTGAAATGAGCATCTTGGTGTACAAATCCTTTAAAATGGACTGCCAGGAATGGGATGACCAGAAGGGCAGGTTTTGCTTAATCCCAGGCAGGCAGAACCTTTCTCAACCTCCATTCCTCCTGCCCTATTATGAGCTTTTGGGCCACTCTTAAGACAGTTTACATGTTCCAGCGCATTACTTTCCCGAAGCTTGTACCAGTTCACATTTCCACCAGCACTGGATACTAATCAGGGTATTTCGAGAGGTCATTTGTAAACTGGAGAAATCCTTATGTTGCTTTGATCACGAGGAAAACCACACCTGATCTACCCACCAGAGCCAGTTCGCTGGGCCTGTCACAAATAAATAATGACAATGCTCTGTACGTAGAATATAATCCTGACAACACACTGTGAGATAGTGACATCCTGTTTTCTAGACGTTCAGTAAAAAACGTTCAGTAGAGATGCAGAAATGATAAGGAACTTGTCCAAGGTTACACTGTAAACCCAGGTTGTCTGGCTCCTAAAACCTTGCTCTTGCTCCACATGTAAAAAAAAAAAAAAAAATCCATTACCGTCGAGTAGATTCTGACTCAAAGTGACCCTAGAGGACAGAGTAGAACTGCCCCATGGGGTTTCCAAGGAGTGGCTGGTGGGTTTGAACTGCCAACCTTTTGGTTAGCAGCTGTAGCATTTAACCGCTGCACCACCAGCTCTCCATGATCCATGCTACAGGGCTCTGAAGAAAACAGGAGAGAACTTGTGGCTGAACGCTGAGGCTGACCAGGGTTTGGGGCTCAGAGCTGGCTGTAGGGGGGTTGCCTGATCTGGGTTTTGGTTGTGGTTTTGGCTGTACCATTTGAGTCACCCGCCACTGGGATGAACAGGTGGCTGAGGGGTGTTTGCTGTGTCTCCGCAGGACAGGTCTTACGGTAATTATGATGCAGGCAGAGGCTTTCCAAAGCTTGGGTCCTTCTGTTCCAATGACTAAGTCCAAGGTGCAGGGTGCTGGGGCCTGGATTTCCCTAAATAGAGACAGTGCACTTCATCTACTGCCCTGATGGGCAAAACACTTTTAATTTAATATCCTTGAACATCTAACCTCCTCTAAACACAAACTTATTAACTGCAAAAATGTGTTATATGCATGCCCTTCCATGTGCAGTTTCTTTTTCTTCTCTTTTTTGGTTGCTTTTCATTCCTACCTTCCTCTCTTTCTCCATCCAGGGACTTGCCCCCATGTTGCTTAGATTAGTAATGTTTAGTTCTAAGCTGGAGGGTGGTACACAAATTTTTGTTGTTGTTCTTTTGACTGTAATGTAGTTTCATATGGAGCCCTGGTGGCACAGTGGTTACGTGTTCTGCTGCTAACCGAAAGGTCAGCAGTTCAAATTCACCAACTACTCCTTGGAAACCCTAATGGGGCAGTTCTACTTTGTCTTATAGGATCACTCTGAGTTGGAATCCACACGATGGCAACAGGTTTGGTTTTGGCTATAGTTTTATTCAGCTTTTGTATTTGTTTCAATGATCTATTGTTTCATAACAAGCCACCTAGAATTTAGTGGCCTAAACCAAACATTTATTATTTTTTATGATTCTCTGTGTTAGCTGGGCTCTGCTGGGAGTTTCTTCTGCTCTGTATGGTGTTGTCTGGGCTCACTCATGTGGTGGCATTCAGCTGAGAGCTTGGCTCAGACTGGAATATTTAATATGGTTTCACTTACATATGGGACAACTTATCCAAAATGGCTGGAATGGGCTGCTTATAGGGGTCCCTGGGTGGTGCAAACAGTTAAGCACTCAACTACTAGCAAAAAGTTTGGCTGTTCAAACACATCTGGTGGTGCCTCAGAAGACAGGTCTGGCTATCTGCTTCCAAAAGGTCACACCCTTGAAAACCCTATGGTGCAGTTCTACTCCAGTACACATGGGGTCATCATGAGTTGGAATTGACTCGATGGCAATTAACAACAACAGTTGTTTAGAGCCTCGCCTCCCTGCCTGCCAGAGATAACCACTATCCTGAATTTCATGCTACTCATTCTCTTACTTTTTGTAACCTTTGTAGGTATCCTAAAAAATACATTATTTAGAGTAATTTTTTTAGCTTAGTATTTTGTTTTTGAGATTTATGCACATTAATATATCAACTGTAGCTCATTAATTTTTAGTACTGTGTTACATTTTATTGCTGATAAGGTTTGGGTTGTTCCCAATATTTTACTCCTATGCATGCATATTTATGTTTTTAAATATATTTCAAAAATTTGTTTTAATTTAGCTGTAATTTTTATTAAGGCTGTATATGCACATATATATAAAGCCTTACACAAAAATCATCAGTCCTCTCTCCTCCATCCCCACCCCACCCTTTTTTCTGTTCCTCAGAGCCAACCACTTTCAGCTTTTTACTGATTACTTTGGTCTTTCCACGTCTCTAAATAACATACGAGGAGCCTTGGTGGCTCAATGGATAAGTGCCCAGCTCTCAGCTGCTAACTCAAAGGTCTGCAGTTCAAATCCACCCAGCGGTTCTGTGAGAGAAAAGTCATAGCATTCTGCTCCCGTAAAGATTAAAAAAAATTACAGCCCAGGAAACCTTATGGGGCAGTTCTATTCTGTCCTATGAGGTTGTTACGAGTTAAAATCTACTCAATGGCACACAACAACAAATGACACACTTACACTGCTACTTCTCGAGCTTTTGAGAATTTTATTCTTTCTCGTACAAATCTCTCACAATTAGACCATACATATGCCATCTTTCCATTCCCCAATCCTTCCATGTTGTAATTTAAAAAATTTTTTATTCACGCAGAATTTTTTTTTTTTTAAATTGTGCTTTAGGTGAAAGTTTACTGAGCAAAGTAGTTTCTCATTAAACAGGTAATACACAAATTGTTTTGTGACATTTGTTGCCAACCCTGTGATGTGTCCACACTCTCCCCTTCTCCATCCTGGGTTCCCTGTTTCCACTCATCCAGTTTTCCTGTCCCTTCCTGTCTTGTCTTTGCTTTTGGGCTGATTTGCCCATTTAGTCTCATATACGTGCTTGAAATATAAAGCACGTTCCTCAAGTGTGTTATTGGTGGCCCTATACAAATGTCTAATCTTTGGCTGAAGGTGAACCTCAGGATTGACTTCAGGCCTGAGTTAAAAGGGTGCCTGGGTCCAAACTCTCAGGGTTTCTTCAGTTTCTGTCAGACCAGCAAGTCCGGTGTCCTTAATTTTTTTCTGAATTTGAATTTTGTTCTATATTTTTCTCCTGCTCTGTCTGGGACCCTCTATTGTGACCTCTGCCAGAGTGGTTGGTGGTGGTAACTGGGCACCATCTAGTTGTTCTGGGCTCAGTCTGGTGGAGGCTGTGGTAGTTGTGGTCCTTAGTCCTTTGGATTAATCTTTCCCTGTGTCTTTGGCTTTCTTCATTCTCCTTTGCTCCAGCTGGGATGGGACTAGTAAATGTCTCTTAGATGGCCACTCACAGGCTTTTAAGACCCCAGACAACACTCACCACAGTTGGATGAAGAACATTTTCTTTCTAGACTGTTACGCCAAGTGAGCTAGATGACCCCCGAGACCACGGTCCCCAGCCCTCTGCCCAGTAGCTTGGTCCCTCAGGGTGTTTGGATGTGTCCATGAAGCTTCTATGACTTGGCCCTGGTCAAGTCGTGCTGACACATGTAATAGTTTTTGCTAGATTAATATTATGGCTATAGAAGTGATTTTCACGGTTGTTTACCTTTTCTTCCTTGTAAAACTTTCTGTGTTTTCTATAATTAATACTTGTTTTTGTTGTTCAATTTTTATTGCTTTTAAAAATATTTTGTTGTGTTTTTGGTGAAAGTTTACACAGCAAATTAGGTTCTCATTTAACAATTTCTATACATAGTGTTCAGCAACATTGGCTACATTTTCCACAACCTGCCAGCATTCTCATTTTCATTTTGGATGTTCTGTTTCCATTAATCTAGCTTCCCTGTCCCTCCTTACATTTTCCTCTTTGGTCTAGGGTAAATGTTTACCATTTGGTTTCATTTAGATGATTATTTAGAGGAGCTCAGTACTCACGGGTGATATTTATTTTATGGGCCAATTTGTCATTTGGCTGAAAAGTGACCTCTGGGAGTGGTTAGAGTTCCAAATTTAAAGCACATCCCAGGACAACAGTCTCTGGGGTTCCTATAGGCTCTACTGGTCCAGTAAGTCTGGCTTTTTTTTTTTTTTTTAGGAATTTGAGTTTCATTCCACATTTTTCTCCCATTTATCTGGGATCATCAACTGTGTCCCTGGTGGGAACCTTCAGTAGTGGTAGCCAGGCACCATCTAGTTCTTCTGGTCTCAGGGTAGGTGAGGCCATAGTTCATGTAGGGGATTAGCCCTGTAGACTAGTTTCTTCTCTGAGTCTTTGGTTTCCGTCTCTGTCTTTTGCTACAGACGAGTACTTGTAGAGACCAATAGTTGTATCTTAGATGGCCACTTGGAAGCCTTTAAGACCCCAGATGCTACTCACCAAACTAGGATGTAGAACACTATCTTTTTGAACTATATATCGTGCCAATCGACCAAATTGCCCCACGAGACTATGGTCCTAAGCCCTCAAACCCAGTAAACAAATCCGACAAGGTGTGTGGTTATGTGTAGGAAGTATCTGTAACTGTGCCCCCATGTGCTTTATTTTATATGTGAATATATATGCAGCACACATAAACATGTATATCCATGTCTACAGATACACCTGTACATGCAATCTATATATCACATGTGCCTACCTATACATATATATGCTTACATATCTTTGTAACCACACACATATTTTTTAGTTGTTATTACTATTGTTGCAAAATTATGTATATTATAGCATTTACAAAATTCTCTCTTATTCTTGTGTATAGATGCTTCATTTTTAAAGTACTTATCACTAATTGAAACCAAATCAATTTCTACCCCCTTTGGGTATATCTCATCTCTAAGTGTTCAACTGCATTCTTATTCTATCAATCTCATCTTCTGTATGATATCCTTCCAGGTACCTTCTGCCCTACTCCAACTGGGACTGGTTCCTTGCTTAGCCTGGTCAGGAGCTGTGATCTTGGTATCTCCCCTCATAATTATCTGGCAGTTTTCTTACACCTGGACCCTATTATCTTCCTCTTTCTTGAATCAATCCTTTGTTCTCTCTTGGTTCACATCTTACAGCAGCTATTGGAGAAAGAGTACATAGAGGGAAAATTATTTTGAGGCCTTGCATATCTGAGAATATCTTTATTTTACCCTCCCGATTAGTTAATAGTATAAAGGAAAGAGAATTCTAGGTTAAAATAATTTTCTCTCATAATTTTGAAGGCATTCCTCCATTGTCTTCTAGCTTCCAGCTGAGAAGCCTGATGCCATTCTGATTGTTGATCTTTTGCAAGTGATTGTTTCGCAGTCTTCACCCCTTGAGGGTCTTTTTTCTTCCCCCCACTTTGTGTCCTGAAATTTGTGCCTTGGTGTGGATCTATTATAATCTACTACTTTGGGCATTTGATGGGTCCTTTCAATCTGGGAACTCTTGTCCCTCAATTCTGGGAAATTTTCTTGAATTATTTCCTTGATGATTTTCTCTGTTTCCTTGCTCAGGAACTCCTGTATTCAGACGTTGGTGTTCCTAGGCTTGTCCTCTAGTTTAATGATCTTTTTTTCTGCTGATTTCCATCTTGCTCTACTTTCTAGGAGAGTTCCTCAACAATGTCTTCCACCCCAATATTAAAAATTTTCAATTCTGCAATCATGCTTTTAATTTTCAAGAGCTTTTCCTTGTGCCCTGAAATTACTTTTATATAACTTCCTGTTCTTGTTTCATAATTGCTATGCTTTGTTTTACCTCTCTGAGGATATTAAAGGCAATTTTGTTTGTTTGTTTAAGTTTTCTCCTCCCTGCATAGGCTTCTGTTTCCTCTAGATGGCTTAAAAAAAAAAAAAAATTGTTTTCGTCTCTGTCTTTCTTAATAGATGATTTCCTCAAAAACCTAGTGATGCTTGGTTTTCTGTTTGTATGTAATAGTGAGGCTAAAAAGTGAATTTAAAGCTCCTACTGTGTGGGTGGATCCCTGGTGGCACGCTGGTTAAGAGCTCACCTGCTTACCAAAAGTTGGCAGCTTGAATCCACCATCTGCTCTTTGGAAACCCCATGCAGCAGTTCTACTCTGCCCTATAGGGTCACTGAGTCAGAATTGACTTAACGTCAATGGGTTTAGTGTTTTGGTTTTACTGTTAGAGTGGGGTTCATCAACTTTGGTCTTCACTATAGGATGATCTGAGTGGACTATTGCATTGTCAGTATCTTTAGGTGTTTCCTCTTGTGTTGAGGGTATTCTCCAGAGAAATATCCTAAAGTCTCTTTCTTGGGAGTATAGGCTTGGCTCCCAGTTTTATAGGAGCTGAATGTGGGAGAGACTGGTGAATTCAGCATCCAGTAACATTCAACTCAGTGCTTCTCAACCTTTTTCAAGGCCTGGCACATAATTTTTGCAGAAAACTGGTGAAAACTCATTGAGGCTGTTTGTGCCTGGGGTGACTGCTCTGGTCACTCCATATGAATGTGGACTTATTAAGAATTTTCAGTTTTCTTTGTATTTTTCCTGGATCCATCCAGAGCCAAGGCCAAGCAGGTATAACTATGCAGCATTGTCCTCTTGGAGTGGGGACTGTTCTGGTTCATCCTGAAGGATGCTGCCCTTTTGGGGTCTATGCAGGTATGTCTGACATGACTAGTACTCTGTGCGTCCCCAGGCTTTGACTTTGCCCACTCCTTCTGTGGGCCTTAGGCCCCAGGCATTGACAGATACCTTCAGGGTGAACATTGCCTCCAGGGCTTTCTTAGCCTCCTAGGTTGCCTCCAGGGCTTTCTTAGCCTCCTAGGTATGCATTTTGTAATCTTTTCAGCCTCTGGAGAATTCTCTTTCTTTCCTCCCAGCTCAAACACACGTTTAAAAAATTCGGCATTTTTAATTGTGCTATACTGGAGGAATTTCACAGATCTTGTCTGCTATATGGTTGGAAGAAGAAGTCTTGACCACTGTTTGACATGAAATTTGAAAAGGATAAGTGCCTTTCCCAAAGTCAAGCAGTGGGGTGGTAGACAAGAGCTGCTTTTTCTTTTTTTCTTCCATACCCTTTTTTAAATTTCACTGATTAAAATTTATTTTTTGTGGTAAGTGGTATTTCATAAAATATATAATCTTATTATTTTTTATTATACTTTAGGTGCTTTATAGAACAAACTAGCATCTCATTAAAGAGTTAGTACACACATTGTTTTATGACATTGGTTATCAACCCCATGACATGTCAACACTCTCCCTTCTTGACCTTGGGTTCCCTATTACCAGCTTTCCTGTGCCCTTCTGCCTTTTAGTCCTTGCCCCTGAGATGAGGTGCCCCTTTAGTCTCATTTGTTTTATGGGTCTGTTTAATCTTTGGCTGAAGGGTGAACCTTGGGAGTGACTGCATTACTGAGCTAAAAGAGTGTCTGGGGGCCATACTCTCAGGGTTTCTCCAGTCTCTGTCAGGCCAATAAGTCTGGTCTTGTTTTGTGAGTTAGAATTTTGTTCTACATTTTTCTCCAGCTCTGTCTGGGACCCTCTATCATGATCCCTGTCAGAGCAGTCAGTGGTGATAGCCAGGTACCATCTGGTTGTATTGGGCTCAGTCTGGTGAAGGCCATGGTAGTTGTGGTCCATTTGTCCTTTGGACTAATCTTTCCCTTGTAACTTTAGTTTTCTTCATTCTCCCTAGCTCCTGAAGGGGGTGAGACCAGTGGAGTATCTTAGATGGCCACTCACAGGCTTTTAAGACCCCAGACACTACTCACCAAAGTAGAATGTAGAACATTTTCTTTATAAACTATGTTATGCCAATTGAGCTAGATGTTCCCCGAGACTACGGTCCCCACAGCCCTCAGGGCTGCTTATTTTTATATTATCAAACTTTTATTCAGTTTCTCTCAGTGCAACACATACTGGTGGACACTGTGGGGACCCACAAATAAATAAAACTCAGTCCCCTCTCTCAAAGACTTATACTCTAACAAGGGAGAAAATGAGGACTGCAAGAAGAGATGGGATTTGCAGGATGAACCAGTGGAAGAGGCCCATTCTAAGCTGCTTCAGTAAGTTGGGTGTGGAGGGCTGCCTGTCAGGAGGTAGCCTGTAAGAGGTTTCCTTTATCTGAACTGAAACCTGCATCCCCTGGCCCTAGCTCTGCCTTCAGGAGCCAAGCTGAATAAGTCCACCCCTGCAGATTTTTGAAGACATTTGTGTGGTGTTTTATTTTGTTTTTGTCTGCATCTCAGTCTCTTCTATATATGGAAGATGTCCCACTCCATGGGATTTAGTGGGAGGCAGGAGTTCCTTTCCCATATGGTGTCTGAAAAGGGCCAGGCAGTTCCTGTCCATGCCCTAGGCAGCTCAGGTGTGGGTCTGTGACCAAGGTTGAGCAGCTGGAGGATCCCACCTGGACTGTGAGCCTAGAGGGAATGACACAATATGCAAGAACCAGTTATAGATTGTTCACCAATCAGCAGTGGAGACAAGAGTCTGGAGAAGGTGGCAGCAAGAGTCTAGTGGAGCCAGTGGTGCCAGCAGAGCTGTACAGCCAGATTGTCCCCTGGGGCTGTACTGGCTGCATGACTTGCTGCCCAGCCTCCCTGGGTTCTGTTTTCCAAGCCTGGTTCCTCAGCCTTCCTGTTATTTCCATTGTCTACCAAGATGCTCTTTTTCTGCCTAAGTTAGCCAGAGTTGGGTTTTATTATTGACAACAAGCACCATGACTGGTACAAGAGTACCATTCCCCAACCCCCATCCCACCTCCAAGTCTTCTCTTTTGTAAACCCAATATTCACTTTCTAGAACTTTCACTGCCTTAGGTGGTGTCCCCTGTAAGCATAGTGCTTAGACCTGAGTACTGTTTCAAATGGTCTTCCCAGGAACGAGTACGTGGGAGACTTTCAATGATCTGGGTACCACAGTGACATGGTCTTTTCTACATCCTGAAATTTCAGCAATAGAATTGGTCTTCCTTCTTCTTGAGGAGAAGTGAGGAAGAGGCTAGACAGAGGGGCGTGAAGGTGCCCTTACTTCTATGTAATTGAATGATTTGAAGTTTTGCAACTGAAATGTAAGGACTTTACATTTAATTTTCTCTTGTTGGTTTCAGGCCATCATTCCACCTATGAAATAACTTTGAATATAGAATTGTCTTTCATCCTTGTGTCCTCAGAACCTACCATGGTGGCTAACATGCAGTGGAATGAATGAATGACTTTAGATTTAAGACAGTTGACCAGAGCATCTGGATTGCCTAATGCCTACTCTGCCAATCTGTCTTCCATCCACAAGGTTCCTGGGAGGCCTGAATCCACAAGGAACAACTGGAAATGAAGCAAGTGTACCTCATTATCATCTGGGCCCATGCTCCAAACCAACTATGTTTCTCCCTCCCCCAGCGTGGAGTTCTGGTAAAGGTA
Organism: Loxodonta africana; assembly: GCF_030014295.1. Taxonomy (NCBI): domain Eukaryota; kingdom Metazoa; phylum Chordata; class Mammalia; order Proboscidea; family Elephantidae; genus Loxodonta; species Loxodonta africana. The sequence goes on from NC_087352.1 coordinate 61,410,508, forward strand.
TGTTGGGTCATGTGTCTCAGGCAACAAATTATTTTGCAGGCATTAAATGAAACTAAATAGTTTGTAGTTTCTTGAATTATTCTTTCTAGTACATCTGTCAACATTGGGGCCGCCTTCCTAGCAGGTCCAATTTTAATTCTTTGATGGCGGTGAATGGGAATTTTGAGAACCCAAGAATCTGAGGTCAAGGGGTTTCACTTGTCTTTATTCCCTTCTGGTTATAACATCTGATGTTGCTGCCCTGTCTGGCACTCTGCCTGTCGGTAGGGGGTCACCAGTTGTCAGAATGCTCCCAGGTATGGAAGGCAGGGGTGAGGTAGACAGCAGAGAAGTTTGTCCAGGGCATGCACCTGCAGAAATTAAGGACCCAAGATGACATCCAAACACAACCTTCTTTTACTTTCATTTGGAACACTGATAGACAAGATTTTCACCAATTGTAGAAACAAAGCCGGAATGATTTCCAGACAAAAGGGACATTGAGTGGTGGATTTGTCGATGCTACATGCTCTCCTGTCTCACTACACATACGCCACCACTTTCTTGGAAGGAGCAAAAAGGCCTTGGTGTACCTCACTTAGGAACAGCAAACAGTGACTACCATTAAGCCAAACTTACTTCCCTTGAGACAGTGTTGCAGGGAAGTATCACGAGGACTCAGGCCCCATGTTGGGGATTTTCCAGAGGGTCTTCTGAAACTCTACTTGTCCCCCTTAAGGAAATGTACATGTTGCCTCCTTTTTGGCATGTGCTCCATTTTTTAAATAATTTATCAGATATTACTGTTGCTGGGTCTGAGGACACGTTGGACATTTATTTTAAAAGGACAGTGTGTAAGATATTTGAGGAGATCCTGGGTGGTGCGAACAGTTAAGTGCTTGACTGATAGGTTGGCAGTTCAACCCCACCCTCAGAAGGTGCCTCAGAAGACAGGCCTGGCGATCTGCTTCTGAAAGGTCACAGTCTTGAAAACCCTATGAAGCAGTCCTACTCTGCACGCACAGGGTTGCCATGAGTCAGAATTGACAGCAACTTTTTTTTAACAAGATAGCTGAGTCTGGAGACAAACTCATGACATGGACCTAGGAGCTCTCTGGTTCTCTTCTCCTCTAGGCATGGACCTAGGCTGTCATGTCTGCTCTGCAATTCTTCCTTTGAGGAAATTCCTGTCCCAGTACCTGGCTAGAGGAATGGGTTCATAGCTCAGGCCTGGTTATTGTGGAGCTCAAATTCTTGGCAATGGCGATTGGTTGCAGCTGTGGAGACTGACGTATGGCTGGAGCCCTATCCTGGGATTGGTGCATGAAGCCTTGGGAGGCAGAAACCCTCTCTTCACAGGGGTTGTTAGGCTGTGGAGCCTGAGACTCTGGGCTGCTGGTGGTCATCTCAGTCACATGGAGAGGGTCTCTGTAGAAAGAAGCCTAGAAAGCCAAGTGAAGATGAGGAAGATCATGAGAACAAGAGGGAGGGAGGACAAAACCAAGGCAGTGAAGTAGTAAGACACAGTCAGGCAACGGACCTGACTGCGCTGGGATGCGTTCCAGCCAGGGGGCCAAGGACTTGCCATTCTGATTCTCAGAGTGACACCACATTGCTCCCAGGGGTACCAGCCCCCTCCGTCCGCCTCCAAAATCCCCTTCCCTCTTTTATAAACTGACGAGAGTTGGGTTTATGTCACTTGCATCCAAGAGTCCTCATTAAAATAACATGTTGGGCTTGAATCTTTTCTTTGTGAGTCTATTCAACCTCTTCCAACTTAAGGATAATTTTCTTTGGTGCAGAAGATGCATGCAACAGGGGGCGCTGATGAGTCCTGCTTTCTCTTTACTGTTTGTCATCGTTATAGCCTCCTCTCCAGGTGGGTCGCTTTCCCTTTCCCTCACTGTCTGATCTCTCTGAGCGGAACTTACTTGCCCACCTGGGTTCTTAGCAGTTTTCATAAATCCCGTTTACTCTGGACTTTGAATATTTTCACACTCGTCTTAGAATTTTAGTCTAAACTTCTAAAGCTCCTCCTCCGATTTTTTGATCTTGCCTTTTATTACCCTTATTTTGGAAATCCTGGTGGCGTAGCAGTTAAGAGCTGTGGCTGCTAACCAACAGGTAGGCAGTTCGAATCCATCAGGTGCTCCTTGGAAACCCTATGGGGCAGTTCTATTCTGTCCTATAGGGTTGCTATGAGTCGGAATTGACTTGACAGCAACGGGTTTTTTTTTTTTTTGGTTATGTATCTACACATATACATGCTTTTAAAAATTATTTTATATGTATATATAAATTCAGTATAAAAAACATGAAAAGCCAGAAATAGCAAAAAGAGAAAAAAAATAATAACAACGTAATAAAAGAATGTAACCCCTGCATCCAAAGAAAAATATTGTTAATATTCTATCTTCCTGTTTTTGGATACTTAACTATGTGTCCACGTTCTATTTAAACTCATTTTTAACAGTAGCAGAGAAATCACTGTCTCCCAAAGTCCTTGTCACTTTCATGGCCTCAGCTATTTCATTCTTTTTGCTCAGAAATAAGTGCTGAGAAGTCATACCACTTCCTCAGGTAATTGCTGCTCTTTTCTCACTTAAAATTGTCAGAGAGGCTAGGCAATACTTTATCAGGTGTGATGATTTTAGCAGAGGCCCTGCCCCCATCCCCACCACTGGGCTTGCCTGCTTCTGGGTGTATTATGTGATGTCTACTGGGGCACCATAACTTGTCTGTCATTTTGTCATACTGTGGTGGCTTGCGTGTTGCTATGATGCTCAAAACTATGCCACCCATATTTCAAATGCCAGCAGGATCACCCAAGGTCGGACAGGTTTCAGCAGAGCTTCCAGACTTAGAGGAAAGGCCTGGGATTTTCTTCTGAAAACTAGCCAGTGAAAACCCTATGGATCACAGCAGAACACTGTCTGAAATAGTACTGGAAGATGAGTCCCCTAGGTTGGAAGACGCTCATAATACACAGTGGCTGCAAAAATGGCCTTGAGCATGCCAACGGTCATGAAGATGGCGCAGGGCTGGGAAACATTTTCTTTTGTTGTACATGGGGTAGCCGTGAGTCAGTGCTGACTTGATGGCAGCTAACAACAAAAACAACAATAGGGGAGGAACAGCCAGACCTTTGATACGACTGTGTGTGTGTGTGTATGTGTACTTCCAGCATGAGTACACTTCTGTTTTTTCACTTACCTTCACTGAAATTCTGGCTCCACCGAGGTTAACAGATTTTCATAATACACTTTTGTACCTTCAGTGCCGCTTCCCATTCCTCTTCTTTAGGAGTGTTATGGCCACGGTCTCTGGGCTTGAGCACACTGAGAATTAAATGCTATTTTTTGGCACTTAGCTATGTGACCCTGAATAAGTTACTTAGTCTCTCGGATCTGATACTGCTCACCTGAGGAATGGGGATAAGTTGATCTAAAAGAGTCAGATTTGGGTTTATAAGAAGGAGGCAATAATACTCATCAATAGAATCTGAGGAATTGGAGAAAAGAGCCTCCCACCCTCATCATAATCACCACACAAAATTCCACCCTCTCCTGTGCCCCAGAGCCTGAAATAGAATTTTCCAAGGGCAAGATTTTCCTTCTCTTATCAGAGATAAGAGGATATAGCCTCCACTGGAGCTATGCTAGGCTGAGGGTCAGATCTTTATGTAGCACGCTGAGATCTTTATGTGAATATTTTGATACAGAGTAAAGGAGCACTGGGTCCATCTCCAGGGTGGTGAAGGCCTGAAGAAAGGAGGCATAAACAGGACAGGACGGAAGAACCAAAACCAAACCAAACCCACTGCCATAGAGTCAATTCTGACTCCTACTATAGGACAGAGTAGAACTGCTCCCATATCATTTCCAAGGAGCACCTGGTAGATTTGAACTTCTGACCTTTAGGTTAGCAGTTGTAGCTCTTAACAACTACACCACCAGGGTTTCCTATGGAAGAAGGCCACAGAAAAATGCTCTGACAGTTGTTTAACCCTTTGTTATTTTTTGGACACATTGCTTACTGAGCCAGGTGCCTTGAGACAGGACCTGCCCATGTCTATATTGTTTAACCCTTTGTTATTTTTTGGACACATTGCTTACTGAGCCAGGTGCCTTGAGACAGGACCTGCCCATGTCTATATTTCTTTTCCTGAGAAGTTTCACTGGCTACTCTTTGTACAGAAGAAAATGGTTGGTATTGAGATTTGGGAAGCAATTAGATTTCAAGACATCGCTTATCAAGATAAGCATAAAAAGACGTACAATTGATCCGAAGTATAAGCCACCTTTCTTCTCATTTTGAGTTGTGCCACATCAGCAAATGAAGGTCCCGAAAGCTTTACTCCACCCACATCATTAAGGTCGACTCTACTTTGAGGAGGCAGCTCTTCCCCAGTCATCTCTGAGTACCTTCCAACCTGGGGGGCTCATCTTCCAGCACTATATCAGACAATGCTCCGCTGCTATTCATAAGGTTTTCACTGGCTAATGCTTTTCAGAAGTAGACTGCTGGGTCCTTCTTCCTAGTCTGTCTTAGTCTGGAAGCTCAGCTGAAACCTGTCCTCCATGGGTGACCCTGCTGGTATCTGAACACCAGTGGCATAGCTTCCAGCATCATGGCAACATGCAAGCCCCCACGGTAGGACAAACTGACACGTGGGGGCAACATCCATTAATAATCGGTACCTGGAATATATGAAGTATGAATCTAGGAAAATTGGAAATCGTAAAAAATGAAATGGAATGCATAAACATGGATATCCTAGGTGGTAGTGAGCTGAAATGGACTGGTATTGGCCATTTTGAATGGGACAATCATATAGTCTACTATGCTGGGAATGACAACCTGAAGAGGAATAGTGTTGCATTCATTGTCAAAAAGAACGTTTCAAGATCTATCCTGGACTACAACGCTGTCAGGGATAGGATAATATACATATGCCTACAAGGAAGACCAGTTAATACGACTATTATTCAAATTTACACACCAACCACTAGGGCCAAAAATGAATAGAAGATTTTTATCAGCGGCTGCAGTCTGAAATTGATCAACATGCAATCAAGATGCATTGATAATTACTGGCGATTGGAACGCGAAAATTGGAAACAAAGAAGGATCAGTAGTTGGAAAATATGGCCTTGGTGATAGAAACAATGCTGGAGATCGAATGATAGAATTTTGCAAGACCAACGACTTCCTCATTGCAAATATCTTCTTTCACCAACATAAACGGCGACTATACACATGGACCTCACCAGATGGAGCGCACAGAAATCAAATAGACTATATCTGTGGAAAGAGACGATGGGAAAGCTCAATATCATCAGTCAGAACAAGGCCAGGGGCCGACCATCAATTGCTCATATACAAGTTCAAGCTGAAACTGAAGAAAATCAGAGGAAGTCCACGAGAGCCAAGATATGACCTTGAGTATATCCCTCAAATAATCCTATATCCCACTTTCTGATTCATGTCCCCAAACATCCCTCTGCTTGCGTCCCTTCACTGCTCAAAGCTTTGGATCCTCACGTCTACTCAGACTTCTGCTGCTAACAGAGGCAGACTAGGTAATCTGGATCAAACTTCCCTCTAAAAACAAAAAATATGGGGAAAAAAGAAATTCCTAAAGCATCAAAAAGCCAATAGAATAGTGAGGAATTAGCAAGCCAAGAGCTAGAAGATGGAATCCAGAGATGTAAGCCTGGTATTTAGGGCTGCTCTTGTCTAGGGGTATTTGCTGCTCCAGAGATGGCTGATAAGTGAGCTATGCATTTGAAAATCATTAAGGAGCTTTTTTTTTTTAAGGAGCTAGGGACACAGAAGTTGGAGTCCACTGCTTACTATGTGGCACTTAGAGTCAGGCCCCAAATGGCTACACCATAGGTGTAAGGGTAAACCAGAAGTAGGTGCCCTCACAGGGACTGCAGCCTGGTTTAGAGTCATCTAGCCCAGCAAATTTCACACTTGATCATGGATCAGAATGACTTGGAGGGCTGGTTAAAACACACATTGCTGGCCTCACCTGCTGAGTTTCTGATTCCATAGGTCTAGGGTGGGCCAGATAATCTGCATTTCTGACAAGTTTCCAAGCTATGCTGATGTTGCTGGACACTTTGAGAACCACTGGTCTAGTCCAGTCTCTTTTTCCTCCAGGTGAACAAGCTGAACTCTAGCGGGGAAGTGCATTAACCAAGGTCACACGCTAAGTAAGGCAAATTCCCAAGTGACCAGAGCTGTCAGGCTCCCTCCCTCCGCAGCCCTTACAGCAGAGCCCTTCCTTACTACCTCACATGGGGTCGCCCTAAGTCGGGATCCACTTGATGGCAACTAGTTACTGGTTGGTTTTACCCCTCAAATCTTCCACCCTCTCCGATTTCAGGCATCTAGAAGGGAAGTAAATAATCGGTTGCGTCAATTTTAGCATTCTTTTAGAGAAGACCCGTAAGGAGGGCAACTTCTTAACCTAAGGGCGGGCATCCTTAAGAGAGGATTTTCAGGCACCGCGACTTCGGTGGGCAGGGTGGACACGCCAGTGAGCAGGGTCGGATGTCTTGGGTTAAAAACCCTCCCTTGCCGACGGCGACCAAACGGCCCCAGACAGCGGGGTCTGCGCGTCCCCAGGCAAGCGTCCCGGGCTCCCAGGGGAGAGGCGGGGCAGCGCCAGGTTCCGCTCAGCGAAGCGTCGGCCCCCTCCACGGCTGGACTTGAGCCTTTAGCCTCAAAAGCGACTAGCACGAGGGCGGGGTAGTGGTGGTGTTGGGGACAGGGGGGACACGCCCGGTGGCAAGGGACAGGCTCCTGTCAGCACAATGCGTTGTCCTCTTATTTCCCCCACTTCCTCCCGCAGCCCGGAGCGTCGCAAACCCTTCCCCTGGTACCCCGAGCCCAATAGTTCCGCCCTCCCGAGGGTCTTCCACCCTCCAAACAAGTATAAGTTCCTTCCCAAGAGGGTATTCTTAAGCTTGTCCAGTCCTCTGAGTGTTGCAGCTTGCAGCACAGCCCCTATGCCTGCCTTATTCCCTGAGAATTAAGAGCTCAGGCTTAATAATAGCAACTAATATTATTAGTTGCTATTATTAATAGATAGCTGAACAGTACCATGCCTTTTCCTCTTTAATTTGTTGTTGTTGTTGTTAGGTGCCCTTGAGTCAATTCTGATTCATAGCAACCATATGTACAACAGAACAAAATAGTGCCTAGTCCTGTGCTGTCCTCACAATTGTTGTTATGTTTGAGCCCATTGTTGCAGCCACTGTGTCAATCCACTTTGTTGAGGGTCTTCCTGTTTTTCACTGACTCTCTACCAAGTATGATGTTGTTCTCCAGGGACTGATCCTTCCTGATAACAAGTCCAAAGTATGTGAGACGTAGTCTTCCCATCCTTGCTTCTAAGGAGCATTCTGGTTGTACTTCTTTCAAGACAGATTTGTTTGTTCTTTTGGCTGTCCACGATATATTCAATATTCTTTGCCAATACCACAATTAGAAGGTGTCAATTCTTCAGTCTTCCTTATTCATTGTACAGCTTTCACATGCGTATGAGGCGATTGAAAACACCATGGCTTCAGTCGGACACATCTTAGTCTTCAAGGTGACATCCTTGCTTTTCAACACTTTAAAGAAGTCTTTTACAGCAGATTTGCCCAATGCAACGCAGCTTTTGATTTCCTGACTGCTGCTTACATGGGTGTTGATTGAGGATCCAAGTAAAACGAAATCCTTGACAACTTCAATCTTTTCTCCATTTATCATGATATTGCTTATTGGTCCAGTTGTGAGGATTTTTGTTTTCTTTATATTGAGGTGTAATCCATACTGAAGGCTGTGGTCTTTGATTTTCGTCAGTAAGTGCTTCAAGTCTTCTTCACTTTCAGCAAGCAAGGTTGTGTCATCTGCACATTAAAGTTTGTTAATGAGACTTCAGTCCTGATGACCTGTTCTTCTTCATGTTGTCCAGCTTCTCAGATTATTTGCTCAGGTACAGATTGAATAGGTATGGTGAAAGGATACAGCCCTGATGCACAACTTTCCTGACTTTAAATGATGCAGTATCCCCTTGTTCTGTTCAAATGACTGTTTCTTGATCTATGTACAGGTTCCTCATGAGCACACTTAAGTGTTCTGGAATTCCCATTCTTCGCAATGTTATCCATAATTTGTTATGATCCACACAGTCAAATGCCTTTGTATAGTCTGGTATTCTCTGCTTTCAGCCAGGATCCATCTGACATCAGCAATGACATTCCTGGTTCCATGTCCTCTTCTGAATCTGGCTTGAATTTCTGGCAGTTCCCTGTGGATATACTGCTGCAGCCACTTTTGAATGATCTTCAGCAAAATTTTACCTGCACTTGATATTAATGATATTGTTCTATAATTTCTGCATTCAGTTGGATCACCTTTCTTGGGAATAGGCATAAACATGGATCTCTTCCAGCAGGTTGGTCAGGTAGCTGTCTTCCAAATTTCTTGGCTCAGATGACTGAGCTCTCCCAGCACTGCATTTGTTTGTTGAAACATCTCAATTGGTATTCCATCAATTCCTGAAGTCTTGTTTTTTAACCAATGTCTTCAAGTGCAGCTTGGACTCCTTCCTTCAGCACCATTGGTTCCTGATCACATGGTACCTCCTGAAATGGTTGAACTTCAGCCAGTTTTTTTTTGGCATAGTGACTCTGTGTATTCTCTCCATCTGTTTTTGATGCTTCCTGCATCATTTAATATTTTCTCTGTAGAATTCTTCAGTATTGCAACTCGAGGCTTGAATTTTTTCTTCAGTTCTTTCAGCTTGAGAAATGCCAAATGTGTTCTTCTCATTTGGTTTTTGATTTCCAGGTATTTGCACATGTCATTATAATACTTTACTTTGTCTTCTTGAGCCACTCTTTGAACTCTTCTGTTCAGCCCTTTTACTTCATCGTTTCTTTCTGTCGCTTAGCTACTTGATATTCAAGAGCAAGTTTCAGAGTCTCTTCTGACATCCTTTTCTTTCTTTCCTGTCTTTTTAATGACCTTTTGCTTTCTTCATGCATGGTGTTCTTGATGTCATTACACAACTCGTCTGGTCTTCAGTCATTAATGTTCAGTATGTCAAATCTATTCTTGACATGGTCTCTAACTTCAGGTGGGATATACTCAAGGTCATATTTTGCCTCTCATGGACTTGCTGTAATTTTCTTCAGCTTCAACTTGAACTCACATATGAGCAATTGATGATCTCTTCTGCAGTCAGCCCCTGGCCTCGTTCTAACTGATGATACTGAGCTTTTCCATCATGTCTTTCTACAGATGTAGTCAATTTGATTCCTGTGTATTCCATCTAGTGAGGACCATGTGTATAGTCACCATTTATGTTGGTGGTGAAAAAAGGTATTTGCAATAAAGAAGTCGTTGGTCTTGCAAAATTCTGTCATGCGATCTCTAGCATTGTTTCCATCACCAAGGCCATAGCTTCCAACTACTGATCCTTTTTCTTTGTCTCCAACTTTCGCATTCCAATCACCAGTAATCATTAATGCATCCTGATTACATGTTGATCAATTTCAGACCGCAGAAGTTGGTAAAAAGCATCAATTTCTTTATCTTTGGCCTTAGTGGTTGGTGCACAAATTTGAATAATAGTTGTATTAACCGGTTTTCCTTGTATTTCCTTGTAGACGTATGGATATTATCCTATCACTGATTTGACGATAGATCTTGAAATGTTCTTTTTGACGATGAATGCAATGCCATTCCTCTTCAATTTGTCATTCTTGGCATAGCAGACCATATGACTGTCCAGTTCAAAATGGATGCCAGTCCATTTCAGCTCACTAGTGCCTAGGATATCAACGTTTATGCATTTCATTTTTGATGATTTCCAATTTTCCTAAATTCATACTTTGTACATTCCACTTTCCAATTATCAACAGATATTTGCAGCTGTCCTCATTTTGAGTCATGCCACATCAGCAAATGAAAGCTCCAAAAGCTTGACTCCATCCATGCCATGAAGGCCTATTCTACTTCGAGGAGGCAGCTCTTCCCCAGTAGTATTTTGAGTGCCTTCCGACCTGAGGGGCTCCTCTTCCAGCACTATATCTGACAATGTTCCATTGCTATTCATAAGGTTTTCGCGGGCTAATTCTTTTCAGAAGTAGGCTGCCGGGTCCTTCTTCTTGGTCTTAGTCTGGAAGCTTAGCTGAAAACTGTCCAGCATGGGTGATCCTGGTGGTATTTGAATACCAGTGGCATAGCTTCCAGCATCACAGCAATACACAAACCCCCACAGTATGACAAACTGACAGATGTGTTTATTCAGTGAGTATTTATCATGGGTCTACTATCTATATTGTCCTTTGCTAGGTGTTGTGGGGTATCCAAACATAAGCAGCACACACTTTCTGCCTGTCAGGAACTCAAAGATAATGTTGGGAAGACAAATACCACAGGCAGAGTTCATAAACCATTTTGTTCCAGCATTTTGGGGATGTCTCTAGGCTTGGGAATAATACAGACAGAACACATAGTATTATCTGCAGTGTTCGTGTTGGGAGGAAAGGTCATTCAATTGGTCATCAAAAACTTCTGAGAGTAGTTAGGATTTGAAGTGGACTTTGGAGGAATGGGTAGCCATTAGCTGGGTGAGCAGGAGGGGACCTTTCCAGTGGGAAGTGGAGCAGAAGGAGAGGCATGATCAAGTGGGTGAGGGTACACATGGGTGTGATGTGTGTTCGCAGGTGTAGCCTCACTTCCTCCAGCAGATACAGTCCTAACTTTGTATTTCAGGTGACCAGCTGCCTTGGTAAGGCCACAGGATGTGACACTCTTCCTCCTAGGAGGCCTTACCAGAGACCTAGGACAAAGGCCGAGTAGTTCAAACCTATGGGCGTTGGCTTTTCTGCCTCTTCCAGAGTCACTGGGGACATGGTGCATGAACAGGAAGCTGTCTGGGATTTTTATGGGCAGACACGTAATAGGACAGCCACGTTTATCTTCTAGCGTGATCTTTCTGATTAGGAAGGCCTGTTTCGACAAGGTTAATGGCTCACTCAAACCCTAGTTATGCAGAACTGAAGGATATCTCAGTTTCAGCGAATTCTTAGTAATCAGAGTAGGGCTGAAAGGACAGGATGGGATGTGATGAACGCAGCAGAAGAGATAGATTCCCAGGGGAGACTGACATTAACGTGAGGCTCTGAAATATGCTTGCATGTATTAATGTTTGATTTATATCCTAACAGACTTTTTTTTTTCTCCCTGAAAAGATAATGAAATCTGTAATGCCATCACTTCAAAGAAAAGAACTGTGAAGGCATTTTTAGATTCAGAAGGTAGCAAGCATTAATGAGGACCTACTGCTGGAGAGTGAGATTAGCTACCTTTTCACTTTTGGTGTAGAACTGAGGGTCTTCTGATTCATGTAGGAAGCTAAGGACCGAAAATGGAGGAGAAATCCTGGGGAGATTGCTGAGAGTTCAGGCCCTCTTTTCCTGTGCCTCCCCACAATGCTGTTTTAATTTATCTCCTCCTAGTCTTCAACTGGAGCTCTGGTGGTACAGTAGTTAAGTGTTCTGCTGCTAACCAAAAGGTTGACAGCTTGAATCCACCAGCTGCTCCTTGGAAACCCTATGGGGCAGTTCTACTCTGTCCTATAGGGTCGCTATAAGTTGGAATCGACTCAATGGCAATGGGTTTGGTTTTTAGTCTTCAACTTGGAGATTACTTGGGGTTACCAAAATCCTCTTTTACAATGCAAACACACTTGGAACACATATCCTCAATGAGGAGATGGGAAGGATAATGGGAAGGAGAGTAAGGGAGATGAAAAAGAAGGGCAAGAGGTATTTTGAGGTTTGGGGCACCTTGGGGGAGGGAGGCCAGGGACAGGCTCTTCAGTGAAGACCCTAGGGTGTGGTGGAGGACCTTGAAGAGCACTGGGCATGGGGAAAGGTCATGGACAAGGAGCTGGGAAGGCACTACACACAAACTTTTTCTACTGTGCAGTCAGTGGTAATAAGTCAAAAAAGTGTTAATAGCCAACTGTGAGGAGGAGGCTGTTCCAGACCCAGTGAGAGTGTTCCAGCTTTCTATTGCTGCTTCACAAATTGCTTCAAAACTTAGTGGTGTAAGTCAACAACCATTTTATTATATCTAACAAATCTGTGAGTCAGAAATTAGGATAGGGCTCTGCTGAGTGATTCTTGCACATGGAGTCTACAAAGGTCACTAGATGGTAGCCTGGTGGCAGAAGAAGAAGAAGGATAAGGAGGGGATGATGAGGCGAGGAGGCAGAGAAGGAGGAGGATGAGGGAGAAGAAGGAGGAAAAGAAAGAAGAAGATGGAAGAGAAGGAGGAGGGAAAAGGAGAAGAAGGAAGTGGAGGAAGAAGGAAGAGATAAAATTAATCATTACACATTCATTGAGCATCTACTTAGTGTGGTAGCTGCGAGCACAAGCTCTGGGGTCAGAATGGCCCGGCCTCTTCCCAGCTGTGTAGTCTTGCCAGAGTCACTTATTCTCTCTAAGTATCAGTTTCCACATCGGTAGAAGAGAAAAACAAACTTTTTTTTGTGGGGTTATTATGAGGTTCAAATGAATGCTCAATGAATCTAACATAGTGCTGTGGTTTTGTTGTTTTTATTTCTCTTGCTCCATGCGTTGGGACACAAAGATGCAGCAGAAGCAATCTGTCCTTAAGCTGCTGAGCTGGACAAGCCCTACACCTTCACCTACACACCTAACAGAACAATGCATGGTAGCTGTGACAAGTGCTTAATAACTTCATGGGAGGTGAGTGTGTTTCAAATAAATGATCAGAAGGAGGCATTCATTCAAGGCTGCACGGGAAGCAAAAGATCGGTGTGGCGGGGAGGACTGAAGGGCTGTAGAGAGAGTATCAAGCAAGTTTCTTGTGGGGCAGTGGGGTTACCTAAGCCTGGAAAGTGAGTGGAACACATTGGGGAAGTTGTGAAATTCCACCTTAAACTCTTTATCCTGTTGGCCAGTTGCTTTTTATACTTTTTTACTGAAACATTCTAAACAGGAGATGGTTGGAATCCAAAGCAGCAACTCCAAGTAAGAAATTTCGTGTTTTATCTCATGAATTCCGGTTATTTTATTCAATATCTCCATGTTTATTTTTAACGTAAAAATGATCTTTTAAATCCTTTACCATTGCCTAAAAGAAGGACCTGGTGTGATATCCTTTGGTTTTCTTTCTCTAGGCATACCGTCTCATACGGTTGCTGACCTGGGCCCACACAGGAATGAAAGCAACACTCATAGTAGTGGAACGTGTGGGATGTAGAAGCAGGGCGGTGGCCTGAGATGAAGCGCTCGTGGGAAGTGGTGAGAATGTATAACAGTGCCTACCTTGGAGGGTCGGTGGGTTTTGATTAAAGCGATAAAGCACTTAAAGTGGCCAGCAGTTCCTGAACCTAGTAGAGACCTAGAAGTGCGAGCGTTCCCTCAGCATCTTCTTTTCCTTCTTTCTCTTGACCTTTCCCTGTCTCCCACCTCCTGTGTGATAGAGCGGCAGCAGGGATGTGGGGAAGCTCTCTTCCAAACCCCATCATTGATTTTCCCCTTGTGGTTCTTGTTAGCTGCCATCAAGTCAATTTTTGACTCATCGTGGCCCCATGTGATAGAGTAGAACTGTCCCATAGGATTTTCTAGGCTGTAATAAAAAAAAAAAAAAAAAATTTTTTTTTTTTTCAATCTTTATGGGAGCAGATGGCCAGGTCTTCCTCCCATAGAGCCGCTGGGTTTGAACCTTCAAACTTTGATTAGCAGCTGAGCGCTTAACCACTTGCACCACCAGGGCTCCCGATTTCCCCTTACTCTCCTGCATCTCTTAAGAGTCACTTAGCCTCTCAGGGTCACTTTCCACATCTGTAGAATGGGAAGTTTCCTAAGGGTTATTTTGAGGGTCAAGTGAGGTCAATTATATGCATGCTCAGTAAAATCTAAGTCATTTAAATTATCTCAAATGTCTCCCCTCTTTTAAATAATCACCCTCCCATGTCCCATCCAGCTCTGCTCTTTTTAACTCTTCACAGATTAGCTTTACCAAAGGTTTTCTGCACTTGGGTCTCTACTTCCTACCTCACACACCTTTTACTATCCAGTTGATTCCAACTCCTAGCACCCTGTAGGGCATAGTACAGCTGCCCCATTGGGTTTCCAAGGCTGTATGGAAGCAGATTGCCACGTCTTTCTCCTGTGAAGTGGTTGGTGGGTTTGAACTGCAGACCTTTCGGTTAGCAGCGGAGTGCTTAACCACTGTGCCACAAAGGCTCCCATTGCCTCCTAAATCCAAGGTTCTCTGGCTTCTCCCACCATGCCAGGCTCTGCCTCCCAAGGTCATCGAGGCCTCCCTGTTGTAGAATCTCACGGACACCCTCTTGGAAGCAGCCATCACTATCACCACTCCCTTTGTGAAATCCCTCTTCCCTTGGCTCCTGTGGTACCGAAACCTTTCCAAGTTTTCCCCTTATCTCTCTGACCTCTCCTTCTGAGCCTCCCTCTCATGCCCTTTATCTCCTGTTGTAGCTTAAAGGCTAATGTTCTCCAGGGTTCCACGTCCATCCTCTTCTTACTCTCATTGGCCCTGAAAACACATGCACATTAAAAAACAAATTCTCACACCCCACTCTAGGCTACTATAATCAGTCTCAGGGTGGGCCCAGGAATCTGCATTTTAAACTACTTTCCAAGTGATTCACGTAGGCAGCTCAGTGCTAGCCTGGGAAACTTCTAATGCAGCCAGCCTCTCACAGGCAAAGGAGAAAATGGGGGTGCAAAGAGGCGACCCCCCTTGCCCAAGGTCCCATGAATTGGTTTTGGGTCCAGAATTAGCATCAGCAGTTGTTGACTGCACTGCCCTTCCCCCCATAAGCGTTCTCCTGTGGGACCTCTATCTATCCATGGAGTGTTCATCACAGACATCCCCAGGTCTTTGTACACACACAATTTCAGAAATGTCCCTGCTTAAGAAAATACCGGACCGGGCGATGTTGCATTCTGCTATACATAAATTCGCTATGAATTGGAGCTGACTCAATGGCAACTAACAACAACATAAGAAAACACCCCATTGCTCATACCTCCTTCCCTCGGAAGACACCCAGAAGTCTCCCGAACTCCAGCTATCCCTCCCCATCAGGTCTGGATGAGTCCTCTGACCTCGGAAACAGTTAAGTGTGCCACCCAATACACCTGATATATAACCATGATGGCGGAGGGGAGGCAGGGTAACAGCAAAAGTTTCCATTTTAGAAAGGGGAAAGGGAACAGGAGATGATGGCTGCTGGCCCAGAGGACAGCATGTCACGCTGGTCGGGAACGGCAAGCAAGCAGCCGACATGTTTGCTGACTCACTGTGCTGGCCGTGAACGACTCCTCCGCTCCGATAAGGCTTCCTGTGTCTGCTGGTTGGGGCCCCCTGTCCAGGCCTCACCAGGGGTAGGATTTTGCTGTGGGAGCTGCCCTTGTTTGGGCAGCCCACTCCTTCATGGCATGGGTTCTGGGGCCTGGATTGGCCTTGGGCTTGCGCAGTCATAGGCTCACCTGCCTGGCCGGGGGTTTCTTTGGCAATACAGCTTTGCAATGCTGTCACTGATTTCATTTGGGGGCTACTATAGGGTCTCTATGAGTCAGAATTGACTTGGTGGCACTCAACAACATTAGTCAATAAGGAGTGCTAGTGGCGCAAAGGTTAAGTGCTCAGCTGCTAACCGAAAGTTTGATTGTTGGAACCCATCAGTCAAGTCTCAGGATAAAGACCTGGAGATCTGCTTCCATAAAGATTACAGCCTAGGAAACCTTACAAGGAGTGCTACTGTGTTACATAGGGTCGGTATGAGCCGAAAATCCACTGCACCTAACAACAACAACACCATTGGTCAGTAGGTGGTCCCTGGGTGGCTCAAGCAGTTTGCCATTGGTTGTTAACCTAAAGGTTGGTGGTTCAGACATACCCAGCGGTGCTGTGGAAGAAAACCCTGACAATCTGCTTCCGTAAAGATTATAGCCAAGAAAACTCTGTGGAACAATTAATTCTACTCTATAACGCCTGGGGTCTCCGTGAATCGGAATTGACTCACAGCAATGTTTATCTTTTTTTAAATTTGCTGGCAAGAGAAGATATATGAAGCTGGACTCAGCCTTGCAATTCTGTGTCATAGCTCATCCCCCTAGACCTCAGATTTGCTCTGGTCTTTGCCATAGATCCAGGGAGCAGGAATGATTTGCTTCTGGTCAGACCCTTCCCTGACTTTCATGGTGCCTGGGGCAAGAGGACAAAGAGTGGTCTCTGGTCTAACTTGCCTTCCTTTCCCTTTCCTCTTGGCTATGTCCTGCATGGTCGGATCACATGTGTGCATGTGGACAGCTCAGTCTGGGCAGCCACGCTCTGTCCACCACCCCCTTCAGCAGTCAGGGCTGGAGAAAGACATTTTCCCACCCCGAGCAGAGGGCATCAGCCTTACCTTTAATATAATAGCACCAGAAAAAAAAAAACTACTTATTCTTGTACTTTATTTCAAATAATAAATTGACAAATTGAGGTAAAATTTCAATTAAAATTATGCAAACCCTTGTCAATTAATGTTTCCTGAGAGCTTCAGGTGCTGACTGGTGCAGTGGTCCCGTGACACACCCGCTTTCAGGGTCCCTCTCAAGGCCAAAATGCTCCTTAGAAGTGAGGATGGTGAGACTTCGTCCCACATACTTCAGACGTATTATCAGCAGGGACCAGTCCCTGGAGAATGACAGCATGCTTGGTAAAGTAGAGGGTCAGCGAAAAAGAGGAAGACCCTCAATGAGATGGATTGAGACAGTGACTGCAACATGGGCTCAAGCATAACAACGATTGTGAGGATGGTGCAGGACCAGGCAGCGTTTTGTTCTGTTGTGCATAGGGTTGCTGTGAGTTGGAACTGACTCGACAGCACATAACAACAGCAACAACTCAGGGCCTTGCTTGTGCTGCAAGCCTCGTAAATTGTCTGAAGTTGTTCTACCATCATAGTGAACTTTTCCTGCAGAATTAAAACGGTAATGAATTTCTCGAATACCAGAGCATTTTCTGAGCACAGCTTCATGGACCCTGCTTACGACACTGTGCCACTGCGCATAGATGGGGAACGTCCGCATAACTTATGCTGTTAACTTGATATTTAGTTTGTTTTGGTAATATTTTAGTCAAATTAGTTTTTCGACATATATCAAATTTGGCACCCCATCAAGCCTAGTACCCCCAGTGACTCTGCATATACCCAAAACGAGTTGCCATCCAGTCAATTCCAACTCATGGTGACCCCATGTGTGCAGAGTAGAACTGAGCTCCATAGGATTTTCATGGCTGTGAACTTTCAGAAGCAGATTGCCAGGACTTTCTTCCCCTGGCCTTTCTTCTAAGTTCAAACTGCCAACCTTTTGGTTATTAGCTGCACACTTAACCATTTGTGCTGCCCAGGGCTTGCCTAAGGCCTGCCCTAAATCCAGTGCTGTCAGCACTCTCTTGGCAGTGCCTGGGGCCAAAGGCTGTGTACCCAGGAGGCACAGGGCCCACTCAGAAGGAGGACTCAAGGGAGGAGCCCCTGGGCACCCAGGCAGCAGGCTCTGGGCCATTTGGGTAGGGCACTCTGTGACCCTGGGTACTCAGAGCATCGTCTAGAAGGTGATCCCAGGCTCCAGGTGGACATGTCCTCTTGACCCCATGGACTCCTTTTCCCATGAGGAAGGGCATGTCCAGAGGAAGGTCAGAGGGGGACAGTCTAAAGCATTGGGGGTCAGGATATGGCCTTTTTGTCCAGGTCTAAGGCCAGTATTGTCTCGGTCCCCAGGCCGCACCCCAGTGGATGACACTTCATCAAGGTCAGGAATTACAAACCTTTTAGGCAAAGCATGATCAGAGTGATCTGGGGGGATCAGAGCTCCCCATTTCTCCTCATCCTCCCAGGTAGCTGCTTCCTATTCAGGGCATTAATTTTTTTTTTTAGTGTGCTTTAATTGAAACTTAATAGAGCAATTTTGTTTCTCACTCAACAATTTACACACAATTGTTCTGTGACATTGGTTGCAATCCCCATGATGTGTCAACACTCTCCCCTTCCATGCCACAATTCCCCATTTCCATGAGTCCATTTTTCCTATCCCTTCCTGCCTTCCTGTCATTGCTTTTGGGCAGGTGTTACCCTTTTGGTCTCGTATACATGATTGAACTAAGAAGCCTGTTCCTCACCTGTGTTATTATTTGTTTTGTAGGCCCGTCTAATCTTTGGCTGAAGGGTGAACTTTGGGAGTGGCTTCAGTTCTGAGTTAAAGGGTGTCTGGGAGTTCAGGGCATTAATTTTTTTTTTTTTTTGGCTTTAACAAAGAGAAATTTATTTCTTCACAGTAAAGTAGGCTGAAAGTCCAAATTCAGGGCGTTAGCTGGCTTTCTCTTTGTTGGCCTTCTCATCAGTCCTCCCCCAGACTAGGAGCTCCTCCACACAAGGACGCTGGGTTCAGAGGACACACTCTACTCCCAGCACTGTCTTCTTGGTGGTATGAGGTCCCCCACTCTCTGCTGGATTCCCTTTCCTTTTATAAAAGATGGTGCAGGTCACGCCCCAGGGAAACCCCCTTTACAATGGATCAGGGATGTGACCTTAGAAAAGGGGTTACAATCCCACCCTAATCCTTTTTTTTAACATAAAATTACAATCACAAAATGAAGGACAATCACACAATACTAGGAATCATGGCCTAACCAAGTCGATGCATATTTTGGGGGGAAACCATTCAATCTATGACATTCCACCCTTTGGCCCCCCAAAAATCACATCCTTGAAACATGCAAAACATATTCACCCCGTCATAGCATAGCAAAAGTGTTAACTCCTAGTCCAAAATCCAAAAATTCCTCTTCATCTGTGAAATCTAGAATGTAAGTTATTTGCTTCCAAAGGTACAATGGCAGAACAGGTACAAGCTAGACATTTCCATTACAAATGGGAGAAACTGGAGGAAAAGAAGGGATAACAGGCACCAAGCAATTTGGCCGAATGCATTATATTATCAGGGCATTAATTTTAGTATGGGGACAGAATTCTGCTGAGGAAGGGACACTCCAGCTGGTGCTGTGACTTCTGAGGAGGTGTCATGGGTCAGGTTATGCAAGAGTGAAAAGAAGCTAGAAACTACTGTTGAAAGTGGCAAATTTCTCTCTCCCTCCTGCCTTTCAGTTCCCCTCTAGTTCGCCTACTAGCAGAGTCCAATGGAGCCAGCAGGCAAAGGAGAAACGTGGTCAGCAGAGCCCCAGCCCGAGCCTCACAGAGCACAGGAGGGTGGGTTTGGAGCTGAGAGACAAAAGCTTAATAACCTGCATAGGCAGGGAGCACAATCATTGACCTCCCAGGGGCTTGGAGCACTGGCTAAAGGCAGGAGAAGATGACCTCCACCTGCCCATGCATCCTGCTTTAACATATAAGCCAAAAAATCCAGACATCTTCCTACCAAGCCTCTTCTAAAGCTATATCCATGGGGACACATGGATTGGGTCACAAGACACATCCATTAGTAGTTTAACCATGTAGTAAGGACCATCAGAATCCCAGCCAGGGACAGGAAAGGGAAATCCCCCCAGCTTCGACACCATCTTGGCTTTAACTAACCGGTTGCTGTGGAGTCAATTCCAGTTCATGGAGCCCCCACGTGTGTCAGAGAAGAACTGTGCTCCAGAGGGTTTTCAGTGGCTGGTTTTCAGCAGAAGATCACCAGGCCTTTCTTCTAAGGTGCCTCTGGGTGGACCTGAACTGCCAATCTTTTGGTTAGATCTTTCAGTTAGTAGCCAAACACTTAATGGTTTATACCATCCAAGGACTCTTCGCTCAGCCTATTCCTTATTTTAGGTATGTTACTTGCGATATTCTGTATCAGTTTTGGTTGATGGTTACAAGCAATAGAAACAGATTCTGACTAACCTAAGTATCAACAAGAGTTTCTTAGAAAGATATGGGGATAGTTCAAGCCATTGAAGTAATAGCAACCTGGCCTTGGGCGGGAAAATGCTGGCACTGCTCTGGGTATCTCATGGCCCTTCTCCAGATTATTGCAGTCAGGCCCAGCTTCTATTTCCTTCTATGCTGTGATACCTGATCAGGTTCCAGATTCCTGCAAGGCAGAATCTGATTGACTCAGCTGGGTCAGATGTCTACCCCTTGGACCAATCCCTGTAGCCAGGGTATTGGAGTACTATGACTAGCCAGGTCTGAGTCACTTGATTTCCCTGTATCCCAGGGATAGGGTTTTGAGGCTGGAAGCCACAAAAGAACTACAAGAATGGAAAAGGAAGAGATAGATCCCTTAAGGAAAAGGGAGGTGTAATTATCAGAAGAAGGTGGGAAGCATGCTGGGGAGACAAAAACAACAATTGGCCATTAAAGTAGGTAAGATGGGATCTCAGGATAACAAAAAGAGGAAGTAGCCATGTTACAAATGTCAAAGAGTAGGGAAGCTACTTCTCAACCCATATGGGTTTCCAACCCCCACACACTGGCCTGCTGGCACAGGGACACCCCTAATATGACTGTTTGGTCTTCTCCCAGTGGCTTCTTTCTTCACTGTGATCTTCTCTTAAATCGTGCACTATCCTTGGAGTTCCTCCTGTAGGTCCTAAACAATCCCTCCTCCTCTTTCCTTTCCTTTGCATGGCCACGGCCCTAGTTCTGGGTGACTGCCTCCCTTGGATTTGTCCATCAAAGCTAATCTTTCTAGAAACGCTTTCCTGTAGGACTTGCTCTTGCTGACTATCAGGTGAGAAGAGTTCAGAAAAAATGAATTTGACTAGATGCCCTTGAGTCAATTCCGACTCATGGCGACCCGGTGTGTGTCAGAGCAGAACTGCTCCCTAAGGGTTTCAGCGGCTGATTTTTGAGAAGTAGGTCACCAGGTCTTTCTTCTGAAGTGCCTCTAGGTGGACTTGAACTCCAACCTTTCAGCTAGCAGTTGAGCACTTTAAAAATTTGTACCACCCAGGGCTCCAGAAGAATTTGACTAGGGTTTTAATATCAGAGAAGAGCTGTACGTGCTGGTGCTCTTACTATGTAACACTTTTTTAAAAAATTGTGTTTTAGATGAAGGTTTACAGAGCAAATTCGTTTCTCATTAAACAACTAATACACATATTGTTTTGTGACATTGGTTGCCAACCCTGAAACACCCCTTCTTGATCTCAGGTTCCCCATTTCCTTTCGATCAGTTTTCACACCCCCTCCTGCCTTCTTGTCCTTGCCCCTGGGCTGGTGTGCCCCTTTAGTCTCATATACATGGTTGAGCTACGTGTATTATTGTTTGTTTTATGGGCCTGTCTAATCTTTGGCTGAAGGGTGAACCTCCGGTGTGACTTCGGTACTGAGTTAAAATGGTATTGGGGGCCATACTCTCATGGTTTCTCCAGTCTCTCTCAGACCGGTAAGTCTGGTCTTTTTTTTTTTGTGAGTTTGAATTTTGTTCTACATTTTTCTCCAGCTCTGTCTGGGATCACTACCTAATACCTTTATTGAAAATTCAAGGGGAAGAGTGGAGAAATTTTAGGTTCCATGGTGGACTGCTGGTGAAGTTATCTTAGGGACCATTCCTGGTACCTCTCAGATCATGTTATGTGGCTGATGGCACCGATCCTGATACCGGGTGCATACATACCTCTCATACACCTAATGCTAGGTACTGAGTGCTTAGACCCTGCCCTCACATTGAGGCTTAGAAAGAAATAATGCTTTGCATTAAGTTACAACCAGTGTTAGGTCTATAAAACCTGCCTGCATTGTGTCTTCTGACCAATATATGGCAGGGCAACTTCCAAAAACTTTAACAACTTGTATGGTAAGGGAGGTCCCTGGGTGGGGCAAATGGTTGTACTAACGGAAAGGTTGGCAGTTCAGTCTTTTTGATTATGACAAGGGTCCTGACCAATCAGAACGATTGCTGGAATCTCAGCTGTCCTGAGTGTTAACCTTTTAGTTGCTAGATGGTGGGGAAATCCCTGGAGGTCTTGGAGAAGGACCAGGGTGGCAGGGTTAAGGGCAATGGATATTTACCAAATGCCAAGTAAAGATTTCAATATTTTAATACTGGAATAGCCGTACTGGTGTGAACTACCAGCATGTTAGTCCTAGATGTGGGGTATAGAAAAGAATGGTCTGGGGTTCTAAGGCTCAGAAGGGCCTGAGTTTGGAAACTCTCCTGGGATAAGGAGACAGTGGTGGTAGATACACGATGCTGAGGCAGGTGCTGCTCAGGCTACTTTGGGCATTGTGTCTTGAGAACCCTGTGATGGGCGGGGGTCGGGGGGAGGCAGGGCTGTAGGCAGCAGGGTATATTTCACAGGAACTGTGAAGGTCAGAGGAAGGACAGGTGGGACAGGTGTAGGTGCTGAAGGAGGTCCCCAAGAGAAGGAAGGAGAAGTGGATGTGGAGAGATATCATTGCTGATGTCATAGGGATCTTGGCTGAAAGCAAAGAATACCAGAAAGATGTTTACCTGTGTTTCACTTACTATGCAAAGGCATTCAACTGTATGGATCATAACAAATTATGGATGATATTACGAAGAATGTGAATTCCAGAACACTTAATTGTGATCGTGAGGAACAGGTACATAGACCAAGAGGCAGTCTTTCAAACAGAACAAGGGGATACTGTGTAGTTTAAAATCAGGAAAGATGTGAGTCAAGGTTGTATCCTTTCATCATACGTATTCATTTTGTATGCTGAGCAAATAGTCCTAGAAGCTGGACTATATGAATAAGAACATGGAATCAGGATTGGAGGAGGACTCATTAACAACCTTTAATATGCAGATGACACACCTTGCTTGCTGAAAGTGAAAAGGACTTGAAGCACCTACTGATGAAAATCAAAGACCATGACCTTCAGTATGGATTACACCTTAACATAAAGAAAATGAAAATCCTCACAACTGGACCAATAACAGTATCATGATAAATGGAGAAAAGATTGAAGTTGTCAAAGATCTCATTTTACTTAGATCCACAATCAACGCCCACAGAAGCAGCAGTCAAGAAATCAAAAGACGCATTGCATTGAGGAAATATACTGCAAACGGTCTCTTTAAAGTGTTGAAAAGCAGAGATGTCACTTGGAGGACTATGGTGTGCCTGACCCAAGCCATGATATTTTCATTACCTCATATGTATGTGAAAGCTGGACAATGAATAAGGAAGGCCAAAGAGGAATAAAACCAAAACCAAAACCAAAACCAAACCCATTGCTGTTGAGTCAATTCTGACTCATAGCGACACTGTAGGTCAGAGTAGAACTGCCCCAAAGAAGAATAGATGCTGTTTAATTATGGTGTTGATGAAGAGTATTGAATATACAATGGACTGCTGGAACAATGAACAAGTCTGTCTCAGAAGAAGTACAACTAGAGTGCTTCTTGGAAGCAAGAATGGCAAGCAAGAGCTCATCTCACATACTTTGGATGTGTAATCAGGGGTCCAGTCCTGGAGAAGACATCATGATTCATAACACAGAAAGTCAGCAAAAAGGAGGAAGACCCTCAATGAGATGGATGGACACAGAAGCTGCAATAATGCTCTCAAACATAGCAACACTTGTGAGGATGGTGTAGGACTGGGCAGTGTTTTTTCTATTGTACATAGGTTTGCTATGAGTTGGAACCATCTTGACAGCACCTAACAACAACAATATGAGCTGACTTGATGTTTGCAAGCTTTGGACATTTAAAGAAAATTATTCTGCCATAGCCTCCTCCTTCTGCCCGCAGTCACCTTCTGTATCCACTGCCTCCATTGTGAACCTGAGGACCCATCAAAACATGACCCCTGGGTAAAAGCACCAGTTCTTTGGACCCAGGCAGCGTTGTGGAGGTTCTGGAGAAGACAGTAATCAGTGGATCCAGGAGAAACCCAAATGAGCTTTCAAAGCCAAGTCCAGGTGAGCCAGGGAGGCAATGTCTGAACAAGGACAGAGTTGCGCCTCCTCCAAGAAATCATCCTCAGTTTCTCCAGCCTCCTTGGTCTCTGACATCTCTGAACTGGCAGGTGCTTTTAAGGAGGGGAGCCCTTAAAGATTCCAACATGGGGTAGGAGCAATTGATTTTTTTCAAGGACCATTGCACATAATTCTGATAAAAGCCACTGGTTGAGCATTTATAAGAGATGCCTAGGAATAAAAACCAAAAACCAAACCTGCTGCTGTCGAGTTGTTTCTGACTCATAGCAACCCTATAGGATGGAGTAGAACTGCCCCATAGGGTTTCCAGCTCTGACTCATAGTAACCCTATAGGACAGACTAGAACCGTCCCATAGGGTTTCCAAGGCTGTAATCTTTATGGAAGCAGATGGCCACATCTTTCTCCTGCTGAGCAGCTGGTATTTTTGAACCACTGACCTTTCAGTTAGCACTTACAAAGTGGAGCCCACAGGCAAAATCCACCTTCCAAATGCACTTTATCTGGCCACCATAGTGATTTTTAAAAAATCCGAATGGGAATGCTTTTAGGTGTGGTGTGCAATCTTCAATGAGCTCTGGTGGCACAGTGGTTAAAGCACTCAGCTGCACTAGCTGCTCCGTGTGAGAAAGATGTGGCAATCTGCTTCTGGAAGGATTTACTGCCTTGGAAACCCTATGGGGCAGTTTTACTCTGTCCTTAGAGGGTTGCTATGTGTTGGAATTGACTCGATGGCAATGGGTTTTGGAGCAATCTTCATTTTACTATAGTCCCCACTGTTCCCTATTGCCTTATAACCAGGTGCTTCACTTTTTTTAAATTACTTGTGACTGAGGGACACTTGTATATCCAGGTGAGAGTCACCCTTCACATAGGCACATTGGGAGGCAGTCCACTCACCTCAATGGTGAGACCCGAGGTGAGACCCTAGCCAAGTGTAGCTCTGAGTGTTTCGAAGACTCCACTTCAAAATAATTTTATACCACACGCAAGAAAAATCAGTCTCCTCGCTCTGTAGCCTGTACTATGTTAATTTTAAATAATGATACATCCTCAAGGTACGCAGAGTATACCATTCCTGAGGAAGGTGTAACATGTCACCTGGAATTCACATTTATAATCTTTGAACCGATAGATTTGAGATGAAGACTACAGAATTAGCTCATTCTATCCCCAAAATTCAACAGAGGGAAGGCTTATTGCCCATGCATTCTTCCCAAAGGAAGAACGAATTCTCTAGAACTCTGTGTTCCAACAACTTAGTACCATCCAACTTGCCATGGAGACTTTATAAACCATTAAGAGCCCAGGCCTGGGGCACTGTCAAAAAGAAATATAACGGGAGCCACAAATTCAAGTCACATATGAAACTTTAAATTTTCTAGCAGCCACATTAATAATAAGTAAAAAAGGCTAATTTTAATAATATATATTATTTAAGCCAACATATGTGAAGTACTGTAATTTCAACACTTAATCAATATAAAAAATTATTGAGATACTGTGCGTTTTCTTTGGTCTTAAATGTGTGTGGTTTACACTAACGGCACATCTCAATGTGAAGATCTAGCTTCATGTCAAGGGCTACTGTGGCTAGCTGCTATTGTATTTTGGACAGTGCATATCTAGTCTCTTGTTGAGAGGACACCATAGCGGTCTTAGAACATAGAAAGGCCTCCTTGTTGGGTTGGCCAGTCCCCTGGCCTGCCTGTGTGTGCTTTTGTTGTACCAAGACAGTATGCACTTGGGCCATTGACTCATACTACCGTCGTGTCCTGGACTCTGAAGGATTTAATTTCAGCCAGTTTTCCTGGTGCTTTGCCGACTTTCCTCTATGCTTCATCTCTTCCCCTTCAAGTCCTTGTATGCCATTTTGACATAATTCAAAGCTCCAGTGGGCTAGAATCCAATGGACCCAGCTCAAACAGGAAGCTGGCTTTCTCATTGTTTATTTGGAACCATGAACCAGAAAATGTCAGACACTTGCTTTCATTGCTTCATTGAGTTGGAACTGAATCAAAACTTGATCATTTCCAATGAGGCTTTCCAATGTGGAATGATTTAGAGGTTTCAACTGTTAATCAAGAGGACTATTTAGAACATAAGTTGACCCTAAGCTTTCCTTGCTCTGATCATTATCAACTGGGTGTTCCATTCTTTGCTTAGAATCTTGTTAGAGGCTACATAAACTTGTATGAGGCTGGGGTGACAACTATATCCTAAAGAACTCTGGGAGAATTACAGCAAGTATTCCATAAAATATCTCTGTGTAAGGTTCTTGGTCTAGGTCTCTGACCTAAACCCCTTTATGAATCCTGCAATAGATAGTCTTGTCTGTTACCACATGGCTCTCTCCAATGTGGCCAGGGAATATAGTGCTATACACCACTGTGGCAGATGTGTTGGCTGCCTGTCCAGTAGCTATTCCTCCTGCTTTTGTGCAAATATGGCAGAGCTCACCTTCTACAATAGTGGATGACAATGCCAGATGCATTCCCAGACTCCTTTGCAGCCAGGAATGGCAAAATGATCCATTTCTGCCAAACAGACATAAGTGAGTATTATGGGTGAGCTTCCGGGAAAGCTTCCTAATAAAAAGAGAGAGACACGAGATGACAGAATGTCTCTCTTGAAACTCTGATTGCCCTCTTCTTCCTGTTGTGGTTTTGGTGTTTATAGCCAGGGAGGTAATTTTGGGACTATAAGACAACAAGCCTGGGGCTGAAAGTAGAACCTTCTCAGAATGGAAAGAGATTGCATCCGTGATGACATTGTTGAGCAGCTGTACCAAACCTGGAAATTTCTGTCTTTAGGAATGAAACCCTTGTTTAAACCACTTTTAGTCAGGTGTTCTGTTACTTGCAGCCGAAAGCATTCTAATTAGTATGGATGTTTATTATTTAATGATATATTCTTGTCTTCTACTTCCTAGAAGGAAGAGGTCAGTAGAATATTTTTCATTCAATCTTGTTGACTGGCTATTTCTTACTCATCTTCATCTCCACACTAGTATAGTTACCTATCAGTTCACCTCATAAAGATCTTGTTAGGGCAAGGACCATGACTGTCTGGTTTACTACTATGGTCCAAGTTCCTATTATGTAAGAGTCATTCAGTAAATATTTGCCAACTAATGAACGAATGCAGGCTGTCAAGGAGGCAAAACCCCCAAAACTCGGCTGTTGAGAGAACAAAGTTAAGGATGGCATCCTGTTTCTGACTTGTAGGTTGGCTAGAAGAGGATAATTTTCCCCATGAGTAAAAACATGGGAGGGAGCAGAATAGTTGAAAATGAGTTTTGGCCTTAATGTGTTGAGTTTGAGGAGATGTTTTGGAATTAACCGTAGAGGCAGTCCAATGTAAGGTCTAGATTGAAGCACTTGAAAAGAGAAATGAACCTTCAGAATTCCCATCTCATTGTGTGGAACCGTGAGCTGCCTTGTCGCCCAAGCTAGAAATCAGGAAGTCATCCATGGTGCTTCCCTCTCCCTCACCCCCAACATCCAACCCATCACCGATTTCTGATGATTCGGCCTTCGTCTCTCCCACCCATAAGCTTCTCTCTATCCCCACTGCCACCACTGGAGTTCTGCCTCCCCCCTTTCACTCACCATATTCCAGCCATATCACTCTTCTTTTCATCCCTTGAAAGTACCAGTCTTCTTGCCTTTGTCCATGACGCTCCCTTCGCCAAGAAATGCTTCCTCTGCTCTCCACCTTTCTCCCCCTGCCCACCTCCTGCCTATCCTGTAGGTCTCAGCCTAAACTTCATTTCCTCGGGAAGACTTTCCTGACTACCTCCCAATCCATCCACCTTGGTAGCCTCAGAAATTTAACTTTGTTGGAACGCCATGGGTGATTTGGATTTTGTGGCATATATAGGCAAATAAAACTTATAAAAGGCTTATATATAAAAACCAGAATTATTAATTCAAATGAGAAAAGTAACCATCAAGGATCAGAAACCCAGGTGGGTGGGCCAGTACCTTGTTCCTTCTAGAAAGCAAGTCTACTTAAGAAGCTAAATAGCTTGGGAGTACAAGATCAGACAAAAGGCATTAGCTGGCTAAATTTGCTCAATTACGATAGCCTGGTGAACCCATTCTACCACAGGGATCTCCCCTGACATCTGGTCTCGGGCCACCACCCCCAGTGCCGAAGACCCACCTTCCCCCGCCACCTAGGTTTGCCTCATCTCCTAAGCATCAGTGGTTAACCTGCTACTCCATCAGGTGGACATAAGCTTGCTTTAGGTATATTAACATCTACTAGGTTTTTTTTAGGTTAATACCAAATAAGGTTAAGGTCAGACCTGGGAGCAAGCTCTCTCTTTTAGGTGACTTTGCATATCTCTGTTCTGATCTACTCTGTCTATTTTATAGTTATTTTAAGAGTCTGTGAAAGCAGGCTATTATAGGACTCGCATTCTCTTCTTTAAAAGTCTGTTACTTACTATATTCTTTAATTGTGGCTTAGATTCCTTCAGAATCTGCATTGCTTGATTGTCTTAGCAATGGAACTCTATCTGTAGCCTTGAAGCTACCTTCTAATGGTCTGGGGGCTGTCAATGCAGGTTCAAGAAGAAGATGGAATTCTAAAGATTAAAACCTTTTGGAAGGAACTTACTAGATAAAGGTGAAGGCAGAAAATACTCATAATCATAGAACCTTGTTTTCTATTTAATAACTATGACTACATTCTTGCATGATTGAAGCCACCTTGGAAATTCCTCATCTCCTGTAGAATGCAACCTTCAATCTTGACATACTCCATGCCATTTGGGTGTAATGAGCAACATGCAAATTGGTGCCTGTAACGCCTAAACCTATATAGTGTCTGGTGTCTTTAGCATAAGAGCCTCAAAACCTTCCCTTGGTCTCTTTTCCCTCAGACCAAAGGGGAAATTTAGTAAGTATCAAATGACTCTGGTAAGTTTATTATCTTGGAACAATAGGTTGGAGAGGTTTTGTTTTGACAGAAAGCATCCCATGGGGGAACTCCATTGTGGCCTCCTTTTATTCCTTGTTTGGGTCGCTATGAGTTGGAATCGACTCGACGGCACTGGGGTTTGGGCTGCTTTGGGACTCATTTTTGAAACATATTAAATTTCCATTCTTATCAATTTTTCTCTCAAATATATCAACCATGGGTAAAAGGACATGGAAGAGAGGTGCTTCAGGTGGCAAGAATAAAGTGTCATTTCGAATAGTGGCTTGTCCTCGAGACCTGAGGCATGCCCATGGCCCCTTATGGGGATACCCAAGGGCTTGTCTGGAAATGTGTGGGGAAACTGGATCCCAGGATATTGATCTCAAAATTTAAGAACATGCCCTGACTATCTGTAACTGTCCTGAGTAATCCATTCTGGAGGTCTCATCCCTGAGTCTAGAGAACAATGGGTAGTTGAAAGGACACCTGAGGGGATGGGCCCATAAATCTAAAATTGAACAAGGTTTGCTCAAGGATGCATCTCTGAGTGGTGCAAATGGTTAACACGCTTGCCTGCTAACCAAAAGGCTAGAGGTTGGATTTCACCCAGAGTCTCCTCAGAAGAAAGGCCTGGCAATCTCCTTCTGAAAAATATCAGCTATTGAAAACCCTACTGAGCCAATTCTACTCTGATACACATGGGGTCACCATGAATTGAAATCAACTTGATGGCAACTGGTTTTTGCTCAAGGGTACATCTGGTGCCATTACCAATTGTTAAAAAGGCATAAGCAGCACATACTTATGCATGTGATTGCCAACGATCACGCTAACTGAAGCAGGCACATGTGACTTTTAAACAAAATTTACAGGAAACTGTGCTGTGAGTATAATTTATTGGTATACTTACATAGATGTTATATAGACCGCAGGAAAAATACAAGTGCTCTCTAAGAAAACTGATACAATACTTAATGTTAGGATAATGCTTAGTAAAAAAATAGCTTGAGAAAACTAATACCATTTAAATTGCACATGTACAAAGATTTATAATGTTCCCATTTATACATTTGTGTGAGCACACCCTGAGAAGGTGCTAGAATTTCTTTCTGAGGACGGACTGTGGGACACTCTGCTTCACACCACCACAGCACAGATTCCTCACTCCTGGTTGTCTTTGGTTGTACTTGCTTTTTTATTTCCTCCAACTCTCATTTCATCAGTTTCCCAATGGGGAGACTTCAGTTCAAACACTGCAAGTCTACATTTTCCACAGGAATATCCATAAGTTGCAAAAAGGCTTTGGTCACAGGGCTTATAAATTGGAACAATGTTTGTTTTTCCTGAGAAATAGAAGACGTGAACCTCTCCCTAAAATATTTATAGGTGTACTTCTCGGCTTCTGTTTATTTGCCCAGCAAACTGTGTACCTGGCACCGAGTGCTGCAAACCAAAGAGGAAAAAACCTTCAAGAGCCCAATGTTTCAGGTCTCCAATCCTCCAAATTATTGAAGGTAATAAGTATAACATTCCACCACCATCTTCAGTATGTTTGGTAATAAAATTCTGGTAGAGTTGGTAAAACCTGTAAAAACCCCGTTGCCGTTGAGTCAATTCCAAACCATAGTGACCCTATAAGGCCAGAGTACAACATAGGGTTTCCAAGGCTGTAATCTTTTTGGAAGCAGACTGTCGCATCTTTCTAATGTGGATTGGCTGTAGGGTTCGAACCACCAACCTTTTGGTTAGCAGCTGAGTGTTTAACCACTGTGCCACCAGGGCTCCTTGTACAGTTGATAATTTTAAAATAATAATAATAATAATAATAAAAAGGTCTGGAGAATTCAAAAAAATTTTTTTTTATCCTTTATTGGTGATTCAAATATCATTGGTTTCTGAGAGAGAATATTGTGTAGAAAATAATGATTTTTTTTCTTTTAAGGAATAAACACCCATAAGCAATATAATCTTAACCTTCAGACTTTATAACTTATAAGACATTCACAAATGAACTGAAAAAGGACCAGTGGCTACAACACAGTGACTGTAGTTAATGTTATTGAATTATACATGTTAAAATGGTTGAAATGGCAAATGCTTTGTTACATATATTTTACCACAATAAAAAATTTTAAAAAAGAAACATAAAAAATAAAAAAGGCCAATGGATTTTGATGACTCAGTTTTATGCCTTTGTTGCCATGCTGAGTATTTTTGAAATACGCAAACTTTCTTTAATATCTAAAAGCTGGTAAGTCAGGAACTTCTCTTATTTTATCAAAAACAACTCCATTCTCATAAGAAAAAGGAAGAGGAAAAGAAAGAAGAAAAGGAAAAGAAAAAGAAAAAAAGCTTCATTTAAAAATTCTTGGCAATATCCTGAAAAATGGCAATTACAGAACAGTTTTGACTGACAAAATCTCTTTCCCCCTTCTGCAGCTCTGTCCACCTGAAAAAACCCAACTATCTCCTGAGTCAGAGAATGTCCCACACACAGTGGACAGTGTTGAGGCTGTGGAAGAACTGAGGAACAGGCATCGCCCATGCTCTTGAGATGTTGACCACAGGTGTAATGTGTAACTTGTATTGATTGAAACAAAAAAACAAACAAACAAACTTCTAATTTGAAAGTTCTCTGTTGACTTTGATTTTGTGCCCCTAAATTCCATTCATTTAAGGCTTAGCTGGTTTATAGAGCTTAATTTTTAATACTGTTAACATCATCCAGCCGATCAAACACCAAGACTATCAATAAATATCAAAAATTAGCTCCAGTCTCACTTGTTCTCTGTTGGTGCCTTTTGACTTTATAAATAGATTACAGTCTTAGCTCCAATCACCCCCTGGGGTTTAAAATTCCATAGCCAGAGCACATCAGTACAGGTGTCTCTTATATGCTTGGGGGTGTCCCCTGGGGTCTAAAAGAAAAATGAGCACAAGAACAGATGGCCAACGGGTTACTATGAAATTGTTATTAGAGGAAGCAAGAAGTCAACTGAGGCAGCCAGTCAGAAATGACTCGTGATCATGGCTCCGGATGGGTGTGGCTCTCATAAAGGGCTTTCAACCATCTTTCTCTTGGCTTGCAGGTAGAAGATGCGGTTTTCTTCAGGATAACTGACTTTGCTGAGGGGCATCCTGTAGATGTTGGGGTTTTTTGTGGTCACCAACAGGAACAGTGGTGTGGCCAAACAAAAGGGCCAGGTACAAGTTGGCAGTCCAACCTGGAAAATAAGAAACAAGCCACACACTCCTTTGAAATCCCACTGCATGGAAAGCTAACACACTCAAAGCCTCTCCCATCCCTGTGTTGTCACTCAGCCCAGAGGGATGAGTCACTGGGGCATGGCTCTGTACTCCTCTTGCGTCCACTCCTCTTGAATCTAAGATCTCAAAGCAGGTAGCAGTTGAAATGTTTCCA
Organism: Loxodonta africana; assembly: GCF_030014295.1. NCBI lineage: Eukaryota > Metazoa > Chordata > Mammalia > Proboscidea > Elephantidae > Loxodonta > Loxodonta africana. The sequence continues at coordinate 61,442,813 of NC_087352.1, forward strand.
TTGTCGGCTACGTCTCCATGTTGTATGTCTTTCCCTCCCTCTCATACCATCAGACTTCCTACACAAGATGTGTAAACAGAGATGACACTAAGCAAATCGTTAATGGCCCCTGAGCACACATCATGCCCACAGGCCTTCTCTCTTAGTCAGCCCATGATGAATTCTCTCGCCTTAACCTTTACCCAGGCTAGGTCTTGGTCTCTATTTGCTTCATTTCTTTCCATCCTGTCCCCCTAAAGGACTCGAAGGTCCTCGAGGGTAGGTCCTTCTTCTGGGCTGTCCATGGCAGCTCATGCAATTCTGAGCACATACCACGACGTACTTGATCAGGTCTGGCCTTATGCACGGAGTCCCTCAGGTATGATTGAGTACAGTTTTTAAAAATACAGATGTCTATGGAAGACCCACTGTAACAGCATTGGAGCCTAAGGATCTGTGTTTTTCAAAATCTCGCAGCTGACTGTGTTGTGCAGCCTGCCCAGTTCTGATCATGGACAGATGTTTGTGAACCTTGTTGGGATGTGAAAGACTCCACAATGCTCTAATGTATTTCCCCCATCATGCTGGTCATGGGACTTGGACTTTTCACCATAAAGAGATTGCACCCCCTAAAGACTTTCCCAGGTAAAATCTCTATGCTGCTGCTGAGATAATGCTTTGAAGCCATGACCACATCAACATGGATTGAATTATCAGAAACTGGCCTGGTGATGGCAACAGTGTGTGGGGAAGAGAGAGAAAAGTTTGGGGCACAGAGCATTGGACCTAGCTTGGATATCTCACTGACCCTAGAACATGAGGACACTTGGCTCCTTGGGGGTGGGGAAGGAGAAGGTCAAAGGGCAGGAAGACAGGGCTGCAAAGGAAGAAAAAAGCATGGCAGGAGGCAACGGGCAATGATTCTGCCTACTAAGTAATTCAGGGAGGATCTGAGGCTGAATAAAGTTCTATTGATGACTGACTGGGGATTTAAAAAAGCCAATAAGCACAAAAACTTTTGATTAGATTTTTTTTTAAAAACACATCTGGGTATTTAGCTGATTCTCCTTTTTTCCCCTTCCTGATTCCTCAAATACATAGTCTTGGCTTTCCGTTTAAAGAACAAATATTCTAAAAGTCAAGTTCTTGACACTCAGAATTAGACTACGAACTTGAACTTGATAATATGTTAGACAACCTAAGTTTCACTTCTTTAAACCAGGCAACCTGATATTTCTGGCAAACTCAGTGATGGTGGTTTGGACTAAAGTTTACTGGTGATGCTGGAAGGTAAGAGGACAGACAGGTCCCGGAGTAGCGAAAATACTGGTTACCAGAGTCACGGACTCCACCACCGGACACCACCCAGATGGACGTCAGGAGGGCTTTTCCTATAGTTGAGAGCTCTGAAATCAATCATTGACACCCCAAGTTTGACTATGAACTTGACAATATGTTATACAACCTAAGTTTCACTTCTTGAAACCAAGCAATCTGATTTGTTTCCTTTTTATTTATTTATTTTATTGTGCTTTAGGTGAAAGTTCAATCCGGTATTTTTAAGAAGCCCAGTGATGGTGGTTTGGACTAAAGTTTACTGGTGATACTGGAAGGTTAGAGAGGACAGATGTGTCTAGGAGAAGGGAAAATACTGACTCTCACAGTCATGGATTCTGTCACTGGGCACCACCCAGGTAGACGTCAGGAGGGCTTTTCCCATAGTTGAGAGCTCTAAAATCAATCATGCTGATGAGAAAGAGAGAGTAAGGCAAACTCACCACAGCCATCACTTGTGACATGCTGATTCCAAGGTAGGCAGTGAACAGGGCTGCAAACAAAAGGAAGGAATAATGCTTGGTAGATGCACGCTTCCTTACAGGAAAGATTGCCTTGCAATATAAACCATCTGGCAAGTATACTTCCCTTCACTGGCTAGCCCAACATCGTGGTTATGAGTTTAGAGTCAGGAGCCCTGGGTTCAAATCCTGGCTCCACCACTTAGGAGCTTGGTGACCTCCAGCAAGTTACTTAACTGTTCTAAACCTCCATCAGGACCCCTGGTGGTACAGTGGTTAAGCTCTTAGCTGCTAACCTAAAGGTCAGCGGTTCGAATTCACCAGCCACTCTGTGGGGGAAAGATGTGGCAGTCTGCTTCCATAAAGATTTACAGCCTTGGAAATGCTATGGGGCAGTTCTACTCTGTCCTACAGGGTTGATGTTAGTCAGACTTGACTCCATGGCAACGGGTTTGGTTACCTCCATCTCCTCATCTGTGGAATGGAGGTAAGAGGATTATCTCCGTCACAGAGCATTAAAGGAGATGATGCATGTGCTTAGCACTCCATAGGTGCTCAATAAAGGAGTCTGTCTGTGGTTACCGTTTTGCTGTTGTTATTGCTATTCTTATGGCAAATAACCTCCCAGTTATTTTATGCAAGCATAGCTGAATTAAAATTTATGGATGTTTTCTTGAGGTAGTATGGTTTCCATGTAATCTCAATGCATCTAGGATTCTAATATTCAAACCCATTGCCATCGAGTCGATTCAGACTCATAGCAATCCTATAGGACAGAGTACAGCTGCCCCATAGGGTTCCCAAGGAGCACCTGGCAGATTTGAACTGCTGACCTTTCGGTTAGCTGCTGAACTCTTAACCACTGTAGCACCAGGGCTCTGATTATAGTATTAATAGTTAGAATATGCAGTTACAAAAAAATCATGGTATAAAATAACAACTAGAGATTAGCAGCAACTGAGCACAAACTTGCGGTTCCTCTCCACAATGGCATTTCCCCAAACACCATTACGGTTGGCACAGAGGTCAAGGAATAAACATGCCATGTTTTAATTCACTTTCAGGAAGTCAAAATCACAGTATGGGTAATTCGAGTATAAGTGTAACTTCTAATGTATTGTTGTTGTTGGGTGCTGTGGAGCGGATTCCAACTCGGTGACAGGTGTGACAGAGTAGAACTGCCCCATAGGGTTTTCTTGGCTGTACAGAAGAAGATTGCCAGGTCTTTCTCTTGCAGAACCACTGGGTGGGTTTGAACCACCAACATTTTGGTTCAGGGAAGGCTCCAGGTTTCACAGGGGCAGCAGCAGAAGAGTGACCTTCTTATAATGGCCACACAACCACTCAGGACACCAGCTCTCACTGATAGACCCACTCACCATCTAGTCTTCATGTCCTGGGAGAAATCACATCATCTACCTTGGGTGAAGGAGTCCCTGGATGGTGCAAATGGTTGAGCGCTCAACTACTAATTGAAAGGTTCATAGTTCAAACCCACCCAGATGTGCCTCAGAAGAAAGGACAGGCGATCTGCTTCCAAAAGTTCACAGCTCCGAAAGTCTTATGGAACACAGTTCTATTCTGATACACATATGGTTGCCATGAGTCAGAACTGACTTGATGACAATGGGTTTTTGGTTTTAACTTGGGGAAGAGGCATGAAATGACAGGAGGGACTCTACGATCTTCATTTAATTTACTATAGACTTCCATTCTTTGAACAATAAATTGTCTCATGCTAGTGAAAAGAGCTTGTCTTTACTTGCTGTATAACAAATCGCTGAATTTCTCTGAAGCCCAGTTTCATCATCTGTCATATGACAACCTGAAGACCTGATTGACAGGGGAGTGATGAATCCCAAATGAGCTCATGTATTTCCATGGACAGCAGCTGTCAGCTCATCTCTGTCACCATGGGACTGAGATATTGCTCTGAACAGGAGGGGCTCGTGGCCTTAGTTTTGCCCAATTTCATTTGTTTTTTTTCATTTCACTCAACAAATATTCACTAGCCCTCTGCTAAGCACCAGGGCTACTCTGTGCCTGTCCTCTTGAGTCCTAGCTCTTCTACAATACCTCCTCTGAGTATATGACACCTTACTGCCATCTCCCCCATTTTAAAGCCTATTGTATTTATAAGGCACTTTTATGACATATTGTTCTAATGTTTTGGAGTTTTGATCTCCAATTGTATGTTGCTTTCGTCTTCATAATAAGAGTGTCAGGCTGTTTAATGGTAGGTGACCAACCATCAGTTAAGACTTGCTGAGTCAGACTGTGAAAGCTTTACATTAAAGGTAAAATTCTGTGCACTACACTCAGTTTGTAGGCAATGGGGGAGAGAAAAGACCCTTGAGTGCTGGAGGGAAGACTGGATTTCAGCTCATCGTGGACAATGCTCCTCCCAATAGACTGCTAGGTGCAAGTTCTACTATGATAAGCCAACCATTAAAAAGAGGTGCAAAATGTGTTCACAGTTTGCACTGATACAATAACAAAATTGAGAAATTCCCTGATCATGCCATTTCTGGTTTAGAGGCACAGGGCAAGCAGCATGGCCGGGTTCCCAAGTTTTGTTTCTGATAAAGACACTCAGAACTAATAAAAGAGCAGCTATGAAATAAATATTATTTATTGACTGCAGTTGATGAGGCTGGTCTTTTGTTTGGCAGTATTGGGGTGATATGGGCATGCTGAAACCTGCTGTGGCATTTTACATTTGAAAATTGCTTAACAGAGGGCTGAAGTTTTTTCTCAAAAATTCACACCCAAAGACTAAAAAGACTAATTGTAAATGGTGTGGATGAAGCAGGAACTCTCACGCATTGTTGGTGGCAGTGGGAATTGGCATGATCTTTTTGGAGATGAATCTGGCATATATAAACATTAAAACTGGCATTCCCTTTGACTCATCAATTTTGCTTCTAGAAATTATCGTACAGAAATACTTTGGAAAATACACAAGGATATTTGTGCAGAAATGCTCACTGTGGCACTGTTTTAGCTCCACACTAGAAGCCATCTAAACTTCCCCAGCAAGAGGGTTATTTAAATACATACTTACACCTGGCTACCTCCACTGTCTTAAAGAGCAGTGGCTCTAGCATTGCCAGTATACTGCCCCTGCTCCTTACTTCTCGGCTGTACCAGGAGAGATGTCAGCTCAGTGCTGGGCTTTCATGTCCCCCACAGGGACACATCTCTCACACGGCTGATAGCTGGGGAAATGTAAGCCTTACAGGGAGGGGAAAGGAGACACTAAGGACAGCAAACAGCATAAAAGAAAGACAACAAACAACAGCGTATACTAAAGTTTAATTAATGAACTAAATAAAAATGCTACGGGTGAATAAACCCCAAATCAAACCCGTTGCTGCTGAGTTGATCCTGACTCATGATGCCCCTATTACAGTAAGGAACTGAGCTCCGTTGGGTTCTCCTGGCTGTAAGTTTTGCGGAAGCAGATTGCCAGGCTGTTCCTCCCTGGCACTGCTGGGAGGGTTCGAACTGTCAACCTTGCATTGAGTAGCTGAGTGCAAACTGTGCCACCCAGGGATCTTTATGGGTGAATAAGCCTCCCCTTATAATTAACATGGGAAATCCTTTAGCGGTTTCAAATCTACATCACCGGAGTTCTGTTTTCACCTAAGGGGTTGCCATAAGGGCCTCGATGCTACTAAAGGGAAGCAGAGTCTGAATTCCAGGTTTAGATTTACCTTTCATTGCTTGCACTCCAGTACAGGATTTACCCTCTCTGGCCTCAGTATCTCAACAGTAAAATGGGAGGAATGCAGTGGAGATCTCTGGGACCCCTTCTACTTCCAATGGACTGAGTCTGGCTGGAATACTGGGGATCAAAAAGGATTAATATGGCAGTTCTCAAAGTGTGGTCTCTGGAGCAGCGGTATCATCACCATCTGGGAGCCTGTTAGAGATGCAAATTCCTTCCCTACCTCCCTGCACTGAATCAGAGTTATTTCCTTTCAGTTTCTTGGGTCAAACAATTAGTATGAAGAACAAAGGAAAAATCAAGTTTCTATCCTCCAAAATCTACATATTGCAGAATGCTTAATGGCATTTGGTGGTTCAATGGTAGAATTCTCCCCTTCTGTGCCAGGCAACGGCACCATGCAGGAGACGCAGGACTGGGCAGTGTTTTTGTTCTGTCGTACATAGGGTTGCTATGAAATAGAACTGACTCGATGGCACCCAACAGCAACAACATGCAGGAGACGAGACCTGGATTCGACTCCTGGCCAATGAACCTCACGCTCAGCCACCACCCATCTGTCAGTAGAGGCTTGCATGTTGCTATGATGCTGAATAAGTTTTAGCAGAGTTTCTAGACTAAGATGGATTAGGAAGAAAAGCCTGGTGACGTACTTCCAAAAGCCAGCCGGTGAAAACCCTATGAAGCACAGTGGTCCCAATTGCAATCTATCACGCTGATGGTGCAGGACCAGGGCCGGGCAGTGTTTCATCCTGTTGTGTGTGGGGTCGCCATAACTGGGCCAACTCAATGGCAGCCAACAAAAACAACAGAATGTTTACTATGATTCAACAGGATCTCTTGTCTTAACAATAAGCAGTAACGTAGGCAGAGCAGACTTTAGCATGCCCAGAGAGGAAGTCACTTATCCTGGTCACACACTTAGATAGCAGGGACCCCAAACTAGAACCCCAGTCCACATTTCTTGCTCACAGTCCTTTTTTACTGTTTGTGTCCTTGATTTTGATCCCATAGTCATGAGCACACCTTCTCCCCACAACCCCTAAGATGCCAGGGGTACTCACCACAGGCAAGAGCCAGGAGGTGGGTTTGCCAAGTGAGCGCCATGAACATTCCTCCTATTGCAATGCAGGCCAGAGAGCTGTTGAAACCCCAGAGTCCAAAGTAGATGTTCTCAAATGGAGCCGAAAGGCTGAGCCCTATTAGACGAGACAGGAGAGCTCAGAGCTGTGCACTAAACAGCAGGATATTCTGGAAGGAGTCGAGACAGGTCAGACAGTATCCTGAGAACTCCCATTGGTCCCTTGGAAGCAAAGACTTCAAGGAATACAGAAAATGCCTGAGACCACGCATGGGGCGGAGGAGGTGCTCAATATTGGTAAGGAATCTTCTGCTTACCTGCTGCTATCCCCAGCAGCGATCCGATTGCAGCGTGCAGACACATGAGCGGAGAGGAGAGCAGAATGGCACACAGGAAAATGCTCCCTGTCCATGGGTTGTCACAGCCATATATCTGACCCACACCCACGGGCACAGATTTTAATAACTGCAAAAGCAATTAAAAAACGCGGCCACTAAAACAACTGAACAGAAACCCATGGGACCCACAGACACAGAAAATTTACTTTTAGACTTAGTATATCTTGTCTTTCGAAATCAGTGTTACTGATTTTTTAATTCTCTTTCTGTCATTTTAGCCACAGAAGAACTCCAGTCATTCATCTGCTTTGGTACCAGAGAAGGGTACCCACTAAGCACGCTTTCCTAACTCCTCTTCCACGTACTGACTCCATTACTTGCACTGACAATGACCTTGATTAACAGAGTGCCTGGCTTCCGCTGGAGCCTACCCCTCTGGAGTTAGTGCTGCAGATTTCTAGGAAAAGATGAGGAGGGAAATTTAGCTTTGACCAAATGGTCTTTGAAAAGTTTCTTAGACTCTCAAAGCACTGGAAGAGAACCTGTGCCTTCTTTAGATGGCAAGAAAGGTCACCCTAGAGCTGAGTACCTATTAGACTCTAGTGGGCTCTACTACCCAATTAACCAAGAGGACTTGGGGTGTCTTCCAGAGGTGGGGAGAATGTAAGAAGATGGTGTGAGCCTTACCTTCAGGGCACTAAGGTCAGGCCAGGTGACATTGGGAACTGAAGTTACAGGTGTGATCAATTTGCTTGGAAAGAAAGGATTGTAATGTCCTGTGGCTGCCAGGTACATTGATATTGCCATGTTGAAAGGCAGGGTGAAGACGGGGAGGTCCCATCTGCAGAACACAGAGCTCAATGCACTTGAGAAGATTGGGCTAAAAACAAAATAGAAGATAAGAACACACATGAGACAAGCCATGGGACAAACCAAATCTCTATACTATGGAAGAACTTTCTTTCATCTACAAATATGGCCCTAGTGTTGGGAAACTTCCCAAAGAAAGAAAACCCGGGATAGATCCTGCCATAGAGAGAATTCTTATGTAAAGTAAAAAAAAAAGAAAACAAAAACCAACTCTCAGCTTATTCTGCTTCTGGAAAACTATACCCTGGGGTTGCTCAGAATGAGTTACATATCAAGGTTTTAAAAATAATTTTGAAGTATTTAAGACATATGAAATGGAATATTATCTACACAGTTAGAGCCTTCTCTGTAACACCACTTGATCATAATTCCTCCGTCCCTACCAGAGGTAAGCATGATCTGATCCTGAATTTGGTGTATGTCGTTTCCACCTGTCATTAACATATTTAATTTTGGAAAAGAGAAACATTTGTCTAAGGGAGGGTGCAGGTGGTATGAGTTGGAGGGAAAAGATCTTAAACTCAGGAGGGTAGAGTTTAAATCCTTGAGCTACTGATAAACTATGAGACCTTGGGCAAGGCACTTCCCCTCAGCTACCTTGTCTGTAAACTGGGGGACTGGATTAGATGGTGTTGTGGATTGAATTATGTCCTCCCAAAAGATATATATATATTTTTAAAGATATGTTAAAGTCCTATCTCTCAGTACGTGTGAATGTGACCTTTTCTGGAAATAGGGTCTTTGCAGATGTAATCAAGTTAAAATGAGGTCATACTGGATTTAATGTGGGCCTAAATTCAGTGGCTAGTGTCCCTATAAGAAGAGGAAAATTTGGATACAAAGACCCACAGGGAGAACAGCACGTGCCGACAGAGGCAGTGGTTGGCGTGATGAAGCTACAAACCCAGGAACAGCAAGGATTGCCAGCAACCACCAGAAACTTGGAGGAGGTAAGACATATTCTCTCTTAGAGCTGTCCAAGGGAACGTGGCCCTGCTGACACCCTGACTTTGGACTTCTGGCTTCCATAACTGTGATAGAATAAATATCTGCTGTTGTAAGCCACCCAATTTATGATACTTTGTTAAGGCAGCCCCCAGGAAACCCAGACACGTGGTCCCTGGGCCTCTTCTGTAGCTCTCACTTGGTGAGCTAATCAAGTGGCCATCATTTTAAGATGAGAACTCTAGATGTCCTGGGTTGTGGGAGGAGTGGTGGTGAGCACGAGCCTTGGGTGATGCTTAGGTCTGGTTTTCAGAGCAGGTTCGGGATTACCTACTGAGAAGGTTGGCTCTGGCAGTAGATCCTCCCCGACATACCTGTCGTGGGTGGGTGGTCCCATTTAGACTGTCCATATTGAACTTCTCATTTTGTGTACATTATTATTTTATACTCCAAATATGCCATAGTAAGAAAGAAATGTTTGCTTCTAGAAAAAGGATTTAAGGCTGTGTCAACATATAGAAAGTTTAAAAGATTATGGTGGTAAAAAAAAAAAAAGGGATTGTATCAAGGTTTTTTCTGAAGGGGCAGGTGGGAAGAGGAGCTCATGTAGGCACACTGGTTCTCCAAGTGGAGTCCCCAACCAGCCACATTAACATAACTCGGTCACTTGTTAGAAATGCAAATTCTCGGGCCTACTGAATAAGCAAGATCCCCAGTTACAAACATCAGACTTACAATTTGAACTTGCCCTTTAATGTTATGTATATTTGTCCTCACTTTGAAATGATAGAACTAACTCCTACTTGCAACAGATTCTTTCTCACAATCACCTCTACTTATTGCATGTGCAGCTTTAAATCATTAAAAAGGCTTTGAGCCTTTTCTTGCAATAAAATAAGGCTAAATAATAACTGTATGCATCTGCTCCAACTTACCTACAAATTAGACTTAAAGGCACACTTAGGAGCAGATATTGTTCATAACTCAGGGACTGCTGTACCCAGACCTACTGACTACCCTGAACCAGAGACCCTGATGTGGAAGAGCAGTGCTCTGTGTTTTAACAAGCCCTCCAGGTGGTTCTGATATGTCTTCAAATTTGAGGACTTCTGGCGTAGGGAGTATTTCTCAACTTTGGCTGTACTTTAGGATCACCTGGGTGCTTTTATAAATTCGAATACCCAGGTAATACCATGGACCAATTACATCAGAATCTTGGGGCAGGGGGAGGGCAAGGTGGGGGTCACAGACATCGGTGTGTTTTAATGCTCCCCAGGAAATTTTAAAGTGCAGATGTTAATGTACAGGGGGAGGTGATGGCAGGTGGTGGTTGAGGGGAGGAGTCCCTGTAAACGGTTAATGCACTTAGTTGCTAATCAGAAAGTTAGAGGTTTGAAGGGTGGAGCCAAAATGGTGCTACAGACAGAAGTACCATGCTGTCCCTCTATAGCAAAGACCCCAAAAAACTAAGTAAAACAGGTTCAAACATCAATCCTGGAAATCTAAGTTCAAATGAAGGGATAAAGAACTCTACCTAGCACTGAATGGAATAAGAAATAGGCAAAGAACAGAGAATGAGGAGAGCTATGGAGTGGAGGTCCCCTACGAGTTAACATGGCATGGACTCACCATCTTGGACCTTAGCCACCAAGAACGATGGACAGGGAATATAGGAAAGGCAACTTCATGGAGCTCCCAACAGGAGACAGGGCACCCAGTAACCACGGATACACGCTTTCCAACCCCCTACACCTCTTTCCTCTATGCAGCCTCCACTGAATCTTACCTTGCTGCCATTTTATTCACTTTTTCTTTTTTTCCTTCAGTTTTTTCTTTTCTTCTGTTTCTCTCTTCTTTCTCTCACCCCAATGAGCTCCACACATCACATCCTCTCCCTTCCCACCTGCCCATCTCTACCATGTGCTGAGCGCTGCACCCCCAAGTGGCAGAGGCATGGACCACAGGACTCCACCCGGAACTGGCCCCTGGCCCTGCCCGGTCAGCCCCAGTACATGCCACAAATGACCCATCCCTGCCCCTCCCTGGATATGCCCTGCTGCACATAGCTGAGCGACTGGCCCTGCCCACCTGGACAAGGTGGTGAGAAGTATCGTGCCCACAAACAAGCAAGCAACAAAGCATGCCCAGCCTGCCTACCCAGACATACCCAAATAAAACAAAAAAGCAGAACAAAACAAATAAATCAGTTAACGAAGAAAATAATTCCTCAATGTCCTGAAGACAGCAGACAGTATCAAAACAGATTTAAAAAAAAAAAAAAAGGACCGGATAGCACTAGAAAGTGTCCAAAATAAAACACCAGATGACCTTCCAGTAGAAGAAAAGGCACTGGAACGACCTGATAGGGAATTCAAAACTCTAATGTTCAGGGCTTCCAAGAGATGAAGGAAAATGCAGATAAAAATAAGGAAAAATAGATAAAAGCGTGGAAAAGACAGACAGAACAATGGAAGAATTCAGGAAAATAACACAGGAACAAAATGTCAAAACAAACACACAACTACAAATCATAAAAAAAAAAACAAACAGCAATTAGAAATCCAAAAGATAAACAAGATTTCAGAAATGGACAGTGCAATAGAGGGTTTCGGGAGCAAATTTGAAACAATGGAAGACAGGGTCAAAGAAATTGAAGAAAAATCCTTTTATACCACTTTGTATGGGAAAACTCAGAGAAAAGAATGAAGAAAAATGCAGAAATCCTGAGAATTATGTGGATACAACCAAAAGCAAAATTTGTGAGTGACTGGAGTTCCAGAACAGGGGGAGAAAATGGAAAACACAGAGAGGATCATTGAAGATTTGCTGACAGAAAATTTCTCTAATATCATGAAAGATGAAAAGCTGACCATCCAAGAAGCTCAATGAACCCCATATGATAGACCCCAAAAGAAAATCACCAAGACATATCATATTCACACTCACTAAAACCAAAGGCAAAGAAAGAATCCTGAGAGCAGTTCAAGAAAAACAAAAAGTTACATACAAACGGGAAACAATAAGACTAAGCTCTGATTACTTGGCAGAAACCATGCAGGCAAAAAGGCAATGGGATGACATATATAAAACCTTGAAAGAAAAAAATTTCCAACCAAGGATAATATGTCCTGCAAACTCTTGCTCAAATATGATGGTGATATTAAGACATTTCCAGATAAATGTAAATTAAGAAAACATGTAAAAACCAAACCAAACTTACAAGAATTATTAAAGGGAGTCCTTCAGTTAGAGAACCAACAACATCAGACAACAACCTGAATCTAGGACGCAAGACAGCATCAGCCAGATACCAACCTCAAGAATAAAACAAAGCTAAAAGATTTACAATATGGAACCAGAGAGGTCTATCTGTAAATGACAACAACATCAGAACAATAAAAGAGGGAAAAAACAGTGTAGGTACAGAACTTTCAAATGGAAAGGAAGTCAAGGCAATATCCAGAAATTAAAGATTGGTTTAAACTTTGGAAGATGGGGTAAATTTCAAGGTAACCACAAAGGAAGTTAGCAAACCTACTCATCACAACAAAGAAGAAAAGCATAAAGTCTCAGTAAACACAAAATCTACAAAAACAAAAGAAAAAAAAATCCACAAATAAAAGGAATTCAGCACAGCAGAGTAAGAGGAACAAAGAAACTGTCAGCATCACAAAAAAAATCACTGCGAAATGATAACAATAAACTCACACCTACCAATAATTACACTGAACGTAAATGGCCTAAATGCACCCATAAAGAGACAGAGAGTGACAGAACGGGTTAAAAAACAGACTCCATCGATATGGTGTCTACAAAAGACATACCTTAGAAACAAAGACATAAATATATTAAAAATCAAAGGACGGAAAAAAATATATACCAAGCAAACAGCAAACAGAAAAGAGCAGGAGTGGCAATATTAATCTCAGATAAAATAAACTTTAAAACAAAATCCACCATAAAAGACAAACAAGGGCACTATACAATGATTAAAGGGACAATCCACCATGAGGACATAACCATAACAAATATCTATACACCCAATGACAGGGCTCCAAAATACATAAAACAAACCCTAACAGCACTGAAAAGAGAAATTGGCCATTCCACAATAATAGTAGGAAACTTCAACACACCACTCTTGGTAAAGGACAGAACATCTAGAAAGAAACTCAACAAAGATACAGAAGATCTAAAGGCCACAGTCAACCAACTTGACCTCATAGACATATATTGAACACTGTGCGCAACAGCAGCAAAGTGCATATTCTTTTCCAATGCACATGGAACATTCTCCAGAATAGACAATGTCTTAGGCCACAAAGCAACCCTTAACAAAATCCAAAACATTGAGATAGTACAAAGCAGTTTCTCTGATCACAATGTAGAAATTAATAACAGGAAGAGCAAGGGAAAAAAAATCAATACCTGAAAATGGAATAACATCCTACTTAAGAACTGCTGGGTAAGAGAAGAAATCAAAGATAGAATAAAAAATTCCCAAAATCAAATGAGAATAAAAACACGTCATACCAAAACCTTTGGGACACAGCAAAGGCAGTGCTCAGAGGTCCATTTATAGCAATAGATGCACACATCAAAAAAGAAGAAAGGGACAAAATCAAAACATTAGCTAAACAACTCAAATAGAAGGAGAATAGTAAAAGAAGCCCACAGCCCCTAGAAGAAAGGAAATAACAAAGATCAGAGCAGAAATAAATGAAATGGAGAACAGCAAAACGAAAGAATCAACAAAGTCTAAAGTTGGTTCTTTGAAAGGATCAACAAAATTGACAACCATTGGCCAACTTGACAAAAGAAAAACAGGAGAGGACTAAAATAACCCAATGAGAAATGAAATGGGGGCATTACAAAAGACCCAACTGAAATAAAAAGAATCATAACGGAGTACTATGAAAAACTATATTCCAAAAATTTGAAAACCTAAAGGAAATGGACAAATTTCTAGAAAACACTACCTACCTAAACTAATACAAACTGAAGTAAAAAATCTGAACAGACCCTTAACAAGAGAAGAGATTGAAAAGGTAATAAAAAACTCCCAACAAAAAAGTCCTTGGTCCAGATGGCTTCACTGAAGAATTCTACCAAACATTCAGAGAAGAGCTTGCACCAGTACTACTCAAAATATTTCAGAACATAGAAAGGAAGGGATACTTCCAAATTCATTCTATGAAGCCAGCATAACCCTGATACCCAAATCAAGCAAAAACACCACAAAAAAAGAAAATTACAGACCAATATCTCTCATGAATACAGATGCAAAAATTCTCAACAAAATTCTAGCCAATAGAATTCAGCATCATATCAAAAACATACCATGACCAAGTGGAATTCATGCCAGGTATGAAAGGATGTTTCAGCATTAGAAAATCAATCAACATAATCCACCACATAAATAAAACAAAGGAAAAGAATCACTTGATCACCTCAATTGATGCAGAAAAAGCATTTGACAAAGTCCAACACTTAATCCTGATAAAAATTCTTGACGAAATAAAATTGGTATAGAAGGGGAATTCCTCAACATAATAAACGGCATCTATACAAAACCAACAGCCAGCATCATTCTTAATGGAGAGAGGCTAAAAACATTCCCCTTGGGAACAGGGACAAGAGAAGGATGCCCTTTATTGCCACTCCTATTTAACACTGTGCTGCAAGTCCTAGCTAAAGCAATAAAGAAAAAAAAAAAAAAAAGGCATCCAAATTGGTAATGAAGAACTAAACCTGTCCCTATTTGTGGATGATATGATACTATATATAGAAAACCCAAAAGACTCCACGAGAAAGCTGAAACTAATAGAAAGATTCAGCAGAGGAGCAGGATACAAGATAAACATACAAAAATCAGTTGGATTTCTACACGCCAATAAAATGAATGATGAAAAGGAAATCAGGAAAACAATACCATTTACAATTGCCCCTAAAGAAATAAAATACTTAGGAATAAATTTAACTAGGGATGTAAAAGATCTATACAACGTAAACTACAAAACACTACTGCAAGAAAGCAAAAGAGACCTATATAAATAGAAAAACATACCATGTTCACGAATAGGTAGGCTCAACGTTGTGAAAATGTCAATTCTATTCAAAGCAATCTACAAATACAGTGCAATCCTGATTGAAATACCAACAGCATTCTTTAATGGGATGGAAAAACTAATCATTAACTTTATATGGAAAAGGAAGAGTACTATTGAAGTAGAAAAATAAAGTAGGAGGACTCTCACTACCCCAGAACCTACTATACAGCTATGGTGGTCAAAACAGCCTGGTACTGGTACGATGACAGACACATTGACCAACGGAACAGTTCTGAGAGCCCAGATGTAAATCCACCCACCATGGTTACCTGATCTTCGACAAAAGGCCCAAAGTCCATTAAATGGGGAAAAGACAGGCTTTTTAAGAAACAGTGCTGGAAAAACTGGATATCCATCTGCAAAAAAATGAAACAGCACCCATACCTTACACCATACACAAAAAACTGATTCAAAATGGATCAAAGATCTAAATATAAAACCAAAAACTATAAAGATTGTAGAAGAAAAAATAGGGTCAATGCTAGAGGGCCTAATACAGGGCATAAACAGGATACAAATCATAATTAACAATATACAAACACCAGAAGATAAGCTATATAATGGGGTCTTCTAAAAATTAAACACTTATGCTCATCAAAAGACTTCAACAAAAGAGTAAAAACAGAACCTACAGACTGGGAAAAAATTTTTGGCTATGAGAAATCTGACAGCTCTAATCTCTAAAATCAACACCTCTACAACAAAGAAGACAAATAATCCAATTAAAAAATGCACAAAGGATATGAACAGACACTTCACCGAAGAAGACATTCAAGCAGCTAACTAACACATGAGGAAATGCTCGAGAACACCAGCCATTACAGAAATGCAAATCAAAACTAAAATGAGATACAATCTCACCCAAACATTACTGGCATGAATTAAAAAAACAAAATAACTAATGTTCGAGAGACAGCGGGGAGACTGGAACTCTTAGGTGCTGCTGGTGAGAATGTAAAACGGTACAACCATTTTGGAAAATGATACGGCGCTTCCTTAAAAAGCTAGAAATAGAAATATCATACAATCCAGCAATCCCACTCCTAAGAATATATCCTAGAGAAATAAGACATGTCACACGAATAGATGTATGCACACCCATGTTCATTGAGGCATTATTCACAATAGCAAAAAGATAGAAACAACCTAAGTGCCCTTCAACAGAGGAATGGATAAACAAGCTATGGTGCATACACACAATAGAATACTACACAACGTTAAGGAACAATGATGAATTTGCTAAATATCTCACAAAATGAATGAATCTGAAGGGCATTATGCTGAATTAAACAAGTCAATCACAAAAGAACAAATATTGTATGAGATCACTGTTATAAAAACTCATGAAAATGTTTACCCACAAAAAGAAACCATCTTTGATGATTACAAGGGTGGGCAGTGGTAAGGAAAGAAAAACACTAAATAGGCAAGAGATAAGAGGTAACTCTGGTGAAGGGTAAGACAGTACACAATACTGGGAAGCCAGCACAACTTGTCCAAGGCAAGGTCATGGAAACGCCGTAGATACATCCAAACTCCCTGAGGGACCAAATTACTGGGCTGAGGGCTGGGGACCATGGTCTTGGGGGACATTTAGCTCAATTGGCATAACATAGTTTATAAAGAAGACCTTCTACATCCTACTTTGGTGAGTAGTGTCTGGGGTCTTAAAAGCCTGTGAGTGGCTATCTAAGACACTCCACTACCCCACCCTGTCTGGAGCAAGGAAGAATGAAGAAAACCAGACACAAAGGAAAGATTAGTCCTAAAGGGCTAACGGACCACAACTACCACAGCCTACACCAGACTGAGTCCAGTACAACTAGGTGGTGCTTGGCTACCGCCACTGACTGCTCTGACAAGGATAACGATAGAGGGTCCTGGACAGAGCTGGAGATAAATGTAGAACAAAATTCTAACTCACAAAACAAGACGACTTATTGGACTGACAGAGACTGGAGAAGCCTGGAGAGTATGGCCCCTGGACACCCTTTTAACTTAGTACTGAGGTCACTCCTGAGGTTCACACTTCACTCAAAGATTAGACAGGTTCATAAAACAAAACGAGACTTAAGGGGCACACCAGCCCAGGGGCAAGGACAAAAAGGCAGGAGAGGACAGGAGAGCTGAAAATGGCAAACCCAAGGCCAAGAAGAGAGAGTGCTGGCATGTCTTGGGGTTGGTAACCAAAGTCACAAAACAATATGTGTATTAATTTTTTAATGAGAACCTAATTTGCTCTGTAAACCTTCCTGTAAAGCACAGTAAAAACAAATAAATAAATAAAAATAAAAAGAAGTTTGGAGGTTCAAGATCATCCAGAGGCACCTTGAAAGAAAGGCCTGGCCACCTACTTTGGAACAATTTAGCCATTGGAAATCCTAGGGAGCACGGTTCTGCTCTGACACACTTGGGATGGCCATGAGTTGGACTGACTCAATGGCATCTGGCCCTGGTGGCTAAGGGGAAAGTACTGGGGAATGTTGTAGAGAGACCAGACACAAAGGCCAAATAACTGGTTGTAAGGAAATTTACATCTTTTAAAATGGTTGTTTCTGGTTCTAGTGACATAACCTGAATCTAAATTTTTGAAGTAAAGGCACTTTGAAAACCAGGTACAACTTACCAAGTCATGGACATAGCACATACGGGGAATAATAGCCACCAGAAATAGTTTCCTTTGTCTGAAAAGACAGCCATGAGTATTCCCACCAGGGTGGCATTGTATCCCTGGAGCCCCGCGGCTATTGCTGATCTGTGGGTGGGAGGCAGAGCATGAATACGTCTGGGTGGACTTCAGCTGGCCTTGCACAAAAATCACACTTGTAAACTTCCAGATCATTCCCATATTAGAAAACAAGACTAATATTTGGAAATACATCTCAAGAACTAGGTAAGCATTATACCGATACAAATAAAAACATAACAAGTAAAATAGATTAAAAAATACAAACGTTCATGTGTAACACCTCCGCCCCCTCTAACACACACAGAGTATTGTGGTTCAAGATAGACCTCCTGCATCTAAGGGGAGGAAAGAGAAATTAGCAAGACTACATGTTCTTCCTTTTAGTCTTTCCTTGAGAAAGTTATTATTGTTTCTTTGTATCATTAAGGGCTTTTGCCTTGAATACAGCTTTTACATATAAACTGGTTCCTAAATCTAATTTCTTGGGAGGGATATAAGGCTCCTGAAACGTAAAACTATAGTATCTTTGACCCTATAAACATGAACCTTCCAACTTTGCATACACCTATGCTTCCATTTTGTTTTTCTAAACATACATTTCCAAGGTATCAAAAAGAAAAACAATTATTTTCTTTTACCTGGCAAATTTACCTCCATTTAATTATGTGCATATTTAATACCTAATTCTTTCTCCTCAATATTTAACCTTACTTCCAAAGGTTATCCCACAGGTTAGTTTTTACTCAGGGCCAAAGTGGTTCCCATTTCATAATTGGGAACTAGAAGCCCTGAGTGAGAAATGGAATGATTTCTGTAGAATATGCTGCAAAGCTGATGAGCCAGCCCCACTGCCCCCCAAATCAGTGCTCTGAGAGTTGGCAATATCTGGTACCATGAAGGGCTCAGACTGACTTCCCAAGAATTCAGCCCTTAGGGGACCACGTCTGTGAGGGCCATGGGCGTGTGAAGGTGGTGACCTGTGTGAGTGAGGTCGAATGTATGGCCTTAGAGGGAGGTGATGGCAGCTAGGAAGCCTTGCAACTATGAGGCAGTACTGAAGGCACGAGAGCTTCTTGGCTGTTTTCACCTGGGGGCAAGGGGGCAACAATGCAACATGCAAGATGATGTCAGGGTCATTCATCTGAGCAAGAGCATTCGAGATGGGAATCCCTGTTCAAAAGAACTTTGCCTCTCTTAAGTAAGTCTTCAGGACTTGTGGGAGGTGATACAAATTGTATTGGTTTAGCCTAGGAAGTGATAAAGGAGTCTCTGGAGGGGCACAAATGGTTAAGTGCGGTAACAGCTTATGAGATGCCTTGGTTAAAGGAATAGAAAGATGGGCATTCACTTAAAATGAAGACTGCAATTTTAATTCGGTCCTTTAAGACCAAGGGAAGTAAAAAGAGATATGAAAATTAACACTTGTAAATATGGCTTGTTTTATAAATAATATCTGATAAGGAAAATGAGATCAACTTTGATTGGAACATGACAGTGAAGGAATATTCAACATGGCACAAGTCTAGGTCACACCACCTCCCAACCCCGGAAGACCATTTGTTGGTGCACATTGGAATAGGGTTAAACTTAGGATACAAAACCATCCTCTACAGGCAGCAAACCAGGCTTCTTGGACCTGATGGAAAAGAGGCACATTTGCTGACTCTCCCCTAGAGAACGTCCTAAGGCAATTTACAGTAAGTGTTACAGGATCATAGCTGCAGAAGGGTCACCCATTGGTAATTACGCATTGACCCTGGACACCTGAAGGAATTAGTAGCCAGGTCCCAGCTACTTCCCTGGTGGGAGTCAGCTCATTGCTTATTCAATGATAGATCAATTTATGAAGTACATGCTACTTTTAACTGAACACACGTTTCAGAAGACTCACTCACACTTCCTAAGTCAGAATCTGCGAACTTGGAATTTACAGTCATTCATCTCTATAGAAGCTGAGCCTAACCTTTGCACTATCTATGAAGATTAAGTTTGCTAAACTAACTGTGGAAACATGATAATGAAGGTTATTAAGCCCACTAAGACTTTTCATGAACTCATAAGAATTTTTGCCCAAACAAAATGCTGATGATAAACAATTTTATCAATCAGTAAAGAAGATCCTTACAGGACCTCTCCTGGAAATTACTTTGCAGCTTAGTTCTGGTTACATGCATTGCCATGAGAATCTGGAGTCATTCAGACTGACCACTTACTCGTTGTTGTTCAGGCGCTGTAAATCAAAGACTATAAATGATTCTCTGACCTCTGACTAAAAGCAAATATAAAGAGTTCTGTGGAATAAAGGTTGTTTCTCCTGAGGAGGGTGTGGCATTATCACTCAGCCCACAGTCACTGGCTGGCCTCCTACCTGTCTTGACTGAGCAGCAGGGCCGTCAGAGTGGAGATCACGGTTCCCACACAGCCATTGAGAGCCCACCAGGGGTTCTGGACAAGAAGTCCCACCAGAATCAGGATTCCACTGATGGGGTTGCTGACAAACACCACTTGGGACATACCCCGAAGAATCCAGTCAATGAACTGAAGCACCACAGGCTTGTCTGGAAGAAATGACACAGGCAGACCTGAGGAAGTGGCCAGGGCCAATGACGCGCCTTCCCAATACCCTGAGCAAAATCATCACAATTACCTGTGATCAAGGTGAAACCTATTTTTGATGTTCCTTTAAGCTTTTTCTCTCCGAACCCTTTGGCTCCTCAGCGGTACCCAGATCCTGAAATCATCTAGCTTCTTTATGCCCAACCCACACTGCCCCTATTAGAACCTAAACGCCAGAAAGCAGCTAATGCACTTATTTACTGTGTTCAGAGGTGCAGACCTTCAAGCCAAAGGAATAAATTACTAATGGTAAAATTTCAGTTAATAAATATTGAAATGACAGTGTTGAGCCAGATGTCTTCTCCTAATATAAGCAGGTCCCTGGCCTTGATGACTATCTCTATGAAAATAATAGAAGATGTTTGCAGGAAAGTAGAAGGTGAAAAGTAGACAAAAGAGGAGGAAAGAGATAGATATAAGGTTGGGGGATACAACTAAACATATATGTAAAGGAGCAAGCAAACCATTCCCCCCAAAGCTGCTTCTCCCATCTCTGTAGGGGATGGAAGATAAATACCTTTTAGCCAGTCAGCAAATTCTTTCATATTGCCAGTGATGTAGCCAAGTGCCTTGGGAAAGTATCTTCTCCCTCCACGTGGGGAAACCTGGTTTTCACCCCGGTCCAGTTTAACAATAGTGGAGCCGTCTTCCATGGCTTTCTCTTCCTCTGGCTCCTTGAGAAAAAAACAGAGCTCACAGATGTTCCATATGCCACACACTCCAGACTGATCAGCTTTAGGCTTGGTCACAGTAGCTACAGAACATGAGTTTAAAGGCTCTTCATCAGGACCATGATGACCCATGGGACTGAGAAAACACCATATTCCTCTTGACATATCATGAAGGAGATTATACCTAAATCTGAATCCCATATCACTCTTGTCATCAATGTCAAGGGTGAGATGATGGTTTTGGTCTTTTATTTCATAAAGTTCAGTTTCTAGTTCAACAAGTATTGAATACCTGCTTCCTGCACTCAAGGAGCTCAGTTTAGTGGAGGAGGCTGAAAAGAGTTCATTTCAACACAAGTCAAATAACAATATAGGAAGGGTGAAGATCAAGTGCTTAAGGTTCACGCTCTGAATTGGAGGTGCAACAAACCAGGTTGCAGAATGGCCTGCTCACTCATACAGACTGGCTACTTTCAAGAAAAGAAGCCTTACAAATTAAAATTTTAATTTACTATGAAGCGTTTTATTTTTAAGAACAGTTTGTGTGTGGAGAACAGCCAAGGAAAACGCCCTCACACACTCCACATCAAAGACTACATGAATTTGTCTTTATTATCAGGCAACTGCCTCAAATACCCATTACTTCTTAAGTTTGTTATTCAAGTGTTTTAAAATAGACCAGAATGATATTCCACAAAGGCATAGAAACTGGAAAGGTGGAAGTGGGCAAAGTTGTTGAACACCTAAGGGTTGTATGATACATGAATGTACATAACTGAAATGAGCACATTTCAGGAAAATACTAATGACATAACCATGACTCGTATTCATTAGGACACTGTTCACGTCTCATGATAAGTATGTAACAGGAAAACATTAACATCACCAGAATCTGGTACCCTGCAGACAGAGAATGCTTCATGGTGCCGCTGGTAAATACAAAAGAATACCAACGGTGAAATCCCAGAGTTAGGCAAAGCGCCAAGGACAATAGCAAAACCACACTGAGTATGCAAGAAAAGCCGGGAGCACAGCCAGGTAAGGGTGAGGTAGGGAAGCACCAAAGCCATCAGACCCTGAAGGCACAATTGTGGGCTGCTGAGGCCATAGTCACAGACGACATGACCAAGGCAATACCCAAAGCTCCTGCAGATACACCAGTTCGTCTTCTCCCTGTGGCCAGGCTGTGAGCAAGCGGTCCTCATGGCTATTTTTGGTTTTTGGCCCCATAATTGTTCTTTCACCATAGCCAACAAATATAGCTATTAACAGATAACAAAGTCGTGTAATTTTTTTTGGTAAATTCTGACCCTAGTTTTTGCTCCTATTAATCCCAGTACAGAAATCAAATGTGGATAGCTGATTTTTTACTGATTAACAATTACATTTTGATTATATTACTTCACTGCCCAATGAACCATTCTATTTTTTAAACAAAAAAACAAACAAACAAAACCCGTTGCTGTCGAGTCAATTCCGACTCATAGTGACCCTACAGGACAGAGTAGAACTGCCCCATAGGGTTTCCAGGGAGAGCCTGGTGGATTCCAACTGCTGACCTTTTAGTTAGCAGCTGTGGCTCTTAACCACTATGCCACCAATGGTTCACAACAGTGAACCATTAATCATTACACAAAGTATGAGCTATTTATATAACGGATTCCACACCAAGCTCATTTTCTCTTTGCAAAGCAACATTAGGCACCAGCATTTGTGAGACTTTCAATGAATCTCTGCATTAAGAAATTCTTAAACTGAAAACTGTTAGAGATCAGGAGCCAAAACTAAGTCCATATGGAGCTCAGCTGACCCCACAGTTAAGCCTATAAAACTGTTTGAATAATTAAGCAACTATGAAAATTTGCCATTTACTTCATAATCCGTCTAAATGATGTCTATCATTTATTTTCGGTTATCTCCCTCTTTAAACCTCATAACTGAAAATATTACTTGGTAGGCCCCTTCCTCAGCTCAGTGACCTATTTTCAAGATCACACCAAGTTATGAGAAGCATCAGGCATCAGTCCAGCAAATGACAAGAAGCTCAAAGATAAAACCACCTGGAGTTTCTATAGGTGAATATAACAAGTCCTAAAGAGGCAGCTGGTGCCATAGTGGTTAAAATGATAGAGCGCTAACCGAAAGGTTGGCAGTTTGAAGCCCCCAGCCGCTCCATGGGAGAAAGATGTAGCAGTCTGCTTCTGTAGAGATTTACAGTCTTGGAAACCCTATGGGGTTGCTATGAGTTGGAATCGACTTGATGGCAGTGAGTTTGCTTTTTTTGGAAAAAGGCAGTGGGGCCCTGGTGATGCAGTGGTTAAGAGCTCAGCTGCCAACCAAAAAGTCTGCAGTTTGAATCCTCCAGCCACTCCTTGGAAACCCTATGGGGCAGCCCCGCTCTGTCTTTTAGGGTCAGAATCAACTAGATGGCAATGGGTTTGGCTTTTTTTTTAAAGAGACAACATGACATGAAAACATTAAAATGGCCTTTTCTATTAACTACAGGAACAACTAGGCATACAGTCTATTCCGGAATAAACAAATTCATGCTCTCAAAATTTTGAGCATGTATTTATTTACAGGGTTTTAAATAATCCGTCACTTCAGAGATTTTGAAGATACAGATATGAAACCTGATATTATAAACTGGCCAGACACAATTGAGAACCTGAATGGCCTGAGTTTCCTGCTGAACCACCCCAAGTTAAAGATTAAACCATTTTTGTCCAAATCCACAGCCCGACATACAAAGGGCTTATTGCAATTTTTGTCTCTAATATCCACTTCTTGGGGTGGGTTGTAGGGCTATGATACCCTAGAGACAGGGTTCTCCTCATGACTCCAGCAGACACTTGGCTGCTGTTGCAGAGCCCCACCCCCATCAGTTGCCGAGTCGATCCTGACTCATCTGATCCCAGGTGTGTCATAGTAGAACTACTGTCCACAGGGTTTTCATGGCTGTGACCTTTTGGAAGCAGATTGTCAGGCCTTTTTTCCAAGGCACCTCTGGTTGGGCTTGAACCACCAACCTTTCAGTTAATAGCCAGTGTTTAACCATCTGCACCACCCAGGGCCCATTTATCTGAACTACTGAATCTTTCCAGCCCCTGGGAGCACTGGCCACTGGCTCCACCTTTACTGAACTCAGTTATGAGAACTGGTTATGAGAAATGAGTACCTTTAAGTTGTAGTTAGCCCTAGAATTTTCTCATGCTAGAATATTTGTATTTCTTTAGAGAACTGTAGAAGCCACACATCCTAATTGGAAAGGCAATGCTAGACTATTAAGCCAGGACCTCCCACTGATGGAAATGTTTCAATCCCAACCAAGTAGGCCACTTAATCTCAACAAAGAAGAGTGGACAATAAAGTAAAGGGAAGAAAAGGGAAGAAACGAATAAATTAGAAGCAGAATAAAATTTAAACCCCAGGTAATCTTTCCTAGCTTTTCCATGGCTGTCAAAACCCTGCAGCTCAGCAGTCAGCATCTAACCTGTCAAGACAGATGCCATGTGACGTTTTGGACCAAGACCCCTATGCATTTGACTCACCCACAGCTGCACTGCTCAGCAGAGCTTGCTGACCCCCGCTTCCCAGTCTTGTTCAGAAAAAGCACACCAGCTAGGAGTACAGCGCTGAGGTTCCCCAGTGCTAGAAGCTGGACAAAGGCTTCATACCTCTTTGTCTGGCCCATGGGCAAGGGCCAACTTAGCTGGCTGAAGCCTTTTGTGTACTGCCTTACTGGATTTATTTCCAAAAGGGTCCGCCCAAAGAGGACCATGAGGGGCATCACCAGCACCACCAAAGACTGTCCATTCATCCTTCCTTTCTCTCTGTACATGACAAAGGCAAAAATATGTGAACTATCAGAACGCTCGTCCTGGCTGGGATGAGCGCATGAAATGCAAGATGGAGGGAGGCAGGAGGACACCCAATGAATTCCTGATGAGATGTGGCCCTGGGTGGAGGCCTTTAAGGGGTAATGCAGTTCTCCATCAGCAAAGAGCTTGCCAACGGGAAGGGAGACAACAGTTTTTGTTCTGCTGCACTGGCAGGAGGTTGGCAGATCTGAAGCCTGCCCCCAAAACACTTAGGGCAAACCACCAGGGCTCTAACTTGGGGACTAACACCAACACAACAAGTCTTGTTCTTTATGAAATGTGAGAACAGGAAGAGATGGTATGGGCTCTATTTTCTGTAGTAAGATTACTATACTTTAGGCATAGCTTAAGCTCAGTGCAAGACTGCTAAATGGCATTTTTTCTTTTATCTGAATAAGAATTTTTAAATATTGGAAATTATCTTATTAATAAATAATTCTTAGTTCAATTCAACAAGTCTGACACCTTTTTATAAGTTTTTTTTTTTTTAACTTGCTTTGTGTCTAAGGATATCATTCATCCTTTGGAAATTCCAGAAATGTTATATGTGTGGTATTTCTTTTATCTGCTTTTATTTCATTTTTACTCTCTTCTACTGGTTTGGTCTGAAACTTGAAAACAAACACTCTGCCAGAGTGATTTAGAAAAATCCACAATTGTGGAAGATATTTCTGACATGTCTTAGAAAAAAACTGTTTGTCCATGGGAAATAATCTATCTAGTTATGTACCAGATTGTTGTGTCTGGGGGTTAGATTATGCATATTTTTGTTTGATGGAGAATAATATTAAGAAACTCAATAATGGGGCTGTCATCTTATACAATGTTAAGAGAAACAAAGAAAGAAGAATGAAAGATAACAGGAAAGAAAGAGACAAGAGGAGACAGTCATATTCTTTCAGTATAGATGTCTCCCCCATTTCCTCTGCCGAAATCACAGGCATCTTGGAGAACCACATCCTTGAGCTCAACATCAACACTTTCTTAGAGCCCAGAGTTGAAAAAACTCGAAAAATTTGAGAGTTTGAAGAGATTTTAAAGACTGCAAAGCTCAACCTTTTACTGTATAGAAGAGAAAACTGAGGTCCAGAGTGAGGACCATTGGAGTTCACTCAGCAAGTGATAGGCAGTCAGCCTTATGGATGGGAAGCCCCAGTGTTTCTTGTCTTCCACTGTGGGGCCAGGCACATTAAAACCACCCAAGAATCTGTTCAAGTCAATGACCAGTGGGAGTATAGCTGTGTATGCCAGGGTCTGCAATGGAGGCTAGTGCTCACTGATGCAGAAGACGCAGAATGTCTTCATAGCCACCTTGAAATAACCTTGGGGTGGGGGTTGAACAACAACAAAGAATGGGCTCTGCTGTTCCTAGTTCTACCCTGTGCCCTTACCAGAGGCAGTGGCTCTTCTGACAAACATGTCCCCATGCCTCAAGTGGGCCTCCCTCTCCTGCACCACTGCCATGCCAACCACAAGGCCTATGTGTGCTGAAATTTACATCCCAAGCAAATGGAAGCTGCACC
Organism: Loxodonta africana; assembly: GCF_030014295.1. Taxonomy (NCBI): domain Eukaryota; kingdom Metazoa; phylum Chordata; class Mammalia; order Proboscidea; family Elephantidae; genus Loxodonta; species Loxodonta africana. The sequence goes on from NC_087352.1 coordinate 61,469,042, forward strand.
TGGTTAGCTTTCCGGCAAGCATCCGAAAGCACCTTTCACAGCACAGATCACAAAAGTGCTCATCATTTTAATATAAGACAATACCAAGATTTCAGTTCAACTAACATTCCCTATTTTATTGCACAAAATAAAATGCATTCTATAGTCAGCACATACTGGAAATTTGTACAATTGCAGGTCTTCAATTTTCTATGCCTCGTATATCATTTCTAAAAATAAGATAATGTTTTGGGTATAAATATGAAAGAAAGTATTCAAACATTCATGCTCTATCATTGTAAAGAGGCTTGCAGTATTGACATTGATTTGGTACTTATGATAATCTTTATTTTAGGTAGTTTTTGATTTTAAGTGGCAGGAGGTGCTCTGTGTTCTTTAAAGCTGTAATCAGAAACAGAGAAGATACTGTCAGGTATTCTCATCTCCTGATGAAAACACTTCCCTCCTTGGAACACAGCACTCCTAGAAGCCTTGAGGTCTGAATTCCACCTGCCAGAAAGTGTAGCTGCAAAGAAGCTGCCAAATTAAAATTGTGGTGGACTATTATCCCAGTGTCCTTGGGTGGCACAAACAGTTTGTGCTCAGGTGGTGAAGAAGCTGTGGCTGGCAGTTTGCACCCACTGAGAGGCATCACGGAAGAAAAGTCCTCGTGATCTGTTTCCCTATAGATTACAGCCAAGGAAACCCTATGGAGCAGTTACACTGTATCACATGGGGTCGCCATGAGTTGGGACCAACTGCATGGCACAAGACAACAACAGTTCTCCAGAAGGCTGTTCTCTGCAGACTCCCTTTGGCATGGTATCACATGCAGGGGAGCCCATAAGCTACAACTGGAAAAGGTCATACCCACAACCCCACTTTCTTCTTTTGAGTCCTATAGATACATGCCTCCAACTTTACTTATTTCGAGAACACAGCCTGAAACTCCTATACGGTGTTGATTAACTCAACCGTTCAGCACATTAAGTGGACACCTTGCTGCATACCCTCTTCCACATGGGCTAAAGTCCTGCTTCCAAAACCATGAATAAAGACACTGCATTTTAGGTTCTGGAAGATGCACCTGGCTTTAATAAACTCTTTTCTAATTGACCAGAACTCTGCTTTTGTTGCTTCTACACAGTTCTGACAATCTGAAACATGTTCCTCCCTTAAAATAATAATAATAAGGAGCCCTGGTGGTGCAACAGTTAAGTGCTCAGCTGTTAACTGAAAGGTTGGTGGTTCGAACTTACCCAGCGGCTCCATGAAAGGCCTGGCAATCTGCTCCCGTAAAGATTGTTGTACTTGTTGTGTGCTGTCCAGTCAATTCTGACTCATAACGACCCTGTAGGGCAGAGTAGAACTGCCCATATTGTAAAGATTACAGCCAAGAAAACCCTATGTTCTACTCTGTCACACAGTGTTGCTATGAGTTGAAAATTGACTGCAGCTAACAACAACAAAACAAAAAGGGAAAAAGCAAAAATTAGGAAAATAACACAAGCCCCAAGCAATACAGAGTTGGAAATTAATAGTAACAAGGAGGGTACTCACGCTCCACCTGGCTTCCCGGTGTCAGAAGGCAGGGCTGATAAAGCCTTGCTGGGCGCTATGAAAAGGAAGAGTGTTCAGGAGGAGATAGTGCTGGGTGGGAGGCACCAACCGTTTTATACTGGAACCCCACTCTGCATATCCATGGATGGCTTTCCCCTCCCACTTTGGGCACCAGAGCCAAAGCAATGCCGGTGAACTGGTCCCTAGGTTCCTGTACCTGATGTCTCTCTCTCTTCTTGACACGGTGCCAACCCCTTCTCCATCATGTCCACGGCGTCCTGGGGTCTTTGCCCAGCGATAGTCCTACTTGAGTCCATCTTTTCTTCTCCCCGCTGTTTCCTTTAGCTCCTACCCTCACCGTCAACTATTTTTGGAAAGATTTACAGCTGGAAAGGGTGAACATAACCTCACTTAAACTGTAAAACTCGGGGCAGTTTGCAGCAGAGTGGATCCTGGAGAGAAGGCCTTGCTCCTGGGCTGGAATTTTCTCCTAGCTTGATAACAGCTTCTTCACAGGTGTCAGAATCCAGTCAGATCCCCAGGGGCGTGGAGGGAAGGTGGGGAGGGGGAGATGTACACAACTTGCTTTCTGTAAGCCAGCCTGCCCTTTTCCCCAATGAGGAGAAAGCAAACATACAAATGTTCCCTTGGAACGTCTCTCTTTGCAGGTGAGAATCTCAGAACACAACTCTGCTGCCTTTTAAAAGTCAGGAGGCATTCCTACAGCAGGGGAATTTATAGCTGAGGTAAAAAAATCCCTTCCTTCCCCTGTCTGCTTAAATTTCACCTTTGTGGCTTCTTCTCTTATGGCAAGAATATAACTAACTCAGTACACGTCTATGAGCACAGAATTAAAGAAAAATCCCCAAGTAAAGCCTTGTCCGGCCGCTGCCTGGACGCTCTGATAGTCCTGGTCTGTCTTCACAAGGCGGCCCGGGTCCTCTCTGGCTCCACCCCCTGGACACTCGCCAGACCACAGGCATCCTGGTCCTCTAGGGAGGGACCAGCTCTGAGCTCCGGGAAGCCGGTCCTCCAGGTGGCCCCCTGTGATGTACGGATGTGCCTCCGGGTCCTGGGAGAGAAACCAAAGGCCCCAGGCTCATGGTTAGAGTTTTGGGGTTTGGGCAAAGTTTTTTTTCTTGGTAAAATAAGAGAAAATAAACTCTTAGGGTTACTTTGAAGAAGAAAACTGAGTCACACCCGTCTGACAGCCTGGTCTGGGAATAAAGTGAACCACATTAGTGTCTCCATGAGCTGCTAATGCAAAAGGACTACAATTCTTCACAGTAACATGACAGATAGTAAGGTAATGAGTATAATTGCTACAAATGGTTGAGCAGTCACTCTGTGTGCAGGCACTGGGCTAAGCACTTTACACACATTATTCATTTCAGCCTCACAGAAATCCTCTGAGGTAAACACCATGCCTATTTTGAAGATGATGAAACTGAGGCTCAGAGAGTTTAAATAACTCGCCCAAAGTTAAACATCAAAGTTTGTACTTTTGACCACTCTAGAAAAAACTCATTGCTATTTTTTTTTTTTTTTTAATCAAGTTGGTGCCAACTCATAGCGACCCTATAGGACAGAGTAGAATTGCCCCACAGGGTTTCCAAGAAGCGCCTGGTGGATTTGAACTGCTGGCCTTTTGGTTAGCAGCCTTAGCTCTTAAACACTACACCACCAGGGTTTCCTTGACCACTCTAGTGCCCTCCAATATTTCCAACTTCCGCCCATTGTTTGCTCTAATTAACCAATTAACTGTCAATGTGCGTTTATTGACCCAATCCTGCTCCGCCTCCACATGGCACCCATGTGCAGCCGTCTGCCTCACTGGTCCTGGTCAGGGGCTGAGTCTCAGGCCTTCTTGGTAGAACACCTCCTCCTCACCTTCCCTCCGTGGCCTCTCTCTTTGTCCCTGTAAGGCCACACCTTAAGTGCTGGTCCCTCGCAAAATACAACCTTGCATTATGGCGTGCCCAAGAGTACAAAGCCTGTGGGTTTTGGTGTCGGGCCTGAGTTTGAATCCTGACACCCCAGCTTTGTCCTTTACTAGCTGTGTGACCTTAGATATGTTGCCCTCTCTGAACCTCAGATGCCTCTCTGTCAAAATGGGGTAAGGTTACTTCCTTTATAGCATTGGGATGAGGTGTGGCGATGATGTACGTAAAGCACCATGCCTGCCTGACGTGTGGAAAAAATGCCAACAATTTGATGTCTGCCCCACTCAATCAGGGTTGGTTTGTCCCTGACAATCCCCATTTGGGTCCCTCTATCCAGCAAGAAGGGAGCTCTGGTGGCACAACAGTTAAGCACTTGAAAGGTCAGTGGTTTGAACTCACCAGTGGCTCCGAGGGGGAAAGATGTGGGTCTTGCTTGCATAAAGATTACAGCCGTGGAAACCCTATGGGGTGGTTCTACTCTGTCCTAGCGGGTCGCTACGAGTTGGAATTGACTTGATGGCAATAAGTATTCAGCTAGAAATAGAGGAAATTCTTCTTCCTGGCTTCTGCATCTGAAAAGGTGCCTTTATGAGCATGAAACAATTATTTTTAAGAGCCCTGAGCTGGGTACGTGGCTGACGCAGACCTTGTCAAGTTCTCACACTACAAGATTCCGTGAAACCAGGGGCTCCTAGTAGTCACTGCCTGGGTCAGGTCTCTGCCTCCCAGTTGCTGTGGCTTGGAGAGAGCCCCGGAGCTGGAGATCAGAGAGACAACTGGCATCCAATAATGAGAGTTCACACGTGTTATTGTTGTTGTTGTTAGGTGCCAACTCATAGCGACCCTACGTATAACAGAATGAAACACTGCCTGATCCTGCGCTATCCTTACATTGTTATGCTTGAGCCCATTGTTGCAGCCGCTGTGTCAGTCCATCTCATAGAGTGTCTTCCTCTTTGTTGCTGAAACCTCTACTTTACCAAGCATGATGTTCTTCTCCAGGGACTGATCCCTCCTGACAACATGTCCAAAGTATGTGAGACATAGTCTCGCCATCCTTGCCTCTAAGGAGCATTCTGGTTGTACTTCTTCCAAGACAGATTTGTTCATTCAAATCTGTCCGTGGTATATTTAATATTCTTTGCCAACACCATAACTCAAAGCTTTCGGTTTTTCTTCGGTCTTCCTTATTCGTAGTCTACCTTTTTCATGCATATGAGGCGATTGAAAACACGATGGCTTGGGTCAGGCACTCCTTAGTCTTCAAGGTAACATCTTTACTCTTCAACACTTTAAAAAGGTCTTTTGCAACAGATTTGCCCAATGCGATGCGTCTTTTGATTTCTTGGCTGCTGCTTCCATGGGCGTTGATTGTGGATCCAAGTAAAATGAAGTCCTCAACAATTTCAACCTTTTCTCTATTTATCATGATGTTTTTTATTGGTCCAGTCGTCAGAATTTTTGGTTGCTTCATGTTGAAATGTAATCCGTACTGAAGGCTGTGGTCTTTGATCTTCATTAGTAAGTGCTTCAAGTCCTGTTTACTTTCAGCAAGCAAGGTTGTGTCATCTGCATAACGCAGGTTGTTAATGAGCCTACCTCCAATCCTGATGCCCTGTTCTTCGTATAGTCCAGCTTCTCGGATTATTTGCTCAGCATACAGATTGAATAGGCATGGCGAAAGGATACAACCCTGACACACACCTTTCCTGACTTTAAACCATATAGTATCCCCTTTTCTGTCTGAACGACTGCCTCGATTTATGTACAGGTTCCTCATGAGCACAATTAAGTGTTCTGGAATTCCCATTCTCTGCAATGTTATCCATAATTTGTTATGATCCACACAGTCGAATACCTTTGCATAGTCAATAAAACACAGGTAAACATCCTTCTAGTATTCTCTGCTTTCAGCCAGGATCCATCTGACCTCAGCCATGATATCCCTGGTTCTGCATCCTCTTCTGAATCCGGCTTGAATTTCTGGCAGTTCCCTGTGGATACACCGCTGCAGCCGCTTTTGAATGATCTTCAGCATTAGGTGTTTCTAAACAGCCCTAACTGCACGATTCAATGACTTTTCTCAGTATCATTTATGGAGTATCATCTGCTGAGGGTTCATGCTTTAATTTTGTTTTCCTCTCCATGTCACTCCTGTGTCTTTCAAATTGCTGGGTGGTGCAAATTGTTAATGTGCTCAACCAGTAACCAAAAAGGGGGAGGTTTGAGTCTTCCCAGGGGCACCTGGAAAGAAAGGCTTGGTGATCTACTTCCAAAAAATCGAAAACCCTGTGGAGCACAGTTTTACTCTGACACAAGGAGTTGCCATGAGTTGGAGCCAACTCAATGGCAACTGGTCTTTTCTCTGTATCTTTCCCAGCCCTTCTCCTGCTCCCCCCACCTCTCCCTCTTTGTCTGCCCCTCCTCCTCTCCCTGTTCCCAATGACTTACCTTCCATCCCTCCATCTGACTATAAATCACCATTGAACACATACAGGGCTTTCCTTTCTTTTGAACTTTCTCCATGGAGTTTCTGCCTCTAGAAAGATCTCTCTCTCCTTACCCACACTTCGCCCAAACTTTCAGACTCAGCTTTTTTCCTTCTCTATTTGGATTTCCCAGCTGACTCCCGTCCGCAGTGTGTTCTTCTGAACTTGTGTTTATGTTCCTCACTGAACAAGTGATCACCACCCCCCACCCCCCAGCCTCACAACCACTCTTGTATTGTCTTATATTTTTAAAAATATTTTATGCTGCATGATCCCACCTGGACCGGAAGATACTAGAGGACAAGGTTTGTACCCAATAGTTCTCTTTATTCATAACAGGCCTCTTCCTTTCCAGAAAGATTTTGAGGCCGTTTATCAAGTATACGTAAGAGGAGATAAGGACTAGATGAAGAAATGGGGAAGAAGGGAAAGCAAAACTGTGGATAATAACATGGTTTTAATGTTTTTTGACAGTGTTCTTGCCTTGGTAGAGATTTATACGTTGTTTGACTCAGAAATTTGACTCTTTCATTTTGATTGCTGCTTGCTCTTGATTTATCTATAGGTAGCATAACTTTGCAAATAATTGCACCTCAAGCATGTGTGATTAGGCAGTGCCCACACTCAGGAATTCTACATGAGAAGGATGCCACGAGGGCTTCTCTGCATCTTGAGCAGGGCTTTCCTAAGTGGAAAAGAGAGCGCTCACTAAACACATCCTCATTCTCTTCCTACCTGCTGCTCCCCAAAAAGAGAGAAGCCAAATGGCAAGTCCTGGATAGAATGTTCCCGAGTGTGTTCTGCACTACAAAGTTTTGGCTTGTAAACAGTCAGACAAAAGGGCACCAGATGAAAGTCAAAATTCCACTGTCCCAGACGCCCCTTGCAGGCACCCTTTACGGTTGGCATTGCCCAGGTGTGGAACCAAGAGGCTTCCAGGCTTGCAGGGCGAGATTGCTCAACTCCTTGCCCAGGGACCGCGGGGATGAGTGATGGCAGGAGGCACAGAGGTGCCTTCGTTTTTAGCTCTTAAATGCAGTCATGCAATTAATCAGCTTCATTTAAGATGTGGGAGGCCTGGTGGCACAGTTGTTAAGAGCTCAGGCTGCTAACCAAAAGGTCAGCAGTTCAAATCGACCAGCAGTCCAAATTCCTTGGAAACCTTATGGGGCAGTTCTACTCTGTCCTACGGGGTCACTGTGAGTCGAAATTGACTTGGTGGAAATGAGTTTTTATTTAAGATGTGAAAGAGGCCGAACAGCTGAGAGCACCCAGAGATTGTACCTCCTGCACAAAGAAGAAAGATGAGGAAATTTCCATCTCTACCTACAACTTTCATCAGATGTTCACATGTGATCACTTCATTTCCAGCTTTTAAAGTATATTCAGGCCAGTGTAAAACCCATAATGTAGGTCTCTGGTATCTAGGGTCACACCTAAGGGTGTGTAGGTTGTGCACTGCATAAATGACCATGTCTAAGGGGCAGCATTAGCTTTCTAGACATTTGTATATTTATTGCAACAACATTTCTGCTGATGACACTGAACTGTCTTGAGGAATGGGCACGGGGGGCTTGGGGGGTCCCTTTGTATGAAGGGGCATTATTGGCTAGCATTAACCATATTGATGCTTTTGTTTCTTCAGGATTAAGAAAATAAATCAATTCCTGGTGAGGAACAATAGGGAAAAGGGCAGGAGGAGAATCTTTTCAATCTTCAGGCTAAGTTGAGGAAGAGATTAAAGAGTTGGGGAAAATGAGGATTGGGGAGTGATGTGGTTCTATTTTCCTTGGTACTCTCCTGAGGGCAATCCACAGCCCAGTGGATTATTTCCTCATTGTTAAAGGCATTGTGAAATTGGTCCCAAGCTTAGGAAATGGAGCTTTATCCCATAATTGGGCTGGGAAGAGAAGGTGAGTTGGCTTGGCACCCCCATTGTGAATGGGGCTCTCTGAGCTGGGGGCTACCAGGCTCTTGGTAGAGACCTCTGTCACCAGACATTGAGTGGGATGGGCTGAGGCTCACTCCTACCTAAGCTCTCAGAAATTAGGTTACTCACCACGGAGCTCTCTCTTGGAGAGAGCCAGCATTAATGTAGCCAAAAAGCTGCAAGGAATGGGGTAGACAGCTAAGTGAGGCTGCTTTCTGGAGCTAGAGAAAGTGGCAGTTAGCTCAGGTCCCTAACAGTTGTCCCAATTGGGTGCTTAGTGTCTTCTGTCTGTACAGTTTTGTCACTCAGCCTGGTTTAAAGAACCTTTCTTGGCTACCAAATGCTCCCTTTTACCATGTTCCTGCCTTACGCCAGTTGGCAGCCAAGAACTAGAGATTCAAAGTCTTCTCACGCTCACCGCTTCTCCCATTTCCCTTGCCTCTTCTTTTCTTACCGCTGGCATCTGCCAAAGCTGGGATCGGGGCCAAAAACTGATGGGCCTTGACAACAAATATTCAACTATCAATCTCATCCACCAACTTGAAGCTGGGCCATATTGCATGCTCAACTTCTTGAGCTGATAAACTGAGGCATTATGATTTAACTGACCACACATTCATACCAGAGCCTTAACAGTCCTCAGTATAGTGGTGTTGGCCCAATTGTGCAGGGATGTGGAGGAGAATTTCTGCATCTCTCTGACATTGTTTTCTGGTGTAAAAGAATAAACTTGACTCAGTGGTTTATCCAAAACCAAAATTAAACCCAATGCAGAAGATCTTATTTATTTTTTGACATATCTTCTACAAAAAGCCAGCAAAGCACTATAACGCCATTCTTTCTTTCCTTTGTTTGTAATTTAATTAATTTTGTTATTGCTGTTGTTTAGAATATGTACAACAAACATACAGTTTCTACATGTACAAGTCAGTAACATTGATGACATTCTTCGAGTTGTGCAACCATTCTCACTCTCCTTCTCTGAGTTGCTCTTCCTCTGTTAACATAAATTCACAACCCTCTACCTTTCCTATTTAATCTTTTGAGATGCTGTTGTCAAACTGATCCCTTATAGATAGCTCTTAAAAGAGTATTATGCTCAAGACAGACATTTTTTACTAGTTCAGCTAAATTATTGTTTGGTTTTAAGAAGACTTCAGGGGATGTTTTTGGTTTAAGATTTAAAGGTTTATCTTAGGACAATAGTTTCAGGGGTTTATCCAGCCTCTGTGGCTCCAGAAAGTCTGAAGTCTGTGAGAATTTGAAATTCTGTTCTGCATTTGCACCATTATCCTTTCTATAAAGCTTTTAAAAATAACAATTACTTAGCTCTTCTTTAAAATTAGGATGTAAAAATGGTGATGGAACTAGAAGGTCTCCTAACTAATCACGAGTTTCTGCTTCTTAATAAAAGATGGTAATTGTCAATGCTGTTGCGATGCTTGGTTGGAGAAACACCCATATTTGACTTTGTCTCCAGTTATGGAAGCAGCCAGGTTAGAACTCAGCTTCTTGGGACCAGTGGTGCCTCCTCCCAACTGATGTGGCAATTCTGGGTCTTGGGGACATAGAAATACAGGAAGTAGTAGGGTGTAGACACCCTATATTGCCCATTGCTTTATCCACTTTCCTTGCCTGTAACCTTTTTCTTACTCAGCACAGGTTATTTTTTCCCAACACCTGAATAAAGGGATGTAATTGAATAAAAAACCAAACCTGTTGCTGTCGAGTTGATATTGAGCTATATCATGTGGCCTGTGGTGGTTGGGATGGGCTCTTGAGAGAGGAGTTAGCTTCTCAATTGTCTCATCGGTTAGTGGCTAAGTCAGTGATTCTCAGTCTTGTCTGCACGGTGGAATCTCCTGAAGAGCTTTAAAAAGTGCTGAGAGTGGGTCCCCATCTGCTATGGATTTAATTTTGTCCCCCTGTACTTGTGGATGTAATACCATCTGGGAATAGGGTTAGCTTTGTCATATTAATGAGGCCATATAGTATAGGGTGTGTTTTAAGCCAATCACTTTTGAGATATAAAAAGAGCAAATTAAACACAGAAACAAGGAAGCACAAATGGGAAGATAGATGCCACACCGCATGAAGATCACTGAAGAACTGAGGAGCAGAAGCTGAAAAGAGACAAGGACCTTCTCCCAGAGCTGACAGAGCCAGTGCCCTGAATTCAGACTCCAGTCTCTTGAGTTGTGAGAAAATAAATTTTTATCCTTTAAAACCACCCACTTGTGATATTTCTGTTGCAGAAGCACCGGGAAACTAAGACACCCTCCTAGAGGGTCTGATGTATTTGGTTTATGCTGTGGGTGGGCACTGGGAGTTTAAAAGTCCTTTCACTGAGTTGAACATGCAGCCAGGGTTGACAACCACCAGACTGAACTGTCTAACCCTAATTCTTCAACCTCCCAAACAAGGGAGTGTGTCATCATGGGATCAGATGCATTTTGGAGTTTGACAGACCAGGTACAAATTCTAGCCAGTTCTACCACCCCAGGGAAAATTACTTCACCTCTCTGAGCCTTAATTCCATTATGGAATTAATGGAGATTAAAAATATCTACCTTGCCTAATGTAAAGATTAAATCAGATCCTGACCCATGATGGGCATTCAAGCCATGGTCACTTTTATTATTATTTCCCTCAAAAACAGTTCCTACCTCAGACTTTGGAGTCCCTGAGCAATGGAAACAATTATATTCTTGACCTCTAGCTGAAAGTTGGTGGTTTAAATCCACCCAGAGCTGTGTTGGAAAAAAGCACTGGCGATCTTCTTTCAAAAGGTCACAGCTTTGAAAGCCCAACGGAGCAGTTCTACTCTGCACATATGGGGTTGCCATGAGTCGGAATCTGCTGGACAGCAACTAACAAACACCACCTCTGATTTCCTTATTTCTGTCAATGATGCCATCATTATCCCAGTTCTTAGACTCAACAAATGCTTGCTGAGTGAGGAGTGGATGGTGGATCTGACCATCCTCACTCATGAAGGTGAAGTGAAGGGTTCATTTCACCCACTCCTGTTAATGTTCTCAAGTCTTGCTCCCAGATCTTCTGAGTCAAAATCAGTATTTGAATCAGATCCCCTGGGGATGTATATATACATGAAAGCAGAGCTCTGAAGCATCTCTGTCATGAGACTTGGGGAAAAAGGATGAATTCGGGTGCCTGGAGTGGCAGCAGTTTCCTAATTCCAATGCCTTGGCGAGCCCAAGTGAGTCATAGTTGTGTTCCACTGGCAGCACAGAGTGAGTGTCACACGCTGGGCCATGCCAGCCAAAGGCAGTGCTCCAGGCGAAGCCCCATCCCTTTAGACTTCATCAAGTCACTTCATCAGGTCCTCGCTCTGCTTGGTGTTCATTGCTTCACATAGGCTGGGTGCCTCATCATTAGTCACCCAGAGAGATTATCATAAGTCACAGGAGGGTGAAGCTTGCACGCAGAGGGCCAGGGCCTCCCCCAGCCCCAGGGAGGCTGGCAGTGGCTACTATTGGTCCAGCCAGAGGCCTTTGCCTCCGGCCCACTCACGGGACTGACACCCCAGCAGTGCAGGAGCAAGCCCCTGGGGGTCTTGGGAATCTTCCCCAAGCATTTCCCTGGATGGTCCCCAACCATTGATTCTCACCTTGCTCTTAGGCCTTTTTAACCCAGGGTCCCTGCAATGATATAATGCTCTCTCTTTTTTCTCTCTCTTCTGTATACTACTCCTTTGGCTGAAAATACTGTGTGGACCTCTACTTCCTATAGCTTATGTGACAATGATAGAAATACTGAATACACATTTTCAAACCACCCTTGCAATCCATTTTCTGTCCCTCTCATCCAGGGAGGGGTAGGGGAGTGTCCCTGGTTGAGAAAAGGTGAAATTTCAGACTAGGGCCTCAACCATTGACATGGATCTCCCAGTGTATTTCTCTTCTCTCACAGCATTTATGAATGTAATTAGATAATTGTGCTGCATTTGCTTTGCTGAGTTTGCCCACTAGGCTGCACTCTCCCTGAGGGCATTGTCTGGGCTGGCCTGGTTCATTACTATCGTCCCAGTTTCTGACTCAGCGTCTGGTGGATAGGGGGCCCTCAGTAACTATATGTTGAGTATATGGATGGGTGGGTGAATAAATGAATGGAAGAATGAATGGTTCTGTGAGTCTGGTGACTTGAAGGGCTGGGGCAAGTTCTTGTGCAGTACTGTGATAGGTGTGTGTCTTTGGTGTGGCAATGGGGTGGGGGTAGACTTCCCCTAAACATATCCCTCAGAGCAGGGTGCGGCATTATGACTAGGATGCCCCTGACATCCGGAACACACAGGAAGGCCCTCCTCATCAGCTCCTGAGCAGACCAGTCAGCCTTAGGCACGAAGCACACAGCTTGCTAGCCTTGCAGATCTACCCCCAGCAGCCAGAGGCTCCTCACTTGCCTCTAGGACTGCCCTGAAATTGGGCAGCATTGAGCGCGCAGCTCCAGGTGTGCAGGTTGGCCAGTTGTGGGGGCACCTGAACCACTCTGAGGGTGGGCCAAGCATCTTCAGAGCCTCCTTGGTGGAGTCCCAATCCTAGATGCCCAACCCAGGCTTCAGCTGAACTCCCAAGGATAGCTGTGGGATGTGGCCAGCTCTTCCACAGGGAGGGGTGGCCCCTTTGCATCCCAGGTCCTAGGCTGTAAACACGTGATGCCTTGCCCACATCCCTGCCCTCCCACTGCCCTGTTTCCCAGCATCTTCTCTATAGCTGTGGGCCATGCTGTGTCATTGGTCCATCGCCACTTTCCCATCCTGCTGTGTATCTAGGTAAGTTCTCAGGACTCTAGGGGATGGCATAAGATGTGAGATAGCTCTCACATCCTGGCATACCAATAGACACAAAGGATCACTAATATCAGAGTCAAGGCTGTATATGATTACTTGTTGTGTTATGGACAGAATGGCACTTTTTCTTTACTGCCGAGGGATTTGCATCAATGTCAGGCTGGAAGGGGTCCTATCACACATTCTCCAGTGGAGGGACACGGTGCCAGCCAAGTTTGATCAAGAGTGGCTAGATTTTATTTTTTGCAGCTGCTGTTGAGTCAACTCTGACTCATAGCGACCCTACGTGTGTTGGAGTAGAACTGTGCTCCATATGGTTTTCAGTGGATGATTTTTTTGAAGTAGATTGCCAGGCCTTTCTTCTGAGGTGCCTCTGCGTGGGTTTGAAACACCAGCCTTTCAGTCTGCTGCATGTGTTTACCATTTGTCCCACTCTGTCAGATTTTAAGGCTCTCTTAAATTATACAAGGCGCTGTGCGATTTAACTGCTAAATTGTGGGCACAAGTGACTTAAGCTAAAAGTTTGGATAATAGCGGTAGTGCCTGGAATAGCCAGAGAGAGCTTTACTGAAGATAAAGGCCTAATAAGGCCCTTGAAATGGGAGTACTTCCAATGGGAGTAGAATTTACAGAAGGCAGGAAAAGAGAGAACGGCCTTCCAGGCAGAGACTTGAATATCAGCCGAGAGAAGCGTGGCCTGTTTGTGGGTCTGCGAACCGCCTTGTGCCTGGACGGAGGGTGAGCCATGAGTCATGGGTAGTGTGTCCAGCCCCCACCCAGACCTACAAGGAGAGCCGTGGCCGTTACATTAGCCTAAGTCATCAGAACTCACAGGTCACTTTGACATCTCTTTCCTTATGTGCTCCAATACTACAACCAGTCACTGAGTCCCTACCAATGGATTCAGCATCAAATAAAGAATAAACCAGTTGCCGACAAGTTGGCTCTGACTCATGGTGTTCCCATGTCTTAGAGGAGAACTGTGCTCTGTAGCGTTTTCAAAGGCTGACTTTTCAGAAGTAGATCACCAGGCTTCTGGGTGGACTCGAACCTCCGACCTTTCAGTTAGCAGCTGTGCATTAACTGTTTGCGCCGCCCAGAGGCTCGCAAATAAAATACAGATAAGAAAAATACTACGTTATGAAAGAAAAGATGGAACTATGAACATCTGTGGCCATTTAAAATAGCAAAAATTATGCTCCAAGTTGTATAACGGGGGCAGAAATGTGGATCCACTACGTGTGGACCTGACTGCATTGGCATCCTTGTGTACATTTAATAACCATTGAAACTGAAAGCAAACATTAAACACACAGCAGTTTTATTTGCCTTCTTAAAATCTGGGAGGATTTTAAGCTGAGCGGAATTGGGGCTGCTCTCTAGTTTCTATCCTTTTCTGTGATTGACTATAATGATGGGAGGTTTCAATAAATTTTTATGGGTCAAGCGCCACTGCAAATGTGGCAGAAGCTCCATAGCTGTAGTTGATGAGAAAGTTTCTCTCACTAAGAGGCAGTTTTAAAAGCTGGGCAGACCTAATAAAAACAAATGTAGAACAAATAAGTATGTAATGTATCTGAAAGCTTGGTGCTTAGAACGTACCCAGCCGCTCTGTGGGAGAAAGACCTGGAGCTCTGTTCCTATAAGGCTTACAGCTGAGAAAACATATGGGGCAGTTGTACTCTGTCACAAGGAGGTTGCTGTGAGTCCACATTGGTTAGATGACACCCAACCACAAAAACAATGTGTGTGGATGTGTTTAGATAAACAGATAATATAAATATATATAGGAAAGTAGGAAGAATAAACACCAGAATATTAAAGGTAGTAATTGCATAGTTGCAGAAGTATGGGTGATTGTTTTCTTCTTTAAACTTCCCTGCAATTTTCAAGTTTCCATGGTTATTGTGCATTAATCTTATGAAAACATAAAAGTTATACTTAAAAAACAAAAACGCACAAAACAGCAATAACAACAACAGAAGCAGGGCTGACTTGAGGTTTCTCTTTGTTTAATATTCTAAGCTCTGCCTGCTTTCAGACCAAATAGAGGCCACCGACAAATAAGAAGTGACTGTTGTCACTTTAGAAAGCCATGACAACATCTGCCAAGTCTTTAAGATTTTTTTAAAGGTTCTTTAAGACTCGGGGCTCCGCCAAGAACGAGGGCATTGGCACCGGCTGGCTGGATTCTGCCAGCACTAACTGTCTCCAGCGTGGTGGTTTCTTACAGAACTGCTAACAAAGAAGACAGTTTTCCCGCCAGACAAGCTGCTGTGGGAGACTTACAGGAAGAGGGATTACGGGGTTGGAACAGGACACATGGGAATGACAAAGGCAGCATTGAGGCTTGGGGGAAAGGTGGGGTCAGCCTGGTCAGTGGCCAGGTCCCTAGAGACTGTCAAAAGCCAGACAAACAGATGTGAATGTGTTGCCGTGGAGTCAGTTCCTACACATGTGCTCCACAGAGTTTTCTTGGCTGTAATCTTAATGGAAGCAGACAGCAGGCCCGTCTCCTGCAGTGCCGCTGGGTGGGTTTGAACCGCCAGCCTTCAGGTTAGCAACTGATTGCAAACCACTTGCACCACCCAGGGACCTCAAACAAATACACCTCTGAAGTAACTGGAAATCAGGAGTGATTGTATTTTGTGGACAGAATAGTGTGATGACGGAAGCCACATTTAGGGGGCTTACGTGGGAGCATCCACAGGGGTCCTGAAGGCGAAAGCCTGGGAGGATTGGCATGAGCTAACAGTACCTGCAGCAGGGCAGAAGCAAGGGGAAAATGAGTTGCCATTGAGTCAACTTCAACTCATGGCAATCCCATGTGTGTCAGAGTAGATCTGTGCTCCATAGAATTTTCAGTGGCTGTTTTTTTTGGATGTAGACTGCCAGGCCTTTCTTCCAAGGCACTTCCGGGTAGACTTGAACCTCTAACCTTTCAGCTAGCAGAGGAGCACGTTGACCATTTGCACGACCCAGGGACTCCAGCAAGGGAAAAGGGCTGCACATATGAGATACTTTGGGAGAAAAGGAGACACTGAGGGGCATGGATGAAAAAAGGATAAATCTAAAATTGCAGCAAGTGTTGATGAAGCGGTGTTGGCACTGGAACTCACATATGCTGCTGGTGGAAGTGTAAATGGACACAAGAGTGTTGGAGAGCTGCCTGGCGGTATCCGTGAGAGCAGATAGCTGCATCCCCTAAGGCTTAGCAGTTCCCTTCTAGGAGTGTGCATCACAGAAACGCTACGTATATCTTCACCCAAAGACGTGTGCGACAAAGGTCAGTAGCCCAAACTGGGAAACCACCTGTCTGCCAACAGTAGAGTGGATACATAAACGATGGCTTATTTGCACAGCAATAGAATGAATGACCTACAACTCTGTGCAATGGCACGAATGGATCTCACAAACAACACTGAGCAAAGGAACCAGGCACCAGCTGGATGAACCTTGAAAACGTTATGCTGAGTGAAGTAAGTCAGACACAAAAGGATAAATACTGTATGAGATATCTACAAGAGGCGAATGCATAGAGACCAAAGTTTATTAACTGCTGCCAGCGGTAGATGGGAGTGTGAGTGTGTGAAACGGTAGCGATGGCTTAAGTTATCGTTAGGTGGCGTCGAGTTGATTTTGACTTACAACTACCCCATGTGACTGTAGAACTGCCTTATGGGGTTTTCTAGGCTGTCATCTTTACAGGAGCAGATCAGCAGATCTTTCTCCTGCGGAGCCGCTGGGTGAGTTCTAACCACCAACCTTTTGATTAACAACAGAGCGCTTAACTCTTATGCAACGAGGGCTTCTTAACGGACCCTGAGTGTCTGTCAAGAGTGCTGGAAAATGTGGAAATGGATAGTGGTGATAGTTGTACAACGTGGTGAACATAATTAATGTCATTGAACTGTGCACATAGAAGTGTTGAAATGTCAAATGTTTTGCATATATAGTTACCACACACACGTACAAAATCAGGCACAAAAGAGAACGGGCTGTGTAACTCCATTTATACAAGGTTCAAAAACCAGCTAAACTGTTGGAAGTCAAGATAGTAATCACCTTGAAAAGGGTAGTGACTGGAAAGGGGCATAAGGGGGGCTTGTAGGGTGCCATTTCTTGACCTGGACGCTGGTTACATGGTGGGTCAGTTTGTGAAAAATTGATCAGGCTGTACACTTGTAATGTAAGTCTCGGAGTCTGTGGCTGGTGCGAACGGTTAATATTCTTGACTGACAACCAACAGGTTGGAGGTTGGAGTCCACCCGGAGGTGCCTTGAAAGAAAGGCCTGGCGATCTACTTCTGAAAAATCATCCATTAAAACCCCCATGGAGCACAGTTCTGCTCTGACATGCTTGGAGTTGCCAGGAGTCAGAGTTGACTCCCTGGCAGCTGGCAACAATGTTAGTCTCTTATATTTCAATAAGAATTTAAACCCACGACCGTATGATTTCAACACTGGGTGCCTGAGAGGTGCCTCAGTGGCAGGAAGGCAACTGGGAGCCTGTTTGGGACACTGAATTTGAGATGTCTGGACAGCTGGGTCGCAATGCCTGGGGTGCAGTTGGAGATGTGGGACCCTGGTCTGGGGAGGACTCCAGGCTGGAGGCAGTGATTTGGGAACTGTCTACGCAGAAGTGACAGGGAAGAGAGCAAGGGTCTGTGTCCCGAGGCAGGTAGGGGAGCAGGTAGAACCTGTGTTGGGCCTTGTTAGAAGGGAGGAGAGGCTGAGGCTGAGCAGAGCCTCTCATGGGAAGCTTACTTAACACTTCCCTGCTTCAGGCCCTTCTGCTTGGTTGTGCTAGCTGTGATTTCTGCCTTTCAGGCCTACATTTTGGTGGTGGTAGGAGAGGGAACACATTTGTTAGGCCCTTCAGGTGACACCATCTTTCTTCTAAAAGATAAACAGGGTTGTTGGGGGCAAACAGTCCAAGGCCCTGGGCTGGTGTGTGGGAGATGGGGCCCAGGCCAGCCTTCCACCTCCAGGGGTGCCAGCAGCAGGGTGTGGAGAGGCCTGTGGAGGTGGGCTGACCTGCGGAAGGGCCTTGAAGGACAGCCTGAGGGGCGTGGGTACGAGCTGCCAGCACCCTGTGCTTCAGGAGCAGGGCCTCTCGAGATAAAGGGAACATGCTGGAATCCATACACACACACAGCAGTGACATGGGGCTGTTGTCCGTCATCCCGTCTGGGCCGCTGGGCTCCTGCTTTTCCTGTAAGCACGTGGGGTCAGAAGGTCAGTGTGCCATCCCATACACCTCCGTAATGTTAGGGCCTGGGGTGGTGTGTCAATACCAGAGCCAGTACATTTCCTCTCATGGAAAATACCAAGACAGAAGGGACTACCACACACCACATGAAACACCAAGGCATCTGCAGAAATGCAGAAGAAAAAATGCATACCAATATATCTCAGCCACACACACACACGCACGCACGCACGTACGCACGCACACACAGAGCAAGGTATTAATTCCTTGTGAAACTTAAGCTAAGCACTCATTAGACAACTAATAAGTGCTTATCTTGGCAGCTGTGCACTCCCATGTGATTCGATGTCCTTTTGAGGATCAGTGATTGGGGACAGGGAGGAGACTGGGAGATCACGTGCTGGGAGTGGAGACTCTGCCATATGAATGGAGAGCAAGGAGCAAGACTTCAGCACGGCTTTTGGAGTTGCTCTGGAGCCCTCTGGTGACAATTTGAAGGTACTGTATGCCAAAGAGCGCTCATGGTGCCAGAGTTCAGTGGCTATATTGTGTCAACACGTGAAAGGTGAAAAAAGTGGGCAGTGGAGACAGGGAAGTGAGGAGAAGAAGGTGCAGGAAGAACCATCTTAGTCCTAGCTAACTGTCAGCTTCTGCCCCCATCCTTTTAGAGATGACTCAATCCAAGGTTGTTCTCCAATGTTGGTCTGCACAAGAATCACCCAGGAGCTTGAGTGTAGAATCTGGGCTCCAGCCCCAGATTTTTGCCTATGAGGTCTGAAGGGGCCCCAGGGATCTACATTTTTAATCATTCCCAAGTGTTTCTGATGCAGGTGGTTTCTGGACTACATTAAAAAAAAAAAAGAAAAAACTCACTGTTTAACAGTTAGGTTCTTTAAAAAGCGGCTCTTACATCCAATTTCCAAAGGAACCCAGAAAAGTCTACAGGTTACTGTCTTATTTCTGCCCTGCCCTGGTTAAAGATAATAGAGACAACTCTACAAGACACGCAGACCCCAACCATTTTGGTGGCCTAATTCCCAAGGAGCAAAGTTAAAACAATCCAAAAGTATTCAAATTAAGAGGTCTATCCCCCTGAGAGAGTCCCTGGGTGATGCAAACAGTTAACAAGTGTGGCTGCTAACCCAAAGTTTGGTAGTTTGAACTCACTGAGAGGTGCCTCAGAAGACAGCCCTGGCGATCTGCTTCTGAAAGACCACAGCCTTGAAAACCCTATGCAACAGTTCTACTCGGCACACATGGGATCACCATGAGTTTGAATTGACTTGACAGAAACATTCAATCTGTATGCTGAGCAAATAATCTGAGAAGTTGGATTCTGTGAAGAACAGGGCATTAGAATTGGAGGAAGACTCATTAACGACCTGCATTATGCAGATAACACAACCTTCATTGCTGAAAGTGAAGAGGACTTGAAGCACTTACTGATGAATATCAAAGACCACAGCCTTCAGTATGGATTACAAAGCAATGTAAAGAAAACGAAAATCCTCACAACAGGATCAATAAACATCACGATAAACGGAGAAAAGATTGAAGTTGCCGAGGATTTCATTTTACTTGGATCCACAATCAACACCCATGGAAGCAGCAGTCAAAAGATCAAAAGATGCATTGCATTGGGCAAATCTGCTGCAAAGGACCTCTTTAAAGTGTTGAAAAGACTAAGCGTGCCTGGCCCAAGCCATGGTGTTTTCAATTGCATCATATGCGTGTGAAAGCTGGACAATGAATAAGGAAGACTGAAGAAGAATTGATGCCTTTGAATTATGCTGTTGGCAAAAAATATTAAATATACCATGGACTGCCAAAAGAATGAAAAATCTGTATTGGAAAAGTACAACCAGAATGCTCCTTAGAAGCAAGGATGGTGAGACTATGTCTCACATAGTTTGGACAAGTTATCAGGAGGAAGCGGTCCCTGGAGAAGGACATCATGCTTGGTAAAGTAGAGAGTCAGTAAAAAGAGGAAGACCCTCAGTGAGATGGATTGACACAGTGGCTGCAACAATGCGTTCAAGCATAACAACAATCATGAGGATGGTACAGAACTGGGTGGTGTTTCGATCTGTTGTACATACAGCTGCTATAGGTCAGAACTGACTTAACTGTACCTAACAACAACACCACAAACAACAACGTATACACAGTAGTCAGGAACTAAATTCTAAGCTTCTTGAGACCAGAGGTTATAGTGTGTTTGCTCCTATCATATTAGTCAGCATGATTCTAGGCACCTAGTAATCACTTATGTCAATGCTTGCTCAAAGCCAGACTGAGCTGGCTTGCTTTCTATGCTTCTATAGTGAGTGGAGAAAGCACTGCCTCTCTGAAGTAAAACGATTATGATGAGATAAACCCAAGGGCTCAGCATTTCTTTCTGAGGAGATGTTATAAAGGAGGCATCTTACACTGAGTTCTCTAGAGAAGCAAAATCAGTGAAGTGTAAAATAAAACAAAACAAAAAAACCAAAAACCAAAAAACCAAACCCATTGCCATCAAGTTGATTCTGACTCATAGAGGCCCTATAGAAGAGAGTAGAACTGCCCCATAGGGTTTCCAAGGAGCAGCTGGTGATACGTATCATACTTATGGAAATGGCTGTCATGGTTGTAGAGGCTGGCAAGTCCAAGTCCGTGGGTCAGGCATCAGACTGGAGGCTTCTCCTCACTAATGTAGCTGCAGGGGCTTATAAACCCAAGATTGGCAGGTCAGATAGCAGGCTGCTGGCTCACAGGCTGTGGAGGCTGATGAATCTAAGATTGGCAGGTAAGATGGCAGGCCTTTGGCTCAAGTCCCAAGAGCCAGAAGTCAGATGATGATGAGCTGAATGCAGGATCCGGAGAGAGCAAAAGCCAGTGAGCTTGCCAGAACATCCATATATATTAGACGCAGGCCACTCTCACTTTCAACTGATTGGCTAATCACGTCACAGATAATTATATCACAAAATGGGGGATAACTACATCATTTCATAACTGCCAAAATACATCATTACATAACTGCCAAACTACATCATTACATAACTGCCAAACCACTGAGAATCACGGTCCATCCCCAAGTTGACACACAACTTTAACCATCACAGTCCACCCCTTGTCAAGTTGGACCTGTACACATATCCTTAAACAATACACAGTCTCTTAAGACAATTACAAAGCCATACTTGCGCCTAATATGATACAAGCATGTATGCAACTGAAAACATACTAGCTCTGTTTACATCTTATATTTTATAAGTGAAGAAAAAATGTTTGATGCACACACACAAGGAAGAAATACTCATAACAATTACAGTTCTCTTTCTGCAACTGGTCATGTGGTTGTAACTTGTATTTAGAACTACCTTCTTCCACCACTCATTTCATATTCCCTTTGCCCTCAGCAAGCACTTCAGCTGGTTGTGGTTCTTTGCCTGGTGAGGTGACCCAAAACTTCATTCCCAAAGGGTTTGGGCCATTAGTAGCCATGCTGGAATTGGGTTGCTATAGTTTTCCACTGACTTTAATCATGGGGCACGGTAGTACTAAGAGACGTCCTAAGGGATTCTGTGTATTCCAGACTCTTCTTTACCTCTATTACGTAATATCAACCCAATTTCCTCTTGGTAATCAGGATCATCACACCAGCCAATAAGGCAACTCCCTTCTTTGCCTGTTGATCCAGAGGCATAAGGAGCCCAAAGCGGCCAGTTCAATGGAATCCTTGCTGTGTCTCCAGGAGGGAGCATTTCTCCCTTTGAAATGAAGACATCTAGATTCATAGAGCATAAGGTTGTGGGAACAGGAACCAAAAATTTTGCGAGTGCATCACTAGGGGTAATAGTGAGTAATGCCACTCCTATTTCCACACCTTGATTCCTGGGCCCGTGAATCCTGGCTATGGAGAAACAGCACAATATATTGGACGCTGGTTTAGAGCACACACAGCCTCCTGAAGAACACTGCCCCAACCCTGCAAGGTATTGCCACCTAGCTGGTGCCGTAATTGTCTCTTTAGAAGGCCATTCCATCTTTCTATGAAGCTGCTTTAGGCTGATGGGGAATGTGGTAAGACCAATGAATTCCATGAGCATGGACTCACTGTTGCACTTCATTTGCTGTAAAGTGAGTCCCTTGATCCATGGTGATTCTGTGTGGGCTACCAAGATGGTGGATAAGGCATTCTGTAAGTCCACGGATGGTAATTTTGGCAGAATATATTTTTTTTTTTTGCAGGGAAAGCAAATCCATATCCAGAGCAAGTGTCTATTCCAGTAAGAATGAAATGCTGCCTTTTCCATTATGGAAGAAGATCAATGTAATCAGCCTGCTACCAGGTTGCTGACTGATCACCCCTAGTAATGGTGCCGTATCAGGCACTCAGTGTTCATCTCTGCTGCTGGCAGATTGGGCTCTCAGCGGTGGCTGTAGCCAAGTAAGCCCTGGTGAGTGGAAGTACATGTTGCTAAGCAGATGCATAACCTCCATCCCTGCCACCATGAGCGCTTTGTTCATGGGTGTATTGGGCAGTGATGGGAGTGGCTAGGGAAAGAGGATGACTGATTTCCACAGAAGGTATCATCTTATCCACTTGATTGTTAAAATCCTCATCTGCTGAGATCGCCCTTTGGTGAGCATTCAAATGAGACACAAATATCCTCACCTTTTTGGCTCATTCGGAGAGGTCTATTCATATACCTCTTCCCCATACCTCCTTGTCTCCAATGTTCCAATCCTGCTCCTTCCAAGTCCTTGACCATCCAGCCAAACCACTGGCCACAGCCCATGAATCAGCATATAATATAATCGCACATTCCAAGCAAAATGAACAACCAGGCGCACTGCTCTAAGTTCTGCCCATTGGGAGGATTTCCCTTCACCACTGTCCTTCAGGGAGGTCCCAGAAAGGGGCTTTAGTGCTACCACTGTCCACTTTCGAGTGGTGCCTGCATACGCACAAACTGGGAGATGAAAGATAATGAGACAGGAGTGGAGACCATGGCATTTGGGCCGCTTTCTCATGCAACTTACTTGTGCCTTCAGGTCCTGCTTGGGCCCGATCTTCCATTTATTGATGGAGTGCTGCTGTGCACGTCTGACTTTATGGCTCTCGGGGTCAGACAATGCCCAGCTCACGACAGGGAGCTTAGGCTACATGGTGACTTGGTGGCCCATGGTTAAGTGTTCAGTCTCGACTAAGGCCCAGTAACAAGCAAAAATTGTTCTTGGAAGAATAGTTATCTGCAGAGCATGGCAGTGTATTGCTCCAAAATCCTAAGAGTCTGCTCTGTGATCAATAGGAGCCTGCCAAAGACTCCAGACTGCATCTGTATCTGCCACTGACACTTCAAGCACCATTGGATCAGCCAGCTCATATGGCCCAAGTGGCAGAGTGGCTTTCACGGCAGCCTGAACCTGTTGAAAAACTAGCATCTTTTCAAATCGTTTGATAAATAGGCTGGAGTAGCACTCCCAAATGAGGAATATGTTGCCTCTAAAATCCAAAGAACCCCACTACATGTTGTGCCTCCTTTTTTATTTGTAGGAGGGGCCAGATGCAATAACTTATCCTTCACTTTAGAAGGAATACCTCGACATGCACCACACCACTGGACTCCAGAAATTTCACTGAGATGGAAGGCACCTGAATTTTTGTAGGATTAATTTCCCACCCTTTAGCATGTAAATGTTTTACCAGTAAGTCCAGAGTCATTGACACTTCTTCCTGTCTAGGTTCAATATGCGTAATGTCATCAATGTGTGATGTCTTATGGAACGGAAAGGTGATCAAGGTCTCTTCGGACTAAATTATGACATACAGCTGGAGAGTTGATATACCTCTTGGGTAGGACAGTGAAGGTATATTGCTGGCCTTGTCAGCTGAAGGCAAACTACCTCTGGTGTTTCTTCAAAACTGGAATTGAGTAAAAGGCATTGACCAAATCAACAGCTGCATACCATGTACAAGAAGATGTATTAATTTGCTCAAGAAATGAAACAACATCTAGAACAGCAGCTGCAATTGGAGTCACCACCTGGTTAAGCTTGTGATAATCTACTGTCATTCTCCAAGATCCATCTGTTTTTTGCACAGGCCAAATAGGCGAGTTGAATGGGGATGTGGTAGGAATTACCACCCCTGCATTCTCCAAGTCCTTGATGGTGGCGGTAATCTCTGCAATCCCACCAGGAATGTGGTATTGCTTTTGGTTTGCTATTTTCCAAGGTAGGGGCAGTTCTAATGGCTTCCGCTTGGCTTTTTCTACCATGATAACCCTTATTCCACTTGTCAGGGATCCAATGTGGGTGTTCTGGCAGTTGCTGAGCATCTATCTATTCCACTTATGCATGCTGGAACTGGAGAAATCACTACAGGATGGGTTCGAGAACCCTCTATGAGATCAGCCTGAGCCAAGACTTCATTAAGAACCTGACCGCCATACAGTCCCACTCTGACTAGTGGGCCGTAGTGACGTTTTCAGTCTCCCGGACTTAACATCAGTTCAGAGTCAGTATCCAGTAATCCCCCCAAATTCTGATTATCTCCGTTTCCCAAATGAACTGTCACTCTCATTAAAGGGGAAGGCTGGGAGAAAGATTAACAGTATATATTTTTGGTAGTATAGTGGGATCCTTCCTCAAGAGTACCTAGCTTCCCTTCATTCAAAGGATTGTCATCTGTAAACTGGCTCAAGACTGGGAATTGATTAAGGGGTTGTGACTTTCCATTCTGGTGATTTAAGTTAGTCTGCCATTCATTTGATCTAGAATTCTTCTGCTTGTACAGATCAAGTAAACACTTAGTAGATTTCCCATCTATTTCACTCCTAGGGACACCATGACTAAGTAGCCGATGCCGTACGTTCATACAAGTCAGACTATTCTGATTACTGCTTTGACTCCATTATGGTAACCACACTCATCTTGTCTTCGTTGATCGAGTGCCACCACTTGGCCCCTACCATCACGGGATCCAATCAGCCTCATTATAGTTAGGAGCCTTAATTCAGTTAAAGCAGTTCCCACTGTGAAATCTGACACATAAAATTGCAATCATAGAAGTCTTCAAGGATGTTGGGGCTCCCTTCACAAATTTGTTCCTCACTGTTGTAGTAAAAGATGTGTCCTCTGGGGACTCCATGTGTGGATCTGTGAGTCTAGCCTGATAAATCACTCTAGCATGCCAATTTTCCTAAGCTTTTGGATAACTTCTTCTACACTATTCCAAGGCAGGTCTGGTACTTCAACTTGATTTAGTGTAGGACACCACATAACCTGTGCTTCGGTGACCCAACCAAATTATTGGATTCTTTCCTAACCTCTCGAGCTGCAATGTTGAATGAAGAATCTGTGCTTAGTAGGCCCATATCAATATACTCAGACTGATCCAACTTTATGTTCCTTACACCATTATCCCATACCCTTGTTAGCCAATCCCACACGTATTTCCCAGGTTTCTGTTTATACATATTAGAAAATTCAAGCAGTTCTTTCGGAGCGTAACGTACCTCCTCCTGGGTCACACTTTGTACTTCAGCTTTTGGGGCTTACTGGTACTAAGTCTAGTTATAGGTCTAAAAGCAAAAATAGATGGTGGGGATGTTTTCTGAGAACATTCAGCAATGTCTTGTAAGGCCTCTGCCTAAGGAGATGCCCCAGGCAATGATTCAGGTGCCTCCCCAGGCAATATCTCAGACAAAGGCTCTTCAGACACAGCTGAGTTAATCTCATCAGATGGGTGTTGAGGGGCTAATGGTTTTACTGGGGAGGGTGGCTTAGCAGATGAACATGGAATAATCTCTTCAGATGGGAGTGAGAGAGCCGGTCCTGTTGGCAGGAGTGATCCAACATAATTTAGGGGCTCAGTATCTCCAGATTCCTGATTATCTGCCCATATGTCCCCATCCCAAGTTTCAGCATCCCATTTCTTCCCAATCAAAGCCCTCGCTTTAAATTCAGACACGATTTATGGTTGGGAATTCAATTGGCACTGTAATTCTGCCACTGTTACAATAAGACTCTGGGTTTGGCTTTTGGCAATATCAGCTCTGTTACTACAAAAAAGAGCTTTATTTCAGGGCACAAGTGGCAACTCCGAGGTAGTTTATATGGCACTTGAGCTGTGACTCTGAAGTCCTGAGCTCATCTCTTCTTTCACTACTTTTTCAGGTGAAAGTAGGACCAACCAAGCAGCCTCCTTATACTTCTCATTCTGACAAAATTGTAGAAAGGCACCAAATGTGTGATCACCCAGAGCCTTGCCTCTCACCAATACCTGATCTGTTGGTGGTGGTATTTTGCATATTTCTATTGTCACCTCATGCCATATGTTAGCAATGTCCTCTTTACTGCTGGAATCAGAGACATCAACATCTTTAAGACTAACCAGAGAATTAATTTAGAAAACATATTCTTATGATTTTGTCTCTCTAGAGCCACTCTTGGTACCAAAAGGCTTAGGCTAGGTTCTCTAGTGAGGCAGAACCAGTGATGCATATAAGTATGTGTGTGTATGTGTACACATATGGGTGTGTATATATGTAGAGAGAGAGAGAGACTTATCCCAAAGAGACTTATCTCAAGGAAATAGCTCACATGGTTCTAAAGGCTGGCAAGTCCCAAGTCCGTGGGTCAGGCATGAGACTGGAGGCTTCTTCTGACTCATGTAGCTGCAGGGGCTGACAACCCCAAGATTGGCAGGTAAGATGGCAGGCTGCTGGCTCACAGGGCGTGGAGGCTGATGAACCCCGAGATCAGCAGACAATATGGCAGGCCACTGGCTCAAGTCCAAAGAAGAGAAGTCAGAAGATGACAAGCCAAATGCAGGATACTGAGTGAGCAAAAGCCAGCAAGCTTTGCCTGAATGTCCATATGTATTGGATGCAGGCCATACCCCCGAGGAAACTCCCCTTATAGCTGTTTGGCTGATCATATCAGATCACATCATGGAGATGATTGCATTATATCACAGAATGGAGGATTACTACATCACTACATAACTGCCAAACTACATCATTACATAAATGTCAAATTACATCATCACATAACTGCCAAACCACTGAAAGTCATCCAAGTTGACACACAAACTTAACCACCACAGGAGGTCAGAACATTTGCTCCCCAGTCATCTGGTTGAATGTAAGAGCATCTGTGGATTGTGGGCAGATCTCAGAGCCTGACCCCAAGACAAAGTGAGCCATGACAGTTTGTGGGTTCACAGCTGCTCAGGTGTGGTGAGAAACCCTCCTGTAGCACGGGACTAGAAGCAGGGCTCTTGAAGTTCAAGTGTGGCTTTCACTTCTTTCTTAAATGAATAGAAGCACATCCAAGAAACTAAAGAAAATCCCAGTGGCCAAAGATGAAGACGAAGAGGGAATTAGAATGTTAGGCTGATGCTGAAGCCCTGATCACCCTGGAGAGGCAGTTTACTGCTCCTGAGAACTGGGAACCTGGAGCTAAGAGACACACAGGAGAAGGAGACAAGGCCTGGGGCCTTGGTAAGGTGAGAAATTGGACCTGAGAACACAATATCAAACTGTGACTTTTTTTTTTTATTGTGCTTTAAGTGAAAGTTTACAAACCAAGTCAGTCTCTCATACAAAACTTATGTACCTTTTGTGATATACTCCTAGTAGCTCTCCCTCTAATGAGATAGCACACTCCTTCCCTCTATTCTGTTTTTGTGTCCATTCGGCCAACTTCTAACCCCCTCTGCCCTCTCATCTCCCCTCCAGACAGGTGCTGCCCACATAGTCTCAGGTGTCTACTTGATCCAAGATGCTCACTTTTCACCAGGATCATTTTCTATCCCATCAAACTGGAACTCTTACATAACTATATTCTTAGGGAAGAAATGGTCTAGAAAAAACATTCCAAAATGTACTGGCAAAGAAAGAGTGTCACAAGGTAACTTGCCTATCTCAGCCAGGGCTCTACATAGGAAAAAAAACAACAACAAAAAAAAAACTCTTGAGAATCAATGTCCAAACACTATATTCACGTGGTTTTGGGGTTTGAGCCTTGGTGGCACAGTGGTTAAGAGCTTGGCTGCTAACCAAAAGGTCGGCAGTTTGAATCCACCAACTGCTCCTCGGAAACCCTATGGGGCAGTTCTACTCTGTCCTATAGGGTTGCTATGAGTCAGGATTGACTCAGTGGCAATGGGTTTGGTTTTTTGGTTTTTTTAATGGTTCAGAAAAATCCTAGGCTGAGAAATGAAATTAAGGTTAAAAAGTATTGGGCTGGTAGCATGCCCTGCTGTTGTTGTTAGTTGCTGTGAAGTCCGTTCTGACTCACGGTGACCCCATGTGTGCAGAGTAGAGCTGCTCTGTAGAGTTTTCAAGATATCAAGATTTCAACAGACATCCAGACCTGTCTTCCCAAGCACCTCTGTATAGGTTTGAACCAGTAACCTTTTGGTTAGTAGTCTAAGCATGTAACCATTTGTGCCACTCGGGGACTCCTGCACCCCCTACAGTGTGAAGGAAAATCACATTCTTTCTGGTGAGATGCATCCTCAGTGCCAAGCCCCAGGATTCCTACAGATCTAGGTAAGCCAAATGTGAGCTTAAGATACAAATTTACCAAAGTATCTGAGGAAGTAAGTCACCATGAAGGAGAATCAGCAGAAACAATGAGCAATAGTTTAAGACCCCCCCAAAAAAAAAAGACATTAGATATTTAGAATTTTCAGATATAGACTGTAAAAGAAATAAATTTAAAATGTTCACAGAAATAAAGGAGAGTTTTGAAACTATATGCAAAGTATAAGAGTCTATCAAAAATGAATAGGCACACATCAACATTATCAGCAGTTCAGGCTTTTTACGTACACGCACCAGGGCTTCAAATCAGCTCGTTCCAGTTGGAACCCCTACCGAGAATTTGCATTTCCACCCTAGATACACTGAAACAGAATCTATATTTTAACAAATTCCCCGGGCGATCCTTATGTATAATAAAATTTGAGAACCACTGCTCTGTTAGTGGTTCTCAGAACTAGTCCTTAAATAGCAGCATTAGCGTTGCCTAGGAACTTGTTAGAAATGCAAGTTCTCAGTAGGGTTTGAACCAGAAAGAACCACTTTGAAGCCCTGACACCCAGACACACACAACAGAAAAATAAGATGACTAGGAATACATCTAATAAAAAGTATAAACTTTTTGGAGAAAATTATAAAAATGTATTGAATGATACTACACAAATCAAACCCAACCTGTCGTCAATGAGTCAATTCTGACTCATAACCAAACCAAACCAAACCAAACCAAACCAAACCAAACCAAACCAAACCAAACCAAACCAAACCAAACCAAACCAAACCAAACTCATTGCCACCGAGTTGATTCCAATTCATAGTGACCCTGTTTAAGAGACCTAAATGAAGAGACATTTTTCATGTACATAGTTAAGAAAACATCACCATCATAAAGATGTCAATTTTACACAAAATTTATAGCTGTTCAAGGGCACTGGGCTCTCTGCCCAGCACTGATGACACTGAGGCCTCTCCACACCTCCTACTGCAGGGGGTGCTAGCCTTGGCTGCACAGTGGCAACCCCCAGGGGACATCTGAGAACGACGCATGACTGGGCCCACCCTAGCGATTCTGATGGCGCTGGTCTGGGCTGTGGCCTGGACACCAGGATTTTTAAACACTCTGTTGCCTTATTTTGTTACCACCCCACTCTGTGACCCTCCTTGCCATGCTGGCTCAGGCAACACTAGAGATAACAGTCTCTCCCCAGCATTATGATGGCTCCTTATGACTCAGGATGGCCCCTCAAAAAGCAAGTGCTGGGAACTGAGGTGAGAACCATTCCTTCCACCCTGGTCCCTGTCTCCATTCCCGGCCTCAGCAGGCGGTTCACAGAGGGGTGGAGCCGTGAACACTCACCTAGCCACCCAAACCAGCCTGTGTTTTGTCCCCTTCTTGTAGCACCACCTGACCTCCAGCAAGCGTGCTCTCTCTCTCATTTTTCTCGTGTTCAGTTTTCTTCATCTTTTTACCTCTGATCTCAGATGTCTGCCTTGTCAGGGCTTTCTGCCAGTCTCGAGGGAGCTGGCTTTATATTTTCACCACCTGCCCATCTGCCTGTGCACCTGCGGTGCTGCTTCTGTCACTACCTCCTGACCCTCCCACATCCTGTCTCCCACTCCCCAGGGCAGCCCCCTATCGGCTGCTGCCTCTTACCTCTGCTCACGCCTCTCGGCTAGGCTGCCCTGCTGAGTGCAGGGTGGCAGAGGCATTGCCGACAACCATGCCACTTTCCTTTCCAGGGTCAGGGTGGCTCTCTCAGCAGGCTTCTGGGGCCAACCAAAGCCTTGCTGTCTGCTCGACCTACTGAGCCGGATGTTTGGTTCGTGGTTTCACTTTTTAAATTTTTTATCTAATCTCCTTTGGGGTGCAGGGCTGGCCCCTAACTACATTGAGAAAGAGGTAAGCTTCACTTCTAAGGATTCTCTGTGCCTTCTGTGTGTGCCCCTCCTGCCTTGAGGTGCCCATGTTGGGCCTATTGCCCCTTATCAAAATCCTGGGGACTGAGGACAGGCTGGGGGGCTGACGGCCTCTAGGAGGACACTGGTTAGAGACAGGTGGGGCCCAGGAAATAGACACCCCGCAATTATTGTCAATCCTGGTTGCACATTAGAATTGCCTCAGGAGTTTAAACAAAACATCACCGGTGCCCAGGCCCACTGCTGATCTAACTGGTCTGGGTTGGGCCTGGGCATCAGTATTTTAAACAGCTCCCCCGGTGACTCTAATCTAGCCAGGATTAAGAGCCACTAAGTGTGCTCCTTGAAGCAGCAGCGTCTTGGGAGTTTGTTACAAGCACAGAGTCTTGGCTCCACCCCAGATCTACTGAGTCAACATCTTTGGGGTGGGGGCCCAGGAATCTGTGTTTTAATAAGCCCTCTAGTTGATATTTTTTTTTTTTTCTAGTTGATTCTTACATACACAAGAGCTTGTGAACAAGTGCATGGCAATATGCAATGAAGGGGGAAGGGACGATTGCAGGTGACATCCCTATTTTTAAGTCTCCACTGTGCTTCTCAAAGTGTGGTCCCTGGACCAGCAGAACCGTTACCTGGGAACCTGCTAGAAATGCAGGTCCTCAGGCCCCACCCCAGACCTATTGAATCAGAAACTCTGGGGGCTGGGCCCAGCAATCTGTTCTAACAAGCTCTTCAGGTGATTCTGCTGTACACTCAAGTCTGACAATCAATGATCTATCATTCATCTGCCACCACCGAGACCGAACGGGAGGCTCTGGAAGATAAGGATGGTTACAAAGGACTGTTTGGAGGGGCTCGAAGTTATTGCCCATAAAGTGATCCCGTGCTCAGGGTTAGGTGGTGTGTGCCATTCTGAAGTGCTTTTTCCTTGAACATGATTCACATATGTTGGGAAGAGGCTACTGGCAGTAAATTTGGAGACAAGAGGCAATCAGCTGGCCCTCCTGAGAGTCTGTGCCTATTATGTGCATGTGGTTGTGAGCGTGAAACATTTCAGATTCTTTGGGGTTGGGTCTCTGTTATGGATGGAATTGTGTCCCTCTAAAATACGTGTTGTAAATCCTAACTCTATTCCTGTTGTTATAATCCCCTTTGGAAATCGTTCGTCTTTGTTATGTTAATGAGACAGGGTTAGTATAGGGTGTGTTTAAGTCAATCTCTTTTGAGATATAAAAGAGAGAAAACAAGCAAGCTAGGAAGCAGAGATGGGGAAAGAGCGTTGCCAAGCCACATGAAGATCGCCCAGCAGCAGAAGCTCAGAAGGGACAAGGACCTTCCTCCAGAACCAACAGAGACAGAAAGACTTCTCCTAGAGCCGGCACTCTGAATTTGGACTTCTGGCCTCCTAAACCATGAGAAAATAAATTTTTGTTTATTGAAACCCACATTTGTGGTATTTCTATTACAGTAGCACTAGATAACTAAGACAGCGCTCCAAAGAATTTGTGTATGTAGTGGTGAGTGCGAAACATTTTAAATTCCAGCTTGTATGAGTGAATGGACTCAGAGGGAGAAAGGGTGAGGATGCGAGGATGTTTCAATCAATTAATTAATCAAATGTTTCTTCGAGCTACTATGTGCCCATCAATGAGCTAGTTCCATGAAGAAAAGAGACAAATAACAAAACGATTGTGTGTGTGTGTGTGCATGTATACACATGGATATATAGATGTATGTGTGCATGCATGTATGTGTACACATGTACATGTATGTGTTATGTCTGTATGCATGTATATACCCTTGTGTACATACTCCTGTATATATATGCACGTGTATGTGTGTACATGACACATATGTATGTATGTGTGTGTATCTATCACATGGTGTCTATAGCACAATTTCTAGCCTCCCAGGGCTTACAATCTAATTGGAGAGATAAGGCTTATATAATCAAAACAGAGAACAAGCATGCAGTCCACTCCATGGTAAGGACCCTAAGGGGCTGAGAGAACAGGAGGCCTCTGGGGACGTCACACTGAGGAAGTTTTCTTAAAACAGGTGGTGCTCTGCTCTGGTGAGGAGGGAGCGAAGCAACAGCAAAAATTTCCCCCTTATTTCCTTATTTCACTGGAGATTCTGAAACATCCAAAAAGCAGAAACAAATACATAATATGGTCATTACTATTGTTACTGTAGGGATTAAAGTGTTGATCTAATTTGGAGGCTAAGTGCAGAGCATTTTTTGTTTGTTTTTTATAATTTGGCCGTAGTGTGGCCTGAGTTCTTAAAATGCTAGTGGGGACAGAGCAGAGCTCTAAGGGGCTTAGCAGATTGCAACTGCCCCCATTCTTGGGTCTCTGACACTGACCATCAGTGGCTCTGGCAGGGCTGAGCGGAGCTCGAGGATACGTTCCATTTGTATGTGGAATGGCATCTGCATAGCATTACTGGATTGAATACTTTGGCCCCAGTCTCTGAGTCTTTGGTCAGGAGCTCTACAACTGTTTGCCTCTTTCTTCCGGTTACACTGATTTACCAGTGGTATGTTGGTAAGCCAACTGGGGGGAGGGCATATTTGTAGAGTTTGCTGATTCCTGTGGTGTAAATACTCCTACTATGGCTTATTTCAAGCTATCAATGTGATGCCACTGAACTTGGAGTTGGGAGAAATGCGCCTAGTCACCCAGTGGACTCTCAGGAGCTGGGATGACCTGGTTCCAGCACTCCACTGCTTGATGCTTAATTGAAGTGCTGGACTGGACTGCCTGCCGACTTCAGTGTATCCTATAGACATGTACATTTTAATAGGTCTAATTCTTTTACCCCATCTATTTCCATCTTGCTTGGACTCCTGGGCCAACTCAGCTTGCTTGATGGGTGGGGATATTGCAATACTTAGAACAGCTAAGGGTTTTATTGGTGGTCAATAATCAGAACTACAAGCACGTGGAGGGTTTCCTGTTCTTAAGAAAACCACATTATAACTCTTTGGTGGAAAATACATGCAAACTGGTACTTTAATAGTTCCGTGTCATCACTTAGAGGTTCTGGAGCAGCTGAGTGAGCTGTGAGCATAAACAGCCCCTGTGGAATTCCTGGATGCTCAATCCTCAGGGAGCCGTAATTCCACGGCCATTGAATTACAGGCTGAGACCTTCCTGGCCTCAAGGTGTGATTGCTTGAGGGAGCCTCTGGAGTGTGACTTGCTCCCCTTTCCTGTGAGGTGGATTTGTTTCTAGCGAGAAGCATTCCATATTTCCATAGAAGTCACATTTGGGTAGACAGGATCTGGGAGAGAAATACACACAGCCCAGTGCTCTTGGGCTGGCAGAGGCGGTCAGAGATCTCAGGGCAGACAGAGAAAAGGAAGGGACAAATGTAGAATCCAGCCTTTTCAAAAATGATGGATTTTGGTAAAGTGTACTTCTTTCCTTAAAGCAGCGTTTACAGAGGGTTCTGCCCCCTCCCTCTCTCCTCTTCCCATTTCAGTTAAGTGCTCAACTACTGGGTGAAAGGTTGGCGATCCAAACACACCCAAATGCACCTTGGAAGAGAGGCCTGGTGATCTGCTTCCAAAAAGTCACAGCCTTGAAAACTCTATGGATCACAGTTCTACTTTGCAATAAATGGGGTTGCCATGAGTTGGAATCGACTGAATGGCGACTTTTTTTGTGGGGGGAGAGGTCCCACTGTGGCCCTATAAGAGGTTCACCTCCCTCCTCTGGGGTCATATGGTTTCCCACACAGGGATCCTGTGGTTTAGGAGCTTAATTCTATCAGCAGAATAACTAAATAATAAGAGTTAGTGGCTATTCAAGAGGGAGTAGATTTGTAATTTTAGGGTGCAAGGCCAAGAGATTATTCCCTAAAAAATGAGATGGCTTATTGATAATCTGCACCTTCACATAAAATCATGTCCATGGTCATTTCTGAATAATTCCCTCCATAAACAAATTAAGCCCTCTTCCAATCATTTTTAGCCCATCCTTATCTCTTTTCAGACACATGTTGACTGTGGAAACTCCTCAGGTGTGTGATGTGTGACAGCATAGGTGAGCCTCATTCTAAAAAACTGACACCAACTCATAAGGTTACAGTTTAATGAGAACATGATCATGGATATTATAATAAACACGCTTGTTTAAATTATGATTTGAATGTTGAAAAAGATCAGTTTTCATTTCATGACATTTCCAGAAATATTTCTATTATATAAAGGAAGGCATTTTGGCATTTTCAGTGAATCTGGAGTCTTCACCCCAAATCTACAGACCCAGGAGTAAACTTCAGTTCCCACCTCATCTCTGGGTAACATTTCCATCTCTCACTTAACTCAAAGTAACTACTTGTTGGTTATGCTGATTTCATCAGTTTGCAGGGGAGGGAGAATCAACACGTCTGAGGTGGGAGGGACTGTGGAGTTCCACCCCATCACGGAGCCAATGAGAAATGGAGGCTGAGAGCAGGAAAGGACTGTGTTAGAGGCAGAACTGGGGGTAGAACCAGCACGCCTACCTTCCAGCATGTTCCCTGACACAGAGCTTCCCTACATCAAATGGCTGAGTTGGATGATCATGTCGCCAATCTCTGTTACCTTCTCAGTGACTTCTCTTTGGAGATGTGGCTTATTTTGCAGATGAGGGCAAATGCGTCTCAAAGGGAGGTCCTATGGTGTGTGCTATGGGTATAAAGTCTAGACTAACCATATCCTCAATAAGCCTTGTGCATCTTAGAACAGAGAGGTTCCTGAGTGGTGATCACACATACCACTTCCTTGTGGTTGGGAGTAACTGGGGTAGGCTTGCTTGGGGGAGAATCACAGAACAGACAGAAGGGAAGGTTCAGTGGCCTTTAGCTAAGGGACCCAGTCAGTCTGTAGGAGGCTGAGTTTCCAGTGTCATGTTTTGGAAGGGGCAACTTAGGAGGCGTCGTAGGCCTGGTACTTGGTTATGGTGGATGCCCTTCTGTTTCTCTCCTGGGACAGGTAGTAGATGCGGTTGGCCTCTGGGTAGGTGACTTTGCTGAGTGGGAGCTTATAGATGGCAGGGTTGTTGGTTGTTAAGAGCAGGAAGGTGAGCGCAGCGAGGCAGAAGGGCCACGTGCAGGGTGGTAATCCAAACTGGGGGAGAAGAACACAAGAGAAGCCTTGATTACATCAGATGCCTGTGTTTGTTTTATTAGCCCTCACCAGTCACCTGTAGCCCTGCAGAGGAGGGGACTCTTCCTGGGCACTGATACGGGTGATACTTAATGTTGACCTATATAAAATCATGTCAGTGATTCAGTCTGCCTTGTAACAGATGAACAGACATGCTTCAAAATGCACCCATTAGAATGCTATTATAATATGCCTTTATGTAGAAGGCATGTCTTGGGGTGTCTGGCCAGGCTATACTTAAAACTCTTGGAACTATGGCTATTCTCCCACCTTCTGTCATCAGCTCCTGTTGAAGGAGTAACACTGGCAGCCATTTTGTATCCTCTGAGCCTTTTCTCTTTGGTTGCAGTTGACTGGACTACAGATAGGCAGCTCACTCAAATGCAGCTTTCCCATAGGATGATGACCTGGCCCAACAGACTCTCTCTCTTGAGAATTCCAACTAAGAGGCACAGAGCCTGTGTCCAGAAATGGTGTGAGAGTCCATGAACTGAAAGGTCTAGAGGACCAGGCTGGGTGGCATTTGGGGCTGTGTGCAGCAGAGGAAACTCATCAAAAAGAGACTCAGGGAAACAGAGCAGAAATACGGAGAGAGGCAAAGACAGGAAATCCAAGTCCCAGGGATCTCCGGATGGAGAGTAGCTGCCTCTCTTCTCAAGGAGTCTCCCATTCCCAGCTTCCTTTCTCATGATGTTGAGCTGTTTTTTATTTCCTTAAGATGCCCCGAGGCCTTTTAATATCCCTCCTTACTCTTCTTTTGAGCTAGCTTGAGTGGAGAGCTTGCTAATAAAAAGCCTGCAAATTTAACTATCAGGTAGATCAAATCCTGTCACCTCTCCCCTGAAGATCATTTTATTATAAGTACTAAAAACCTTAGGCAGTACCACTGGGTAACACTGATTTTAGTCAAAGCATGGGTCCCTGCTATCCCAACAGGAGGCATCACAGAGGGGTAATCCAGCACTGGTCTGGGAGCTCACAGAGCATACCAGACAAGTGTGTGTCCAAAGATGGCGCTGTTGGGTGGGACTTGGGGAAGGACAGTGACAGCTTGATATCAGAAATGCTGCTGCAAGGAATACCGATGAATGATGAATTCCACTCAACGTGTTTCTCCAAATCCTTTTCAGAGTCTTCTTCAGTCCCAGCTTTCATATTTCCTGTTGTGGGGCTCATTACCTTAAGGTTTCATTCATTCAGCATTTCTCAAGCACCTACTATGTGCTGAGCTCTAAAATAGGTGCCAGAGATAAAGATAAGAATATGACAGGGCCCCTGTTCTGAAGGAGCACAGGGGCTGAAGGTGGAAGAAGACCATATATACTTGACTCGTCATAGTTCTGCAGGTCAAATGGTGTAGCAGAGGTGCATGCAAAATGCAAATGAGGGCCCAGAGGAGGGAGGGACTTAGTCTATCTGGGGAGACAGAACACTATCAGGGAAGGCTAGTTCTACTGCTTAGAAAATTTCTTCCTATGCTGAGTCCAAACCACTCATTTTCACTAGAAGTGGGGGTAGGATTTAGACAGGGTGAGTAGAATGCCCACCCCTGTACCACCGCAGGATCATTGGATCTTTTCCTGGTTGGCCACGTGAGATGTGTGCCTGTGCCTTTATCCAAAGCTGGGAGACAAGGACTGCAGCTGGGTCCTGAGTGCTCTGTGCTGCCATCTGGGGACTAGGCCTTTCTTGGTAGGTGTAGGGGGACTAGGGCTGGCTGTGTGGCTCCTCTGACTCCATAAACCACGGTACATTGGGTCTCAGACAAAGACCAGGGTCTCTGACTGCTGCCCAGGGCCCATGAGCTCCAGCTCTATCTTCCGCTGGGCTTGGCTGGGGCTTAACACCCCTTCTTTCCTGAAGCCTTCACTAGTGACCCCCCTTTTCTTCCTCCTCTAAATTCCCATCCCACTTAGAGTCCGTACTGCTGAAGGGATGGGAGTAACACCTCTAAATTCCTCATATCCACCAAAGTGACCAGCACTGTGCTAGTGACCCACCACCTAGTTGGGCAGACAATCTATCAATACAAAAACAAATTTAAATAAGAAAGGTTTCAAAACAGCTGTGAAGGATGATATCATAGAAAAAAGTGTGATTTAAATCTTTGATTTACAAGATGATGCTCTACAAATTGTCTTTCTAGGAGGAGCTCCACTGCCTATTGACAAGGGGATTTGATGGACCCAGTGGTTGACATTTAAACTTTTGAGGCCCTGTTCCTTCTGTCTGGTTGGTGCTGAGGTGAGTGGGGTGACTGAGATGAAGGGGTGGGCTGGGGAGGGGCTCCTGGAGGAAGGGGTATGAGCAGCAGGCTCTGGGAACTGGAGTGAACATCAGGATGGTGCTGTGGGCTTGTTCTGAGCTCACAGTGACTCACCACAGACAACATGTTAGCCAGGGCAGCACCCAGGTAGGCCGCAAACAGTGCTGGAAAAAGAACCACAAGGAACATTCTAGTAACTATTTAACAGTCCCTCCAGCTTAGTCTACACATGCTCTCTCCATCAATTTTATGCCACAAATGCCATCTCACAGATTTAAAAAAGAACTTGAGTTACGTATCCATTGCTTGGCAGCTTTGAAAAGTGTTAAATTCCATACAAATGCCGGCACAGCTAAGACAACAGATGAACTTTGTTAAAAGGTCCAGAATTTAGCTGTTACTGTCCTCATGGGTTCCACCACCTTGCGTTCCAGTAAAGGAACATTTAACAGCATAAGTCATAAATGAAAATTTTACTGCTCAGCAAAGGCAAGTGAATCCCAGAGCTCCCTGCTGGAATACTTCGGCACAGGTTATTAACATCATATGGGTTTCCAGGGAGGAGCAGTGTTCTGGAAGCTTAAGGAACACAAACGTGCCTAAACTGCCTCATCTTCCAGGCTTGGCGGAGGGTGTGGCCATGTTGCCTTTGGGAAGAGCCAAGTGCCAGTGAGAGGTGAGATGCCGTGAAAATGGGCCAGGGTGTTTGGGCTTTGCTTCTGAACTCTTAATCTCTCAAGTGAAAGCATTGGTAGCCCCTAGGATATTAATGACCCCCCCAAAAAAATCCTGTTGCCATTGAGTTGACTCATGGTGACCCCATGTGTGTCAGAATATAACTGTGCTTCCATAGGGTTCTCAAAGGCTAATTTTTAGGAAGGCTTTTCTTCTGAGGTATCTCTAGGTGGACTTGAACCTCCAACCCTTTGGCTGCTACAAAAGCGCTAACCATTTGCACCACTCAAGGACTCAAATTAATGACAGTTAACCTTTATTAGAGTTACTGTGTGCCCAGCTGGTAGTAATCTTGACCATGCTTTCAATATTCTTACAAAGTAAGCACTATTATTGCCTTCATTTTACAGATGAGACAATTGAGGCTCAGAGAAGTTAACTAACATGACTGTTCTGTCTTTCAGTTGGAGAAGTCGCTATTGTTTAGAAGTGGGGATTCAAGTTGGAAGGGAGAGAGGAGATTAAAGAACAAATACGAAATGAGGTGTGGGGCAGGAAAAAATTTCATGGGTCAGGACAGGCTTCAAAAAAGTCACCACCATCTAAAAAAATCTGTCTTCATATGGCTGAACACTTCATGCTTAGTGAAAAAAGATTTTAATGTATTAATCACTAAGTAACCTTTAAAAAAAAGAGCCCTCGTGGCATGGTGGTTAAGAGCTTAGCTGCTAACTGAAAGGTTGGCAGTTTGAACCCATCAGATGCTCCGTGGGAGAAAGATGTGGCATCTTCTTCCCTAAAGATTACAGCCTTGAAAACCCCACAGAGTGGTTTTACTCTGTGCTATAGGGTCGTTGTGAGTTGGAATCAACTCGAAGGCAGTGGGTTTGGGTTAACAGTTAAAAGGAGTGCTTGGGTGGTAGAAACCTTGGTGGCGTAGTGGTTAAGAGGTAAGGCTGCTAACCAAAAGGTCTAGTAGTTCAAATCCATCAGGCACTCCTTGGCAACTCTATGGGGCAGTTCTACTCTGTCCTATAGGGTCACTATGAATTGGAATTGACTCGACAGCAACAGGTTTTTTTGGTTTTCCTTGGATGGTGCAAACGGTTAACATGCTTGGCTGCTAACTGAAATGTTGGAGGTTCAAGTCCACCCCAGGTACCTCAGAAGAATGGCCTGGAATCCTACTTCTGAAAAATCAACCATGGAAGACCCTATGGAGCACAGTTCTCTCTGACATACATGAGGTTGCCATGGGTAGGAATCAACTTGACAGCAGCTGGAACTGGAACCATTAAAACTTTTTTTGAACAAAAATCCTTTTATAAAGCAAGTAATTCTTCTAGTGTATCTTTGGGGAATTAGCAGAATTTTCAGAGAATAACCTCATGGGACAGACGCAGGCATCATTTAAGGTGGAAAGAGAATTCTGTTTGTAGTACGTACCACAGGCAATGGCGAGGAGGTGCGTCTGCCAGGTGATGACGTAGAACATACCCCCTACGGCAATGCATGCGAGGGTGCTGTTGAAGCCCCACAGGCCAAAGTAGATGGAGTCGAAGGGTGTCGCGATAGTGAGAGCTGTGAGAGAAGGCAGGTGACAGAGCTGAGTTTGTATCTCCTGAGCCTTCCTGCCTGCCCTGACCTCCTGGGCTGACCACTACAGTCTTCAAAGCCCAGGACTCCTTATTCTCTAAGGTATTTATAGAAAGGACTTCTGATTTCTATTCAGTGAAAAAACATCTAAAGGAAACAAATGGCCACAGAGCCACATGTATACTAGTAGTTAAACTAGCATGGGTAGGAGGCCCTTTGAGTAAAGACTTTGCGGTGGGAATTAAATAGTTCTCCCCAAAAGAGACCTCTCCCTCCTTACTGATATCTTAATGTTCTCTAATGGAAAATGAATCCTTCTTATCGTTGTTAGAGATAAGACTTAAAATAGAAATATGTCTGGGAGAAAACACCCCCCCCCAACAAATTATACCTTAAATTTATACTAAGGTAAAAAAAAAAAAAATTTTTTTTTAATAAATTATACCTTAAATTTATAAATTTATACTAAGGTGTAAATGACTAATACCAAAACCTTTCCTGAGGGCAGCTTTTGCTCCAGGGAGCATGAAGGCACTGGCACCATCAGTGGAGAAACAGGGCACAACGGAAGGGTCGGGAATGGATTACCCAACAAGCAAGATATGCATGGGCTTACTTGTGCTTACTAATCAAGGATATGGTGAAACCCATGTGAAATTGTGCACTACAGATTCATAAGTAAGCACAAGTAAGCCCGTACATACCTTGCTAACTGGTTAATCTACTCTGGGGAGGAGAAAAGTTTGCAGGAGAGCAGGTGGGTCATTGAAGACACATGCCACCATTGGAGCTGGCCCCGGGCTCCAAGCCACAGGGGGCATGATGACACTGACCTGCTAACATCCCCATGGTGGATCCAATTGCCGCGTGTAAGCAAACAAGAGGTGAGGATATGAACAACGCGATGAGGAAAATGCCTCCCGTCCAGGGGTTATCGCAGCCATACACTTGGCCAATTCCAACAGGGATGGCCCTCAAAAGCTGTAGGTACGACAGGATCACGTGCTTATTACAAAGCAAGGGAGATGACTTGCACCATGGCTGAAGAAGACTTGGCACCCGACCCTCCACACCAGCACTTTGCTATG
The DNA here is from genome assembly GCF_030014295.1 of Loxodonta africana. Lineage (NCBI taxonomy): Eukaryota > Metazoa > Chordata > Mammalia > Proboscidea > Elephantidae > Loxodonta > Loxodonta africana. The sequence continues at coordinate 61,510,205 of NC_087352.1, forward strand.
GGTTCCCAAGGTATTTTTCATTCAAGTAGATTAGCTTTAAAAGGAACACAGACTTTACTACCTTCTTCTTGAGTTCTTAGAACATTTAGGGATGAGGATGGTATGTTTCTTTTATTTAGAAACATGGGCATAAAGCATTATGCCCTCAGTGAAGAGAAATGGAAAGCCTTTCAGATTAGGGCATTATTTATTAGGAAAGCAATAGATGTCTGATCAAAGTTAGGGCTTAAAAACCCTCTTATAACTTTTATTTTTTAAAAGCTAGTTATAGAAAGATGAGTACCCAAAACCAAACTCATTGCCGTCAAGTCGATTGCGACTCAAGGCAACTCCATGTGTTGCAGAGTAGAACTCCCCCCACAGGATTTTCTTGGCTGTAATCTTTATAGAAGCAGATTGCCAGGCCTGTCTTCTGTGGTGCTGCTGGGTAGGTTCAAACTGCCAAACTTTAGGTTAGCTGTCAAGAGCAAACTGTTTGTGCCATCTAGGGACCTTTGAAAGATGAGTAGAAGGCCAGATATTGATGGAAAAGGATCCTTTGTGTTTCTGAGAATGAGTCTGGGGTGCGGGTATATTACTCCAGACTGTGAGCAATGGGTCCGGTATCCACAGAAAAGCCCCTGAGAAGGTGGTATTGTTACATATCTGCTCTTTTGACTGACAGATGTGACTGGCACACTGCTTGAGCCAGGCCTCCTTGTAGCTCTGGGATCAGCGGGGCCTGCCTGCTGGATGAAAAAGTGTGTGAGGGTGCAGGACCCATTGCCTTGTAGGCATTGTACCTGTGCTCTGGTGTTTGAGAAAAGGAGTGTGATTGGTGGATCCTGGGGACACTGGCCCTCCTATGCCTGGGACAGGATCCTGAGTTTTGGGGGGGTTGGCCAAAGGCCATTCAGCTAAGCAAGTGCTCAGGGAGGAGACCCTGGGCCCTGCTGGGGTGCACTGGGATTCGTCTCACTCCGGTGCTGTAAGTGGAGAAGGGGCAGAGTCTGAGGTGTGTGTATTTATGTGAGGCATGTCCTCTGTGAGGCCTCTGCTTCTTGGGGGTGTCAGGGGAGGGAAATCCTGTAGCTCAATGGCCCTCGCACAAGGGGGGAGTGTGCTGAGGCAGGAGCCCCTGGGCTGGCCTGAAGGGCTCACCCTCTGGGCTCAGTATCCCCTTTGCCCAAGGCAGAGAACAGGATGAGACTCTGGCACCATCATGCAGGGAAAGGCGGGATGGGAAAGAGGCCTATGAGAGATAGCAGAGCTGCACGACCACTCAGTTCTCAGCAGGTTGTGCCCTCTAGAAGGGGGCTGTCCATGCACAAGAGCAGGGGGCACGCAGGACTCAACACTGTCAGGGGTTTTAGACCCTCCCTCTGACATTTGCTGCTCGTTTCCCAGAAACTCAAGGCTCTAATTATAATAGTCAGAAAGAACAACATATTAATTGTGCCCATGATCCATTCAGTTAGTCAAAAAGTTATTTCTCAAAGAAAAAAACACCCCCAAATGAAATTCTTTCCTACTATTCTTGGAATTTCGGAGTTCCAAAGTGTTTTTACCGGTGTCATGGGTTGAATTGTGTCCTCCCCAAAATATGTGTCAACTTGGTTAGGCCACATTTCCCAGTATTGTGTGGTTGCCCCCCATGATGTGATTGTAATTTTATGTTACAGAGGAGGATCAAGGTGGGATTGTAATACCCTTACCCAGGTCACCTCCCTGATCCAATGTAAAGGGAGTTTCCCTGGGGTGTGGCCCGCACCACCTTTTATCTCTCAACAGATAAAAGGAAAAGGAAGCAAGCAGAGAATGGGGACCTCATACCACCAAGAAAGCCGCACTGGGAGCAGAGTGTGTCCTTTGGACCTGGGGTCCCTGCGCTTGAGAAGCTCCTCGACCAGGGGAAGTTTGAGGACCAGGAATCTTCCTCCAGAACCACAGAGAGAGAAAGGCATCCCCTGGAGCTGACACCCTGAATTTGGACTTGTAACCTACTAGATGGTGAGAGAATAAATTTCTCTTTGTTAAAGCCATCCACTTGTGGTATTTCTGTTATAGCAGCACTAGATGCCTAAGACAACTGGATTCTTAAATACTGTTTTTTTCATTTGCACAAGATTCCCAAATATCTTTTTCATTGAAAATGTGGCATGAAGCATGCAAAGTATCTTAAACTGGCCTATTCTAACATCGTCTCCCCAGAGTGCATCAATTTGAGTCATCTTGCCTCTAAAGGATATTGATTGCATGAACATGGTGGGTAAGAAGCCTAGAAGCTGAATTGCTAACATACCTCTTTTCATGTTTTTCTTGTCTCTGAGAGACTTGGAAACCCTGGTGGTGTAGTGTTTAAGTGCTACGGCTGCTAACCCAAAGGTCAGCAGTTCGAATCCACCAGGGGCTCCTTGGAAACTTTATGGGGCAGCTCTACTCTGTCCTATAGGGTCGCTATGAGTCAGAATCAACTAGATGGCAATGGGTTTTTTTTTTTTTTTTTTTTGAGAGGGTCTTTGATAGGGTCTGGCCCATGAAGTCCTCACACACAAAAATCAGCGAGGATGGGCCTAACGCCAGTAGTTCTCTTCCTAAATCACGATCTCCTCACTGCTAATGCAGGCCTCATTCTGCTCTGCCATACCGCTGCTGCCAGCTATGGGATGCTAAAGAGAGACGCTGCCCCACGATTTCTGAGAGAAGGTTCCTTGAGCAAGCCCCAGCTGCCTGTGGTTAGAGGATGAATTGCCAATCAGGAAGCAGCGGACTGAGCCCCAGGCCTGGGCCCTTTAGGGTGACGGGAAGTAGGGGGCCTCAGACCACAAGTCTGTTTAGATAAGGAGCTGGTGGGCCTGCTTCTCCGTGCTGATTTACTGTGTTTAGTGTAGGTTCTTATTCATCACACTGGTTGACTTCCAGAGGTCAGCGTCAGGTACAGAACACTCGTAAAAAACATGAAGTGTTCTGTCATGGGACTCTGAGTAGAGAAGCGCCTGTGCCTTCGGCATGATCACTCCTACACAAGTGGCTGGGACAAACTCCAGAGGCGAGCACAGCGACTTCTTAAGCCAATAGATGGTAGTGTGATGTGTCCGTCTTTAATTATCCAGTGTGATTGAATGAAAGAAAATGCACAGCAGAAGCTGCATTAAGGCTGGAGGAAAGCATCAAAGAGATCTCAAAAAAAAAAAAAGAAAGAAAGAAAGAACCCTGGCCTGGAAGTCAGGGGGCCTGGAAGTCAGGGGGCCTGAAAGCTAAGTTTGACTTTGCTCCTAATTAGCTGTGTGGCTTCAGGGAAGTTTTAAAACCTGGCCTCATTTTCTTCCTCTGTGTTATATCAGGGTGGGACCAGAGATGGCCCTTTCAGCTCTTAAGAAGAGAAAAGGATGGTATTTAATGAGTTATCATATGTAGAGTGGTTCACACTGTAGAATTATTAATAACTTTTTTTTTTTTTATTACTTGTGGCCACCACTCATCCATCAGTTTGTCATACTGGGGTGGGTTGCATGTTGCTGTGATGCTGGAAGCTTTGCCACTGGTATTTCAAATACCAGCAGGGTCACCCATGGTGGACAGGCTTCAGCAGAGCCTCCAGACTAAGACCAGGAAGAAAGGCCTGTTGATCTACTTCTGAAAATTAGCCAGTGAAAACCCTATGGATCACAACAGAATGTTGTCTGGTATAGTGCTGGCAGATGAGCCCCCTAGGTTAGAAGGCACTCAAAATATACAATGGCTGCAACAATGGACTTGAGCATACTAACTGTGAAGATGATACGGGACAGGGCAATGTTTCGTTCTGTTGTGCATGGGGTCACCATGGGTTGGAGCTGACTCCATGGCGCAAACAACAACCATCACTCATAGATGTTTCTGACATGATAAATAAGCAAACTCTACTTTTAAATCAAGTTTGGACATATGCTCCCCTTCAACTTTCCATGATACCTACCAGCGGCACTTGGACCTCCGACCAGGTAATGTTGGGCACTGAAGACACAGGCTCCATCAGTGCTGTGGGGAAGAAGAGGTTGTAGTGGCCCGTGGCTGCCAGGTACAGGGTCACCGCAATGTTGAAGGGCAGCGTGAAGACTGGGAGGTCCCACTTGCTGAAGATGGTGCCCAGGGCGCTGGAGAGGATGGGACTGGTGGCAGAAGCACAAGAGATGCTGTTCAAGAAGTCACTTGGCCCTGACACTTGAGGGGTGGTCAAGGACTGACTGAGGGGGACTTGGGCTCCCTGTGCCTTCTGGAGAAAAGCAGCATCCTCGAGCATGACTGGCCTGAGTGGGCCTTCCCTTGGCCTCCTCCCTGGGCCAGGCACAATGGCAGATGTGATGTCCAGACTCTAATTCAGAAGGAGGCTTCCTGGGGGAAGTTATGAGACAGGAAGTCCCAGAGTCACATAGCTTCAGCCACAGATGTGAGGAGAGAGGATGAGTTGGGAGAGGGAAGGGAATCACATTCATTCACTCAACAGATGTTTGTTGGGTGTCTGAGTGTGCTGAACCTTGTGGCCAGAGGGCCCTGAGCTGCCTGGAGGGGAGGATGTGCTGGCATCTGGTGTTCTGGGGACTCTGCCCAGTGGCCTGTCTTCAGCCTACCCATGTAGATTGTCTTGGTCTGATCAGGGGTCCCAAGGAGAAGAAATCTGGACAGGGTGGAGGAGGGATGAGAAGATTTACAGAAGCTGATAGGACCCCACAGCACTAGACTCTTAACCTATGTGGGCCTCAGTTTTTCTACTCTAGCAAGGTGGGTCCAGAGATTAGTCCTCTAATACCTTAAAAAAAAAAAAAAGTAGGTAATGAGATACTCTGTGTGGAGCATCTAGCATGGTGCCTGGCGCTGCGCAATGTTAGTCATTTCCAGGAGGTGTTTCTGATATGCAAGCTAAGTAAATGTGACTTTCAAATCATGTTTGCATAAATAGTAATGGCCTGGGATAAAAACGGTGGCAGCCCTCAAGCTGAACCCACAACCTCAGTTGCAAACTTACCAAGACGTGGACATCACAATGATGGGGAGCAGAAGCCACCAGTAATAGTTGCTTTTGTCAGAGAATACAGCCATGAGCAGCCCCACCAGCACCCCATTGTACCCATGGAGTCCTGTCGCGATGGCGAATCTGGGGAAAAAGGGGTGAGGGCTGGTCAGGAGGCTTCCCACATAGCCGACTGTGGGGTACTCCCTTGTTAATGGTCCTCTGATTCAGGTTTTTCTCTCCTGCGGCCTGACTACACCTTCAAACCAACCGCCCCTCTAGGAATGGGGAGAGCAGACACCAGCCCTTCATATTTCTCTAGACAATGCATAGTTACGAAAACACAGCCAACTGGTAGTAGACATGGTTCCTTGTGAGCTGTTATGCTGAGTGAAATAGGTCAGACACAAAAGGACAAGTACTGTATGTCCCACTTTTAGGAAATATCTAGGGTGGGCACATACACAGAGGCACAAGTTTATTAGTGGTTACCAAGGGCTGGGAGGAGGGGAAGAGTGGAGTTGTGGCTGAAGGCGTATTGAGTTTCTGTTTGGGGTGGTGAAGAAATCTGGGAAATAGTGGTGATGGTAGCACAATGTGGTAGATGTAATTAACATCATCGAATTGAATGCTTAAAAATGGTTAAAATGGCAAATGTTTTGATATATGTGTGTATATAAAAAATTATATATATATATGACCATAGTAGAAAAGAATAACCAGAGAGACTCGTCATTTTTAGTTACAGTGTTCTTACTTGGAGGGGAAACCAGCAGTGTGTGGGGTGGGCAGGTGGGAAGCGGTCTCCACAGGGCGGTCCCTCCGGCCCTGGCTGTGGGAACTTACTTGTCCTGACTCAGGATGAGGGCTGTCAGTGTGGAGACGATGGTTCCCAAGCAGCCTGAGATAGCCCACCAGGGGTTCTGGACAAAGAGGCCGAGGATGATGAGGATGCCACTGAGGGGGTTGTTGACAAACATCACCTGGGACGTGCCCCGGAGGACCCAGTCGAGAAACTGGAACACGGGGGATTTGTCTGGAATGGACCGGGGCAGAACATCAGCAATGTTCAGTTGGCCCTCCGTTTGGGTGAGAGGGAATCCCAGCACCCAAAGAGGGTCTGCAGGGAGCCAGCTACCTGTTGTCAATCACCACAGAAGGGAGTCAGAAAGAACCAGAGAGGGCATCTGACTGCCCGGATGACTCTACACCCATCGCTAGCCGGGCGTGGTCTTTAGGCAGGTTTCCAAGCAGTGGGGATGGGGTACCTGGACCTAAACATGTGCACCCCCCCCATGACAGTGACATGGATTTTTAAGAAGGCTGATTTCTAGAATAAAACTCTCTTGCTGCGTGAAGATGTATCAAATCCGTGGCCTGAGCTCTGGGGAGACTGCTAAAGAGAACCTACTGGAATAATAGACATGGTTCTTCTGTGAGCCATTCAGAAGGCGTTTTTCTGGCATGCTGGCTCTAGAATCCCACTGCTAAAGCCTGCAAGTCTGCAACCCTCTGCTGGCATATTTGACAGAGCATAGCTCTTGTGTTCAGAAATGAGAGCTCACACACTTAAATGTATTGGTGTTTACATCCCAAAAGACTTTATGTCTGCTATGAAAGTAAACTTCTGTCTTCTCTTGGAAGACCACAGAAACGGAACTAAGGCTAGTCTGGCGGGAACTGTAGCAACGTGTTTCCATGGGATGACTGGAGTTGACCTTTTTAGGGTGGGGTTTGGGCTTCTCTCACAGAACCTTTACCTTTAAGGCTGTCTCCACACTCCTTCATCTCTCCTGTGATGTAACTGAGGGCTCTGCTGACCCTTTTCCCACTGGCAGCCATGGAGCTCTGAATCCAGGAAGTCTTGGAAATGTCTGTTTCCACCTTGATCTCTGAGCTCTCCTCCATGCTGTCCAGATCCTGTGCAGGGACAAGAGATGGGCGGGAAGTGCTCACATTCTGTGCTTCTAACACTGAGGAGTGGGTATGCATGGTTGCTCAGGGGCCCAGCTAAGATTTTCATTTGAAATTGGGAGTTGCTATTTAATCAGCTCCCGCTTCAACTTGATTCTGACTCATAGCAACCCTATAGGACAGAGTAAAGCTGACCCACAGGGTTTCCAAGGCCGTCGCCTTTATGGAACAGCCCTGGTGGTGCAGCGGTTAAGCCCTTGACTGCTAACTGAAAAGTCAGCCATCCGAACCATCAGCCGCTCTATGAGAGAAAGATGTGGCAGTCTGCTTTGGTAAAGATTTACAGCCTTAGAAACCCTACAGGGCAGTTCTCTGTTCTATAGGATTTGTGTCTTGGTTATCCAGTGCTGCTATAACAGAAACACCACAAGTGTTTTAACAAACAGAAATTTATTCTCTCACAGTTCAGGAGGCTAGAAGTCAAATTCAGGGCACCAGCTTCAGGGAAAGACTTTCTTTCCCTGTTGGCTCTGGGGGAAGGTCCTTGTCTCCTTTCAACATCTGTGGGCCCAGTGTTCCTTGGAGATCGCCACGTGTCTTGGCATCAGTCTTCCCCTGGTTCTAGGATGTTCTCAGCACATGGACCCCAGGCCCAAAGGATGCACTCCGCTCCTGGCTCTTTTTCTTGGTGGTAGTAGGTCCCTCTCTTTCTGCTTGCTTCTCTCTTCTTTTATCTCTCGTAAGATAAAAGGTAATGCAGGCCATGCCCAAGGGAAACTCCCCTTACATCAGATCAGGGTTGTAACCCAAGTAAGGGTATTGCATCCCACCCTAATCCTCTTTAACATAACTTAATTTTGCCTCATTAGCCACAGGTAGAGATTAGGAAATTACATCAGATCACAAAATGGAGAATAATTACACAATACTGGAAATCATGGCCTAGCCAAGTTGACACGTTTTTGGGGGACACAGTTCAATCCCTTACGGGTCGCTATGAGTTGGAATTGACTCCACAGCAATGGGTTTGGTTTTTGGAATCTTTGTGGAAGCAGACTTCCACATCTTTCTTCCGCTGAGCCGCTGGTGGGCTCAAACCGCTGACCTTTCGGTTAGCAGCAAAGCACTTAAACCACTGTGCCAGCAGGGCTCCTTTTCTATAGATTAGAATGTCTTTTGCTTTGTTTGACATGTTATCTCATTTAATATGGGCAACCTACCACTACAAGGTACAACTAGATGATATCTTTATCATAATACTGTGGATGAAGACTTGGGCATGGAGACGTTCTCATTGCAAAGGTCAAGTTCAAATGGCAGAATGAAGATTTAACGATTGATCTTCAGATTCTTTTAAAAAATCATTACTTCCTGTATACCGCATTTCTTCCAGAGCATGGTACCTAGTCTCACCCCAGCATATCCAGTCCTTAACATTTAACGGTGCATACACATAAAGGTATGAAATAGCACACGTCAAGATTCTGTTTTTGAAAACTGGTACATGCTTTTCTTTTAAATCCTAGAATTCTGATTTAGAGAAAGACTGATAATAAATAAATAAAAGGACTGTGAAACTTGACAAAGTAAACTGTGAAAAAGACATTTTTTTTATTCCAAGTAATTACTTCTGTGAATATATGAATTCAAGAAAAGTTTGCCTAAAGCAGAGAAGGTCTATTTTGGTCGTCAGCTCCTTCCCCTCCTGCAGGCTCTGAGATTGCTGGCCTGCCCCTGATTAGGCCACTCCATACTCACAACTAGTTCAAGGGTGGCCTTCCGGTATTGATAGAGAAGTGGGTATCTGGTTGCTCTCTCCTGGTGGTCGCCTTTTCCAAACACTGGAGTCAGAAAGAAAGCATATCAATTAGAACATCTTTACCCTGACCACCCCCCACCCCCTCCCCCCAGCAGCTAATTTCTTAAAAGGCTTGAACTGGAATATCTAGTATTTCCTATTCCTCTTGAGGAAACCCTGGTGGCTTAGTGGTTAAGTGCTACAGCTGTTAACCAAAAGGTCAGCAGTTCAAATTCACCAGGCACTCCCTGGGAACTCTATGGGGGCAGTTCTACCCTGTCCTATAGGGTCGCTATGAGTTGGAATTGACTCAGTGGCAGAAGGTTTGGGTTTTTTTTGGTTTCATCCCTCTTAAGGAAGCACAGAACCATGGAGTCTTGAAGCTGGAAGGCCCCCTTTTTCTTTTATTGGTCATGGACCCCTTTGGGGCCTCTCATATAAACAGGACTTTTATACGAATTAGGGGGACTCACCAACCTTTAGTTAAGAAGCCCTAATTTAACTCAACCCCTTAATTTTTTAGATGAGGAAACAGCAGCCCAGAGGATCAGTGGGTTGTTCATGATCCCCAGTCCAGGGCTCTTTCTCCTGTACCCCAGGGAGAACTGCAGGTATACAAAGAGAAGCTGTACTTTGCTGGAGTCCTTGTCTTCCTGCTCATAGAGTAATAGGCTGCCTGGGTCATGTGAGGTCTGAATTTGGCCATTACTCTCCCCAGTGGATAAATGGGGGCTGTTTTGGCCTTTTTTCGTTTTGTTTTTTAGAGTGTATGTCTGGATTTTAGGTATTTTAGGAGCAGCTGCTGGTTGCATTAAATTAGGACAAGTGATATCCCTGTAGCCACTTGAAACAGGTTTTGGAAAGCCCTTTTAATTCTAGAAAATTCTTTTAATGTGGCTTTAAGCATATTTTTAATTATTACTAGATAATTTATAATGACTCAATGGCGCCCAACAACAAAATAAAGGCATTTGGAATTTCAGTCTTGATGCTCTGGTTCCCCCCAGTGGTCAACTCTGAGAATGGCAGGCTGGGCTCTGAACTTCTGTTTTCAGACAGAAGTAGGTGTTTTCCTTTCTGTTTCATGAGTCCTCGGGCTATCTGACGGGACGCGTCAAAGGCACTGTGTCTGCACTCTTGAAGGAGCAGAAACTGCAAATACCAGTGTGGTTGGGAATTTACACTATGCAGAAGAAACAAAACAATTGTGGAAGCTTTGAAAAGTGGGGAGGAAGCAGAGAGGATTCTTCTGAACCTCGACACCAGAGTGCTGACAGGATCCACCTGCTGCTTCTGTCTGCAGCTCCCTTCTGCCAGCCAATGCTGCAGCGACTGCCACCAGCTTCCGTCTCCCAGGCTCCTCTGCAGGGGGCTCTCTTCCAAGTCCTCCCCACCCAGCCCCAGCCACTATCTTAAGAGGGTGTTTGGATGGGGGTTGCTAATCTTTGAGGCAAACACGATCCCTTCTATTGCATTCTCTGAGCCCTGGCAAAACCAAGCTCCGGGGCCAGAGGGACCCTTGAGGCATATGTAATGCTCTTCCCACCTCGTATGATGCTCCCATAAACCACCCCAAGTTCAATCATGGGCCAATTGACTTTTGGTATGAAATGATGGGGTTTAGATAAACTGGAGGAAGAGAGTCACTAAACGCATCGTTGGGGAAACACATAGTGCAGTCAAATGGGCACTAAAGTCTGCAATCTTATCCCCCAGAGCTCCCCAGCTGGATGGATGACTCTGGGAACGTCTGTTCCCCTAGCTGGGGGTGGGGGTTCTAGCTCTATTTTTCTTCTGCCCTGGTTTTTCCTGGGGCTGCTGCACTTCTGCAGCTGATTAAGAAGTTCACCAACTCCTCTCTGTTTGCTAGCACATATTCTCATCTTCCAAGCCCAAGTTTCTGGTTTCCCCACTTGCTCAGCCTTAGCTACCCTTTTAACTCCCTTCCCCATGGCTCCACATCTCTGCTGTAGGTGAGAACCTTTCATCTCTAGCCTCCTAGACCAGTGGTTTTCAACTTGGCAGTCAATTAGAATCTCATGGAGAGCTTTTAAAAATCCTGGTGCCCACCCAGGCTGATCCGAGGCCAATTAAATTAGAGTCTCCGGGGATGGGATGTAGGTGATTCCAAGGCAGAGCTAAGTTTTGAGGACCCCTGGTCTAGGCTGACTGTCCCAGGTCCACTGCCTGTCCCAGGTCCACTCTTCCCCACCCAGGGCGGAGTCCAGATACCTCGAAAGCTGGCTGTGGTCAGAGCTCAGAAGTCAGATGCGATAGGAATGAGCCCCACCCAATGCTACTGCCATTGTGCCCATTTTAAAACCCAAAACCAAACCAAACCCGTTGCCGTTGAGTCTATTCCGACTCATAGCCACCCTATAGAACTGACGGAATAGAACTGCCCCATAGAGTTTCCAAGGAGCACCTGGTGAATTTGAACTGCCAACCTTTTGGTTAGCAGCCGTAGCTCTTAACCACTATGCCACCAGGGTTTCCGTGCCCATTATAGAGATGAGGAAATTAGGGCCCCAAGAGTGAGGGGAGGAAGTGCACACCTTTGCTCTTCCTCCGAATGGATGGCCACTCGATGTGGAACACGCTTCTGTGATTGAGGAGCACGGCCTCTGAGCCTTCATTGGCTTTCGGGCCCCCCACTCTTGGTGGCTGCTTCCCACTGCCGCCTAGCCAGGGCAAAATGAGACAGGTCAGTGGCCCACCACGGTCCCCACCCAGAAAGAGCCCGACAGAGAGCACACGAACAATCACAGGAAGCTGGGAAGGAAAGTGCGGTGAGGTATGAAGCTGGGTTAGTAAATAGATCAGTGTCTGTATCAGACATCCAGCTTTTCCACTCCTCCGTGAAACCTTCCACTTCCTTTCCCCACAGTGACCTATGTTATATCAGTGCCAAAAGGTGGGTGAGCCATCGTGCTTTATTTCTCCAGCCAGGAACTACTGTAAGACCCACCCATTAAGGATTGAATTGTGCCTCCCCAAAATAATGTTGGAATCCTAACCCCTATACCAGTGGATGTAATCCCATTTGGGAACAAGGTTTTGTTATGTTAATGAAGCCATATAAGTGTAGGGTGTGTCCTAAACCTAATCACTTTTGAGAGATATTAAAAAAAGCAGATTAGGCACAGGGACATGCAAGCACGAAGGGGAAGACAGATGCCACCTGGAGATCTCCAAGGAACCAAAGAACGCCTGGGCAGAGAAGTTAAGACAAGGATTTTCCCCCAGGTGGATAGAGAGAGCATTCCCTTAGAGCTAGTGCCCTGGGTTTAGACTTCTAGCCTCCTACACTGTGAGAAAATAAATTTCTGTTTGTTAAAGCCACCCCATTGTAATATTTCTGTTACAGCAGCACCAAGAAACTAAAACTCCACCTAACTAGACCCTGGACCTGTATCATGACTGAATGGACCCTCAGCTGACTGCCCGTTCCTATTCTTCTCTGGTGCTTTGTCTTCCACCTGTGCTGGGGAGTAAATGCTGGCTGCATATTAAAATCACCCAGGTGCTTTACAAACTGGCTGATCTCTGCCCCAGACTAATGTAAAAAATAAAAGTTTTAATACCCATGGTACTTAAAAGATGGCAGTAATGTCTGCTTGGGTTGAGAACCACTGATCTAGGTTTTTGCTGCTCAAGGTGTGGTCCTTATCAGTGGCATCAGCGTCACCTGGGAGCTTGTTTGAAATGCAGAATCTCAGGCCCTGCTCCAGACTGACTGAATCCGAATCTCCATTTCAGCAAGATTCCCCACTAAAGCCTGAGAAACATCACTCTACAGAGAACTAAGAGTCTTGACTCTGTGATCAGCTACAAGCAGTCCTCTACTGTGCCCTATAATCATAAATTTCCACATACTGGGCAGAACAGGACATTCTTACCACTTGGGACAGGGTCTCTCAAAGTGTGGCCTGTGGTCCAAGAAACAACAGCACCAGACCACCTTGATGGCTGGTTAGCATGCACGTAGGTCTACTGAATGGGAGGATTTGCTGACCCCCGGAGTATGCAGTTTGCACAGATCTGCTTGGGGTCCCAGCGCACACTAGACTTGGGTAATGCAGTGGCTGCCTGGAATAGCAGAGAACCTTCACACTATTAATGCATCAGATTTGCATGCTTTCAAAGCTAACTCACATGGCCCTTTCCATAGTACCTTCAAACTGACAGAGTGGGCAATGCTATCTCCAAAAGATGGAAATGGAAGTATGCAATGATTTCCTTGGCATCATGCAAAGAGTGGAGCCACGTGACTCTCAGCCCCCGTTCTTTTCTCTGCATCTTTGCTATTTAGGGTCTGGCTCATGAACCAGCTTCAGGGACAGTGCTGGGGGCTTGAGAGAAATGCAGACTTGCAGATCCCAACCTAGACTTACCAAATTGGAATCTGCTTTTTAACAAGATCCCCAGCTGATCAGTGTGCATATTAAAGCTTGAAAGCACTGCTCTACTAGAAACTACTCATGTAAACACTACTTCAGCAAAGCTTGGAATACAGAAGGGTCGACAGCCGATGTTTATGGGATATCTTGTTGATATTAGTTTCTGTTGAGCGGGCTCCAATTCATGGTGACCTTACGTATAACAGAACAGAATGTTGCCAGGTCTTGCTCCACCTCCATGGTCTTTGATATGTTTGATCCCATTGTTGAGGTTATTGTGTCAATCCATTGCATTGAGGGTTTTCCCTGTTTTCATTGACCCTCGGCTTTACCAAACATGATGTCCTTCTCTAGCGACTGGGTGGGACAGTTATGAGTAAGCAGGGAAGGAGGCCTCATTTACACTGTCAGATTGAAAGGTAACATACAACCAAGTGCCTTCCTTCTAGGCTCAGGATGGGAAGAAGGCCCCATTTCAGTATCCTCCCCACAGATCAGCAATGAGCCATAACTCCCAAGGCTAAAGGAGTCCCCCTTGACCCTGGGCCACCTCTACAGGCAGGGCCCATGTGGGGGGACGAGCCCTGAGGGGGTATCATCACATCACCTGACAAAGCTGGGATTCCCCATAAAGCCAACATGCTTGCAGGTACACAAGGGCACCTCTGTCTGTCCATGGCTCTCCTTCTGATATGCCAAGAGTCAGTTACCCCAGCCACATCCTGGGCAGAGCAGTGTTCCAACCTGAGCCTCACAGACTCTGAGCTGGGGAGGAGCTTCCAGATCACAGTCCACTTTCCTTGTCCAGAGAAATTAAGCAACTCATGCAAGTCACACAGCTCTTAATTATGGCAAAGCTGGGAACCAAACCCAGGTCCCGTTTGCTGCTCTTTCCACCCCAATACTGCTCTGTACTGTACAGCACAGACCTGTTTGGTGAAAGAGAGGAGCTCTCCCTTTATTCCAGGGCCTGGTCCTGGACATTGGTGGCCATGACCAATGCCATTTACTAACCTGGATTATTTTTCATAAATACAGAGAGGGTGCTTCAGTTTAATGAACCGAGGTAACATCTACCTGGAACTTTAAAAGAAATACGAAAAAGAAAGTTGTTGGTTGTTAGGACACCCCAGATTTTTTTCCCAAGGAGTCAGCCACAGTAACACAGCAGGGACAGCTGGTCTTGCTGGCCGAGGGCTTGTGTGTGAAGGCTGCCAGGTGTGGACGAGCCCACCCCCGCCAGAAAGCTTAGAGCTGACTGCATAAGGCCAGTGGCTCACCTTCTACTCCTTGTCTATTCACATGAGCACCCAGGTTCTGCTGCCTGCTCAGAGCCTGGGAAAGCAGGACAGTAATACAGATTACTCTGTGTTACTACAGTCCCAGCCACAAAAAACCCCAAAGAGCATCTTTTCCTTCCATTGAAAATGTTTTTGCTCTTATCTGGGGTAACTTTGGGAGGTGGTACCTAATATGGGTGGATGTAGTGTTGGTTCCGTGTCTCCCATGGGTGATACCGGGAGGCCAGCTGCACACCACCCAGGGAGGGCAGCAGCCCTTCCAGATGTGCCCATTAAAGAGCTGAGGACAAAAGGCTGGAAGAGATGCGACAAAGAAGATTGGTAACAAAGTAACAAACTACGTGAGGCTGTGAAAATACTTAAAGCTAAGGTGATAGCAATTCAGCACCTGCCTCTGGGACAGAATCTCAGGACAATTTTATAACAGATAAAGACAATATCTAGAATATCATGGACACATATATCAAATGTTCTAGAAATAAAATACACCAGTGCTATGGTGGGGACAATGGAAACAATAACAACTGGTTGGGAGCCAGAGTCACTAGTTTTGCATGACGTTTTGCAAGTCATGTCATCCCCTTGCCAGTTTCCTCAATTGCAGGAGGGGTTTCCAGGAAGAAATACACAGACACCGTAGAGCTGATCTTGTAAACCCAACCTATAAAATGATGACAAATATCTCAGGAAAAAAAAAAAAAAGATCATTAAGAAAACCCCCCAAAACAAAAACAGTTGCCATCCAGTCACTCCGACTCACGATGCCTCCAAGTGTGCAGAGGAGAACTGTGCTCTGTAGAGTTTTCAGGCTGTGACCGACCTTTCGGAAGCAGATCGCCAAGCCTGTCTTCCGAGGCGCCTCTGAGTGGATGGGAACCACCAACATTTTGGTTGGTAGCCAAGAGCTTAACCGTTTGTGCCAATTAGTACCTGCCATTTCTTTCTCATATTGTTCTGAAAATGAGCTAAGATGAGCTTGCAAATTGCTCAGGGAGATAATTTTGAAGTGCTCACCCCTCAGGCACCTCCTTAGGGGGGACACTACTGTCTGGTGGCACCAGGCCTTCTGCTCCAGGCTAGTTGGTTCCTCATCCTCACCACCCTTCCGGCTTTTTACACCTACCTGCAGTGACTTTTTTTTTTTTTTCCTGCTCAGCGCTGTCTTTATTAACTTTACCGTCACATTCATATTTCAGGTATTCAGAACATCTTTCATCTAAAGTATACGTTATTCTTGCAATAGAAGCTTTGCCTTGGGGATGATAACTTTTTCCTTTTCTTAAAGATTAAGGAAGTACTGAAAAATGCTTTTTAAGCAAAATGAACCTTAGTTTGATTCAAAATTTTATTATAGTGCCTGATTCCCTGTGCAGAGAAGAGTTTTTTGTTCAGGGATTTACAGGGCCCTGGTGGCGCAGTGGTTAAGAGCTCAGCTGCTAACCAGAAGGTTGGCAGTTGGAATCCACGAGGCACTCGTTGGAAACTCTATGGGGCAGCTCTCCTCTGTCCTGTAGGGTCGCTATGAGTTGGAATTGACTTGACGGCAACAGGTTTGGTTTAAGGGCTGATTATTTCCAGGATTACATGGATAAAAGAGCATCTAAGATGGTGCTAAACTGGTGGGCCACCTATGATCACCCAACCAGAAATCCCTGCAAGAGTGGCTGGAAGACCTTGAGTTAATGAGATAGAAGAAAATAATCCATTGTAAACCAAGATCTTGCTTGATGTGATTTGTTTTGGTTAATAAGCTGTTTGCATAGTTCATCTGTTTGGCTACAATACCCAAAGCTGCTTGAAGGTGCTTTATAGCTCAAGAGTAAATTTCTTTCACAATAAATACTCCCGCACCTTTTTTGGGTCCTTTCTAACTTTTCTCCTAACATGATGGCGCACATAGATAATAGTACTTTTGCGGCATGGTGCAGCAAACAGTTGATGCTGTATGGCCCGAAGGCCTGGGCCCAGAGACTCTGGACATTCCAAGGCCCCCCTGGCTGTTCAGAGGGCCAGAGGGTTGCTGTCTTAGCACAGCTGCACATGTGCTATGGCACATGGGTTGGGAAGCTTGATCCTGGATAACCTGTGGTGCACCTTAGCAGCTGAGAAACTCCTGGCATGCCCACCTGGTGTTGAACCTGCTGCTCTCCTCCTCTAACAAGCCTTATTAAGTGTCCCAATGCATGTAGCTTCGTGCTGGGGGTTGTTCAGAGTCATTTCAGAGGCACGGTCCTTGCCCTCGAGGATTGCCATCATCTTGTGTTTTAACAGGCAAGGGTCCAGCAATGCTTTCCTCCCCTGACTCAGAGAAAGAAGGAACAGCTTGTTCCCAAACTCTTTTTCTGAGGAGTGGTGATCCCAAAGCGCTCATGCTTCTACTGCCTTCTAATGCTCAGAAAATGCCAATTGTTCAAATATCAGGGATAAAAAAGATTTTGTAGAAAAAGCACCTGTCAAATCAAATTTTTGAAGCTCATTGCAGTTTATTTGAGGGAAACAAAGCAAACCCAAACTGTATATAACATCTTTCAGAAGGGGAAAAATAATCTAGACTAACTTACTGAAAATCAGCTTTTACCCAAAGAGGTCCATGCCTACACACTTTCTACAAATTATCTCTGCACTCTCACTGTTCCCGCCCTAGTCTGTGCCCTGGGCAGAAGGTATTCAGCTCTACCTCATTACCCAGAGGTTGCATCCCACAGGCTGAACTCAGTGTTGGTGTTACTCGAGAAATATACCCATGCCAGAGCTGTGGGTCATAGCACGGAAGTCAAGAGTGATGTAGGATTAAGTTCCAGAGATGCAAGGTGGGACCTGTGAGTGATTTATGGAAAGGATGACATAAACAATACAAAGCCTGATCCAGTGGCCAGGTGGGGTGGAAAAGGGATCTGAGGGGTGATAGCTTAGCTTGGTTCTATTAGCAGGTCAACAAGAAGAACTCGGAGTTGTGAGTTAGGACACTTGGAATCTTTGATCACCTGGGCAAATCTCTGTACAAGCTATGGTTTTCTCATCTACAAAATAAGGGGTTGGAACTATTAATATTTTATAAGCCCTTCCAGCTTGAAGCTTCCAGGATCAAAATTTGCATTGGAGCTCTTAGGGAGGTTCCCCACCCCAGGACTGGCTTTCCCAGAGGAAGCTTAACAGGAGGAAGGAACAAGACGAGCCTTTCCTTTGGCTTTTCCTTTGAAAAGTCTGATCGGCCTACTGACTAGGGTCCTGCTACCTGGTCCTGTTCCCTGTTTCACTTCTCTCCCCTGGGGTCTCTTACCTGGCCTCCTTTGATTTTCTGCACAGGTCTGGAAGGATCCAGACCATCGGGATACGGAAAGAAGTTTCTTTCTGATGGGGGCGGCGTTTCCAGTCTTCAATTCCAGGAGCTGTGACTTCTCCCTAAACCCAAACCCCTTTACTTCCTGGAGCCCTCCATCCTACCCCCTTGCTTGCTTTTATGCCTGGTGCCCCCCTGCCAGGTGAGGAAGGTACCATGGAGGAGGAGGGAGAAGAGGGTAAATTCTCTTATGCAGGTCTCTCTGGTCTTCCAGCCAAATGATTACTTCCTAAACTCCCAGGGGATGACCGGTTCCCGCTACCACGGTGCCCCGCACTGGGGTTGATCCAGCAGGTTTTCTTTAAGGGAAAGAGCTAGAGACTAGTCTATTAGTGTCCCTGTCTGCCCTCAGGTATTACCTTCCCATTACTTCCTTCATTAGAATTCTAGACCCAGTATTTGTCTTTAAGCAATTATCTAAGTGTCGTCTCCTCAGGGGGCCAATTTGCCTTCCAAACTCCATAAGCTCCCCTAATTTCCCTCACAGGCCAGGCACTGTTTGAGTATCGCCATCTGCTTCTCGATGAAAATTTCCGCACAGCCCGATACTAGGTGCTGTCTTCCTGATTCTGTGGAAATTTTCAGACCTCTCCTCCTTCTGACTCTTGCTGACCAGACTCTTGGGGGCCTGGGAACCACAACGGGGCCACCTCAGAGCAAGAAGGGGCATGACCTAACCCCTGCCTCCTGAAAGGACTCTGAGGTCTATATATGAGAGAAGCGGGCCTCCCAGGTCCCATGAAATCATGGGGTCTGATGGGTTGGAGTTTGGGGAGGGGGCCCAATCCAAACATGCTTTGTTTGGCTTTGTGAGTATGTTGGGTCATGCTTCATCCCCCACGCCTCCCTTCTCCCCTCACGCAAACTCACACAGTGGCTGATTGTGAGGGGCCTACCCAGGTTCAGAAACAAAACCGTACCCTGAGGAAATTAGCTACACTTGAGTAGACAAATACTCTCACTGACGTCAAAGGCCTTGTCCCACCTGGCCAGGTGTTTTGGAACTGCTGAAGAGGGGTCCTGATCACGGAGGGCCTTCTAAGGAAGGAAAGCAAACAAAGGAGGTAGGCAGAACCCAGAGGCCCCACATTCCAGGTAGAGGTGGGGTTGGGGGAGGTTGGTTCCCAGCACAGGTATGGCAGCCTTTCTTTAGTTGTTGGTTCAGGGCCGGTGGCCATTCCCTGATGACACTTGAGTGTTCACCTTGTCCTGGTCCCCATGCTGGCTGGTCACTTGGCTCAATCCAGCCCTCCAAGCACCTACCCACCCCAGGAAGATGCCACCCATGACAACAGGCAACCTATTTGAAAAGACAGGAAATAATTATCCTTCAGGAAGCCATCCAGGAAGTTCACATGTGTTCCATAAGCTAAATGGAACCATGGTGCTTAGAAGTGTTGTGTCTGTCAAACAGGCTAGACTTAAGGTGGGGCAATCAACTCTCAGCCTGAGCACAAGGCAAAGATGGAATCATATCCCCCACAGGTCCTAGAGAAGGCTGGAGCTCAGATGCCAAGGGATCCCAAGAGGTCTGTCTATACCAACAGAACTTTCCTCTCTTGAAGGCCCAGTCAGTCAGAATTCACTTCAGAACTATGTTTTCTTTACAACATTTGAGACTCCATCTCTATGTTTCCAACCTTGTGGAGGGAGGAAGGAGTTCCTGGGCGGTGTACATGGTTAACCCTAGGCTCCTAACCGAAAGGTTGGCAGTTCAAGTCCACCCAGACATGCCTCAGAAAAAAGGCCAAATGATCTACATCTGAACACTTAGTCATTGAAAACCCTGTAGAGCATAGTTCACACACATGGGATTACTATGAATCGGAAAGGCAACTGGTTTAGTGGGAGGAGGCCTGCTTTGACTGCCAGGGGCTAAACTCAGAAAAGTCAGATTCCTCAAGTAGAAAGGGCCAGAGTCCGTGTGGAATAAATGCAAACTGAGCTAGAGGTCTCCAGAGAGTTGCTTCCTTTGTCTTAGCAGCCCCTGCAGCTGAAGGAAAAATCCTATTTATCAATTCACAGAGGGTAAAGGAACTTTTCTGGCTCCCCCACCTCACTTCTTGAGGTCTTGGAATTTCTAGTTCCACTAGTGGCAGTAGAGTTCCCTGTGGATTCTTCTATCCTCTCTGAATGGTTACAGACAGGAATTGCCAGGAATGTCGAAAATCCCTCATAAAAAGTGAATACCTTTAAAGTTGCCAAGTGAGACTATGGTTTATTAAGTAGAAGTCAAGCCGGTACTGCAACTACCAGCCCCCCACTCCTCTCTGGTTTTACCTTCTAGCTGTCCCTGGGCCCTAGAAACCTTTATAATTAGAGAAGACAAGGCTCAGCATCATGCACACTGGTGGTCTGACGTAACCACAAACACAGACTGGGAGACTGGATTTCTGATGGGCATATCTTAAGAGTGTTGACCAGGTTTGTGTCCACATAAGTAACCATGTTCAGCATTCTGATAAATTAACCAATTGAGTAACTGGAAGCTCTAGGAAAAGCTCTAAAGGCAGCAACTACTTTTTTTTGGCACATATGGTCTCCATGCTCTCAGCTTTTTGCCAACTCAGTGATACCTCCTCCTTATTACGCTATAGGTTCTCAGGGCCATAGAATCACAGGAGCTTGGAGTTGGAAGAAAGAGGCCTCAGGGGTCAACTGGTCTAGCTTCCCACCTAAAACAAGTATCCCCAACAGGTCTTCAGTCCCTGCTTACTTACTGCCAGAGCAGAGAACTCACAGGGCAATCATTTCTCAGGCAACTTCTATTGTTAAAAAGCCTCCCCTTCGCCGATTCAAAGTTGGCCTGCTTATTGCTTCTACCTAGTGGTCCTTGCTTTATGCTTGGAAGTATGCTGAGTAAGTCTACCTCTTCTTCCACATGTGGTACCTCATACTATAAACAGCTGTGGTCTCAGCCAGGACTTCTCTTCTCCAAGATAAACACTACCGGCTTCATCATCATTCCCTATGAGACAAGACGGCTCCAGACCCCCATTCACCCACCTTGTCCTCATCTCAACATACATTTCCTTGCAAAAAAAACCCCTCTGAAGATGTGCTACCTATTTTTCTGTGTACTCTCCCCTCCTCTTTCATCAAACCCATTCTCAGGAATGGCTCCTTCAACCTAGGATGCAAATGATTGATCATGCTTACTGTGTGACTGTCCCGAGGCTGTTTACATTCTAACAAGTTTAAAGCCTTGAACGGAAGAGATGGCTGGGAATGTTTGGGTAGCAAGATAGGCAACAAGAGGGATAGAAATTTTCTTGGAACCCTTAAAATTATGCTTGATATTTTCCTGAATAGAACACCAACTCAACCAGATAACTCTATAAAACTGGTGCTGTGAACTTAGGTGGGCTCAGGCAATCTGTGGTTCCAACCTCATTTTCATCTCAGGTGAGACTACTCACCTGGCTAGGCAAATGTCCATAAAATGAATTCCTTGAAGGCAAGGACCCATCTGGTTCTTTCCTGGTTTGTTGTTAATCCCTGGGCCTGAGTAACATATTAATAGCTCCTCATGCAATGTCATCTGGATGAATGAGTGAATGAGGTCAAGCCACAAAGCAGAATTTCTAGGGAACTGGCTCATGAAAGTAGCCCTGGGAAACCAGCACAGTGGCCCATCTGTGAATAAATGAGAGGAATGGTAAAAAATCGGGGGCCACAAGCTACCAGAAGTTTTATCTGATTTCTAGAATGAGAGAAGACAGACAACAACAAAAGAGTAATAAAAACACATACGGAGATTCAATTTCATCCCTCATCGCAAAGATGTTCTGAAGTTAAAAAACATGATTTTTGAGCTAAACACTTCAACAGGTAAATTGAAGAAAAGAATAGCTCCTGTTGAGACCTGAAGCAGTGGCCTGGAAGATCAAGCAGAAGGAATATCTCAAAGCAGAGCAAATATACAAGTGGCAAAGATTGTAAAGAAAAAGATAAGCAACTTGGAGCAGAGATCAAGGGGACTAACATGAATAATCGGTATTCTGGATAAAGAAAAGGGAAGAGATGGAGGAAAAAAGCAATCATCAAACAAATGTTAGAAGAAAAATTGCTGAGCTGAAGAAAGACTTGGAATTTGCAGATTAAAATGCAGGATTAATGAGAAAAGACACAAACCTAGGTGTAACTTGATAAAATTCTAGAACTCCAAAGATAAAGAGAAAAATCTTACAACCATCAGGAAAGAAAGAGCAAGTTATTTACAAAGGAAAAAGAATGATACTGATATCAGGCTTCTTCTCTGTAATACTTGGAATCCAGATAAAGAAGGAATAACACCCACAGATGACTGAGAGGAAAGGTTGCAACTCAGGGACCTTGTACCCAACCAAAATTTCATTCACCTGCCAGGAGGTAAGAAGGTTTGTGGACATGCAAGGATTCAAAGAATATATCATCATAATCTTTCATATATAATTTAAGAAAAGTACTCAAGAAAGAGTTCTAAACAAATAATAAATAAATCAAACAAAGATTGCAAGACAGGGGAAGATTAAGAAAAGAAGAACCAGTAATAAAAAGTAACATGTTGAATATAAATAGTAAACTCCAAATAGACAATTAGAGAATTACTGAGAATGTTAATATAGGGGCTAAATAAGGATTCTTGAAAAACGATATAGCATATTTGTGCAGGGCAAAGAGTTAAAATTAAGAAACAAAATCTAAGGATAAGAGATGACTGGAGAGAAGTAAAAGAGTTTTAAGGTCTGTTTGAAAGCCTTTATTTCTTCAAGGTAGGGAAGGAGCATTGAAGAAATGGGGTATATTGGCAGAATAATAGAGAAAGATGTTTTTCATCATGAGTGTTGGGAAAGGGACAGTAACTACTATTAGAATGGAAAAGAATGGTAGAACTCCCATATTAATAGAAGGAAGAAAGAAAAAAGGTAGTAACATGATCAAACTTACAAAATAAGGAAAATTAAAAATCAAAAGCAATATGAAAAATAAATAGTAAAAAAATAAGCTAGAAGAAATAAAATAATCATATTGATTATTATCCTAAGTGTGAACAGGCTGAATTATCCTATTAAATCATAGAAACACTAAGATTAGCTTAAAAAATAAAATACAGCTGTATGTTATTTTTAAGAAATCTAGTTAAAAGAAAAACGTAAAGGTTAAAAACAAAGGGATAATACCAGAAAGAAAGCAGGTATGGCAACACTGATGTTGGATAAAGTAGAAGGGAGGTTAAAAGCACTAACTGGGATAAAGAGGGGTCTTTCATAATGGTAAAAGGCAAAATTTATGAAGACTCAATGATAGTAATAAATCAATAGGTATCAAAAAACATAGCAGCTAAATATACAAAGCAAATCTTTTAGAGAGAACTTAGTAACACTATACATTTATAGCATGATTTTTAATAAACCTTTTCAGAATTAAGATTCCATAGGCAAAAATAAATAAGGACATAGAGGAAATGAATGATTCAATTAACAATTGAATTTAATATATATTTCCTTCAAGTAAAAAATTTGCATTTTTATATGTACAAAAATCAATCAGGTACTTGGTTACAAAGAAAAACCTGTAAAATTTTAAAGCAGAGATTTTATGGGCCATATCTTCTGTTTATAATCCAATAAAACTAGATATATAAAATTAAAAAATAGCAAAAGATTCCTAAGTGCTAGAAATTAAGAAATCCATTCGTATATAATCATAGGCTCAAAGAAGAAATCAAAACTCAAATTACAAATTATTTAAAAAATCAACGAAAGTAGAATACTTTATTTCAAAACCCATGGTACACAAAAGCCCTGGTGGCACAGTGGTTAAGAATCCAGGCTGCTAACCAAAAGTTTGGCAGCTCAAATTCACCAGCTGCTCCTTGGAAACCCTGTGGGGCAATTCTACTATGTCCTATAGGGTTGCTATGAGTTGGGTTTGGTTTTGGGTATGGTACACAGCTACAGCCTGTACTCAGGAAAAATTTAATAGCCTTAAATGCTTTTATTGTTAAAAAAGAGAGATCTAAAATGAAGGAATGTTACATCAATTTTAAGACATTAGGAAAAAAGAAAATTTAAATAAACCATGAGAAAACAGGAAGAAGAAATCAATAAAATAGAAAACAAACCAAAACAAGTAGAAAGGACAAATTAATCTGAATCGGCTTTCTGAAAAAGCCAGTAAAATGGATGAACCCTCACAAACCTAATTAAAGAAAACAGACCAAAACTAAGAAGATTTGAAAAGAGAAAAGAGACACAACCACAGATACAGGAAAGATGAAAATTATTACATGAAAACATCATGAGTAACTCTATGGCAAAACATTTTAAAATGTTTTGTCGTAAACATAAACTCTCAAAGCTGACCCAAGAAGAAGTAGCAAACTTGACTATGTCAACTACCGTAGAAGAGAATGGAAAGATCTTTCCAGACCTACCATTTAAAAATGCAGCAGGACAAGACCATATCATTGCTTATGGTATGGTTCATGGCCAAACTCATCAGTGTTGAAGGAGAGGAGATAAAAAGGGAAGGGGGAGACGGTGAGGTCAAAGGGAGAGGAGATACGAAGATTGGGGGAGGGGCCATTAGGAGGAAGGAAGTGGGTGTGATGTCCTCCACTAAAGCCTTCCCCTCCCCATACATTTCTGCTGTCTTGAATGGTTTCAAATTTATGTTCAACATAGGTACTACCATTTGTACAACCAAGAGCTATCAGTAATTTGGGGGAAAGTGTAGAAAACAGTGGTAGCTGGGGTCCCAAAGTTTTATTTCTCTTGAGTGGCTGCCTCCTATAACTTCATGTTATTAGTGTGAATCTGTACATCCAGGGTTCCTATGCCCACTCCTTCAGTGGGTCAGTGAGATGGGAAGCCCTGGTAAGGGTGAGATAAGATCACTCCAAGACACTTTGGGCTACCTACTTCAGAGGCCATCTGGGCATCTCTCCTTGGCTTCTGGGCAGGGTTATCGGCATTGTGCAGGCTTTTCTTAGAGTGGTGGGGATTTTTCACTTCTGCCCCATCCTTATCCGTGCCCATGGAAGGGATGCAATCTCTGTTCACCAGCCAGACCTAATGAGTTTTGTTCAGCCTCCAGGAGGAGTTCCTCTTGATACATTTGGGAAATACCATCAATTTTATTCCTCTTAGCCCACAAAGATGGTTTTAAAACATTTCATCACTCATATATGATTTCTCTTGGCAAGCTAACTCAGTGATTAACAACACTTCAGTCAGGCAGTTCTTTCTTATTACAAAGTAGGAAATAATTTGATTTTCTATTTTCTACATAAATATCTGATCATATTGGTCATAGTGTGGAATAGAGAATTTCTGGGACCCTGTGGTTTTTTCAGACTTGCTGGACATGTTTTTTCCTTTTTCTGAATAGCTTAGCCTTTATCCACTTGTCTTCGAGTGGGTTTGGCAGTTTGTAATACAGTTAAATTTTAATTCCTATCAGGGGCTAAAATGCGAACATGAGGGGGGAAAAACCCCAGATACCTGTGACCAGTGGTACCTTGTAAATGACAAATTATGAAGTGGGTGGGAAGAGAAGGGACAATCTTGTCCAAGTGAACTGAAAGATTTTTTCATATTTAAATAGTGTCACTTTCCTGAAAATCCAATAAAAAGCATGGCTAAAGGACCATTCCCATTCAGTCCCAGTGCTTTGGATGGGGATTAATGGAGAAGGGAAGGGCTTTTCTAGCGCAAGCAGGCCACAATGAATCAATAAGGTTTCTGGTTTGGTTACCTTTGTTAGGATATGTTGGGGATCTCTCCTCCATTTTGGGTAATTGAGCCCCCTCTGGAAGCCTGGCAAGGAACTGAAGTCCCTGTCCTCCGTTATAAAAGGGACTCATGTAGCACAGAATGGTGGGACCACATGAACCTCACACACCCTTCCAGCCCTGAGAGTATATGAACCTCCCTGCTCCTCTTGCCTGGGAACATCTATGATCTGGTTAAACAAGCCAAGTTCATCAATTAATCACCTTCCTAAAAGACTAAATAATGTTTTTGTTATAAGTCAATGGCATTTAAAACACACTCCTTATTTATAACTCCAGCAAGCCTGTTACTAACGTCCTCTAATGTCCTATGAAGGAAAGTTATGGAGATTTAGGCAGAGAGAGAGAGAGAGGAAATCAGCTCCTGGGAAAGAGAGTTATAAGTTTGTTTGGGCCCACACAGGCTTAAGGCAAGACAAGAAGTGCTGCAATTGATTGACCAGAGTTGAGACCACAGGGGACAGACAGAGAGAGCAGACACCAGCTTCAGGCAAAGGGGCCTTGGCTAGTCACCACTGGGGGACTTCTCTTCTTCACTACTTTTCACTGTCAGGAAGTAGATACGATTGGCCTCTGGGTAAGTGACTTGGCTGAGCGGGAGCTTGTAGATGGCAGGGTTGTTGGTCGTCAGGAGCAGGAAGATGATGGTGGAGAAGCAGAAGGGCCAAGTGCCTGGTGGCACGCCAACCTGAAGATAAAAGCATAGGGGCCTGAGGAATGTTCCTAGGCCCCTGTCTGGAGCCAGGGGCCCTGGTGGAGAAGAGTGTGGAAAGGGTTGAGGATGGGGACTCTCTGCCAGGGAAGGCATTGGTGTTTCTGGACTCATAATGACAGAGTAGCTGGTCAGGAAATTTGAGATATTGGTACTTTTGGGCACAATCAGAATCTTTTAATGATGGAGCTGAATATTAGCCTAGGGATGGTCTTCTGCATTCAGCCATACACCAGTACCTCCATCTGTTCATTCATGTTTTCCACTGCTGGTTACATCACTCTCTCTTTCACACACACACACACACACACACACACACACACACACACACACACACACCAACCAGAGGCAGTGTACACACATGCCAGGCATTTTCTGGACAAACCCTGGATAAAACTTGACGGAGGCGTTGTGTGGACACCAGCTACTATAAGCCACTTGGATTCTTCCAAGAGTCTCCAAGTGTTCTGAGGCCCTGGCCAGGGAAGACACTTTAGGGAGGGGTTCAGGAGAGCCTGCACTTACCACCGACATTATGTTGGAGAGGGCTGCTCCTGTGTACGCACAGAAGAGGGCTGTGGAGGAACAAGGACCATCAGAGACTCTGCTTCCCCCAGCCTGCCCCTGCCTCCCAGCCACTTGCTCAGACCTAGAGCAGTGGTCCCACCCTCTCTCCCACAATATCCCACAATCTTCGTCCATATGACAGTCTTATTGATTATCTGTGTAATTACTTCTCCTCTGCTAGAGCGTGGCTTCATGGGGACAGGTTTCTTATGTGTCTTTGTCACCATTGTATCTTTTGTGCCTAGTCTAGGGTCTGGCGTTTAGTGGTTCTCAGCACATAGTTGTTGAATGAAGAGTTATAGAGAGCAGGGATGCTGTCAATAGCACACGAGAAAATGCATGTGTGATTTCCTTGCAAACTTTAGAACACTGTGTAAATATAATGGAAGTAATAATGGCCTTTACCCCCTTTGATAGAAAAGGAACTTCTAATCCACCTGTTAAATGCAGCACTGGTGTTAGGGCCCAAGCTCCTGGTCCTTCTACCACTGATTCTCTACTTATCAGTGGTCACCGTGGGTTTCACATAACCAAGAAGAGAGAAGAATAGCCAGAGTGGCTTGGCTGTCAGCTTTCTTGAATACCCACCACAGAAGAGGGCCAGCAGGTGGGTCTGCCAGGTGAGGGCGTAGAACATGCCTCCAATGGCGATGCAGGAAAGGACGCAGTTGTAGCTCAAGAGGCCCATGTAGATCGTCTCAAAAGGGGTGGCCACCGTCAGGGCTGTGGGACAACATGTGGTTTTTCTGGACGGTTCTGGGTCACAGCATAAAGGCCACCCTGTGGCTGGCACCAGGTCTCAGGATGGCAGGCCTGACACTGCTCCTGTCATTCACTCCACGGCCCATGCCCTACATGTCAGATGAGCCTCCACGAATGATATCTAGTCTTAGGAAACCAACGCTGATAAGGGAGCAGTGGTTTTCATACTGTTTTCTGAAGCCAAAGGCTTAACACTCAGGTATGTCTACTTCTGGGGTAGGGAAAATCAAGGAGGTGGGGCTCCAGCCCTTCTCTATGCCTTTGACCAGAGCAGCTGCATTTTTAGCAAGGAGGATGTCACTTCAAAAATGGTTCAGAAAATTATGTATATACACATATAGACAAGTATAGATAAATATAGCCGTGTTACAATAAAAGGGATGAGATGTTAATAATAGGTGAATTTTGGTCAAGAGTTTATGGGTGTGTTTTGTATATTTTTGTGATTTTTTTTGATGTTTGAAATTATTTACAAATTAAAAAATGTTAAAAGTGCTGCTTCCAAAAAGTATTTAAAAACATTGGAATAAGTCAACAGACTCCTACTCCCAAATCCCTCCACCCCAATTTCTAACTCTACTATTAGCCTATACATACATAAATGTGTGTATATACATACATGTATATGTATTAAATTACATTTGTCAACTGGCAATCTAATTTTTCAGAAAACATTTCCCTTTTTTTGTTAGTTGCTGTCAAGCCAATTCCAACTCATGGCGACCCCAAGTGAGTCCCTGGGTAGTGCAATAGTTTAAGTGCTAACTCCTAACTGAAGTGTTGGCAGTTCAAACCTACCCAGAATTATCTTGGAAGTAAGGCTTGGCCATCTAATTCTGAAAGGTTACAGCCTTGAAAACCATACGGAGTGCAGTTCTACTCTGCACACTTGAGGTTGCCATGTTTTCCTTTTAGCTTACTCAAAATTTCAGCATGCTGGGTCATTTATACCCCTGCTTGGTCTGTTACTGCTTCCCATCTCCTCCCATGGTACCGTTCTCCTCTTGCCCCTCAGCACCCAGGAGCCCCATTTACAGGCTGACTGGGTCTTCAGCCCCCACATGTCTCTCCCTCCACATGTCTGGCTACTGCAATCTGCTCCCTTTGAGACTTCAGAAAGGGAAAAATAAACCCCTACCCCTGACAGTGCCTTAAGACCCCAGTGAAGAACCTTAAGTCCAGAGTGTTTGCCATGCTCACAGGAGAAATAATCACAGGAAAAGCATCCCAGGACCTCCCTGCAGAGTGTGGGCCATGTCCTACCTGCTAGCATCCCCACAATTGAGCCAATGGCCGCATGCAAGCAGATGAGGGGTGAGGAGATGAACAGAGCCACCAGGAACACGCCGCCTGTCCAGGGATTGTCACAGCCGTACACCTGGCCGACCCCGATGGGGATGGCTTGTAACAGCTGCAAAGTCAACAGGGTCCAGGTCACT
Source organism: Loxodonta africana (assembly GCF_030014295.1). Lineage (NCBI taxonomy): Eukaryota > Metazoa > Chordata > Mammalia > Proboscidea > Elephantidae > Loxodonta > Loxodonta africana. Next base: position 61,539,184 of record NC_087352.1, read on the forward strand.
CAAGTGTGGGCTGATGTGCCAGGCAAGACTGAGCCACTCCTAAGGGAGCAATGGGGTGGAACGGGAGGCTGACTGTGCCCTTCAGAGTGTGAGAGAACATGGGAAGGCAAGAACTGGAACAAACAGTGCCTCACTCCACAACCTAGCAGGCATCTGAGCATCCCTTGGGCAAGGCAGGCAGACCCCTGACACAGGGGCTGGGCACTAACACTTCTGAGGAGCACAGGTTTCTGCTTGGAGAGTGGAAGCTCTGAGGGCATCAGAGAGTCTAGGGGACCAAGACTGCCACTGGAGGTATCAGGGCACTGAGGGATTTTCTCTAGACATTCTGCAAGCCTAAAAATACTCTAGGAATATTGGGGATATTCTAGGAAATGTTCTTGGAAATATTGTAGGCCATTTTGATGGATGATTTCCCCAAAGGTTACACAGTTTGTTGGTGGCCAAGACCTGGCTAGAGCCTCTGACCTTGACTCCTAGTTTAAGGCTCTTTACCACTCTCATCATCTCTCCATCAAGACACCATTGATGAATCCTCTTTGGTGGCTGCTGTGTATTCGGTGCTACCCTGGGATCTGTGGGTTCCCAGGAGAAGTAGATGGCATTTCCCCTGCTCTCAAGGAGCCCTTAGCATTAAGAAAAGGTAGTGTGTGGGGCATCCAGAGAACAGCAGGAAGCCCAAATATCCCAGAACCTGAGTATGACTTGGTGGTGTTGGAATTTGAGATGATTGATTCGGCAGTGAGAGTCCCTGGGTGGGGCAAATGGTTAAAGCCTTTGCCTGCTAACTGAAAGGTTGGAGGTTCAAGTTCACTCAGACGTGCTTTAGAAGAAAGGTCTGGTGATCTACTTCCACAAAATTAGCCATTGAAAACCCTATGGAGCACAGTGCTACTCTGCCATGATTCGGAATTGACTCAACAGCAACTGGCTTGTTTGGCAGGAACGTCAGATGGCCTTTCTCTGCCCAGGCTGACTCATCCACATTTTGGCAGTCCTTTTAGGGCAGGAAAGGGGGGAATATGGCAAGGTAGGGAGGGCACTGGTCTGTGATTCCAGGGCTCCAGCTTCATTGTGTGATCATGGGCATGTCACTCCCTCATTCTGGGCTTTCTTGTCCCCGTCTGTAACATGTGAAGGCTGGCCGAGCGGATGATCCTTCCAGCTTTAGAATCCTATAATTCTTTTCTCCATTACCAAGCCATATGACCTCTTTGAGGACAGGGACCCTTTGGGCTGGGTACATAATAGGTGCTTACTAGATACGCAGTGACTGTGATTAGTTTGGTGATTCCCAAACTTTGCTGCACATTGGGATCACTTCCAAAAAAAAAAAAAAAAACCTGCCGATGCCAAGTTCCCCCCTAGACATTCTAATTTAATTGGCCTGGGGGGATAGGACCCAGGCATTGGGTGATCCTCAAGTGCAACAGAATTTGGGGACTAATGGGTTAGTAACGGAGTCTCTTGGTGGCACGTACAGTTAAGCACTTGGCTACTAACTGAAAGGTTTGCAGTTTCAGACCACCCAGACGCTCCTTGGAAGAAAGTCTTGGTGACCTACTTCGGAAAAATCAGCCATGAAAACCCTGTGAAGCATCGGGCTCTACTCTGACACACGTGGTGTTGCCACGAGTAGAGGTCAACTCCACTGCATCTGTTTTGTTTTTGTTTTTTGCATTAGTTACAGATAATCTACTGTGGAAGCTGGGAGCTGATTGCATTTCTCCCTTTGGATAAAATTTTGTACTTTTTAACAACTTGATTTGATTCTGGAATCAGTCTGATTTCTTTATGGAATAAGTGTCTGAGGAGTCCCAGGGAGCTTTTAAGCTTTGCCCACCCTTGTCTCCTAATGAGTGGCGTTTTAATAGCCAAACACTGTCTGGATCAGAGCCTACAGACTTGTCATGGTGCCCAGTCTTATTCATCCCTGTGTCCACCCCAGGACCTGAGTGGTGGCTCTGAAAACAGACTGGAGAACTCAGCTTAAGTGTGGGGAACAGGCTGGAAATCTACTCAGTAAACATCCCATGACCACCTACAACTTCCCAATGTCTGAGGAATGCTGGATGCTGAGGGGAATCCAACTTCCACTCTTCAATCAGGGAACACAAGTTTTAAGCTCAAACAGTCAAGAATGAGAGGAATGAGGGAACGAGTTGCCTTGGAATGGAGCCTGGGCTTAGAGGGAAGTGTCCTCAGCTGGGATCCATATTTTAGCCTGGTGAACTGTGGAACCAGGGCCCCTTGTCCTCCCTCCACGCTGTTGTCGAGGTCACAGATGACATGCTGGTGTGAAGGGCAGTCAGGTGTGTGGTGGAAATTTACTTAACACTGACCTCCTCCAAACTGATAAATTCTTATCTATCAACAACAAGATGGTTAAACAAAAAGGAAGTCATTGCCCCATTGTTTTAAGGAGAAAGAGGGAAACGGCATTGGTTCTTCAAAACTTGGACCCAAATGGTATGGAAGAGAAGAAGCCAGTGGTCAGAGTGGTGGTATGGTGGGGAGTTAAGATGATGAACTTGGGCCTCTGGGTATCTGAGCTTGGGTCCTGGCTCTACCACTTTCTAACTGCTTATGTTGAAGATGAACCAAAGAGGCATCTCTTCCCTGTGACCCACATGACTCTGGTCCTCTTAGCGCTGGGCTGTGCAGCCTAACCGTCCTGATGGGGGCTCGGTGGGCCTTTTTTTCTGGTAATGCCACATATTCCCGTTGTTGTCACTTGGACAGTGCTTCATGGGTAGAGATCAGGGACAGTGAGGCCAGTGCACCCAAAGACAGCTTGCCTGATTGCCAGGAGGCCAGGTCATTGATGATTCTTTCATAGTTTGAGCTTTCAAAGTTCTTGTTCTGGCTGTTTTACATGTGAAAGGGCTGTGGTTGTTGTGTGCAGTGGAGTTGATTCCAATTCATAGCGACCCTATAGGAAAGAGTAGAACAGCTCCATAGGGTTTCCTAGGCTGTAATCTTTATGGGAGCAGGCTGCCACATCTTCCTCCCATGGAGCAGAGCAGCTGGTGGGTTCAAAACGCTGACCTTTTGGTTAGCAGCCGAGCACTTAACCAGTGCGCCACCAGGGCTTTCCCTTTAAGTGCAGAGCTGACTTTGCCATTTTAGGTGGATTTAGGTGCTAACACTGCCTCTGATCCTACCCCAGTCCCAAGCCCAGACAAAACTTTAAAAAGGTCTTGCATTGTTTGCAGCAGCTTTTGCCAATAGAGGCAGGGAGACATTTTTTTTTTTTTAAATAGGTTTAGCAGAATGTGGCTGTCCCTGGAGGTTGCACCTTGCTGTGCCCACCCGAGGACCTGAGCAGTGGCTCTGGATCTGAGCACCCCAGTAGCAGAGCACCGGCAAGGTAAGCCCACATAGTGAACGGGCACAGCCTGCATGGTGAGGTCTTGGAAATCAGATCACACAAATAACATTTGAGGACGTGGGTTATGTCTTCCAATGTCCAAAAGACTATCGTGGAAGCAATATTCTAAATTATTCTAGAAAGCAGAGCTAGAACCAGTGGGTGAAAGTAAAGAGAGACAGATTTCAGAGTGTTATGAATTGAGTTGCATCCCCCCAAATGTGTGTCAACTTGACTGGGCTATGTTTCCCAGTTTTGTGTGACTGTCTACCATTTTGTCACCAGATGTGATTTCCCTATGTGTTGTAAATCCTACCTCTATTTTGTTAATGAGGCAGGATTAGAGGCGGTTATGTTAATAAGGAAGGACTCAATCTATAAGATTAGGCTGTATCTTGAGTCAATCTCTTTTGAGATATAAAAGAGAGACGTGAGAAGAGAGATGGTGGAAATTCATACCACCAAGACACAAGAGCCAAGACAACAGTACATTCTTTGGACCCGGAGTCCCTGTGCAGAGAAGCTCCTAGATCAGGGGAAAATTGATGACAAGGACCTTTCCCCAGAGCTGACAGAGAGAGAAAGCTTTCCCTTGGAGCTGGCAACCTCAATTCAGACTTCTAGCCAGCCTCCTAGGCTGTGAAAGAATAAATTTCTATTTGTTAAAGCCATCCACTTGTAGCTTTTCTGTTATAGCAGCACTAGATAACTCAGGCACAGAGGAATGTAAAGAAGAATATGCCAACACTTACAGGAACCTAATGATGGGTGGACTGCATTTTGAAGCAGCAGGCGTTGCCTTACTGCATTTGTTCAAGCTTGGATCCCACAGCGGGGTTAACTGGATTTTAAGCACAGGTACTAGCTGTAGTTTGACCTTGCCAACTTACCCTCTCTGTGCCTTAGTTTTCTCATCTGTAAGATGGAATAACAATAGTACCTGCAATACTCGGTTATTATGAAGGTTAAATGAGTTAATATGTTAAGTGCTTGGGGCAGTGCCTGATACCTAGTAAGTTTGTAATAGTTTTGGTGCTAGGTATCTGTATGTATGTTAACCAGGGCAAATTGTAGAATTCTATATATTTAATCTTATGTTAGATTTTTATTACTTGCCTTTGTCTTCGATGTCTACAAGTCAGCAGTGATAGTAGGATACAAAGGAGGGTTTCTCAAACTTGGCACTATTGACATTTTAGGGTGGATAATTCCTTGCTTTAGGGGCTGTCCTATGCATTGTTAGGTGTTTAGCAGCATCTCTGACCTCTACTGACAGGATTCCAGTATTAGCTCCCCCAGCTTTTGTATTAATCAAAAATGTCTCCGGACATTGCCTAATGTCCCCTGGGGGGCAAAGTCCCCTGGTTGAGAAGCACTGATACAGTAAGTACATGAAAACTCACCCTCTGTCTTCCATTGGTAGTGCCTTTTAAAATTTTAATTTTAAACATTTATTTTAGTCTCTGGTCCCTTTGTCAAACTATCCATCTTATCTAATATTTTCCCCTCAGCTTCCACCATTCTAAATTGTCAAGTTGACACTTATTTGTTCATTTGTTTATTATTTGTTTCTACATGTAGAGTGTAAGCTTCATGAGGGTAAGGATGTTGTCTGTCTTCTTCCTGTGTATTCACAGTATCTGAAAAGTGCCCAGCACATATTAGGAGTCCAATAAGGGTTTGTTGTATGAATGTATGGATGTGGTAGCAGCCCTTTCCTGTCTGCCTCTGGCCTAGAGCCCATCATGGGGTGGAGATGCATCTAGAGAAAATGTGAGCATGGGTAATCCACGAATAAGTTAGTCAGGTCTGTGGCAGGATCAGGGGTCCCAACCCTTCTGCCACTGGGTAACTTACCAATGGCATTTCAATCTCTGTCCAGGTGATGTTGGGCACTGAAGACACGGGTTTCACCAGTGTTGTGGGGAAGAAGAGGTTGTAGTGACCTGTGGCTGCCAGGTACAGGGTCACCGCAATGTTAAAGGGCAGTGTGAAGACAGGGAGGTCCCACTTGCTGAAGATGGAATTCAAGGCACTGGAAATAACTGGGCTAAAGACGGAAGAGACATAGAGTTAATCATATCTTTAGGTTTCCACTATCTCATCATCTCTGGCCAGTGTACCATCCATTGTACCCTCTCCTTAGCACAAGGATTCCTGGCTCCTTTGAGACTCTAGTGGTCCTTTGGTCTGGGGTTGGGAATAATATGCTCAATGTAAGCAATTGTTTCAGTCATCTGAAGCTTACTTCTTTGAGAAACAAATTTTAAAAGTATTGTGACCTGTTTCGAATAGAAAAAAAAAAAATTCCTGTTTCTTAAACCATAAAAACTAAACAAAATATAATCTTTTCTTATTGGTGCTAGGCCTGGTCTGTGACACCATTTTAGAAGTCTGACCTTCTGGGAGGAGTCTTCTATGTACTTAGGTAAGCAAAGGCCTGGATTCAGCACAGATACATTGAGACACTCTAGAAACTGCCAGGTGAAAATGAAACCTTCAGTTTGGATTTTGGAAACAGAGCTGGGTGCGAACCCTAACTCCTACACTTTAGGCTGAGCAAACAACCTTAGGTAGTTAATTTCCTTTAGCTCTGGTTTCCTCCGGAAGGGACCAGCCACTCTAGCCTTACACCCCATGTCTCCCACCTTTAGTGAGTTGCTGGACAAAACAAGAAATCACATAATTATGTTGATGGGCTTGTTCTTAATTAATGACCATGAATCTTAAATGGGCATTCAAGACTTCCTAAAAGTTCTGTTACACACCCCTAAAAAATTAACTCTCCAACTTGCTGAGACAATTATTTCACGTTTTCTCTTTTCTCCTCAAATCTTCACTATCTGTGTCCCTTTAGTCTCAGCTAACCACCTTGATTACTTCATTAAGAAAATACATGTCATGGGAACAGAAATGCTTCACTTTCCCAATCACGAAACCCACACCCTCCCTGATTTATGCACACAAACTCTGCCTCCCGGTCTGTTTCATATAATGGAAGAAGTGGCCCTACTCTTTTGTTAAGCTGATTCTTCTCCTAGTACTCTGAATCCAATTGTCTCAAGGACTTCAGACCTGAAATTCTCTCCTCTCTCTCCTGTAGCTCTCTCCCTCTCCTCTGGATCACTCTCATCAGTATACAACAGGCTCTAGTATATTCTACCTATAAAAAACATTCCCTTTTAACCTATGTCTCCTCCAGCTTTTGTTCCATTTCTCTGTTCTCCTCACAGGAATACTCCTCAAAAGTGTTGTCTGTCTTTGCTATTCCCAATCACTCCCCACCCTTTTTTTCCTAAACCCAGCCCAATCAGGCCCATGTCTTCACCATGCTGTGGAAATGACTCTTGTCCAGTTTACTGAAGACATCTGTCTTGCCAAATGCAATGGTCAATTCCCTGTCCCCTTCATTTTATAGTTGAACCTTCCTAAAGTATTGAAACAGTTTCTTTCTAGGTAGTCATGACACTGGGCTCTCTAATTTTCTTCTTGCCTCTCCACCTGTTCCTTCTTAAGTCCCCTTCCATGTTCCTTACCCTCTTCTGCCAGACATCTAAATGTTGGAAGACTCTAGGGCTCTATCTTTGGTCTTCTCTTTTTTATCTTCTCTTTCTGAGTGATATCCTTTAGTCACTTGGAAGAAATACCTTCTATGTGTTTCCGCCTTACAAATCTTGATCATATTACTAAGTTCCGAATTTGTACATCCAATTACTACCTCAATAGCTCTACTTGGAAGTCTAAAATTTAATTTATCCAAACAGAACTCTTGATTTGCACTCCCTTGCCTCCACCAACCTGTTTCTCTCAATCTTCACCACCAACCCAGCTGCTCAGGAAAATCCTAGGAGTACATTGAATCTTCTTTCGTCTTCCCCCCTCATACTTCACAGCCTCACTACAAGTCCTGTTGCCTCTACTCTCAATCCAACCAATTCTCACCACCTTCATGGATATCACCCTAGTTCACACCATCTCTCTGCTGATTATTACAGCAGATTCCTAACTGTGCTTCCCACAGCCACCCTGGCTCCGGTTAAAATCCATTCTCCACACTGCAAGCAGAGTGAGTTGTTTAATGAAACCATATTTCATCACTCCCTTGCTTAAAACTCTTTAACTGCTTCCTACCACAGCTGTAATAAAGTAAAAAGACTTACTGGCTCTACGAGGCGGACAGGAACCGGCTCTCGCCTATTCCCTGACCTCACCTCCTACCCCTCTTCCTTCATTCTTTGGGCCTCTCTGGTCTTGCTTCTGTTTCTTGAACACATCACACATCCCCCGTTGGGATCTTTGCATATGCTCCTTCTTCCGCCCCAACACCCTCCACCCAGATCCTCACATGGCAGGTACCTTCTTATCATTTAGGTGACTGCTCAAATAGACCCTCTGCAAAGAGACCTTCTCTGACCACTCATTTCTGGAATCACTCTCTGTCCCATTTGTCCTATTTTGCTTTCCTCAAAGCATTTATTGCATCTTGAAATTTTCTTTTTTATTAGTTGGTCTATGAGTTTATTGTTATTTTGCCAAGAAGAATGTAAGCTCCATAGAATAGAGAACGTCCCTTGTTCACAGCAATCCCCAGTGCCTAGAATGCACACAGTAGGTGCTCAACAAATATTTGTGGGATATACCTGGAAAAAGGAACTATTAATACCTACTGTATGATTGAATTTCAAGAACCACGTGAATGGATCAATGAATGTACTGAATTAGAAGTGAAGCGCTTAGCCCAGAGTAGGGGTGTTCAATGTTTTCTTGTCTTTTAAACTGGAATTGGGGAGTGGGGAGTACTGAAGACAAACTACCACCTAGTGCAGTATGGCTGAGGGGCTGTGCAAAGGGGATTAATCTATATAGTTAAAAACCAAATATATGCAAATGAAGACGAGTTCTCTTGCTCTTCACACAGGGGTATGTGGGAGGCATTAAGGAACTCTCCACTTAAATGATGGCTTTAGCTTTTTGTCCCAACTGATTAAGAAAGACAGAAACCCTATGAAGAAAAATAAATTGCCCAGAATGCTTAATGTAGTAATTTATTTGTAAGCACTACTAAAACGTAATGAAACAGTTTTTAAGCTGAATTAAACTAACTGGTTATAGTAACTCCAGAGTTTGAAACCACAGGAAGACATCTACTTCTTAGAGATGTTAAAAATAAATCACCATTCTGGGAGGCATAGAGCACAGGGTGGTATATTCATGCGAGGCCAGGGGTTGGGTGATGCGGATCCATCTCAGGCTTCCTGCCTGTGTAATGGCGGTTGTGCTACTGACACCCTTGGACCCTCTACAGAGCTGCTGCCAATTCCAATGGATGAAGGCCTAGCACATCCCTGCACTCAACTGCCTTACATCTTGACCTTTTTATTCTATTTGCAAAATGAGGTGATTGTATTGAAAGATCTCAACTGATACTTCAACTTCAAAGATTCTACACTGAAATGTAGAAATTCTTTTCCAAGAAAGCCCTCTGAGTCTACACAAAGGAGTTTTTAAATCTTGGCTAGGCCACGAAAGAGATGATTCCCATGTGGTCTGTTGTTTAACAGTATTGATTTGGGATTCAGGTGGCCAGCATTCAAAAACCTTTGCAGAGTATGACCTGGGGCAAGCTAGTTAACCTCTGCATGCCTCAATCTTCTCTTCTGTAAATTGGGGGCAATAATAGCTTGACTTTGCTTAGCACTGTGCCTGGCAGCTTTCCTAAAGGAAGTACTGGGTAAGTGTTAGCCTATATTATAAAGCCTATCGTTCAAGGAAATTTTAAGCACAACAAAAACAATATGGTCTTTTGCTGCCTTAAAGGGTCCCATTAGCCCATATTCAGAACGACCCCATTGTGTTGTAACTGAACTCATAGACTTTCACATTGTCTTGCTAGACAAACCAGCCCGAGTATGAAGATGCTGGGCTCCACAAGTGTGCAAGTCCCTGCCCAGTTTAAGACACAAGCACCTCAGGGCCCTGTGGATCTGTGAGCAGAAAGAATGAGACACCTCACCAGGCCATGGCTGTGAAGGTCACAGGGAGCAGCAGCCACCAGTAGTAGTCCCTCTTCTCGGAGAACACAGCCATCAGCAGCCCCACCAGCACCCCATTGTACCCGTGGAGTCCAGAGGCGATGGTGGACCTGAGGAAACAGTCACTTTGCATGTGAATTTGATGATACTTATCAAGGCCAACGGAAACCCTGGTGGCATAGTAGTTAAGTGCTGCAGCTGCAAACCAAAGTGTCAGCAGTTCAAATCCACCAGGCGCTCCTTGGAAACTGTATGGGGCAGTTCTACCCTGTCCTATAGGGTCGCTATGAGTCGGAGTAGACTCTATGGCACTGGGTTTGGTTTGGTTTTGGTTATCAAGGCCAACTGGTACTTCGAGGATATGCTTAATTAAATGATTCCTTTAATAAAACCACATAGAAAAAAGTCAGCTCGCTCCATGAATATTGGGCAGCCTCATAGCTGCTAGCACCTTTCTAGATGACACACAAACACACAGACACATACCTTGATTATCTTGTGTACATGTAAAAAAAAAAGAATTGTATTAAAAAAACCTGAATCCATTGCCGTCAAGTCGATTCCGACTCATAGCGACCCTATAGGACAGAGTAGAACTGAACCATAGTGTTTCCAAGGAGCAGCTGGTGGATTCGAACTGCCGACATTTTGGTTAGCAGCCAAGCTCTTAACTACTGCACCACTAAGGTTCCAAAATTAGTATAACCAAAACAAAAAAACCCAAACCCGTTGCCGTTGAGTTGATTCCAACTCACAGCGACCCTGTAGGACAGAGTAGAACTGCCCCATAGAGTTTCTAAGGAGTGGCTGGTGGATTCGAACTGTTGACCTTTTGGTTAGCAGCTGTGGCACTTAACTATTACACTGCCAGGTTTCCAAAATTAGTATACCAAGCTTGAAAAAAATTCCTGGTGAGGGGATGGTGCAGTTGGCAAAAGAAAAAAAAAAAAAACTATAACACTTTATTTGCATAAAAATACGGTAACTAGAATTACACTCTTCTGTCTTATTTATGGCTAAGCTTTCCTCTGCCGCTCAGAGGAGCCTCAGACTGTTAGGTGTAGAAGGAAATCTGCAGTGACTATTTGATTGGCTTGGTCAAGTTTACCAGCAGATATGGTGGGGAGGAAAATCAGAGAATCAGACTGCTAGAGCAGAAAGGGACGCAGGTGCATCTAAGCTGAACTGTCTGTCTCACAGATGAGGACACTGCGGCCGAAAGGGGAAGTGCTTGTCTAAGGTCACACAGCAAACAGGGCAGTAAGCTGGACAGAGCTCATGCCTGGTGGGTTTTGGTAACCAGTGATAAGAGAAAGCAATAAGCTACAAGTTGATCCTGTCAGGGGCCATTTCTGTACCAGCTGCCCATGAGATCATAGGTAAATGGAAGCCAAGAAGAAGGAACCCACAGGTTGAAACAAAGAACACAAAATCGTGGCTGGAGCCTGTTTCTCATCTCACCAGACCTGCCCCAAAAGAATTCAGCCTCTTATTCATCTGACTTCAAATGACCTCCTGTTTGCTAAAATCACAGTGACCCCACCGAAGCTGGTGGAGATGCCAGGAGCAGCTTCTCACTGGAGACAAGCCTGCCCATGCATTTGCCTCAGTGGACCTGGGAATGCCAGATGGGCCTGGAGGCAGTGTGACGTCGGTTACAACTCAACCAGCTGATTGCTCCTGAGACTCTGAGTTCACTAAGGAGCCTCTGGCCACCCTGCCAGCACTGATGCCACGACAGGAAGAGCTCTGCCCTTGGACATGAAAGACCCAGGTCACACTTCCGAGTCCTGCTAGTACCTGGCTGTAGCACCTCAGGTGAGCACTCTACCCCTTCCAGTCTTCTCTTCCACACTTGCAAAATGCAGACCCTATACCTTTCCTGTCTGCCAGGTAATAATGCATGACAGAATAATCGCTGTGAGGGATATGTTTCATACTATGACCCAATTTGTATGTTCTCTCTCTCATCAGTATAAGTAAAACAAAAATTTCACAAAGTAATAGACCCACAAACAGATTACAAAAACCAAACCAAATGTATTGCCATGAAGTCGATTCTGACTCTTAGCAACCCCATAGGACAGAATAGAACTGCCCCAAAGTGTTTTCAAGGAGCATCTGGTAGATTCGAACAGCCAACCTTTTGGTTAGCAGCCATAGCTCTTAACCACTGTGCCATCAGGGCTCCAACAAACAGATTGGTGACCCACAAATTGAAAAACACTAAGTATGGGATGAAGGAGCCCTGGTGGTGTAGTGGTTAAAGTACTCGACTGCTAACCAAAGGGTTGGCAGTTCAAACCCACCAGCTGCTCTGCAGGGAAAAGATGTGGCAGTCTGCTTCCATAAAGGTTTACAGCCTTGGAAATCCTATGGGGCAGTTCTACTCTGTCCTGTAGGGTCCCTGTGAGTCAGAATTGACTCCACGGCAATGGGTTAAGCTTGGGATAATCCAGTATTTCCCAAATTTGCTGGCCATCAGTAGTATCATGCAGTATACTGGTGATGGTTGCACAACTTGGCCGAGTGTAATTAATGTCAGTGAATTACACATGTAAAAAATGTGGACATGGCGAAAGTTTTGTTACTTATATATTTACCACAGTTAAAAAATGTTGAAATGATAGATTTTTTTACTTATGTATTTATCACAATAAAAATTATTGAAATAGAAAATGTTTTATTATATATGCTTGTATCACACATACACACATAACCTGTAAAAGACAAAACAAAACAGATTTCTGAGCCCAGATCCACTGAATCAGAATATCTATGGAGGGTGGGGGGTAGGTGAGCCTGAGGGGTGCCCCATGTGATTCTGACCATCAGGGAAGTTGGGGAGCCGTTGCAATAACAGATGGCAAAGTCTGAGGAAATGGTCAAGTTCCACAAAATGCTAGCTGTTGTTGCTGTTCGTCAGCTCTGCCTCTAGTGCCTGCCTCTAGCCAACACTGGCTCCTCTACCCCTGCTGGGCTGTGCCTCGAGTTTCTCCAGCTTATTGTCCTTCCTGTACCTGCTGTCCCCTCTTCCCTGCCCTCCTTTCCCCATAGCTGATGGCTCAATGGCTGTTCTCTCTAATCTCCCACTGGGACTGATTTACTGATGTCTGCCTTCTCTGAACTTTCAATTATGTATTGTTTTGTATTATTCCAAGACATCTCCCACCCATTAATCTTGACTCCCTCAACTAGATTGTGGCCTCCAGAAAGGTAGGACAGCTTTCAAAAAAGATAAGGAGGTTCTTCTGTCCTCACTTAGAAGGGGTGTTCAGAGCAGACCTTGCAGTCACACGGAGCCTGGCGCAGTCCCTTGCTGTAAGTACTAGGAGTAGTTTTGTTTTGTAAGGACTTCCCATGACTTGGTCAAAGTTGATACCCATGAGACTGGGCTGGCTAGGAGGATAAGGTTGGCTGATATTCAAGTAAACACCTCTCCAACTGTCTGCCCCGTGCATCTCACCAACCTCCCTGTAGAGAGGGGCTCACCTGTCCTGGCTCAAGACGAGGGCAGTTAAGGTTGAGACCATGACTCCCAGGCCCCCAGCAATTGTCCACCAGGGATTCTGGATCAGGAGTCCAATGAAAATGATGAGCCCGCTGAGAGGGTTGTTGACAAACATCACCTGAGCAGTACCCCTCAGGACCCAGTCTATGAACTGGAGGGCCAGGGACTTATCTGGAAGAGACAGACAGAGCCATCAGCAGGGTCCAGCCTGGGCCTCCCTGCTGGGCCACTGGCTGGAGTGAAAACCAAGGCAGACAGGGATGTACAAGCCTGGTAGGGTTGGTGGGGAGTGGTTGGCACTTAGCCTAAGTCCCGGAGTGGCCAAGCAATCAGCTGCAGGGGGTAGTAGTTTTTCCCATACAGATGGAGAACCCATGCTGAGATCAGTTTTAACACTGTTCCAGGCATTGACTTGTTTGGCAAAGAAGCCCCAGGAGCATTCCAAGGGAAATGCATGGGGGAGGGGTGGGGCGGGGAGTGCATAGTGCTGTATAACCCAGTTGAGGGCTGATATCTGGGCAGCGAAGAAAGTAGCCTGGAGGCAGAGAAAGGAAACTAGGAAAGAAACTGTTCAGACCAGCTGTGAAAATCAGTATGGAGTCAGGCCCAGGGGAAGCCAAGTACAGAAGAGGGGACATACGTTCTGCTTCATTCTCTACTTTGGTTTCCAGGACAACCTATCCAGGTGGAGGCAGGTGGGACTGGTTGAGTGGGGGGTGTTCGTTGCAGCATGTAGCTCAGGGAGGTGAGGAGTGGGAAGAAGTTAAAAGGAAAGAACCCAGAAACATTGGGAAGGGTGATGCCAATATTTCCTTGGTACATGGCACATAATAAACCACTACGGAACGAGTGAAGGGGCGACCATTCTGCTTGTTTGGGACATGGCTTGTATGTTGCTGGTGTGGTTGTACTGGATTCCATGTAGGAGTGAACAATTTGCAAAGAACTTAGCCCAGTGAAGGGTGTTTAGTTCTGAAACTATGGGAATGTTAAAACAAACAAAAAACCCAAACCTATTAGCAGCTGTAGCACTTAACTACTATGCTGCCAGGGTTTCCATGGGAATGTTAGGGCATGGTTAAGATCTTGGCTACTAACCAAAAGATCAGTCGTTTGAATCCACCAGCTGCTCCTTGAATACCCTATGGGACAGTTCTATTCTGTTCTGTAGGGTCACTATGAGTTGGAATTGGCTTGATAGCAATGGGAGTCAACCCGGGCTGTAGCTGTGCAGCCTAGGGGACCCTCACCATGGTGAGTGAGGGGGCAGCTTCCTCAGCGAGGCCAGAGGGACGGCTGTCTCGGTGGCCTGGCCCGGCTGCTCCCACCAGGTATTCACCTACCTTTCAGCCAGCTTCTGTACTCCTTCATATCGCCTGTGAGGTAGCCCACTGCCCGGAAGAGGCCGATGCCCCCACGACCTGCAAAGCCCCGATGGGCCACCCTGCTTTCTCTCCTTTTGCTTCTTTCATTTGACTTCTCAATTTTCACAATGTGGCTACCTTCATTGGATGGCCGAAGATCCTTTCAGGAGAAGCCATGACAAGATGTCAGATAAGATAGCTTTCAGGGAACAGGGGCATTAGAGGTGGGGGAGGGGGCCAATTTTTTGGATAAAGATAAAAGATCATGAAGTCAAAAGGCACAACACGTGCTCAACTAATGCTACACAGATTGCCCCACATGGGCCTGCTCTTCTAGGACTACTATTCACCCTACATTCAGGGTTTCTCAACTTTTTGTGCCATGAATTCCTTTGCTAGTTTGGTGATGCCCCTGGACTTCTTCCCAGAATAATATTTTTAAATGTATAAAATAAAAAGGATTACAAAGGAAACTGAGATGTAGTTACCAAAATATAAAAAGAATGTGATATACTTGTTCGTGTAGTAGATCCAATTATCATTATCATTATCATTTCAAAATACTGATGGGTGAATATACAGGGCCCCCTCACCCCAACTTAAGACAACTCTGTAGGCTCACCCCAGATCCAGAGTTCACACAGGATCGGTAAGGTCTTTTGTGACTGCATCACAGCCTGGTTTCTCCTGCTACCTTCACTCCTCTACCAGTGTTGATCCCAAGAGCACTTCCCGGTAAATTTCTTACACACAGATCTCCATCTCAACTTCTGCTTTCTGGAAAACCTGATCTCTGACAGTGGCATAAATCTCGTGTTCTGTTGAAATGACTGTTCATTGCCCATATTCATAATTGAAGGAAATGCTGAAGTTCATTGGAGGTTAGTGAAAATAAGGATCAATTATTTCCCCCATCCAGGTTCATACTTCCCTCAATTCTTTCTGTGGACCCCTTGGCCAGGAACCCATGTTCTAGAAGTATTCTGTCTAATACAGAGGCCAGTAGGAGATACAGCTGCTGAGCACTTGAAATATGGCTAGGCTGAGCTGAGATGTACTTTAAGTGGATTTTGAAGACTTAGTATGAAAAAAGAATGTAAAATATCTCAATGATATTTTATATCGATTACATATTAAAATAATATATGTAAGGCTAAATGAAATATATCATTAAAATTAATTTTATGTGTCTTTTTACATTTTTAATGTGGTTGCTAGAAAACTTAAACTCATACATGTGGTTCACATTATATTTCTACGGGACACTACCAATGTAGAGATTTTCCTGGCCTTTTTCTTGCAGCAAAACTTAACAGTTCTGAGGACATCAGTGAAAATGGTGGTATAAGGACCTTCAAAATTATTTCCTCCATAAATGTAACAAGAACACTGGCAGAAATTGTGCCTGAGTTGGTGGATAAGTTTGGACAAACAACAGGCTAATCAAAAAGCTTAAAAGGAAAAGCTGCCGACGCGCCTAAGCAGTGATTAGAAGGAAATTTAGAAGATCTCAAATCAATACCTTAATCTTCGATTTTAAGAAACTAAAAAAAGAAGAGCTAACTAAACTCAAAGCAAGCACAAAAAACAAAACCCGTTGGCATGAAGTCAATTCTGACCCATGGTGACCGACCCCATGTCTTACAGGGTAGAACTGCTCCATAGAGTTTTCTTGGCCGTAATATTTATGGAAGCAGATCTCCAGGCCTTTCTCCTGTGGTGCTGCTGGGTAGGTTTGAACAGTCAACCTTTAGGTTAGTATTTGAATGCAAACTGTCTGGGCCAACAAGGGGACCTCAAGCAAGCAGAAGGAAGGGAGTAACAAAGATTGAGGAAAATAAATGTAACAGAGAATAGAAATGCAATTTTAAAAAATCAACAAAATCAAAAGTTGTTTTTTTGTAAAGATCAACCAAATTGACAAATCTTTAACTAGAGAAACAAAACAAAAAAAAAAAAAAAAAAGAGAAGATTCAACCAAAATCCAGAATGAAAGAGGGACATTACTATTACCTTACAAATATAAGGAAAACCTTGTGGTGTAGTGGTTAAGTGCTACAGCTGCTAACCAAGAGGTCAGTGGTTGAATCTACCAGGCGCTCCTTGGAAACTCTGAGGGGCAGTTCTGCTCTGTCCTATAGGGTCACTATGAGTCAGAATCGACTTGATGGCAATGGGTTTACAAATATAAAGAGGATTGTAAGAGATACTACGGACAATTGTATGATAAGCAATTAGAGAACCTACGTGAAATAGAAAAATTCCTAAAAAGACACAAACTACCAAAATTATTCAAAAATAAATAGAAAATCTTAATAGACCTATAACAATTAAGAGACTGAATTAGTTAAAAAAAAAAAAGAAAAAAGGGACCTTCCCACAAAGAAAATCCCAGGCCTAGATGGCTTCACTGGTAAATGCTACAAAATATATAAAGAAGAATTAACACCAGTCCTTTACAAACTCTTCCAAAAAAACAAACGAGGAGGAAACACTTACCAACTCATTCTATGATGCTAGTATTACCCTGATACAAAAACCAAAGACATCACAAGAAAAGAAAGCTATAGACCAATATCCTTTATGAATATAAATAAAAAATCCTTAATAAAATACTCTAAAACCAAATGTAGTAATATAGAAAAAAGATTGCATACTACGACCATGTGGGATTTATTTCACGAATTCAAGATTGGTTCAATGTATGAAAATCAATCAGTGTAATATTCCATATGAAGAGAATAAAGGAAAAAACACACAGGATCTCCTTACGTGCAGAAAAAGCATTTGAAAAAATTTAATACCCTTTCCTGAAAAAACCACCCAAGAAATTTGGAATAGAATGGAACTCCCTCAACCTGATAAAGGTGTCTATGAAAAACCCACTACTAATGTCATTCTTATATTAGTGAAAGGCTAAAAGCTTTCCTCCTACGACTAGAAGTAAGACAAGGATGTCTGGTCTTATCGCTTCCATTCAACATTGTACTGGAAATTCTAGCCAGGATAATTAGGCAAGAAAAAGAGACAGAATCATCCAAACTGGGAAGAAAGAAGCTATGTATCTCTATTTGCAGATGACACAAACTTTTATATAGAAACTCCTATGAAATCTACAAAAAACTATTAAAGAAAATAGACAAGTTCAACAAGGTTGCAGGATATAAGATCAATATACAAAATAAATTTTATTTCTACACACTAGCAATGAACAATCCAAAAATAAAATTAAGAAAACATTTTCAATTACAATAGTATCAAAAAGCATAAAATACCTAGGAATAAATTTAACAAAATAAGTGTAAGGCTTATACATCAAAAACTATTGAAACATTGTTGAAAGGAGTGAAAGACCTAAATAAATGACAAGACATGCTGTGTTCATAAATTGGAAGATTTAATATTCTTAATTTTGATCTATGGATTCAGTGCAATCCCTATCAAAATCTCAATTGCCTTTTTGTTTTTTGCAGAAATGAACAAGCAGCTCCTAAAATTCATATGAAAATGCAAGGGGCTAAGAACAGACAAAATCTTGAAAGAAAAACAAAGTTGGAGGATTCACATTTCCTGATCTCAAAGTTTATCACAATGCTACAGTACTCAAGGCTGTGTGGTACTAGTATAAGGATAGACATAAATTAATAGAATAAAATTGAGAGTTTAGAATTAAGCCTTTACATTTATGGCCAGTTGATATTTGATATGGGTGCTGAGACAAATCAATGGGTAAAGAATAGTGTTTTAACAAACAGTGCTTAGAAAACTGGATATCCACATGCAAAAGATTGAAGTTGGACCCCTACCTCATACCATATACAAAAATTAACTCAAAATGGATCAAAAATCTAAGCATAAGACTAGAACTGTAAACTTCTAGAAGAAACCCAAACCCCCGCCGTCGAGTCGATTCTGACTCATAGCGACCCCAACAGGGTTTCCAAGTTGGCTGCCACATCTTGCTCTCACAAAGCTGCTGGTGGTTTTGAACTGCCAACCTTTTGGTTAACAGTTGATCGCTTTAACTACTGCACCACCAGGGCTCCTTCTTAGAAGAAAACATAGGTGTAAATCTTCGTGATCTTGGATTAGGCAACAATTTCTTAGCTATGACATCAAAAACACAAGCAACCAAAGAAAATTTAAAAAATTGGACTTTATTTGAATTAAAAATTCTGTACTTCAAAGGGCACTGTCAAGAAAGCGAAAGACAACCCACAGAGTGGGAGAAAATATGTGTAAATCGTGTATCTTATAAGAATTTTGTATGCAGAATACACAAAGAACTATTATATAGTTAACAAGAACAACAACAAAACACCAAATAATCCAAATTAAAAATGGGCACAAGATTTCAACAGATATTTCTTCAAAGAAGATGGAAATGCAGGGACCAATAAGCACATGAAAAGATGCTCCACTTCATTAGTTATTATGAAAATGTTAATAAAAACCACAGTGAGTTACTACTTCACACTCACTAAGAATGGCTGTAATAAAAAAGACTGATAATAACAAGTTTTGACAAGGATATAGAGAAACTGGAACCCTCACTCATTGCTGACGGAAATGTAAAATGGTGTAGTCTCTTTAAGAGACAGTTTCTCAAAATGTTAAACATAGAGTTACCATATGACAAACAATTCCATTTTGGGGTATATACACAAGAGAACTGAAAACATATATCCATGTAAAAGCTTATAAACCAATGTTCATAGCAGCATTACTCGTAGTAGCCGAGAAGTGGAACCAACTCAAATGTGCAGCAACTGATAAATGGATTAAAAAAATGTGATATGTCCACGCAATGGAATATTATTCAGTTGCAAAAAGGAATGAAATACTGATTTATGCTACAACATGACGAACCTTGAGAACTTAATGCTAAATGAGAGAAGCCAGTCATAAAAGGTACGTGTTATATGATTCCTGGAGCCCTGGTGGTGCAGTGGTTAAACATTCGGCTGCTAACCAAAAAGGTCAGCAGTTCGAAACCCTACGAGGCAATTCTACTCTGTCCTATAGGGTTGATATAAGTCGGAGTTGACTCAATGTCATTGGGCTTGGTTTTTTTGGTATATGATTCCTATTATATGAAATATCCAGAATAGATAATAGTAGGGATAAAAACTAGAGTAGGTTGCCAGGGGAGGAGAGGAGTGGTTAGTGACTGCTAATAGGTACGGTGGTTTCCTTTCGGGGTGATGAAAATATGCTAGAATTAGATAGTGGTGATGTTTGCGTAAGCTGTGAGTATACTAAAAAACACCTAAATGTATACTTTAAAGGAGGAATTTTATGGTACGTGAATTATACCTCATTAAAAAAAACAAAACAAAACAAAAAAACAACACTACCTTAATAGCCTGGTTTCTCTGCACTGGCCAGCTAATCTACATCCCTGCTACTGTGTTCAACGGGTGCTAATGGCCTGCGTTTTAACAGAGGCCTTCTTTTTGAGGGTAGTAATTCAGGGGAGCAGATCTCAGGAGAATGATTTTAGACATTGGTAGGAAGGCTGGTGTGTGAGTGTGTGTATTCTCTACTTGCCCTTCAAATCCTGCCTCAAACAGAGGTACATATTCTGTCTATGGTTAAGTAGGACAGGTGTAACCACGAATTGACTAGGGCAGAATCTTTCAGGGCAGTGGCACTTCCAGGGTACCTATGAAGTATACTGGGAAGCCGGGCAAGCCACATCTTTCACTACCCTTATCTCCTGGCCCTCACCTATGAAACATCCTGCGAGGGACATTCCTCACCTTTTCTTCAGGCATTTCCAGGAGGGGCAAGCCTGGGTGTGTGTCCTGGGAGCTTGAGGGCCAGGTAGGGCTGGTAAACTCTGACTCATAGAATTTGTATCCGCTGGAAAGAGGCTCTGCCAGGAGAGGGCTGCTGTGGGTGTCAGACATCTCTTTCAGGGAGTGGCTGCTCATTTGGCATGCAGCTGGAGAGAGGCAAACAACAGGTGAGTCGGGTCAGCAGTGCACAGAAAGGCTGAGTCTGGGTTGAGACCTCAGGAAATACGAGGTCTGTCCTGATGGGGTGAGCAGTGGCATACACAGGAATCTAGTATTCCAGTAGCTTGTGTTGCCAGGGGGCCTAGAGCCATTCCTCCACCCATTTGACCTTTGCCTTTCAAACTCATCCCATTCCTGGGCCCAAAGGACGTGCTCTGCTCCTGGTGCTTCTTTCTTGGTGGTATGAGGTCCCCAACTCTCTGCTTGCTTCCCTTTCCTTTCATCTGTTAGATAAAAGCAGGTGCAGACCACACCCCTGGGAAACTCCCTTTACATTGGATCAGGGCTGTGACCTTAGTAAGGGTGTTATGATCCCAACGGAATCCTCTTTAACATAAAATTACAATCACAAAATGGAGACAACCACACAATGTTGGGAATCGTGGCCCACCCAAGTTGATACACACTTTTTTGGGGGAACATAATTCAATCCATGACTGACCTGTACACAGTCTTCTTTCAATATGAGAACACAAAGTAACTGCTCAATGAATGGTGGGCTTTATTGTTATTATCATCATTATTAACATTGTTAGCTGCCACATGCTGGGGGAGTTCAGAGAACTGGACCTGGTCTACTGGGGTAACTGTGGACAAGTCACTCTCAATTCTTGGCCCCAATTTCTTCATCTATTACATGAGAGACTGTATTTTTTTAGGATCTCTTCCTGCATTAAACATTCCAGGATTCCATTTTTACAAATAATGTATTTTATTTCATTGTTGAGAATATACACAGCAAACTATACACCAATTCAGCAGTTTCTACATGTACAATTCAGTGACATTGATTACATTCTTTGAGTTGTGCAAGCACTCTCTCCCTCCTTTTCTGAGTCATTCCTCCCTCATTAACATAAACTCACTGCCCCCTAAGGTTCCTATCTAATCTTTCAAGTTGCTGTTGTCAATTCAAAGCTCCCATTTTGCAAGCTCTTAAGAAAGCTGTAGGATGGTTGACAAATGTATGAATCTGTAGATGATAGAAGTTCATGGAAGAGCAAATAAGGTTTGTTCAGGAAACAGCAAACGATGAGAACTAGGGACATGAAGCTTGAAAGAAATAATCCTAGGACAAGTTGAAGCACTCCATTACACAACAGGTGATTAATTAATTAAATTCCTTATGTAAGGGGTACCACAAATCAAGAATAGAAATATAAATTGGTTCCAAAAGGTTTTAGATAAATCATGAGCACCACGCATGGAAGAACGTGGGTGTCCTTGGTCCATGAGGGTGATGTCCAAGAGCATGCCCGAGTTTGTCCCCCCTCTTGTCTCCTTCCCATTCATAGACTTATAGCTTTCAGCTGCTGCTTTTCTCAGCTTTCAGATCTCAGGATTGAAGAGACCTCACCTTAAAGATTACTTGGTTATGACAATTCTGAAAATATTAACCTTGGTGACTAAGCATGTACCCAAAGCAGACTTAGGCCCCTCCATCACCTGTGAAACTGGCCATGGAATGTCATGTGTATAGGACTGGATTACCTATACCAAGTGGTCACCCAAGTTCCCTGCCCACAGGAGGTGTAGCTTTCAAAGCCCCTCAAAAGTCCAGTGAGCAGCCTTCCTTCTGGTTCCCCAATCCCAATGGTGGAAAGAATCTTACAGATAGATGATTTAGCGCCTTCATTTTGCAATGAGGAAATAATCCAAAGAAATTAAGATATCTGCATGAGGAATTTGGGTTGCAGGACAGTTTATTTTAGGAGAGTGACTGCAGATCACTAGCATGGGTGCTATCATTCCTTAACTGACCATGGAAGACACTGTCAACAGATTGCAGAGTTCTCTTCCAAAGGGAATGAAGTCCCTTTTCTATCCCTACATTAGGACCATTTCCCTGGGCTATTTACTCTTCTACTTCCAATTAGAGAAATTATTTTTTTAAGGGTAAAAAGCCTTTATTACTATAACTGAACATGAATCATAAGATTGCATTCAGAAAGCGGTTTGCATCATTTTTTGTAGATTTTATGTTGAAAATAAGTTACAATAAGAATTTTTAGCTTTAGGTGCATTCTGATAAGACTTTACAGTAAAAGTTTTAAAAATATATATTAACTAAACCAACATGAATTCTGTACTACTATTTTCAAGGCACCGGTCTAAGAAAATTAGTTGAATGAAATTCAACACGTAAAAGAGAAAAGGTATAAATGTGAATTACTATAATGTAAAGAAGAATGTGATGAGTGGTATAGGAAAGACCCAAGATAGAATGATAATTAAAAAAAGGAAGTGACTACTTCTGTATAGCATTAAATTCCAACTTATTTTGTTAGAGATTTTTTTTTTTTATTCTCTCATTCCTTTATTTTTATTTCCTTTATTATTGTACTTTAGATGAAGGTTTACAGAACAAACTAGCTTCTCATTAAACAATTAGTACACATATTGTTTTGTGATATTGGTTACCAGCCCCATGACATGTCAACACTCTCCCTTCTCAACCTTAAGTTCACTATTACCAGCTATCCTGTCCCGTCCTGCCTTCTAGTTTGCTCCTGGGCTGGTGTGCCCTTTAGTCTCTCTCATTTTGTTTTACGGGCCTAATCTTTGGCTGAAGGGTGAACCTCAGGAGTGTCTTCATTACCGAGCTAAAAGGATGTCTGGGGGCCATACTCTTGGGGTTTCCCCAGTCTCTGTCAGGCCAGTAAGCCTGGTCTTTTTCTGTGAGTTACAATTTTGTTCTACATTTTCCAATGAGAGGAATTTTTGCTCTCCACTCTTGCTTCCAAAACACCATTCACCTTGCTTTTGTAGTGACCCCTTTTCCACTGAGGCTTATAACACCCAGCCAAGCCCCACTGCTGTATTACCGACTTTCTGGTCACTCTCATTCATGAAGGCTTTAGGTGTTCCTAGCAGTCTTTTTTCCATCCCAAATAATTTTCAGCAACTTCAGTTCCAGGCAGGTAATTCGTTATCCTATTCTCTGACTTCTCAGATCCTTGTCCTCCTCATCTCCAGTGACCATTTCCACCTCTTCTCTTCGGCCACCAATTTCTATGGTCACAGCATGGACTTGATATCACACAAACTATGATATCTCAAGTCATTTTTTCTCCTCTGATCACCACCTCCTGACAACTGTCACCACTAACACAGCCCTGTGACCTCCTAGAGACCTCCAATCCGTTAGCTCCACCAGCTGCCTATCTTCTCTTCCCTCCTTGACCAAGTTAGATTTCAGGGTCCACCATTTTACTTTCTTCAATTCCCTAGGTCCTCTCTTCCCCTGTCATTCCCCTGTAGTGAAATCCCAGGATAAACCCCAGTGCTTCATTTTTTTTCCTGGCCTTCACCAAGCAACTGAACATTGCTAGAGAAAAATGGCATAACTGGGTAGACAGCTTTTACTCTAAATTTATGATCACCCTCCTCAAATGAGCACTTGGCTTTTCCTTTTCACTTTCTGGCCCCCCTCAGTCTGATCTCTTCTGCCATTGTCCTTGCTGAGAGCTCTGCGATCTCTGTGTTGGCAGACCTAAATATGTCTCAGTCCTTGCCTCATGAGACCACTCAGCAGTATTCCACAGTGCCGGCTGTCTACTGGACACACTGTTTTCTCTTTGGCCTTTACACTTGGTCTTCTCTCTGGTTGCTCCATCACACTTTCCTTGGCTGACTCCTCCTCCTGTGAGTATTAGCAACCCTCAGAGGTCTATCCTGGGTCATTTTCTCTTCACTGCTGTAACTCCCTAGGTGATCTCAGACATTGCCATGGCTTTAAGTTTGATAGACATGCTATGACTCCCAAATCTAATGTTTGCAGCCTAGTTTTGAGCACTGTATCCATAGATTTAATTGTCTACTTTACTCCTGCATGTGGATGTTCCAGAAGTAGCTTAAAGTTAATACGTTAAAACACTCATAATCTTCCCTTCCCAAACCAGATCCTTGTCAGAGGTGCCCATCTTGGTAAATACATTTTCCCCTTTCTGCTCCTTTAGAAAGCTCAGGAGTTGGCTTATTATGCTCTTCTCCACCACTCCAAGTTTGGTAATTCTGTCTCTGGAATATACCCTATGTCCACTGTCACCATACACCATCATTGCCTATTGTCTCTTCTTCAATAAACTCCCAGCTGGACACCCCTACTTCTCAGATTTCTCCTCCAAGTCATGCTCCGCAGGGTAGCCAGAGTGGTCATATTAACACCCAAATCCACTCATGTAAGTCCCCTGCTTCAAATCCTTGAACGGCTTTAGGTTAAAAATACATCTGTCTTAGATATCTAGGGCTGCTATAACAGAAATACAAGTGGATGGCTTTAACAAAGAAAAATTTATTCTTTCACAGTCTAGAAGGCTAGAAGTCCAAATTCAGGGTGCCAGATCCATGGCATAGCTTTCTCTCTTTTGGTTCTGGAGGACGGTCCTTGTCATCAATCTTCCCATAGTCTAGGAGCTTCTCAGTGCAGAGATCCCAGGTTCAAAGGACATGCTGTTCTACTGGCTCTTATTTCTTGGTAGTATGAGGTCCCCGGTCTCTCTGCTTGCTTCTCTCTTTTATACCTCAAAAGAGATCAGCTTAAGACAAAATCTAATCTTGTAGATTGAGTCCTGCCTTATTAACGTAACTGCCACTAATCCTATCTCATTAACATCATAGAGATAGGATTTACAACACATAGGAAAATCACACCAGATGACAAAATGGTGGACAATCACACAATACTGGGAATCTAGCCTAGCCAATTAATACACATATTTTTGGGGGACACAATGCAATCCATAGCAGTGTCTTTAATATGGCACACAAGGGTCTGCATTACTAAGTTCCCATTATGTTTTAGCCCGCTTTGTGCTTCTCTTGCCCCTCATCTCTGGGCTCAACACTGGCCTAGAAGATGTCGAATTCTTTCTTATCTTACCACACCATACCATGCCATGCCACACCACACCAATTGCCACTGAGGCAGCTCCTGCTCATGGAGATTCCATGTTTGTCAGAGTAGAACTGTGCTCCATAGTGTTTTCAGTGGCTGCATTTTTGGAAGTAGGTCACCAGGCTCTTCTTCCAAGGTTCCCGTGGGTGGACTTGAACTTCTAACCTTTCAGTTAGCACCAAGCAAGTTAACCACTTGCACCCCTGAGGGGCTCCTTGACACCTTAAGGCCTTTGCAAATGCCAGTCCATCTGCCTGGAAGGCCTCTCCCTCATTCTTTACCTGGTTAGTTCCTATTGTGCCTTCCGGCTTTGTCTCAATTATCACTTGTCAGAGAAGCTTTCTCAGACCCAACCCCCTATATGTCATGTCACATGCTGTCATGGTACCCATATTTTTTTTTATTGCATTTTTTTTTGCACCAAGCAATGATGCATTCATTTGTATATTTGCATAATCTTCATCTCTTTAGCAGAACTCAAGATTCACGAGGACAGTGACCTTCTCTATTCTGTTTCCTGCTATATCCCCAGCTGTTAGCATAATGTCTGGCATGTAGTAGGTGCTCAGTAAATAAATATTATATTTTTATGCAAATAAGTGAACCTTCAACATTTGTTTGCCAACAGTGCCATCCCCCGTGAAGTATTTTCATAAGCGCTGAGACGCCAATATTTTTTTTTCATGTTGCTGTAAAAGAAAATTAGCTTACAGAAAATACCTCCTGGGGAGGGGGCAAGGTTGGCAAACAAACCAGAAGGTGCATGTTATTTGCATAAAAGTACAGTAGTTAAATGAAGGAAGGAAAGAAAGATGGAAGAAAGGGAAGAAGGAAGGAGAGATAGGTAAGCAAGGGCTCAGGTGATAGCTAGCGCGTGAACACTTGCTTGGAGAAATCACAGTGGGCCTCAGGAATCTAGAGTGATTAAAGAAGGTGAGGAGCTGCACCCAGTCCTGCATTTCTAGGTGAGACCCTGGCCCTGTCCAGCACCTGGCCCCACATAGCTCATTAAACTACAGCTGATTTGTAGCGTGGGTCATCAAACATCATTCA
Source organism: Loxodonta africana (assembly GCF_030014295.1). Lineage (NCBI taxonomy): Eukaryota > Metazoa > Chordata > Mammalia > Proboscidea > Elephantidae > Loxodonta > Loxodonta africana. The sequence goes on from NC_087352.1 coordinate 61,565,431, forward strand.
AATCAAACCAACTCTCCTTTTGGTGCTGCGGTTGCTCTGGAATGGGGGATTTGTCCTCTAATCTGAGTCTGCAGGGAGAGTTTCCGAGCAGTGGGCGGACTGCCTGTGGAAGGGCGTGTCACGTTGGCAAAGGTTTAGTAGAGAGCCAACAAGCCTGGGAACCTGTCTGTTCCTCTCCGATGCACTCTCCCCCTCTAGTGGCCAAAGAGTGATACAGCATTCTGGCCTGTTGGCGTAAATTTCTTTTGAAGCTGTCCAGGTGACAAGGGGCAATCAGATATTTTGACATGTGATCTGTGCGACACCATACATCTGGATGAACTAGAAGAATGCTGGAAAAACCTTATGTTAAGTCCAGCGGCTGTGAAATCCATTAAAAGACGAGATGAATAATGATGACTTTTTTTCCCAATCATATCTCCTTGAATTTAAGATGCTAGCAACTGTTTTTATGTATTACCAAGAAAGAAGAAAATGCTGCCAAATATAATTGTAAGATGTCATCAATTTTAATATGCATCTTGATTTCAGAAATGTTAAAATATGAAAACGATGTCCATCATCAAATCAAAGGAAATACAGTGTTTTTTTAGCGAAGTGCTCAAGTGTATAGGTGGGAGTTGAGAGTGATATGTCCAGGGATTATTTTGTAAAGATGAGACTTCAAACATTTCTGTATTTCTTTTGACGAAAACTATGTGCAGGGACTTTTTTTTTGCTCATTCTCTTATTTGAACTGCGCAGCAGATAGCCCGACATATAATGACCCCTCTCTGCCCCCAGTCCAGGATACCTAAAATGAGTAAAGGAAAAGCGAACGAAGATTGAGCGACGACGAACTCCCCAAAGTACTCCCCAACATGACACTTTCTTCTCTACCTTTGAGTCCTTCCGACGTGCGGAACAGTATTTCCATTTACAGATGGCAAAAAAAGGCCCAGAAAAGCAAAATGGGAGCCTATTCTTAGGTGCGTTGCTCTCTACACTTTCCAAAGCAAGCTGGCCACACCATGATGCCTGCAGGATGCAGAGACCCAGGGAAAGGTGTGGCTTGCCGCAGAGTCAAGATTAGACCCAGTTGCCAGCCCTGGGCTTCTTCTGATACTCCGACTGCCTTGTAGGGCACAAGCTGGGGAGGCAGAGCAGGGAGGGTGCCTCCAGGTCCGCGTCCAGGCACTCAGCCCAGGCCCTCAGTGCCGTGTTCTATTTCACAAGCACACAAAGTCTTAGCCAAAACAACGCACTTGCTTCAACTCTGGGGAACACAGCGTTCTTTTGCCACAGGGATGCTTATCCTGTTAAAATGGGGGGAAATTTTGGCCTCGGGGCAGGGGTGAGACGTGCAGCTAAGAAGGACTTCTAAAAAGGAAGTCGCTGTGCCTGGGAAGAGTCCGGAGGCTGAGACACCTGCGCTTCCTTTCTCTGCCACTGGGGGCTGCGTGGGCCTCCATCTCCCGCTCCTCAAAAGGAAACAGGATTTTTAGAACAGTGACATTGCTGATTCGGTTCTTGGCGGATAGTATGCACCCAGTGATTTTTAGTTTTCCCTTTTCTTGTGCTCCCAAATTGAAGCGAAAGATGGCTAGAGCAACACGGTGAAGTACAAGCTGGCTTGTCTGAAACAGAAAGCCTTTAAAAAATTTCCATAAGGCGTCGGCCACTTGTTAGAACTGGACGCTGAAATCCTTGCCCGAGCCACGTTCCATCTGAAGACAGCAGGCCTCAGAGCCGTTCCCAACTCAGCCCTGAGCCAGTACATTAAACTTGCTTCCAAGAACACATAATTATCTGTTTGGCGTGCTCACACTCTCCTTGGCTGCCCACACCTCCTCTTCTCCCTCAGAAATAGGAATAAAAAGGGCTGTTTGGATCAGCCCCACATCTCTCCAAAGAGCCAGCCCTCAAACGTTTCTGCAAGAGGCCTCCAAAAACACACTTGCTCCTCTATCCTCTTTGTAAGAACTTTCTCATTCAACAAAACATTTGTTAAGTACCTACCGTGTGCACCCTTGGGCTATCTTGGAAGGAATGAAGCTGAAAGGCTCAAAAGACCTGACGATGGAGTAGCAGGGAGAGGGGTGTGAACAGGCATTTCACTACCGAGAGAAAGCCAATGGCAGAGGGTAAGCAGGGGCAGCTCTAGGGTCACAGACAGCTGCCCCTAACCTCCCAGTGTTGGAGAGATGGGGCCTAGGCTTCTATATCAGGACTTCACTGGGCAACCAAGAGGGAGGAACATACTCTAGGCCAAGAAAAGTCCTGAGAAAGGACATGGCTTGTGCCAGGAAATCCCAGCTATGGATCCTGCTGGATCATGGAGAGGGGTGTCAGCAGGAATGAAAGGCAAAATTGGGGCGGGGAGGGGGAGGGGATCGGGCGGGGAGGGGGAGGGGATCAGAAGCCAGAGTGTAAGGAGTTCTCGGTCCCTATATTTGGACCCAATTCTTCTTCCAAAGTTTAGAAAACGTGGCTCATAACTCTATTGCGGAGCCCCTGGGTGGGGCAAATACTTAATGAACTCAGTTGAACCAAAAGCTTGGAGATTTGAGTCCACCTAGAGGTACCTCAAAAGAAAGGCCTGGCGATCTGCTCCCCAAAAAACCAGCCATTGAAAACCCTATGGAGCACAGATCTACTCTGATCCACTTGGGGTTGCTGTGAGTCAAAGTCGACTCAAAGGCAGTTGGTTTACTGCTAACTTCACTGTTTTGGCTCTTTTCTCTAAAAGACCATCATCCTTTCTAGTGGGAATGCGAGGACACGCCCCTGCCTGGGGGAGAGGCTGCACCCTCTCTGAGCCCTGCTTAGCATGCTCTTGCTGTCACGGATGGAAAGGGGTCCCTGCTTGGAGGTGTTTGAGTTGTTGGTGTGAATCAGTGCAGTCAGAGCTCTCTCCCTCCTTCGGGGCCCCTTGGGGTTAAGCATGTGAGTAAACTGTTCACCTGGAGCTGAATCTAAAATGGCCTCATTTATGTCACATTCTAACCAACTGAGTTATTGAGGTTGCAGCAGCTCTAGAGAAAGAAAAGCAATTAACAGGTTCTTCACAGTATTTCCTGAAGTGATACATTTTGTCTCAAGGCCGTACAACTGAGAAAAAGAAGAGTGTCCAGAAACTTATACAACCTTAAGACTGAAAGGGAGTCCCTGGGCGGTGCACACAGTTAACATGCTTGACTGCTAACCAAGAGGTTGGTGGTTCGAGTCCACCCAAAGGCACCTTGGAAGAAAGGCCTGGCAACCTACTTCTGAAAAATCACAGCCATTGAAAACCCCATGGAGGACAGTTCTACTGTGACACACATGGGATAGACATGAGTCAGGATTGACTTGACAGCAACTGGTTACTGGTTAAGTCTGAAGGAGATGCTGTCTGCGCTCTCTGAAACGGGGAAGAAATGCATTCCCTAGTACCTCTGACAAACAGATACCCAGTGCCTGTTGGCCAGGGTCCCACGACCCCACTGTTCTTATGAACAACTCTGATGACTAGAAATCCTGTAAGTGTTCAGCTGACACTGGCTCCCTGGGCCTTTTACCCATTTCTGGTTCCAGTTCTGTCCACCATGTCTTCACAGGTCGCATCGACTCCCTTTTCCACATGAGAGTGACCCCAAGCCTGCCCTTGTCTGGAGCAGCTCCCTTGATTGTCCTTCGGTCTTGCTTACTAGACCAGGTCTCCAGACCCTCTGCCACCCTGCCATTGCATCACTGTGGCAGTAGGATAAATAGCAGACACATAACTCCAAAATTGCCTTGCTACTCTAAGCTGGGTCACTGGGGGCAGGGGCTAAGGCTGAGGCCCGAACGAGTGAAGAAGTGCCAAAAGGCAGAAAGGTGTGTGGGGCTAGGAGGGTTCTAAGTCACGCTGTGGGACCAGGATAGGCCCATGGGCTGGTGGGTCATGCCAGAGGGAGGTCAGGGAGGGGAGGGAGCTAGAAGAGGCATGGCCGCTGGCCAGTGATGGGCAGGGAGACAGAGAAGGGGACCTGGTGGCAGCTGGCTGAGGTCTGAGGTGCCTTTCTCGGGGCTGGGTTGTGCAACAGATTGGCCGAGTACTACCTTCTATGGGGGGCGGCTCAGAGCTTTTCTTGGCAGTTCCAGTCCAAGCAGTCTGATCTGGGCTGAACAGAGCCTGACTCACCGCAGTGAGGGGGTCAGGCTGGGTGGGACAGCACAGCTCTCTGGGCCGTCTGCAGCCTGTCTGGGGTAACCTACAGGCAGCGACCTGCGGACCTGGGGCTGCATCTTTCTGGGTTCTCCCACAGGGCTGGGACTGGGGCATGGCGGCTGGGATTCAGGGCCAGCAAGGAAACTCTGACCTCAGCTGAAAGTCTATGAGGAGCTTTTACCTGCAGTGGTCATGGGGAGGAGGTGGGGTAAGGTGCCAGCCCTCCTTCCATGCTTCTCAGATATAGGCTTGTGTCTGCAGGGACAATCGCAGTGCATTGCTCCACCCTTCTCAACTGACGCTCCTCCGATACCCAAAAAACCCCAAAAACCCGTTGCTGTAGAGTTGATTTCCATTCATAGCGACCCTGTGCGACAGAGCAGAATGCCCCATAGAGTTTCCAAGGATTGCCTGGTGGATTTGAACTGCTGACATTTTGGTTCGCAGCTGTAGCTCTTAACTACTACACTACCATGAATTTTTTCTTTTATTGTTGTAAAGATACATGTAAGGAAATCTAGTGTTGTGGAGCCTTGGTGGCGCAGTGGTTAAGAGCTTGGCTGCTAACCAAAAAGTCTGCCGTTAATCAAAATGTCGGCAGTTTGAATCCACCAGGTGCTCTTGGCAACCCTGTGGGGCAGTTCTGCTCTGTCCTACAGGGTAGCTATGGGTTGGAATCGACTCTACAGCAATGGATTGTCTAGTGGCGTAATTGTTAAGCCCTTGACTGCTAACCAAAAGTTCGGCGGTTTGAAACCACCAGCCACTCTGCAGGAGAAAGGCCTGGTGATCTGCTCCTGTAAAGATTACAGCGTAGAAAACCTTATGGGGCAGTTCTACTGTCACGTGGGGTGGCTATGATTTGGAATTGATTCACTGGCACACAACAGCAACAAATATGTGTGTGTATATATGTATAAAAACACATTTGGCAACACAACATTTTTCACGCGTACAACTTAGCGATATCAACTATACTAATCACACTGTGCAGCCAATAACTGTTGCCGAGTTTTCCATTACTATAAACAGACAGTAGGGTGACCCTTCGATGTTCTGCATACTGAGCCTTTGCCTCGTCGCATTCCGTTGATAGCATCACTGAGCTGTGAAATTTGTCTTCAAGTGATTCTGTCTGGAACAGTCTGTTTTTCCCTTTGGGCCAGGCCCTGCCCGCACGCCAGCTCCTAGCTGGTCTGCTTGACTTCAGGCTCTCCAGGTCTTCTTCACCTTGTAGAGGGTGATGGGTAGATCATCTTAAAACTTTTTGGTCAGATCACTGCTCAAAACATCTGAGGCGGTCCATGTCTAATTCCTTGCTGTTTGAACTGGGCATGTTTACCCCGTGGACAAGAAGCTATGAGCCCGGGGTTGGCCAAGGCCCAGGGCGCAGTGGAGCACTGCTTTCTAGATTGTAGTTAATGGGAAAGAACATAGAATAGTATCTTTATATTTAAGCAAACCTGCATTATGAAAGAGTAAAGTGCAAATTTTTTATTTCTAAAACAAAAATTTCTGGGAAGAAATTGTCAATTGTCCTTATCAGGTGGGGCTACTTAGGGGGCAAGTTAGGAAGCACTGAAGATAACACCTGTTCTTTCTCTCCTACTGTTGTGCCCTGCATGGCTGCACCTGTGGCTGAGCCAGTGTGTCTGCTCTGCAGCACGTGCCCGGTGTTCTGGGCAGACGCCTCCTCCACCCCATGGCTACTGCTCGCTCTGCTCCTGTGTGTGCTGCTCTCTTTGCCCACTCAAATTCTGCCCACATGCCCCAGCTCAATCATCGTCTCGACGCTTTCCTGGCCACCCCGGGTACCTGGACCTCTCTCTGCCTCTTGTGGTGGTGAGGATCTATGTCCCAGTGCAATGGGCTCTCTTCTTGGTACTCCTCCTTGCCCCATACATGCCCAGACACACTCACCCCCACACACTCACTCACACATGTGCACACACCCACACACGCCTGCACACATGCACACACTCACCCACATGCATGCACACACCCCTACGTGTAAACACACTCACCCTCACACACTCATCCCCACATAGTCACCCCCACACATGACACACTCACCCGTATACACTCACCCCCACATATATATGCACTGCAAGCTGCCCCAAGTTGACTTGGGCTGTTAATTTAACGTTACTGAATAGAGGCAGTGTAGTAGAGCCAGACTAAAAAATCCAGTTGTTGTCAAGTTGGCTCCAACTCATTGCAACCCCTTGTGTATTCATAGGGGTTTCAATGGTTATTATTATTTTTCTTCCAAGGTGCCTCTGGGTGGACTTGAACCTCCAACCTTTTGGCTAGTAGCCAAGCACTTTGTCATGGACTGAAATGTATCACCCCAAAATATGTATTAACTTGGTTAGGCCATGATTCCCAGTATTGTGTGGTTGTCCTCCATTTTGTGATTTTCCTATGTGTTATAAATCATAATCTCTGCCTGTGGTTAAAGAGGATTAGGGTGGGATTGTAACACTTTGCTCAGGTCACATCCCTGATCCAATGTAAAGGGAGTCTCCCTGGGGTGTGGCCTACACCACCTTTTATCTTACAAGAGATAAAAGGAAAGGGAATCAAGCAGAGAGTTGGGGACCTCATACCACCAAGAAAGCAGTGCCGGGAGTGAGACTGGCAGTACACTGGCCATGTTGGGTAAACAAGGGGCTGTGCCAAAGGGCCGAGCCTACTATATTCAGCAACATAGAGAGTTAACTCCCAGTGTAGAAGTTATTCCCTTATTAGGCAAAACAGGAACTAACCTCTGCTTTAAAAGTATCTCCTTATTCAGCAATACTTCCCGTTCCGACTCAGCTAAAGAAAACAAGAGACTGGGGTCCTCAGTCCAGCTAAAACCGGTCTGGGACCAGCTCAAGCCCTCCTGAACTGCGTAATACTGATCACCTTGCCCCTCAGACAACTTTTTGACCTCAGAGGCCATCTACACCCTGGACGTGGGCAAAATGCCATATTTGCTGCCCCCTTTGCAGACTTAATAGGCATAGAAGACCGGACAGCACTAAGAATGCCCTCTCATGTCAAACCAATCAGCAAGCTGGCCCCACTCTGGGGTTCTGCTGAGGACCCCAGACCTGATTTACTTTATCCATATAAACCCCTTGGGCTATTGTTTGGGGAGACACCTTGGCGACCCAAGTCTTGGTGTTCTCCCGGTGTTCCCCTTTACTTGGCCGACTAAATAAAGCTTCTTTCGCTTTCATCAGTGCCCTCTGTCTTCACAGCTGCACTTAGCAGACCTTGGAGTGTCAGGTTACAGAAGCAGAGGGCGTTCTTTGGACCTGGGGCTCCTGTGTGGAGAAGCTCCTAGTCCAGGGGAAGATTGATGACAAGGGCCTTCCTGTGGAGCTGACACCCTGAATTTGGACTTCTAGCCTACTAGACTGTGAGAAAACAAATTTATCTTTGTTAAAACCGTCTACTTGTGGTATTTCTATTATAGCAGGACTAGATGACTAAGACACATGTTAACTGAGCTGCCCAGGAACTCATTAAAAACCAGTTGCCGCTGAGTTGACTTAGACTCATGGTGGCCACAGTGTGTCAGAGTAGAAACTGTTCTACGGGGTTTTCGGTGGCTGATTTTTTGAAAGTAGATCATTAGGCTTTCTTCCAAGCCTCATCTGGGTGAATTTGACCCGCTGATCTTTCAGTAAGTGCTTAACCATTGTGCCACCCAGGGAGTCCCATCCTGCATGCCAAAAAAACCAAAAAACCCCAAACCCGCTGCTGTCTAGTCAATTCCAACTCATAGCAACCCTGTAGGACAGAGTAGAACTGCCCCATAGGGTTTCCAAAGAGTGACTGGTGTATTCAAACTACAGACCTTTTGGTTAGTAGCTGAGCTCTTAACCATTGTGCCACCAGGGCTCTATCCTGCACATAGTAGGTACTTATTAAATAGTTGATGAATGAATGAAGTATTCACTGGGGATTGGAGACTAGGAACTTTGCAAATTCTTCACTGTTTAGAACCTTCATGCATCTACTACTTCATGCTTTACAAAGCACTTTCTATAACTGCATTTGTTTCCCTGAACAATCCCATGATGGGGAGAGAGAGGTAGGGTGATGCCCTTCTCATTTAACAGGCCCAGAGAAGGTAGGGTACCTCCCTGAAGTCACACAGCAAGTTGGCACAGGAGTTGACCCTGCCCGCCAGAGCTCAGACCTGGGCTCTTTCCACAGCAGCACAATCAGCCAACCCCCTTGCTATGGGCCTGGGCTCTTCCCTGAGAATTTCTCTCCCCTCTCAAGCAGTGTCCACAGCCTGGCAGGTCCTTGATTCCCTGTGGAGCCTGGCTTTATGTAGTTTTGGTTTTTTGGTCTTCGGGTTCAATGCATATAGACGCACACCTCTGTGCAGAAACTAGGCCATGGTGTAAAGTTTCCTCTGTGTCAGCTGGTTCTGTGTGTAACCCCTCTCTTTTGGCAGGGATACAGTTCTTCTACACTTGACCTCTCCAAGGACCTAGTCTGGCTTGTTCTCTAGGCCCTTGGGGATCCCTGGGTGGTACAAATGGTTAATGCACTCAGCTGATAATGGAAATGTTGGAGGTTCAAATTTATCCTCGAAAGAAAGGCCTGGCGATCTACTTCCGAGAAATCAGCCATTGAAAACTCTACGGAGCACAGTTCTACTCTGACTCTCATGGGGTCACCTGGAGTTGGAGAACTCAACGGCAAACAGTTTGGTTTAAGTCCTTAAGCCACTCCTTCCTTTTCAAGAAAACCTTGATAATTTTTCCTTGCACAGATGTTTGTTTTCTGAAAGTGACACCGATTTGAAGTGGGAGGCAGGGCTGTCCCTGGGAGGGGATGGGAATTGGGACAAATCCCATCAAGTGCTGGCCCTGGAGCCTCTTATTCAGGTAAAATTCAAGAGTCGGACTAATATCGGAGGTGGGAAAAGGGCAACTTGCCAGAGAATGGAGGTGTTGAGAATGGAGTGAGGAGTGGTCTTAGGTGGGGGGAGGTAGTTAATGGGCTGATGTTAAATCTCGGATCTTTCTTAAGCACCAGCCAAAGGGGCCACCAGGGCTGGGTTCTCTCCCACAGCAGCTGGCTGTGCCCCATCTTCCTTGCCTTCTGATAGCTCTTCTCAGCAGGATGTAACTTACTTAGGCGTCATCATAGTCACTGACTTTCCCAGTAAACCCACAGTCTTTCAAAATCAGCCCCACATAATGAATTTTCTGCATGCAAGGAACCCGAGGCACCCTCTTAGCCTGACTTAATGGAAAACTGACAGGGTGAGTAGCTGGTGATGTTGCCATTTTGCTGATGACCTGTGGGTTCTGGGAGAGATCGGGGTTCGAGGAGGCAGACCTTGAAGGAAAGGAGACACGCAATGGACTGGTGTGGCCACACAGGGCCAGCCTGGAATTCAGAGGAGTGATGGGATTACAGAGCTTTAAAAGCCTGTCACCAAGAGCTGAAACCCTCTGAGGGATGGTTCCTTTCAGCTAAAGCCTTGTTCTCTGAGGACCTTCCCTTTCAGCTGTATGTGCACATTCCCTCCTTCAAGCCCCCCCTAGAGCAGAGATTCTCAACGATGGCATCATCACCTTAAGCCAGTTGCTGTGGAGTCAATTCTGACTCAGGGCGACCCCATGCGTATCAGAATAGAATTGCGCTCCATAGCCTTTCAATGGCTGATTTTTCAGAAGTGGATCTCCAGGTCTTTCTTTTGAGGCATCTCTGGGTGGACTTGAACCGCCAACCTTTTGGTTAACAGCCCATTGTGTTAATTGTGTCACCCAGGGACTCCATCATCACCTTAAAGAGTTTTAAAAAAATGCGGATACCTGGGTCCTTCCCCCAGAGATTCTGAAATAATTGGTCTGGGGTGTAGTCTGGGCATTGGAATTTTTTGAAAGCTCTCCAGGTGATTGTAGTGTGCCTGCAGGATGGAGGGCCACTCATCTAGACCCTTGTTTATATGTCCTTGCCACACACATCCTACACCCTTGGTGCTCAACGTGAGGGCTGAGGATCAGAGGCATCAGCATCACCTTGAAGCTGGTTAGAAAGGCAGGCTCTCGGCCCTCCCCTGGACTCAGAATCTGCATTTTAACAAGACCTCCAGGGGATTCCTATGCCCACCACGGCTGAGAAGGCCAGGTGTTGGAGACCAACGGGGCAGGGGTATTGCTGAGAGGTGGGCTCTGTGTGTGCACAGCTACAAGGAGGTGGGGGTCGGGGGCAGAAGAGGGCCTGGAGACAATCTTCATTCATTTCAGAGTTTTTTACTTTGTGGTTAAAGCATCCAGTAAACAAGCAAAACCACATTAGATTTAGCAACAGCCCAAACAACAGGAAACAAAAGCTAGATTTATGACTTTAATTAAGTTTCGTTTACATTCTCCCTCTCCAGATGAAAGGAAGTGGCAGACACCCCAGTTTTTTTCAGTGTGGGTCTTGGTTTGTGGAGGCGAACTCCCTGCTTCCCACGCAACCTGCTCAGGGGCTTAGCAACCACATGCTTCTGAGGAAGCTAGCGTCCATGGTACATGATCTCAGAAAGAACATTGTACCACTTTTGCAAATGGAGGCTCAGTAAGTTGTTGAAATATCTAAATAGAATGCTTACCTTTGCCATGGAAGCTTCATGGTCCTAAAGAGGAGAGACACATGGGTTGTAGATTTGCCCAACCACTGAAGAGGGTGGAAGGATGGATCCTCCCAACCTATGTTGGGATGAGTCAATGTTAGGAGGCTCTAGCTGTGGTGCTACCCTGGTTCTTGGCTGTGTTAAACTTCAATGGAGCATGCCGGGGTGAGGGGAGGGATGCAGGAGTGGAGAGCACACATAAAGACCATAAATCATGAAACGTTAAGTTTGTGCAGCACTGAAGAAGAAGATAGGGAAAGCCCACCTGGAGTGGTGAGGGAATTTCATGGAAGCTGTGAGAGAGTTGACCCTTGACAAAGACATACAATTCAGGTAGGCAGAAAAAATTTCCAAAAATCTAGTTGCCAACAAGTCAACCCTGACTCATGGCAACCCCAAGTGAGTCAAAATAGTATTGTGCTTCATAGGGTTTTCAATGGCTGGTTTTTCTGAAGTGGATTGCCAGGCTTCTTTTCTGAGGTGCTTCTGGGTGGACTCCAATGCCAACCCTTCAGTTAGTGATGAGAAAGAGGGGGAAAAAAATGAAAGTATATGGAAATTATAGACAGTAGAAGAAAGAAGAGAAGGAGTGGGAGAAACAGTACAAGAGGAGAGGTGAGACAATAAAAAGCAGTAGTGCAGGGGAGAAGCTGGAGAGCTGGTAAAGGGTATGCTGAGAAGAAAGCATGACAAGGAGGAAGAGGAGATGATGAGGTGAGGGAGACAGAAGAAGCTCCTGAGTCATTTGTCCTCTCAGAAGGGGGCCATAGCCTTCAAGCTGCCAAAGACTCCCTGAGAAATGTCCTCTCTCTTGTCCATCTCCTTTGATGTTCTGTAAGGACAGAGCAAGACTCTACCCTAAGGATAGGAACGGAGCTGTTCTTTCCATTGTCCTCTAGCTCCTGGCAAACCAGCTGGACTTAGAAACAGTCCCGGACTGGCCCTCTCAGAAGGAAACCCTGAGGGGACCTGGTGTGGAGACGGGCACTCAACAATCCCAGCTTCAGCCCACCTTTTGTCCTCCCTTGTGCTTAATCAGACTTACACAAAGAGCTTTCTTCAGAACCCCAGCAAAGCCACTAGGGGTTGCTTTAGTTTAGTCACGAGGAACGTATGCATTTTGGAAGTGGCTAAAGGCACTTGCCAAGACCCTTGTTCTCTGATCCCTCTGCGGCCTGACTAAGGTTATGAGAGAGATAAATTGGCTGTATCTAAATAGCCAAGATTCTGGAAAGATGGAAATTGTCTGGACACCACTGGAAAATAAATGGAGCCTGTTGTGAAACCTCTGAAAATGAGTTTTCTTGAGAGCATCTGAAAGGAAGGTAACTGTTGATGAGCAAAACCCAGTGGAACAAACAGCATGGCTGGAGTACAACCAGTGCGGTCAGGTCCCGCTCTGCAGCCCACGTCAGGCACATCCCCTGATCATCTGTGAAATGGGGACTGTGATGACTACCTCATAAGACAACATGAAGAGGGCCTTCCCTCCCTGGCATATAGTAGGTGTCGACAAATGTCCGTTCCTACCTCCGTCCTCCCATCTTTTCTGGGGTTGTTCACAAGCTCTGAAGTCTCCAACTTTACCACCTGCTGACGAGTCAGCTCTGACTCATGGCTACCTCATGTGTGTCAGGGTAAAACTGTGCTTCATAGGGTTTTCAGTGGCTGGTTTTTTGGAAGTGGATTGCCAGGACTTTCTTCCAAGATCCTTCTGGGTGGACTCGAATCCTCAACATTTTGGTTAGGAGTCCCCAGGGATTTGATGAGAGTGGATTTGCTGATGTCAGTATTTAGGAAGGTTAATCTTCCTAAAAGGAGCCCTGGTGGTGCCATGGTTAAGTGCTGGGCTGCTAAATCAAAGGTTGGCAGTTTGAACCCACCCAGTAGCTCCACAGGAAAAAGGCCTGGTGATCTGTGAAGATTACAGCCCAGAAAACCCTATAGGGAAGTTCTACTCTGTCACATGGGTGCACTATGAGTCAAAATCAGCTTGATGGCACCCAACAAGAACGACAATCTTCCTAAAACGTCAATTTCTTCTTGGCAGAGCATTGAATGTTGTTCATTGATTCAAAAATATGTATTAAGCACCTAGTATGTATTAAGCAGAAACCCTGGTGGCATAGTGGTTAAGTGCTAGGGCTGCTAACTAAAGGACAGCAGTTCGAATCTGCCAGGTGCTCCTTGGAAACTCTATGGGGAAGTTCTACTCTGTCCTACGGGGTCACTACGAGTTGGGATCGACTCGACGGCACTGGGTTTGGTTTTTTTTTTTTTTTGGTATGTGTTAAGCACCTAGTATGTGATAGGCACTGGAGATGCAACAGTGAGCAAGAAAAAGCTATTCTTGCCCTAATGGAAACAGAAAGAAAACTGTAAATGCCCAGGACAGGGTTGCAGTGGTTCCTTGTGGAGGGTGAGTGTAGGAGATGAGGTGGAAATGAGGGGGGGCATCTTTTGATTGTCTCAATGATGGAGGGGTGTCCCTACTATTTATTGAGTGAAGGCTAGGGAGGCTAAATACCCTGCGATGTGCTGGACAACCCGATATAACAAGGGATTGTCCCATTCAAAAGGCTCAGTGAGAAACTCTGGTAGACCATGGGTAGAAAAAAAAAATCATGAAAACCAGAAGCCTGCCTGTTGTTAGAAAGATTTTTCATATTGTTTTTTACCTAAGATCATCTTTCAGGAGATTTCTGAGCTGGGCGTTAAGGGATCCTGTGTCCTGTTTCCTTCTGTTTTGCCGATTTTCTAGGCACATCCCTCTTCTCCTACTCCATTTCTTCTACATAGTGACTGTGTTAGTTTTTTGTAATGTTCCTAATTCCGTCATACATAAGGCTGATATGACTGACTGTGAGCTAAGGGGAAATGAGATTTAACTGGGTTCCAGGTCCCTTTGATCAGTGATTTGCCCCTACAAGGGGTCCATCTCTGGTTAGGGGTGCAGATGGGGATCTCAGACTTGAGAGAAGACAACTGGCATGTTCGGGGATCTGAACCATTGTCTTGGCTTCATTAAGCCCACACTGTGACCCACTGAGACAAGAAATAGGTAGAGCACATGGTTCTAAAAGCTGATGACCCATTGTCATGGATTGAATTATGTCTCCCCCAAAATTTGTGTATTAACTTGGTTAGGCCATGTGTGGTTGTCCTCCATTTTGTGATTTTCCTATGTGTTATAAATCATAATCTCTGCCTGTGGCTAAAAGGACTAGGGTAAGATATAACACTCTTGCTCAGGTCACCTCCCTGATTCAATGTAAAGGGAGTTTCCCTGGGGCGTGGCCTGCACCACCTTTTGTCTCTCAAGAGATAAAAGAAAAGGGAAGCTAGCAGAGAATGGGGACCTCATACCACCAAGAAAGGTGGGCCAGGAGCAGAGCGCGTCCTTTGGACCCAGGGTCCCTGCGCTTGAGAAGCTCCCCACCATGGGAAGACTGATGACAAGGACCTTCCTCCAGAGTTGACAGAGAAAGCCATCCCCTGGAGCTGACAGCCTGAATTTGGACTTGTAACCTACTAGACTATGAGAGAATAAATTTCTATTTGTTGAAGCCATCCACTTGTGGTATTTCTGTTGTAGCGGCCCTCAATGACGAAGACACCCATCTATACTATAATATCTTCAAAGACTTCTGAGATTCAATATAGAAACATTTTTGGGGGATATACATTAAAAATGAGGTGACAATATAGTCCACCATATCTTATTTTAATCCTTTCATTATCTCATTCATAAAATTCTACATATTCATTTCGACACTTCAATGACTAAATAGTATAATGAAGTGAGCTAACGATTACTGCTATTTCCCAAATGAAGAAATGGCCATTATAAACATCAGGGAACTTTCCTTCCAGACATCTCTGCACGTATATTCACAAGCAGAAAGAGAAAGGACAGACAAAAATAAGTTTCTAGAACAGGATCATGCTCTATGAGCTATATTTGAAAAGTATTATATTTAATTTTACTTGAATGTAACAAAAGAAAAACGAATTAAGGTGAAACTAGAGAAACCTTTAAACTTTAAATAAATGTTTATTCATCACAAGGAATATTTTTTAGTTTTTGTAACTCTCTAAGACTTAGAAAAAAAAGAAAAATTATTTTGAAAAAACAAAGAATTTAGTAACTTCTTAAAAAACCCAGGTTTCTACTTAGGCAGTATTGATTGCCTCCTAAGAAAAATAAGAAAAAAAAATTTTTTTAATACTTTTATCAATTTTTATTAGTTTTATTATTATAGTCACTTTGTCAAGGTTTATGCCATTTCATTCTATCTTTATTATAATTTACAGTTGTTTTTGTATACACACACATATATAGAGATTATATCTATATATTATTTCTACATATAAAAGAATTCAGTGATCATCCTCAGTTCTTTTATCATAGCTTTTTTAAATGTATTCCTAGGAGACATGGTTGTGCAGTGGTTAAGCACTTGGTTGCTAACTGGAAGGTTGGTGGTTTGAACCTACCAGGTACTCTATGGGAAAAAGATGTGGCAGTCTGCTTCTGTAAATATTTATAGCCTTGCAAACTCTGTGGGGCAGTTCTACTCTGTCCTATAGAGTTACTATGAGTCAGAATTGACTTGATGGCAAGGGGTTCCTAATTTTTAAATTTATTTCATTTTGTGGATGACAAATTTTTATCACACACATGAACATACACGTAATACATAATTCATATATATACATATTTTAAAGAAAGGCCCATAGGTGCTGCATCCCTTGAATTAATACATGTTTTAGAACCTACCATATTTTTTCGCAAATAATGTGCTCACGTAAATAAGGTACCCACACATGAAATGTGCAGCATAGCACACTTACAAAAATAGTGCAGGGGTGGTGCCTAACCAAACCAAAAAGCTATAATGCGTGTGTTATTTGTATAAAAATACAGTATGTCTACTTAAGGAACAAATTCATTCGTTATTTATGTAGTTCTGAGTACCTAATAAGTACACTTTAAAACATTCATAAAGATACTCCCCTGAGAATGGCAACAAGACAAGGATGCCCATTATCACCACTCTTATTCAATATTGTACTGGAAGTCCTAGACAGAGCAGTAAGGCAAGAAAGATAAATAAAGGTATCCAAATTGGAAAGGAAAAAGTAAAACTATATTTATTCATAGATGACACGATCCTATATATAGAAAACCCTAAAGATTCCACAAGAAAACTGCTAGTTCTAATAGAAGAATGCAGCAATGTGAAACGGTACAAGACTGTCATGGATTGAATTGTGTTTCCCCCCAAATATGTGTCAACTTGGTTAGGCCATGATTCTCAGTATTGTTTGGTTGTCCTCCATTTTGCGATTGTAATTTTATGTTGAGAGGATTAGGGTGGGATTGTAACACCACCTTTACTCAGGTTACCTTCCTAGTCCAAGGTAAAGGGAATTTCCCTGGTGTGTGGCCTGCACCACCTTTTATGTCTCAAGAGATAAAAGGAAAGGGAAGCAAGCGGAGAGTTGAGGACCTCATATCACCAAGAAAGCAGCACCAGGAGCAGAGTGTGTCCTTTGGACATGGGGTCTCTGCACCTGAGAAGCTCCTCGACCAGGGGAAGATTGAGGACAAGGACCTCCCTCCAGAGCTGACAGAGAAAGAAAGCCTTCCCCTGGAGCCGACACCCTGAATTTGGACTTGTGACCTACTAGACTGTGAGAAAATAAATTTCTCTTTGTTAATGCCATCCACTTGTGGTATTTCTGTTATGGCAGCACTAGATGACTAAGACAAAGATTGACACACAAAAATCAGTTGGGTTCCTATACACTAACAAAGAGTATTCTGAAAAGGAAATCAAGAAAATAATACCTTTTACAATAGCCCCGCAAATGATAAAATACTTAGGAATTAATCTAACAGGAACATAAAAGACTTATACAATGAAAATTGCAAAACACTACTACAAGAGACTAAAAGAAACCTGCAAAACGGAAGGATATTCTGTGCTCATGGTTGGAAGATTTAACATAGCGAAAACTTCAATACTACGTAAAATAGTTTACAGATACAATGTGATCCCAATACAAATCCCAACAACATTTTTACTGAAACAGAAAAACTAATGACCAACTCATATATGGATAGGAAAGAGGTCCCAAATAGCCAAAGTGATATTGAAGAAGAACAAAATCGGGGGCCTCACACTCCCTGATATCAAAGCACATTATACAGCAACTGAAACCAAAACAGCCTGGTATTGGTTCAATAACAGACATGTAGATCAGTGGAATAGAATTGAGAATCCAAAAATAAATCCATTTATTTATGTACAAATGGTTTTCAACAAGGGGTCAAAGTCCATTTGCTGGGGAAGAAAGAGTCGCTTTAATGAATGGTGCCGGTGAAACTTGATATCCACTTGTAGAAAAATGAAACAGGACCCATACCTGGTACATACACAAAAACTAACTCAAAAGGGATCAAAGACCTAAATGTTAAATCTAAAACTGTAAAATTCTTGGGAGAAAACTATGGGACCTAATTTTTTATAAAAATAGGTTAACAAACATAACTACAAATGCATGGGTGGCAGAAGACAAATCAGACAACTGGGACCTCATAAAAATTAAGCACTTATGCTCATCAGAAGACTATCAAAAGAGTAAAAAGAAAACCTACAGACCAGGAAAAAAAACCTTTGGAAACAACAGATCCCGTAAGGTTCTAATCTCTAAAATATATAGAAAACTTCAACAACTCAACAACAAAAATATAAACAACCCAATTAAAAAATGGGCAACGGACATGAACAGACACTTCACCAAAGAGGACATTCAGGTGGCCAACAAATACAAGGAAAGATGCTCACAAACATTAGCCATTAGAGAGATGAAAATTAAAACTACAATGAGATACCATCTTACCCCAGCTAAAATGCCACTGATTAAAAAAAACAAATAAGAACAAATGTTGGTGAGGATGTGAGGAGATTGAAACCCTTATCCATTACTGGTGAGATTGTAAAATGGTACAACCACTATGGAAAACAGTATGGTGCTTCCTCAAAAAACTAGAAATAGAATGACCTTAAAAAAAAATTTGACTCCTAGGTATATACCCTAAAGAGTTAATAAAAAGACCTGGATAGATATATGCACACCTATGTTCATTGTAGCATTATTCAAAATAGCAAAAAAATGGAAACAGCCTAAGTGCTCTTCAGTGGATGAATGGGTAAGCAAAATGTGGTACAATACATACAATGGAATACTACGTAACCGTAAAGAACAAGTCCATGAAACATATTATAGCATGGGTGTGTCTGGAGGACATCACGCTGAGTGAAATTAGTCAATCATATAAGGACAAATATTGTATGATCCCACTTTTATAAGAAGACAGAATAGATATATACACAGAGACTAGTGTTCATTGGTGGTTACCAGGAATGGGGGTGGAGAGAGGGAATCACTCTCTAGATTGTACGTCTTGTACCATGGATGAATCTGGAGGACATTGTGCTGAGTGAAACGAGTTGGTCACAGCATGTAATAGTTAAGGTTGTGTGTCATCTTGGCTAGGCCATGATTTTTGGTGGTTTGGCAGTTACGATGTAGTTTGGCAGTCATATGATGTTGCGATCACTTCCATGATGAGATCTGATATAATGGGATCATGCCCATGATGGGATCTGCTGTGAGCAGCCAATCAGTTGAAAGGGAGTTTCTCTGAGCATGTGGCCTGCGTCAAATATAAGTGGACATTCTGGCAAGGCTTTGGGGTTTTTGCTTGCTTTGGATCCTGCAGCTGGCTGCTGTTCATCCGACCTCCAGTTCTTGGGACTTGAGCTAGCAGCTTACCTGTGGCCTTGCCTGCTGATTTTGGGATTTGTAGATCTTTGCAGACTGTGAGCAAGAGCCCTGCTGTCTGACCCACCAATCCTGGGTTCACCAGCCCCTGCAGCTATGTGAATTAGGAGAAGCCTGTGTCCTGACCCGCAAGCTTGGGATGTTCCAGCCTCTACAACTGCGTGAGGCGTTTCCTTATATAAATCTCTCTCTCTGTGTATACGTATACGCTTTGCTGGTTTTTCTTCTCTAGAGAACACAGCCTAAGACACAGGGAGACACGTATTGTATGGTCTCACTTTTGTGGACAGTTGGAAATAGGTATACACACAGAGGTGGTGTTCTTTGATGGTTGCCAGGGATGGGAGGAGGAAGGAGGAGGAATCACTTACTAGGTGGTAGATGCTTGTTATTTTTGGTGGTGGGAAGGGCAAGACCCAATGTGGGCGAAGTCTGCAGAGCTTTTCCAGGATGGGTGAAGACCCTGGGAGGTACAGGTAGGTACAAGTGAGTGCACGTACATGCACAGACAGAAATATCTATAGGTACATGTTTGTACAGATGTGGGTTTGGACACATATACTTATAGAAGACAGAGTTACAGATACTTCTCAGACATAACCAAACACGTTGTGAGACTCGTTTTTTAGGTTTGAAGGCTCAGGACTTTAGTCTCATGGGACAAATCAGTCAATTGACAGAATACATTTACAAAGTTTATATTCTGCATCCTAGTGAGATGAAGGAAACCCTGGTGGCATAGTGGTTCAGTGCTATGGCTGCTAACCAAAGGGTCGGTGGTTTGAATCTGCCAGGTACTCCTTGGAAACTCTATGGGGCAGTTCTACTCTGTGCCATAGGGTCACCATGAGTCGGAATCAGCTCGACGGCACTGGGCTTGGTTTTTGGTTTTGTAGTGAGACGAGTAGCACCTGGGGTCTTAAAAGCTTGCGAGCAACCATCTAAGGTACAACTACTGGTCTGTATTCATCAGGAGCAAAAGAGAAAGAAGGAAACCAGCATCTCAGAGAAGAAACTAATCTACGGGGCTGAAAGCCTACAAGAGCCATGGCCTCATCTACCCAGAGACCGGAAGAAACAGATGGTACCCAGCTACCACTATCGACCCTTCTGATCAGGGCCACAATAGATGGACTCTGATAGAGTGGGAGAAAAACGGTAACAGAACTCAAATTCTTAAAAAGTTCAGACTTACTTACCTTTGAGACTAGAGGACTCCTGAGACTATTGCCCTGAAATACCCTTTAAACCTTGAACCAAATCTATCTCCAAGGTCACCTTTAGAGAATTAACAGATTGGCACACAAAATAAGGGTATTACCTGTGAGTATGGTGCTCTATTAAAAAACCATCTATATGAGACCAAAAGGTCAACAATTACTCTAAAGCAAAGACGAGAAGATAAGGGAGTAGGGAAACTAGAGTACTGGAAATGGAACAACAAGAATACAAATTAAAGAGGATGTTGACACATTGTGAAAAATGCAACTAATGCCACTGAACAATTTGTGTAGAAATTGTCAGATGGGAACCTAACGTGCTGTGTAAATTTTCACTTAAAAAACAATAAAATATTATTTAAATATAAAGTATTGATAAAGATAAAAGAACTTTACGAATATCTCACAATGTTGTATTGAGGCCTTCAAAATCCCTCCTAAAATCACAATTAAAGTATCTGGAGAGCTAATACATTAGGCTAATATTAGCTGTGGTAACCAGCCTCCAAGGTGGCCCCTAATTATTCTTGCTTCCTAGAATTCACAAAGCTAACCTGTATAACATACGGAACATTGTAAAAATGATGGTCTGTGACTTCTGAGGCTAGGCCATAAAAGATGTTCTCACTTCAGCCTCGCACTCTTAGGTCACTTGTTCTGGGGGAAACTGCTGCCATGTTGTGAGGACATTCAAGCAGCCTTATGGAGAGGTCCATGGGGTAAGAACTGTGACCCCCTGACAACAACCAGCACCAGCTTGCCAGCCGTGTGAGTGAGCCATCTTGAGAGTGAATCCTCCAGCCTCCGTCAAGCCTGCAGATGACAGCAGTTCCAGCTGACATCCTGATTGTGATCTCATGAGATAACCTAAGCCAGAATCACCCACCTATGCTGTTCCTGAATTCTTGGCCTACGAATTTGTAGGGATAATAATTGCCTCTTGTTTTAAGCTGCTGAGCTTGGGGGCAATTTGTTAAGCATAAACAGATCATTTATATATTAGCCACTAATTCCTCATCAGGGATCAGAATCTCATGGGGCAGGAATCTCTTGGAGAAAAACCTTGACTGGGGATCAATTTGGAAAACATAATCAACTGACTAATGGAGGAACATATGTGTTCAGCCCTGTGGGCACATACCAGAAAAATAATAACTGCCTTGCCTTCAAGGGTATTTAATGCAGAAGCAACACTTAAATGCATTTGAAAAACCAGAGAGCAAAGTAATAGAGCACTGAAACAGTTAAAGAGCTCCATTATTTAGTTATTTGACTGTCCTTAGCAATGACCTCTCATTTGCAAGACTTGTAGCCTTGAAGGATGTGAAATACAGGATCCCTGTCCTCCAGGAACTGAGAAGTGGTGAGACACATTAAAATATGATAGAAGGTATTATGTAGATAATTTTTGTGGTGGAACCTGTAGCTTTGCCTGCCTAATCCCCCTTCTAGGGCATTTTACTCTACCCAAGAGGCTGGAAAGCTAAAAATCAAGTTTCTCAGCATCGCTTGCAGGTAGGGTTTTAGAAGAAAATCATGTTTGCCCATTATATGCACTTAGGCAAAATCTTTAACGTGGAAGTGAAGCAGAGCACTTCTTCCTGCCCTTCTGGCTGTTTTCTGACGAAAGTAAGGCCATGGATATGCAAAGTTTTTGTAGCTACAGTGACTTGCTGATTCTGGCTTCCTTATTTCTGGATTGCTGCTATGGTGCTGGGTTCTTGAACTCGAGTTTCAGTGGTGCCCTCAGAAGTAGTAGCTCCTCGGGCAGGTCGGTATTGTAGTGTTCCAGGGGCAATTTCTGGCTCAACCTTAAGCCCCTTCTTGCAACCTTGACTTAAATTTTGTAAGCCTTTGAATCCCTGTATTAAATCCCTTCCTGCTTAAAATACCTAGAGTGGTTTCTGTTTCCTGTGTTGAACCCTTGCTGATAGGTGCCATAAAAAAGGAACCAGACGGTATTATATGAGACTGGCTCAGGGGAGGGGAAGTATTGGTAACTAGGAAGGAATTTTTGGAGGAGGTAATTTTTTAGCATAAAGGAGTAAAGATTTCAAACAGCCCAGGAGAGATGAGGGCTTCCTGGTGGGAGTGGTTAAAAGAGTCGCTTTCTCTTTCCCTCAAGTTTGTTACCTCCTCACCACCTTCCACACCCCAGCTGGATGGGTTATGGTTTTTATTGAGACCTGGAGGTGAATGGTTACTTGGAGTTTCTGTTTGTCGTCACTGAGAAATGTGTTATTTCAATATGGGCTTCAACACCCAGAAGATAGATCTTCACAGAGCCCTCCCTTGTGGATCCTGCAAAGACAAATGCACCTGAAAAATGCAAGGCCCTTTCTTTCCCATTGCCTTCCTTCATCACCCTGCTGGAAACTACGGGCTGCTGTCCCATGTTCAGCTCCTGATCACCTACCTCCCTGGGGAAGGATGAAATGGAGGGACCAGGTGTTCTCTGACACGGTGAATCAGAAGAAAAATCACTGCATTGGGAATGAGGAGGCCTGAGATCTAAATTTAGCTCTGCTGCCTACCAGCTGTTTAACCTTGGGCAAGTTTAATTAAGAGCCAAATCTTTAATTTCTTGCCGATCTGCCTGCTTCTCTCCATTTTAAAGGCTGCAACCTCAAATCAGACCCTTAGTCATTACTCCTGTTATAACTTTTGCTATCCATGCATCTTTCACAATCCATTTTTCTTGGTGCATCCAGGATAGCCTTGTAAGGATGTAAATATGATCATATCACCTCTCCTTTAAAACACTTTAATTCTCCCATTGCCTCCAGGATGTCAAAACTCCTGGGCAGGACATTAAGTCTGATTTGGTCTCAGTAGACATCTCTACCCTCTTCTTCAGAGGGGGCTTTATCTTAAGAGTAACAAGAGCTAGTGGTCCCTAAACTGGGCAGCTCACCTGGGGGGGTACACAAGACAGTCCATTGGGGTGTGAGTGGAAATGATTAGAACTTTCATGTGTATTTTTATTTAAAAACATTAAGAAGCAAATTAAGCTTTATCAGCATTTAATATGAAGGGACCTGGCTCAGATCATCTTTCAGGTTGCCACGTTTCATGGATGGTCTTTGTCTACCATGTGGGAAGGTCAGCATTGCAAGGGTAAGGGGTTGGCAGTTGCCTGTGCAGGCTCTGGAGCCAGACAGCCTGGATAAATGCTTTTTTTATTGGTTATTAGTATTATATTATTATTATGATCATGCTGGGGAAGATTGAAAGTCCCACAGTGCAGAAGGATTTACATGAAATGGACAAGTGGGTTAATAAGATTCCTGCAAAGAAGCTTCAAAGAAAGATTGACTAACGCAAGGCCAAATGAATAGCAAGTGGTGGGCTATTGCTTCCCTGGTTCAGATTATAAGCTTGTGACCACCCACATTATGAAGTAAGGACAATGTCAACCTAATCAGCCACAACAAGACAGTCATCAAAAACATTTCAAAATTCATGAAATCTCCTTTACGCACAGATTAACATTCACTGTATTATGCCTTAATGTATTGGCTGACGTCAGTAAGCAATCAGTTGCTGTTGAGGTTGAGTCAGCTCCTACTCTTAGTGACCTCATGTGTGTCAGAGGCTGATATTTTGGAAGTAGATTGCCAGGCTTTTCTTCCGAGGTACCTCTGGGTGGACTCAAACCTCTAACCTTTTGGTTAGAAGCCAAGCCCATTAACTGTTTGCACCACCAAGGAGTTCCAATTTCAGTAAGGACATGTATATAACTTATAATCAAATATATTGGGGATGCCTGCTCAAAACTGTGTTCCGGTAGAGTTGTATAGTAAGGAAAACTTAGAGAGCACTGAGTTAGGCATGGACTTGGATCTGTGCAAAGACTTGCCCTAGACCCAATGATATTCTCTGATCTAATGCAAGAATGTAGGCACCTTGGTTATTGATATTCCTGACTTATTTATAAAGCAGAATTGTTATTATGCAGTATATTTCTGTCCATTTTCAGTGAGTTTTAAAGGAGTAGGCTTTACGGTTTGGAGTATTTTATCTATAAATCATCCAATCTGGATATTACCAGATTTTCACTCAGAATTTAAAAAATGGTAACTGTTATGTTCCATACAACATTATGTCACTGAAGAATGGGTTATGGTAGCCTGCATCCTCATGATGGTGGATTGCCTCCTGACGTTAGGACCAGTTGGATCACACACCAATCCTGTTATTTAGAACCTAGCGAGTGATGCCCTTTTTGCACCCTGGTCACTCTTGAAGCAATTCGATTACTCCAGCCATCAGAACTCAGCCAATAATCCGTAGGGATTGACAGAGTGGCACTGTACACGCCACAGAGGAAAATCGGAAAAATGAATTGTAGGTGGTGAGCACCTAGTAATAAATCATCAGCTTATTCCTGTTGCAGAAATGTATGTGACCAGGAGACAATTTGACCTGTGGAAAAAAATGAGTGGGACAAAAGTGGGCAGCTTAATTCCATATGAATATACTCAAGGGTGGCTGTGTTCTGACTCTCCAAGCACGATGGCTTCTCAAAATACCTGGTATTATTACAATCACCTCTGCTGACACTTTGACCCTCTCCAGTTACCTGGCAACTGAAATTACACCATTAGTGATTCACTTCTTTGGGTTAAGCATTGACATCTTAGGGTATCGTCTTTAGAAAAACAAGCACCCTTGGAAAGAGTCCATCAAGTCAACAACCTCTTAGTGAAACTTGGGCTATTAAATGAGTTCTGGCCTGCTAGAAGAGTTCTGGGGCAGTATTAGGGCTCTGGGCATCTTGGGGAGAGGCATAGTGGTGAGCCACTAAGGGCTAGGGTAAGAGTAGAGAGAGGAGAATGCCAGAGGCCAGTTTCAATGGCTTCAGTTTTGACAGAGCCTGATTTTAACCCTTTAAAAGCCAAGCCAGTTGCTGTCAAGTCAATTCCGACTCATGGCCACCTCATGTGTGTCAGAGTAGAACTGCGCTCTGTAGGGTTTTCAATGGCTGTGATCTTTTGGCAGTAGATTGCCAGGCCTTTCTTCAGAGGTGCCTCTGGGTGGATTCCAGCTGCCAACCTTTTGGCTAGTAGCCAAGCACTTAATTCTTTGTGTCACCCAGGGACTCCTTTTAACCCTCTAGTGCAGGTCTAAAACACACCACATCAACACTGAACTTACCATCATCCATTGGACTTGGGTAGGAAACGCACATCTTTCAGAATTAGTTCAGTATAATACAACATGCAAGGGACCCCAATGAATGCAGTCAACCCTTATGTTCCAGTGAGCGAATCATCTGCTTGTGGATGGTTGATGGGCAATCTGGAACTCAGATCAGAGCCCTCTCTGGGAAATCACATCCATTTTCTTATCAATTATAGACAAACAAGAGACAGGAAGGGCGAATTTCTAGAAAGAATAGAAAAATGCTCTTCAAAGCACAAAATTGCTGTGACTGGGGGATTAGCTCTCCTACGTTTTGCAGGATCCCATTTCTCATTGTTATTGTGGATGATTGAGCAATGACCAGTCTGATGAAATCTATTTGATGATTTCATTTCTGACGTTCACCTGTCTGCTAGTTCAGAAAACTGACACATCTGTGCAATAATACCCCCTCCCAACAACCGATTGATTTAATAGGCTCAGTGGGGGGAAAAAATCAAAGTAGTTTGCCCAAATGTGCTTTTTGGGTGGATTTTATCAGTTGTTAGCTAAATTGATAGGTTATTTTTAACTTGATTTCTTATTTTTGTTTTCGGAAATAACAAGTTAGCTCTTTTACCAAAAAGACCAGGTGTCTAATCGACTTGGCTGTTTGTGCTGACAGATATCTGATATGACATCAATTGACTAAACTGACGAGAATTTGAATGAATTCAGTCAAAATGTTTGAAGCCATCACCAGGGAGCGTCAACCAATTTTTGCTCTGGGGAAAGCGCTCAAGTGTCTGCATTTTACATCCAGGAAGCCATAAGGCATTTGGCCCGAAGACACAAAAAAGCTGATCCTAGAGGAGAATTCTCTGAAAGTATCTGACCGAATTTTTGAGTCTTCTGATCTCTTGCAAGAACCCATGTTTCTCAAGGAAAGACAAACTTGTGTGCCCCATCGCAGTTAACATTTTTCAAGAATCTGGGGAAGACATTATATCAGTGACCTTCCACTAACCCCATCCTTGGGGCAGCACAGAGCCAGCCAATGGAAAAGCCATGCAGTAGGTAAAGTGGAGTCCCTGGGTGGTGCAAATAGTTAATGTGCTCAGCTGCTAACTGAAAAGTTGGTGGTTCAAGTCCACCTAGAGGCACCTCAGAAGAAAGTCCTGACAATCTACCTTAAAAAAAATCAGACATTGAAAACCATATGGAGCATAGTTCTACTCTGACATACATGGGGTCACCACGAGTCAGAGTTCACTTGACAGCAACTGGATGGATGGGTGGAGGTAAAGTTGGCTGTCAGTATTCCATGATCGATTCTTCTGCCACCCTGTCCTACTTTAAACCCCTTTCTGATCACCAGGGTATCCAGTGCCCTCATATTCTCCCTTTCAAGGGCAAATATCCCCTGGTTCCCCTAAGGAGGGAGTGATGAGTCACTCTACTCACTAACTCTCCTCAAGAGAGATTAATCAGATTTTTATAGGAACTGACACTTGCTATCTACCAGGCACTGTGCCGAGCATATTACACATGTTACCTCATCTAATGTCCATAACAACTGCTACTCACCCTGTGGCTATTTACAGCCTTTTTGATATTTCAAGAACTAAGTTTTCTTAGGAAACCCTGGTGGCGTAGTGGTTAAGAGCTATGGCTGCTAACCAAACGGTCGGCAGTTCAAATCCACCAGGTGCTCCTTGGAAACTCTATGGGGCAGTTCTACTCTGTCCTATAGGGTCACTATGAGTCAGAATTGACTAGATGGCAGTGGTTTTTTTTTTTTTTTTAAGCTTCCTTGGCTGAAGTTTTGAGCTGAAGTTTGAGTGGATTTTTTGATGGATTGGCTTGATCTGGTCAGTGAATTGGATGCCTAGATCAGGATGTTGATGGCAGAAGGATGGAGGGCCCTCAGCATCAGGTACAGCAGTGTATGTCCTCACCTCACATACATACTGTAGTGCAGTGGACGATGCCAAGGCTCTGACTGTTCAGAACGTTTAGCCTGTCCTTCCAAAGCAGAAGCTTCTTGGGTAAGACCAAAGGAAATGCTCCCAACCTTGTCTGAGAAAGCACAAGCCACTGTTATTGCTGTTAGCTGCCATCAAGTCTACCCCTGACTCATGGTGACCCCATGCAGGGGCAGATTACCCAAGAAAGCACTTGCTCACTTGCTCACTAATCTGTAGTGACCAATTTCGTATTTTTTAACCACATCAAAGATTCTGCTTCTAGGTTTGGCTGGCATCTGTCTCTCTCCCAACCCCACGGCACATTCCTACAGAATCAGTCTCTTTGCAAATTTGCAGTCCCTGACAGGGATGGATTACCCAGTAAGCAAGGTAAGCATGGGCTTGCTTGTGCTTATTTACTAATCTGTAGTGAACAATTTCACTGTGGTGAAACCCACATGAAATTGTTCACTAAAGATTAGTAACTAAGCTTACCTTGCTTATTGGATAATCCTCCCCGACCCCAAGTACAACGAAACGAAACACTGCCCAGCCTTGGGCCATCCCCACGATCAGTCATGAATTGGATCTTTGTGATCCATAGGGTATTCACTGGCTGATTTTCAGAAGTGGTCACCAGGTCTTTCTTCCTAGTCTGTCGCAGTCTGGCAGCTCCGCTGAAACCTGTTTAGCATCATAGTAACAGGCAAGCCTCCACTGACAGATAGGTGGTGGTTGCGCATGAGGTGCATTGACTGGGAATCGAACCTGGGTCTCCCACATACGAGGTGAGAATTCTACCATTGAACTATCAATGCTCCCACTAATCACTCTAGTTCAGCAGAATAGACTAAAAGTTGGAGTGTCACTAGCGTGTTGCTTCGTTGCACTATAAGCATGGGTCCCCTCAATTCGTGGGTCAATCTGATCAATTCATTGAGGAGAAAATGTCATGCAGAGTTTTTCTGTAACAACACTCATCCAGCAAAAATCTGCTAAGTGTCTGTAGTGGTGTAGCTGCCAGGCTGGGCCAGGGGACTCCTTAGGACACACTGGGCTGAACAGATGCGGGGAACAACCACTGGAATGAAGACAAGGAAACCAAAGCACTATACACAGACCCAGAAAACATCCCAGCCCAAGAGACTTGAGAGGTGAACTGGTCTAACCTTGTTCACCGGTATCGTATCCTATGTGGCCACAGAGCCGTCACATTACAAAGTGTCCATACTGTCCTTCATGGACATTCAGGGCCAGGGTCAGGGGCCCAGAGGACACGGGCAAAGCCTGGGAAAGGAGGAGATGGCAGAGAGGTCTGGGTCTGGTTAGGTGACTTCCCACTAGTTTTCTATATTTTATGTGATTCTGAATGCTTGTATATAAATACACAGTTGATCTTTATTATTTGTGGATTCTGTGTTTGCAAATTCACCTACTTGCTAAAATTTATTTGTAACCCAACACCAATACTTGTAGCGATTCTGTGGTCATTTGCAGACATGCGCAGAGTGGTGAAAAATGTGAGTGGCCGGATGTTCCTAGACGAGGACGAACCAGGCAATGCTCTTGCCTTCTTGTCTCAGCTCTCATAGTGCGAGACAAGTGTCTTTTCCACGATCTATTTAGTGTCACGTTTTCACATGTTTGTGCTTTTTGTTGATGATTTTTGCTGTTAAAATAGCCCTCAAGCAGAGTGCTGAAGTGCTGTCTAGTGTTCCTAAGCTCAAGGCTGTGGCACGCCTTATGGAGAAAATACGTGCGTTAGACAGGCTTCGTTTCGGCCCGAGTTGTAGCGCTGCTAGCTGTGAGTTCAGTGTTAGTAAATCAGCAATAAAAATTAAACAAGGGCTCTTTAAACAGAAGCACTCATAAAGCAAGGTTATGTATTGATCAGTCGATGAAAATGTGGTGATCAGAGACTCACAGGAATCTAACCCGGTATTTCTCCTGGAACAAAAGCTCAGTATTTGCTAACTCAGTGTTTAAAGCAACTACCTCGAGGGGGCATCAACTGTGCCCCTGACCTCATCTTTTTCCTTTCACAGCGCCGCCGCGTGGCAGGTTGAGTTGCCTAAGGTCAGACAGCCAGTGGGTGGCCCAGAAGGCTTGATAGTGCAGGTAGATCTACTCACACATTCATTTGCTTTTCTACCAGACCACTGGTGCTGAGGAGAGGCAGCCAGGCCTGGTGGAACAAGGGGTAGCAGAAGGAAAAATGAAACTCTGGAGCCAGATAAATGGGTTTGAGTCTCAGGCCAACCCCTACCCCCCGCAATGTTTAGCATCATGACCTTGGGCAAATGATGGGGCCTGAGTTCTCTCATCTGCAAACCGAGGATGGTAATAAAACCTACCAGTGATCGGCTTCTCTGGCATGCGTGGCTGACATGGCCTTATGCTTAGAATGGCTCTGGGCTTGGGTTTAATGGTCTCGGAATTCTTAACAGTGTTATCTTTGATAGTGTTTGTAAGGAAAATCCCTGAGACAATGGGGTACGGGGTGGGGGGCCAGTTGTCTTGAACCCTTGGCTCCTTGGCTCACACACTGTGGTCCTATCTCCCTGGGACAAGTTCTTGACCACTGACTTCCCCGCCTCCTGGCGGCCAGGGCCACCCAGGCATTGACACAGCAGTTATCACTCACACCCATCGTGGAGACCCTGAGGCCCAGCCTCCTCAAGTGCCTTCTGAGTGAACCAAGTTGAGCCAGCAGGAGCTTAGTATTAGGTGATTATTTCCCATATAGGTTACCTCTGCTACTCTTTACCCATCCCAGCGGATTACCTAGAACCCCCTCTTCCCTGTGTGAAATGGTCTGCAGAGAGATAGTTAAAAAGACCTTTAAGAGACTGGGGCTTACAAGGGCCGAGCCGAGGATAGAGCAGAGCATCAGCGCTGTGGAGGGACCTGCTCAGGGGGCTGCCCCAGCGTTTCTCCCACACCTCTCTTGGTTGATCTGTACCTTCAGTGACGCATTATGACTTGTGGGAGCCCTATGCACTTTGCTTTTATGGGCCCCTTCCTCCATAAAACATATTAGAAATGATATTTTATGACTATGTTGGTATCAAGACAAATATAATGCAGGCTGGATTATATGCATTTCTTTCTTCTAATTTTAAAAGAAGTGAAAACATTCACGTGGGCCCCTAAAAATATCCTGGGCCCTAGGCACTGGGCCTGCTGTGTATAGGAAGCTGAGTCTGGCATAGCATTTGGCATCACGAGACCCTCATCCTGACATCTGAACAGTAAGCTATGAGACCTCTGACCAGTACCTCTCAAGGCCTCTTCTTCCCCATCTTTCCAAGGAGGGGAGGGACTAGACCATCTCTCAGGGGCCATCTAGCACTAACTCTCCAAGTTTCTAACTAAAGCTTGCAGATCTTTAGCCTCATTTGTAGTTTTCTGACCCCCAGGGAAGGCTCTTCTCCCAACTACAATATTAAACTTGTTTTCCTTTTCTGGATCTCCTTTTCCCATCCAATCACGTGCCCATGTGTGCTGCTGATTTCCAAAACATGGCCATAAAACCATAATGAGTATGGAGATACCAGTGTGAAAATGACAGTGAAAGTTATAAACATTCAAATAAATATATAAATATAAACAAGTCTATAAACCAAGCCCAGGAGGTATTTTAAACGCGTAATCCAGCATTTATATCTCTCACTTTGTGCAGCAGAACTTGCAAAGGAAATTCATTTAATTCTATGGCTCATACCCCTAACTCCCGTCCAGGAGTAATCGCTAATAACCAGCACAGTTACTGCCTCTCCCTGATTGAGGATTCACTCAGAAGCTCATTCTTGAATTCATTATCGTGCTGGAAATGAGTTGAATCTGCAGCAAGCGTGGCCACACGACTATCCCCCGTGGACTTCTTCCAGTTGGGTTCAGTGAGATGCCTACCACAGTCCTTGTCCCGCTTGCTCTATTACAAAAGTAGTTACCCCTCAAATTGGAGTCCCTGGGTAGTGCAAATGGTGAACATGCTTGGCTACTAATGGAAAGGTTGGCAGTTCAAGTCCGCCTGGAGTCATTTCGAAGAGAGAGGCCTGCCTGGTGATTGGCTTCCAAAAATCAGCCTTTGGAAGCCTTATGGAGCACAGTCCTACTCTGACACACATGGGGTCACCATGAGTCAGAACTGAAATGACGATCTTTTTTTTCTTTTTAATCCCTCGACTACCTGGCTGGCTCGGTTTAAGAAAGTATGTCAGAAGTTAGGAAGGGACCAGATAACACCCTATTTTGTTATGGACTTGGCTGGTGGAGGCTCACCTCCCTTGGAGCAGGAAGCAAAGTTAAGCCCCGCGCTCTGCGCTTGTAGCATGGATACAGATGAAGAGAACTGCCCACACGCCAAGCGCTGTTCTGAGCCCTGGGTAATCCTTCAGTTCCTCCTCAAGACAGCCCCTGAAGCAGATACAAGGCCAGTACCAAATTCAAGGGGACAGAGTGCAAAATGCAATGCAGGGTCCTTGTCCAAAGCAGGCAGGGAGTACTATTAAGGAAAAAAATAGAAAATGTTTTTCTTTCTTCCATGGTCTCTATTTTGACCTCTCATGGTGTTTTTATTTGCTACTTAATGTTGCATTCCCTTGGGCATATAGATACTTGTGAGTGCAGACCCTGGTGGGCACCCCAGGCTCCACCCTGTGACTCACCACGCACGTAAGCTTACCCCATTGGCTGCCAGGGTCCCCTCCCACCAACCTGTGGACCGACATACCATGCCCAGCCAAGAGTGGAGAAGCTGAATTAGGTATCTCCCCAGTCCACTATGAAGAGGTGACACCTGGGGGACCACAACTTTTACAACAGGGTGCAGTTGGTACCAGGATTGGGGGTGGGTGAGGGTCCCACCTTCGCCAAGTTACTGGCTGAACATGTCCTGGCACCGCCAGGGACAGGGACAACCATTACCATGGCATAGTGGAGATGCACCAGGATGAACGAGCCCATTTCCAGCCCTCCTTCTGCCTGTGCCCAGGCCTCTGCCAGGTACTCAGGGTAACAACAGTCACT
Organism: Loxodonta africana; assembly: GCF_030014295.1. NCBI lineage: Eukaryota > Metazoa > Chordata > Mammalia > Proboscidea > Elephantidae > Loxodonta > Loxodonta africana. Next base: position 61,597,435 of record NC_087352.1, read on the forward strand.
GGGTGGGATGGTGGGGCAAGGGGGCTGAGAAACCTTCAGTGGCTCCACGGCCTTGAAGTGAATTGCACACTCTGCAGAAAGGCGCTGAGGTGCCTCCTCACCTTGCCCACCTTGTGCTCTTGGGTGCAGCCATCCTGGGCTTTACAATTCCTGAAAGAGGTCCCACTGCCTCAAGCCATAAGTTTTGTAGACCATAAATTATCATGGCACTATTGTTGCTTGCCACAGTTTTCAAACTGACCGGAAGAGAGTGGTAGAAGGTAAAAATGATCTCCCACTACAATAAATTTCCTATGGAACTGTGGGGAGAGGGAGGAAGGAAGTAGGGACTCTGCAAGAGCTGGAGGTAAAATAGGAGAGCGGGGAAGTTTTATTGGTAAAGATTTTGTCCATTCATTCAACCAACATTTCTGCAACACTCATTGTGAGCCAGATGATATGGGGATAAAGACTGGTAGTTCAAGTCCACCTGGAGGCACCTCAGAAGAAAGGCCTGGCAATCTACACCCAAAAGATGCAATGCTTGTAGGTTAGTGTGGAGGCAGGCAGCAAGCAGGAAATTATGCTGCAAGTGATAAGTATCCAGATGAAGGGGGGACCCCAGAGTGCTAAGGAGCCCAGGATAAGGACCCTCCACCCCTGCAGAGCCATGAAGTCTGAGCTGTCTTTGATCATGAGTAAGAGGGAGTGAATCAGAGACACGAGGAAGGCCTAAGGAGAGCATGGACCCTGGTGCTGAGAAGTGAGTGGGTGTAGCTAGTTGCAGCAACTAGAAAAGCTGCAGCCAGGAGGGAGAGTGGGCAGGGTGGGAAGACGGGCCGGACGGTGCTCTGAGCAGTATGCAGTTTACCTTGAAAGCTGTGGGGAGCTGCTGGAGGGTTCTTAGCATGGAAACGGTGTGTTCTAACCATAGAAATGCATTCTGTTGGCAATGTGGGTTTGGAGACAGGGAGGCCGGTCAGGAGGCATCTCAGGAATTCACTTGAGAAGGGATAAGGATGTGAAAGTACCCTGGTTTGGAGATCTGTTCAAGGTTTAGATGGAATTGGTGGACTGGGACTCAAAAGAGCTGCTTGAAGAGGGGGGATTTTGGAGGCAGGAGACAGGTGTGACAGCAGAGGAGGTGGGGAGGGGGCTGAGTGGAGAGGGGGGCATGGGGAGGTGATGGGTTTATTGATGTGTCAACTTGGCCAGGCTACAGTTCCCCTTATTCAATCAAACACTAATCTAGATGTTATCTGAAGGTTCTTTGGAGATGTGATGAACTCCAAACCCGCTGCTGTCAAGTTGATTCTGACTCACAGCAACCCCATAGGAATGGAGAACTGCCCCAATGGGTTTTCAGAGAGCGGCTGGTGGATTCAAACTGCCAACTTTTTGGTTAGCAGCTGAGCTCTTAACCACTACACCAACAGGGATCCGAGTAAGAGACAATATCCTAGATAATCTGGGTGGGCCTGATTTAATCAGTTGAAAAACTTTGAAAGTCGAGCTGAAATCCCCTGAGAAAAGAAGAAAGTTCTCCTGTGGACAGCAACTTCAACTAGTGCCTGAGAGTTCCAGCCTGACCTTCCTCATGGTCTACCCTACAGATTTTGGACTTGCCTAGCCAACCCCCACAAACTGCATAAGCCAGTTCCTTGTTTAAATTTCTTATGTATCTCCTGGAATTCCTGGGTAGGGCAAACAGTTAACATGTTCAGCTGTTAACAGTGGTGCCTTGGAAGAAGGGCCTGGTGATCTACTTCTGAAAAACCAGCCTTTGAAAACTCTACGGAGCATAGCTCTACTCTGACACACATGGGGTCACCGTAAGTTGGAATTCACTTGACGGCAACTGGTTATGTATCTCCTCCTGGTTCTGGCTCTCTGGTTGAACCCTAGCTGGTTTAGTTGAACCAAACCTGGCCCCTTGTCTGGGCAGTGATAGTCACTCCCCAGGTGAAGGGGCCTCTTCCCCTGGCTCCTTTATCCACAGCCTTGTGGAGTAGCAGGCAGCACAGCTAAGTCTCTGTGGGAAAGAGAAGCAGATGCCTGCCTGTCCTGTGTGTGCACAAATACACAGGCACACTGTGAGACCCAAACCAACACGGAATAAGTCACCCCCCTCCTCTTGTTCGGCTCCCAGACAATTCCCTTTGGGTTTAATACATCACAGGAAATGCCTACTCTGGCTGTCCTTCCTTCCCTTTTAACTCTAATCTCTCCCTGCTCCCCAATAAGGATTTGAAATACACCCACTGTGTTTTAATGAGGATCCTGCTCTATCTGCATATGCCTCTATTAACCAAAACTTGGGGAGTCCTGGGGGTGCGATTCATTTTGTTCCAGATAGTCGTGCCAATTTCCACTGCTTCCAGTAGTATTTCAAACTCATAGAGAGGACTTGGCAAGCCAAGCATTTCCACATGGTTTACCCACATTAATTAATTTAGCCTCAGGCCACCATGGTGAGACAGGAGGGTAACTGGGGTACAAAGGTCTAGTTCAAAGGAGGGCTAAAGGGGAGGAGTAAATGGAGGGAGAAGAGGATTCTCAGGGTCGCTGCGGCCCCTCCAAGGGCACAAACTTCTCTGACAAAGCACCAGGAACAGATGCGTTCTTCCCACCCTTGACGGGTGGCTTTCTCTTTCTTGGCTGAAATTCCTACCCCACTCAGCAGGAGAGGCTCCCTGAAGTGTGAGCATCTCAGGCTGTGAGCTCATCTCTGCACTGCGTCCTCGTGATTGCTGGGGAGCAGAACCTCCTTAATGAGTGTGCTGGGGCGGCCTGTTCCATCGGACGGTGGCTCCGAAGGATTGAGCCAGGCAGGCAGATTGAGCAAGGATGCTCCCTGCCAGGCTGTGGAGTGTATACAAAAGAGGGGTGTTGGGAAGGGGAGAAAAGGCTGGAGGCTGCCACAAGCTGAGTACATAATGTTGTAAGGAGACCTGGTAGCACAATGGTTAAGCACTCAGCTGCTAACTGAAAAGTTGGCAGTTCGAACCCATTCCAAGGGTCAGGGGGAGAAAGACTTAGAGATCTGCTCCTGTAATAGATACCCAAAAAATCAAAACCAAAGCCAAAACCAAAACCGTTGCCATCCAGTTGATTCCGACTCACGGTGACCCACAGGACAGAGTAGAATTTCCCTGTAGGGTTTCCAGGCAGTGGCTGGTGGATTTGAACTGTGACCTTTTGGTTAAGAGCTGAGCTCTTAACCACTGCACCACCCTATGGGACAGTTCTACTCTGTGACATGGGGTCGCTATGAGTCCAAATCAACCTGAAGGCAGGCTAGACAGGACCTGACAACAACAACTAACAACAATATTGTTGCTGTTAATTGCTGTCAGGTTGGCATGGTGACCCCCATGTTTAACTGAACAAAGCATCTGGTCCTGTGCCATCTTCATGGTTGGTGGTGGTTTGAATCCACTGTTGCAGCCACTGTGTCAGGCCATCTCGCTAAGGGTTTCCCTTGTCTTTGCTGGCCCTCCACTCTACCAAACGTGATGTCCTCCAGCAACTGGTCCTTACTGATGACATTCCAAAGTAAGCAAATGAGTCAAAGTCTTGGACAATATTCTGTGATCCATAGGGTTTTCAATGGCTAATTTTTAGAAGCAGATCACCAGGCCTTTCTTCCTAATCTGTCTTAGTCTGGAGGCTCCATTGAAATCTGTCTACCATGGGTGATGCTGCTGGTATTTGAAATCCCAGTGACATAACCTACAATATCATAGTGACACGCAAGCCACCACAGTACAACAATCTGACAGATAGGTGGTGGGAATACCTAATACATGCCAGAAAATGTGTGAGAGTCTTTTTTGACCCTAATCTTCACAGCAACCCTGTGAAGATGATTATTAGAAATAATTATTAGTATTTTATTTTTATAGAAAGGGAAACTGAGGTCCCGCTTGGCTTTACTGTCTTTGCTGTTTCCTTTACACATAACATATTTCCTATGGATAGAGAATCCAGCTGCACAAAGGAAGGTTGAAAGAGGCCATGAGGCTCGGTGGAGGCTTTGAGTAATTTACTTAGTGCCTGTGTGCCTCAGTTTTGTTAATGGTCAAATGGAAAGATAGTTTAGTGCAGTGGAAAAAGTGTGGGGTTTGAAGTCAGACTGCCTTATATCCTAGAACCCTCTAGGCCTCAGCTTTTTTTTTTTAAATGGGATATAAAGAGTACCTACCTTATAGAGTTGCTGATGAAATGAGATATTGCATATAAGGTGCTTAGCACAATGCCAATCACATTGTAAGTGCTAAGTAAATGTTTGCTATTATTAATTCCTCAAAAAGAAATTGTTGAGATAATTGTTTTAGCTCATTTTTATTGAGCCCCTGCTTCTTGCATAACATTATGCTTGGTACTGTAACAAATATGCAAGCATATTAAAAGGATATAAATCATACCAATAGTTTTATAATGCAAGGGGATATTTTAAAAAGCTAGTTTTGCAAGTAGGTAAGAATGTTGAGTAGATGGCTGAACAAACAAGATGATCAGATTTTGGGGTAATTAATGCGGAAAGGTTTCAGGGAAGAGTAAAAATCTGGGCAGGTCCTTTACCATGAGACCAGCAGAACTGGATGGTGCCTGGCAACCATTACTAAACATTTTGATCAAATATTCCATGGAAAAGAGCTGATCAAAAGGGGGAAAATGCAGAACAGAATTTCAAATTCTCATGGACTCTAGACTTTCTGGAAGCATGGGGTCTGGATGGACCCTTGAAACTATTGCCCTGAGATCATCTTTAAACCTTAAACCAAAAATATGCCCTGAAATTATCTTTAAACCAAACAATAGTTTAGCTTAACTAGTAAAAAAGGTCTTCCTTGAGCATTATGCTCTTTTAAGAACTATCTATATGGGATCAAATTGACAACAGCAATTTGAAAGATTAGATAAGAACCTTAGGGAGCAATGAGTTTATGTTAATGAAAGAGGAACAACTCAGAAAAGGCGGGTGAGAATAGTTGCACAACGGGAGGAGTGTAATCAATGTCCCTAAAAGGCACATGGAGAAACTGTTGGATTGCTGTATGATTTGCTGTGTAGATTCTCAACAACAACAAAATAGACAACATTTAGAAGGAAAACACACACACACGCATGCACGCACGCACGAGATACCGTTTCACACAGACTCAGAAGGCTATAATTAAAAAGACAAATAATAACAATTGTTGGTGAGGACGTAGAGACACCGTAACCCTCATACACTTCTGGAGGGAATATAAAATGGTACAATCAGTTTGGAAAACAGTTTCTCAAAATGTTAAACACAGAGTCATATGGCCATAACAATTCCAATCCTAGGTATGCCCAGGAGAATTGAAAATGTGTGCCCACACAAAAACTTGTACACAAATGTTCATAGCAGCATTGTTCATAATAGCCCCAAACTGGAAACAACCCGAATATCCATCAACAGATGAACAGATAAACAAAATGTGGTATATCCATACAATGGAGTATCATTCAGCCATAAAGAGAAATGAAGTTTTGATACATGCTACAACATGCATGAACCTTGTAAACATCATGCTAAGTGAAAGAAGGCATCATATTGTATGATTCCATTTACGTGAAATGTCCAGAATGGGGAGTTCCATAAAAAAAGGAAGTAGATTAGTGATTGCCTGAGGCTAGGGGAATGGAAGGATGGGGAAAAGTCAGCGTTTCTTTTTGGGGTGATAAAAATCTTCTAAAATTGCTTGTGATGATGGTCGCACAACTCTGTGAACATACTGAAAATCACTGAATTGTACACTTTAAATGAGTGAATTTTATGGTATGTGAACGTATCTCAATAAAGGTGTTTAAAAGAAAAAAAAATCTGGGCAGAGTTTGGAGGAAGGAAAAGGCTATGTTTTGGTAGAAAGAAGCAGGCATTCGTGGAGGGGGGTGAAGACTCACAGAGATGGGAGGAAGTTGTGTGTGTGTGTCATGGGCAGTGGTGCTCAGTGAGGACAGCCATTGCCCAGTGGGAGCCTGTTCTGACTGGGGCGTGACCACTGGTGAGGGTAGTCAAGTCAAGGTAGTGGCGAGCCAGGTAATCTGAGTGTGGGACTTTGGTAACAGGAATTGGCTTGTTACCCAGAATTCCAGAATTTAGAGCTAGAAGACATCTGGCTCCACCTCCAGTCTATCAAGCTAGTAAATTTTACCCCAATTCTTATAAGAAAGAGAAAACACGTGCCAAAAGTTGTGATGTTCCCGGTATCACTTGTATTTGAAAGTCTGTCCCTACTTTTTCATTGTCCACCCCACTGTCCTGGTGCCTTCTGTTAGCAGAAGTCAAGGAGAGAGAGGACAGAAGAGTACCAGGGAAGAAGGGAGGGACAAGTAGGACCTTGCAATCCTAAAGATAAAGCAAAAGACAATGACAGCTTGGCAGGCCACTCCCAAAGCAGCAGAGGAAACCTGCAGAGCCATCTTTTGACTGGAGGAGGCCATAGATTGCTCAACCTTTGCTTTTCTCCTGGCCCGTGCCTTGGCTCCCTTGAGCCTTGCATCTAACGTTCAAGTATTCTGTGACGTGTTCTGCACCCAAATCCCCCCCACTAGAGTGTATCTCCTCATACTCTGCATCCTTGTGCACTATAGCCTTCTACCATGTGCTTGAGTAGTCTGTTCTGTGGTCCTTCTCAGACTCTCTGCTCTGGTAGTGAATAATCTGTGCCATAAATTATGTCCCCCAATGTCCAGCCTCTGGTTTCTAAGATTCTGCTCCCATGTAGTCTATATTCTACCAGCCCCCTGTGTTCTAGTAATCAAAGCCCAAAATTAAACTAAAAAAAAAAAAATAGCATTAAACGCTTCACTTGTTGGGGGACTCTTGTAGGTGCTTTTTTATGCTGTCTAATTGCTATGAGTCAGAACTGACTCAATGGCAACGGGAATGTCTTTTTACACCGGTCAGTTGTGGCCCCAGAATTACTTTATGGAGGAGCAATAGCCTGGCTAGAAGGTGGGGGTGCTAATGTTTTAAAGCTGCATTTGGATGGCAGGCCCAAAGTCATAACTTAGGCCAAATGATAAAGATCAATAAAAATAGCAAAGTTTTCTGAAAGTCCCTCTGGTCATTCCCTACATAAGATTGAGAAAATGCCTATTTTTTCTTAGGATTTTACTGTTATTGTGATTATTTGGGGATGGCTGGTGGAGGGTTGATGGAGATAGAGGAGGGCAAAAGCCTACCTACTCCCCAGCCAGCTTCTGGTGCCACCACGGATGTGGTACCCACTGGGACCTATGTTCTATACCTGTACTCTCTGGTACAGTAGCCGTGAGCCACACGTGGCTAGTGAGCACTTGAAATGTGGGTTGTCCCAATTGAGATAGGCTGTAAGTATAAGATACACACCAGATTTCAAAGATTTAGTACAAAAAAAAGAACATAAAATATTACATTAATGTATTTTTAATATTGATTACATGTTGAAATGATACTATTTTGTATATATTGAGTATATTATATTCCAATTTGAAGGAGCTCAGCTGGTGCAAATTTTGGCAGTTCAAACTCACCCAGTGGCTCCACGGGAGACAGACCTGGCAATCTGCTCCTGCGAAGATTACAGCCAAGAAAATCCTATGGGGCAATTCGACTCTGTCACATGGGGTCTCTATGAGTCAAAATCGACTCAACGGCATCTACCAACAACAACATATCCCAATTTATAAAATAAATTGTTAAAATGCATTTGACTTTTTACTTTTCTAATAGACTTTAATTTTTTTCTTTTTTTTACTAAAGAACTAAAAATTGTACATGTGACTGACATTGATGGCTCACATTATAGTTCTTTTGGACAGTGCTGGTCGGAACCGTGGATATTCAGTTACTTGAAAGAGTCATTGCAGGTTCTAGGGGTCCCTCTCGGACTCTGTCAGGTTGGAGATTGGATCTCGGGAACGTTGGGTTTATTGCCAACAATTCTCAAAGGAATAGCTTCACCTTGTTGCCCACCTACTCTGTGCCTCACCGTTATAAGGGGTTACTTCATTAGTCCACAGAATACTGGTAAAGGTCACAGAGGATGAGAGTAAGTAACCCAACAGGGACGAGCTAGGGTTGGAGCCCTGCTCTGTTGTTCTTGTGCTATCTATGGAGCCATAGAGCATTGCCTTCCATTGCCAGAGCGAGCCAGACAGAAGAGGCCAAGGGTCAAGTGCTGCCCCTTCCTGCTCTCAGATGCCTGTTTCTCTTGGCTGTGCAAGGCCGTCAGAGCTGTAGGAATACAGTGCAGAGTGTTTTTGCCGTGGAGCAGAGCCCTGGGGACTAGACGCCCGCCTTGTAGTCATGGTCTCAGGCAGGATGCTTGGCCACTGCAGAGAATCAACCTTCTTGAAGCCGTTTCCCAAGATGGGGACTGAGGTTGGAGCTCCTGCGTTCACGTGGAGGCTGTGTTTTTATGTCCCTCACTCTCCAGCTGGAAACGAAACTGGTTCAGTCTGATATCCTGAGATGTGGCGTTACCAACAATGACGTAGGGATATTTAGACATATCCAGACAATTAGCTGGATTCTTTTTTTTTTTTTTTTAATGGGTAGGTTTTTATAAACTCATAGATTGGGGAGGAGTAGGGAGAGGTTGAAAAATCATCTAATGTAATCTTCTCATTTTACATGTCAAACAAATTGAGCCTGAAAGGTTAAATGTCTGCCCAAACTTTCCCAGCAAGAGCGTGGAAACCGCCATCACTGCCAATTCCCCTTGGTCAGCAATCTTCCCTCCAGGTTGTAAGGCAAGCATTAGGTGCTGCCTGTTCCTGACCCCAGTGATTACTGTACGTTAGTTATTGAATATTGAATATACCGTGGGCTGCCAGAAGAACAAACAAATCCATCTTGGAAGTACAGCCGGAACACTTTTTAGATGCGAGGATGATGAGACTTCTCACATACCTTGGACATGTTATCAGGAAGGACTAGTTCCAGGAGAAAGACATCATGGTTGGTAAAGTAGAAGGTCAGCGAAAAAGAGGAAGACCCTCAATGAGATGGATTGACACAGTGGCTGCAACAAAGGGCTCAAACATAGCAACGATTGTGAGGATGAGACAGAACCGGGCAGTGTTTCATTCTGTTATACACAGGGTTGCTGTGAGTCAGAATCGACTCAATGGCCTACAACAACATCACAAATAGAGAGACTGGATTTTCTGTTCCTGTGTTACCTGGTTGTTGCCAGATGCTGCAAAGGTGCCAATCCAGCGGCCCCAGAGACTCCCCGCCCTTCACCATGTCTCCTGGTGACTGGGACTTGAAGCTTGGAAATCTAGTGGGTCTACTGATGGGCAGTAAGGCTAGCCTGCGCCAAATCGATGAAACGCCTCTGGCCCTCCCAGCCACACGTGCCTTTGCTCTCAGGGTATTATGGATGCCCCTTTTGGTGGAGGAAAGCATTGGGTTAACTGCACAGAACCTTGCTCTAGTGTGGGCCCTGTGGCCCTGCAGCAGCATCTGGGAGCTTGCTAGAAACGTGGAAACTCACGCTCCTCTGCAGATCTAAAACCGGTTGCCACTGAGTTGATTCTGACTCATGGCGACCCCACATGTGTCAGAGTAGAACTGTGTTCCACAGGGTTTTCAATGGCTGATTTTTTTGGAAGTAGATTGCCAGGCCTTTCTTCAGAGGATGCTCTGGTAGCTTCAAACCTCCAAACTTTTGGTTAGCAGCCCAGCGAGGTAACCATTTGTGCCACCCAGGGACTCCCTCTGTAGAGCTACAGAATGAGAAGCTGCATTTCAGCAAGATTGCTAGGGGGTTTGTAAGCCCATTACAGTTTGAGAAGTAGGCTTTAGGATATTAGTAACCATGTGTTACCACTCTCAGGGCTATTTGCATATCAAAAGGGTAAGGACAGAGTATGAACTACTCAATTAAAAAAATACAACTTCACTGGGGTGGGAAGGGGGCAGTTAAGACCTCAGGGACTGACATTTGATATTTAGTTGGGGGGCGGAGGGGTAGGGGCAGTTTTAAGAACTCAAGCTCTGGAATCTTACTGACAAGGTTCAAACTCTACCCCAGTCATTTATGTCTGCTCTGAAATCTTAGTTGGTTATGAGACCTTGGGCAGGTTGCTTAACCTCTCTTTGCCTCAGTTTTCTCATCTACAAAATGAGGATAATAGTATCACTGCATTGTTGGGTTGTTAGGATGAGATGACTGAATTCAAACCAAACCCTTGTATCAGTGGCTTGGTACGTTGTAAACTCTCGAAGTGAGCTTACTCTTATCACTCTCCATGCATGAAGCTGCTCATTACAGCTGGGTCAGATATGTTGCTGATTGCAAGGTGTGACATTCCCATGTCCACTGCATGGATAACGGGGGGGCCAGATGATCACATTTGCCCTTCCATTCCAGGATTCTGGACTTTAGACCTCTAGGGACCCAGACATATGGGGAAGGAGGGTCTAACTTAGCTTCCTGCAAGGCACATTCTGTGCACACACATAAGCACTTGTAATTACCCATGTCCTGTGGTGGTTTCCAGAAAACAAAACCAATTCACCTCTAGGGAGTCCTCACCCTGTTCTGTTTGAAAATAAACATGTGATAGTTTTATGATGTGAATTATAGTCCAATAGGAAATGAACTCAGAGTGTCCAACTTCTTTAGGATGAGAGGTTTCATAGCTGAGAGGGGTCTAGGACTATGAGTTCATACAAAAAAACAAAGTTGTCAGCAGCTCTGATCTGAGGCACAGTGCCCCCACTGAAAGTCTTCCTCTCAATTCCTCCAGAAAGTGGCAGGCTTTACTGGAAATAACTAACCTGGGATTCAGGAGACCTGGGTCTCCAACTTGCTAGACCTTGGGCAAGTCGTTCTTTCTCTCTGCCCTTGGCCTTCAGCTTTAAAATAAGGGGTGGACCCGAAATGTCCTGCAAGGGATTGCTGGCATCTTATGCTCTCTGAAACTAATCGTTCTGGCTCAAACTGGTCACGGTTGGATGTGAGCAACTTGACAGGGAGAGGAATCATGGTGCCGCCTCCTTTTCTGAGAAGAATCAACCCTTGAGAAAGCCTGGTTCTGCTGGGGTCTGAGGGAGGTCTCATACCCAGACACAGACATTTGCAACCACTGAAGAATTCCCACCACTTCTTTGGGTTTGTTCCTCAATAGCCCCTCCTGCCCCCTACCCGCCTCAGCCTCGCCGCCTTTCCCCTTCTTAAGAAAGCTAACCAAATTCTCTCTTCATGGGACAGTTCAATGGAAAGTTAGTTTGCAACGACAGTATATCATATTTCACGAATTTAATAGGGTTTTCATGATTTTACAAAGTGCCTCCACCAGACACTCCCAGCTGGAGGCAGCTCAGCGGGAGCCTGAAACCCTGCATCTGGGTTTTTCAACTCTTGCCAAGATCCATTGAATTTGATCCGGAATGACTACGAATCTTTGGAATGTACAGTCCCTTTTCTCTTGCCTTATCCAAATAAAAAAAGGGGAAGGAGAAGGGGGCTGCAAGGAAAGGTCCTATGAGAATTCCATATGGAAACACTAAACTTGCATTGTAAAGGATTTCCTATAAACAAAATCACAGTCAGAGATTTTGGCCCCTCACCATGTTGAAAACAAAGGACCCTTCTGTGTGTGTTTGTGTGGACTTCAATACATATACATATATTTATTCGGGGTCCTCTTGCAGCCCCCCTTTCTCTTTTTAGCTCACTCTTTCCTTTTCCGTCTGCCCCACCCCCAAAACTAGCCCCAAACTCCTAACGAGAACAAACCTTAATCGTTCTGCGCAGTAAATCCCCTACAAATAAATATCCAGGGCAACTTCAAACGAGCTTAATTGGAAGCACATGGGAAGAGCTGGGCAGGCCTGGCTGAGGCGGTGGAGTTGTAATTTAATGTTATGATCTGCCATAAATATGCGCCATAATGAGCAGAGTTTGGGTTTCCCTTCCGTGTATCAGAAAACTGCAGGTTTGAAGGATTTCATGTTCTTTTTTTCTCTTTTGCTCTGCTTTTGTTCAGTCATCAAACTTCACATTTAATACCCCCCCTCCACCCCACCAACCCCAAACAAAAAAAGACACCGCAATGCAAACAAACCTTCCTCTTGTTTTAACCTTTCCCTGCAGCTCCCTTGCTCCAAACTGTGCATGACTGTCCTATCTTTCCCTTTGCTGTAAAAGAATTATGGCTTAGGGTTTATAGGGTTTTAAAAAATGTGTTCAATCACCAGAATGGGAGAAATGAGGTTAAGCCACCTCTGGGCCCTCTAATGGTTTTATTGTAGAATTATAGCTGGAGCAGGCTGGAGGGCACTGGGAGAGGTCATGAAGTCCATCCCCCTACCTCCTCACGGTTTTATCTAAAGCACTGAAGTCCACAGGTATTCACCTCCTTAGAGCTCACCCAGAGAGGAGTTTCTGTAAGATTTTCTGACAACTGAACCCTACCTCTAAGCTCACAATATAAGAAGCCTTTCATGGATCCAATGGAAGTCACGTGAGTTAAGACTGTTCCTCCTCATGCCATCCTTGGGGATGGAAGAGACATTTGGATGTCGTCTTCTGGGATGACTTCATTGGGGTGAGTGCCTCCAGCCAAGTGGGTGGAATAAACTTTTTCTGGTTTCAAAGGGAGGGAATCCAATGCCAAGTTTTCTGTGCATAGAATTACTGAATATCAGTCTTGGAAGGGACTTCAGAGCTCATCCTGCCCAACTGACTGCTCTTGAAGAGACAGGGCCCCCTCAACAGTGCCCTGACAGGCCAACTTCCAGCCTCAGCCCAAGTCCTTTCGGCAATTGGGAACCAACCTCTCCTGAGCCAGTTGCCTCAGTGTTTAGGGAACCCTAATTATCTGAAAGCTTTCCCTCCTATTGAGCCCAGATCCACGTTCCTGCTGCTTGCCTTTGCTCATTCTTTTTTATTCTCTTGAGCTACATACAAGAATTCAAATCCCTTTTGAATGACTGTCTTTCCATGGTCAAATTCATTCCAACTTTTACATTTTCCAGGATTAAAAAAAAGGACAAACCCAGTTTCGTCACCATAATCTTGGTCTTTGCTTATTCTATTTACAAAATGGGATGCTTATGCCATTCTTTCCTACCTTCTAGAATGACAGTGAAGATTGCAATGGGATGAAGAGGCTCCTTCCCTCTGTATTTTCTCCCTCTGCGTTTTTTCTTCAGCACTGACACATGGGCATAGCACTGACTGGCGTTGCCTGTTGAGAGTGGGCACTGCCTCCCATGACTTCTCATCTTCACTTTCTTCTCCTCTTCACCTAGCTCCGTGGCCCTGAGCCAGTCACTTCACCTACCACGTGGTCTCTCTGCCACCACTCTTGTTCCCCTTCAGAAGATACTCCACCCAGCACTCAGAAGGCTTATTTGAAAACTGAAATCAGATCATGTCACTTTCCCGCTCTAGATACTTGAAGACTTTCCATCACCCTGGGAATAAAGTCCAAATCTATGCCAAGGCCTCCAAATCTTAGAAGAGCTAGCTTCTGGCTATCTCTCCTACCTGAATTCCCATGCCTTCTACGTTCACGCCCCACTACACAACCACAGCGACATGCCTGGTGTTCCTTGGACAAGCCAGGCACACTTATGCCTCGGGGCCTTTGTATTGGTTGTTCTCACTCCCTCACTTGACTCGGTTCTCTTCAGTGAGGTTTTCCTTGACCACCTCACCTATAATAGCACTCACTCCCTGCCATTCTCTCCCCGACCCACTTAGGTTTTTTAAAATAACGTTTTATTGTTTTTTTGTAGTTTACACAGCAAATTAAGTTCCTATATAACAATTTCTATACACATTGTTCAGTAACATTGGTTACATTTTTCACAATGTGTCAGCATTCTCATTTTCATTCTCATCGTTCTGTTTCCATTAATCTAGCTTTTCTGGCCCCCTTTATCTTCTCATCTTTGTTTTAGGGTAAATGTTGACCATTTGACCTCATATAGATGATTATTTAAAGAAGCACAGTACCTATGGGTGATATTGTTTATTTTATGAGCCAGTCTGTTCGTTGTCTGAAAGGTGAACTCTGGGAGTGGCTTCAGCACAGAGTTTAAAGGGTATCTCAAGGCAATATTCTCAGGTGTTCCTCTAGTCTCTACTAGTCCAGTAAGTCTGGCTTTTTTTTTTTTTTTTTAATAGGAATTTGAATTTTCCTCTACATTTTTCTCCCATTCTATCCAGGACCATTTACTGTGTCCCTGGTCAGAATGGTTGTGGTTGCCAGGCACCATCTAGTTCTTCTGGTTTCAGGATAGAGGAGTACTTCACTTTTCTTCATAGTTTTTATCACCACCTGACATTGTAGTACATCTTTATTAGCATATTGTTTATAGCCTATCTCTTTCACAAGAACATCAGCTTCTTGAGGGCAGGGTACTTTGTCCCATTTGCCTACACACTCAATCAATACTTGTCAAATGAATGAGTGACTAAAACCTTACTTTTTCCAATGAGGGATGTCATCACAAGGAAAACCTTGAACCTACTTTAGGTGTGAAATAGGGTGTAGCCGACACCCTCTCAGGGAGAGGCGGCCCTGTGACCCACATTCATGTGGAGCATCATCAGAGGTGGTCAACAGAGCATCTTCTGGGAGGAGTGGTGTCGAGGCTTGGAGCAGGCACTGGGAAGGGGGAGGCTGGGGTCATCAGAAGAATGAAGCCACCCTAGTTGTTTCACTTCTGTTCCCTGGGCTCAGAGCTCCAGGAATACTAAGCTGGACCTACCTCACAGGGGAAAAGACAATTCAGGTACAAGATGGAGTAGGAAGGTTTCTAGAAACTTAGCTCTTAACCTCTTTGTTTTGAGTGCTCATTTTTATTAATAGGAAGCCATAATCTCAGTATGTTAGAGCCAGAATAGACTTAGGTCCCTATTCATTCATTCAATTAATATTTGTTGAGTACCTACTCTGTGTTGTTCTGGGCACTGGAAATGCGTCAGGCTAAGCAAACAGAGAAAAGTTTCTGTCTCTATGGAGCTTATATTCTCGAGAAGGGAAATAAACATCAGAATAAGTAAATGATGTATTAGGATAACAAAACACCAAGATCAAGTTGCTGCGGACTCAATTCCAACTGATGGCGACTCCATGTGTGTCAGAGTAAAGCTGTGCTCCATAGAGATTTCCACGCTGATTTTTCAGAAGTAAAAGTAGATTGTCAGGCCTTTCTTTTGAGGCATGTCTGGGTAGGCTTCAACCTCCAAACTTTTAGTTAGCAGCTAAGGGTGTTAACCGTTCGCACCACCCAGGGACTCCTATATTACGATACGATAAGAGATGATTATTTCTATGAAAGAAATAAAATATGGAGGGGGGGAGCTTTAATTTTAAATAGGGTGGTCAGGGAGTATCTCACTGAGGAGGTTTCACTGGAGGGAGATGTGAGAGTGGAGGGAGTAGCAAGAAGGCTAGTGTGGCTGCAGCAGAGAGTGAGGGAGAGAGAGCAGGAGGTAGTATTAGGGAGGTGGGTGAGGGTGTTTGCAAGGACTTGGATTTGACTGTGAGGGAGATGTGAAGCCATTGCAGGGTGTTAGTAGAGGATGGCATGGGCCCTTTCATTTTAGTGATAAGGGAACGGACCCAGAGAAGTTAAGTGACTTGAATACAGATGCACAGTCAATTTCTCACAGAGCCAAGAAATGAACACAGGTGTTCCA
The DNA here is from genome assembly GCF_030014295.1 of Loxodonta africana. Lineage (NCBI taxonomy): Eukaryota > Metazoa > Chordata > Mammalia > Proboscidea > Elephantidae > Loxodonta > Loxodonta africana. Next base: position 61,613,103 of record NC_087352.1, read on the forward strand.
GTTTCCATTCTGTGCTCCTCTCACTAAGCTCTGCTGCTTTTGGTTTCAATATTCTGGCATTAGACATTTTTCCAGAGCATAACAGCATGTTCACAAACATGATTTTGTTTTATACTCAGAAACAGGTTGTTAGATTCTCGTGTAAGATTACAGTAATGGAAACCAAGCTACAGAGATTAAGAGATTTTCTGAAGTTTGCACAGAGCTGGAGTCCGAAGCCATGGCTTCTGAAGCCCAAGCTACGGCTTCTAAGTTGTACACCTCTCCTTTCAAAGAAGAAGGCCTCGAATTCTTTATCCTGAGACCCCTGTGCTTCAGCTTACTGCCTTGGCTAAACAACAGATGCAATTCCGAACAAGTCCTACTCACTTCTACTAAGGTTCTGAAAAATTGAGCCTCATTACCTGTGTGCCTGTGCTGTCTCCAGCGGTCACGTGATGGGAGGAGCAGGAAGAAGTGTAATTTCTGATGCTAAATTGCCTTGTGGAACAGAGGAAAAAGTGCAGCTGGGTACTCACTCATTAGTTGCCTTCAATCTAACCTACTGAAAGCTGGAAAGCATGTATGGTAATTAATAAGTGCAGGCATGTGCCACAGGATCCTGATGGAGCAGGCATGTCGGTGAGAGGAGGTACGAGATCCTGCTAAGGTGCAACAGATCCAGCCTCCTCTTAAATTAATCCAGCCTATGGGACAACCAAACCCTGGTGGTGTAGTGGTTGAGTACTACAGCTGCTAACCAAGAGGTCGGCAGTTCGAAACCACCAGGCGCTCCTTGGAAACTCTATGGGGCAGTTCTACTCTGTCCTATAGGGTCACTATGAGTTGGAATCGACTCAATGGCAGTGGGTTTTTTGGTTATGGGACAAGCACTGTTTCTGCCTGAAGTTGTAAAAATGCAACATAACTTTAAAAATAGCTGTCATCGACGAAACCATAAAAGTTGCACAACGATCCAGTTACTCTGTTTCTGTGGCCCTAATTCCATGATTTTGTGAATTTTGGACCTGTACTGTCCAACATTCTAGACCTGGCTAGCCACTAGCCACAGGCAGCTAGTCCAAATTGGGATGTTTTGTAGTGTAAAATACACATTCTAATTTCAAAGATTTAATACAAAATTAAAAAAAGTAAAATAGCTCAATAATATTTTAAAATATTGACTGCATATTGAAATTATAATTTTCATATATTGGGCTAAGTGAAAATATTGTTAAAATTAAATTTGGCTGTTTCTTTTTACATTTTTTAATGTGACTACCAGAAAATTTAAAATTATATATATGTACATGTGGCCTGCATTCAATGGTGTGCTGGAGCTGGCTTACACTGGTTCATGAGACTATTTATGCACCTTTCTTGAAGTCAGCTGTGGTAGAAGTTTTTACATCCTGGAAATTGGCAAGTGCTACAAATTAGGGCTTTGTTGTTGCTGTTGAGCGCTGGTTTACCAGCTCCCCATTCCTCTCATTACATTGCTACAGGTCTGTGCTACTCTCAGTGTAATGTTTTGTTTCCTAAGATTTTTGATTGTGGAGGTTCAGTTTGAAAGTTTGGTGTGCTTTCCTCTGTCTCATTTCCCTAGTGCCTAGAATATCTCATTGATTAATCCATTCCTCCATAATCATTCAATAAGTACTATGTATCCAGTATTGCTTTAGAATATGGAGGTTAAGATGAATAATTCACAATCCCGCTCTTGGAACACTCATGATCTAGCAGGGGTGACAGCTGTGACAGAACAGGCATTGAGACAAAGAGCTGTGGCAATGGCGATACCCCAAAAACCCACTGCCATTGAGTCAATTCCAACTCATAGCAACCCCGTAGGACAGAGTAGGACTGGCCCACAGGGTTTCCAAGAAGCACCTGGTAGATTCAAATTGTTGGCCTTTTGGTTAGTAGCCATAGCTCTTAACCATGACACCACCAGGGCAATGGTGATGGTGGGGTCCAGTTAACAGGACAGCTTGTATACCTGAATGGCGGTGAGAAGCAGGGGCAGGAAAGGCTTTCAAGAGGAAGAGAGTACAGAAATTCTGTACGTGGGGGATCAGGAGGGGTGGACCTCCCAGCTGGGAATGAACTTCCTAAGACTGAACACATGAATTCACCTCTTTGGCAACCTCAGCTGATCTGCCTATAAGATGGGAATAGTATTGCCTATCCTGCTTTCCCCGGACCTTTTGAGAACCAAAATGGACAATAGATAATAGTAGTTGAAGGGCTTTGTAAGTGACAAAGGGTTAGGTGGAACTGAGGTGCTGTTAGTATCACTGCCTCTGATGGGGTCTTGCTCTCCAGACCCCTCAGAGAACACTTGCTGATGGATTGATTCAGTGTCGCGGAAATTGCTCCAGAGATGTTTCCCCTGAGCTCTTTCTCGACCAAATACGTAAGCAGGAAAAATTGGACATGGGTTTGCTTAGAACTGAGCAAGTGTAGTTTAAAAGAAAAAGGAAGGAAAGACATGGATGATGGGCAGAAAAGGTGATTGCTCTTTGAAACACTTCAGGTGTTGCCAGGTGGAAGAATAGTTGGCTAATTCCCTTTGAATCTGGAGGGTGGAAGCAGAATGAGGCAGATGTCTGAGGAGGGAAAGAAATTTCTCATGAGTAGAGCTGTCCTGTGAGCTAGGAGGCTGTGGGCATCAGAGAACCCAGAGGGTGCCTAGAAAGGGGATGCAGACCAGAGGGCTTATTCACCAGGCTGAGCATAGGGTGGGAAATGAGGGCAGCTCCTCCAGAACGACTAGAAACAGGTCAGACTGTGGTTCTGTTTGGGCACCTTAGAGGGAGTGCTGCTGGACTGAATGTCTGTCCTTTCAGCTCACTGAGGATTCCGGGGCCACTTGGCAACACCACTGATAACAACATAACTAATATCCACTGCTTATGTGGCAAGCGATTCTTCCAACATCTTGTTGAGCAGAACTAGTATTATATCCATTTTGCAGTTGAGAAAACTGAAGCTCAGAGAAGATAAGACATTTGCCCCAGGTCTGTGGCAGAGTCAGGACTCAAACCCAGACTATCTGACTGAGAACCTTTAACATTGGTGTGGCTTTTGGCCACCACCCAATATGCCTGGCACGGTGACTTTTCTCCTTCAAACTTGTACCCTCCATTACTCTTCTGAAACCTAGTTTTCTTCTTCTTCTTCTTTTTTTTTTTAGTAGACTTAATTTTTTAGCGTAGTTTTAGATATACAGGAAAATTGTGTAGCATGTACAGAGAGTTCTTGTATGCCCCCTTTCTCCCTGACACACAGGTTCCCCTATTATTAACATCATGCTTTCCTGTGGCACATTTATTACAATTGATGAGCCAATATTGACACATTATTATTAACTAAAGCCCATAGTTTACATTAGAGTTCACTCTTTTGCTGCAGAGTCTTACGGGTTTCCACAAACACATAATGCCATGCATCCACCATGACATTATCTTACAGAATAGCATCACTGGAGGCCTATTTTTTGAGTGCTCTCCTGGGCTCCATCTCTGTTCTCCTTGCTGCCTTGAATGCTCCTGGCTCTACGGCTTCCCTATGTAGCTTAGATCATGCCAGTGGCCTCTCTCTGGGGCTCTAGATCCCATTGCTCTTAGATCTGTCCCATGCCTGCCCTTTGGCCCTGCCTCCTCCCCTGGGACGTTGAGGTCTGTAGGGTGACTAGTGTCACTAGCAGCCCACACCACCAGGTGCCTATGCCCACTGAGCCCACCACCCTCCTGCCCTCTGCTCTCAGCTCCCTTTCTGTTCCTGTTTTGCTTCTAAACCATCACTGTTCTCTTCGTCCCCCCACCCACCCCCTACTCCATCCTCCACGTTCAGGGCCAGGAAATGACAGCATCTCATGCTTCTGGAGAAAGTAGGGAACAGGCCCACGTTTCCTCCTCTCCCCAAGACTTTGGAGTTCTGTCCTTTCCTCTGGCCTCCGTGCCTCTCTGCCCAGACAAAGGAAGGGGTCGCCTCCTGTCTCCACCTGCCTGCAGCACAGCCCGGGCCTCCTGCCTCTTCCCAGCCAGGCTTTGCCCATCACTCCTTCTCCTTTGCCTCCAGTTCTTCTCTAACATCTCTGTTCTCTTGGCCTGCAAACGTGCTTGCTTCCCTCATCCTAAATGTCAATCCCTTTCCCACTGCCCTCCTTAAATTACAGTATCATCTCTCTCTTTCCTTCTGTCACCACTTTTGAAGGAAGCCCCTGCTCTCTCGCTCAACTTCCTCAGCCCCCAACGCTTTACTCTCAGACCTCTGCCTCCAAGTTTCAGCAGACTGCCCTCCCTTTACTGCCCAACCACAGACCCATTTTGGGCCCTCACCCCGTTGCCTTTCTCAGCCCTGTCTCTCTTCATCACGGGAGACCACAGAGCCCAGTGGATGATAGCACTGGCTCTTCTGACAGACCGCCTCTGTCTGAATCTCAGGTTTGTCCCTTGCTAGTTTCGTGACTTTAAGCAAGTTACATAACCTTCCTGTGCCTCAGTTTCTCATCTGTAAAATGGGACATGTAATATTACCTGCATGGGGGCAGTGGTTCAGTGGTAAAATTCTCACCTCCTATGCCAGAGGAGTCCCACGCCAGTGCACCTTGTGCACAGCTACCACCCGTCTCTCAGTGGAGGCTTGTGTGTTGCTCTAATGCTGAACAGGTGTCAGTGGAGCCTCCAGACTAAGATGGACTGGCAGGAAAAGCCTGGTGATCTACTTCCAAAAAGAGGCACTAGATAACTAACCAACAAATCCTACTGATCACAATAGTCCAATATGCAGCCCATTATGAGGGTGGCACAGGACTGGGCAGCATGTTGTTCTGTAGTTGCCACCGGTTGGGGGCCGACTTGGAGGCAGCCAACAACGACAGTAAACAATATTACTTGCAAATAAAGCTACTGTGGGCGTTAAGGAAGCTAACACATGCAAAACCATTAGAACAGATCCTGGCACATGGTAAGCCCTCAATGAGAATCAGCTAAAGTGGTCATCATCCCATTCTCCCTTAGACTGTTTTCCCCGGCAGCTTCTTGACATCATCGTCTTGCTGCCTTCCCTTTCCTCAGGCTGAGCTCTCTAAGTCTCCTTTGCAGAGCTTCCCTCCTGAAAGGCTGGCCCTCGCGAGAGCTACCCTCTGTCAACCTTCATCGCCGCAGTCTCTCCATATAGTCTTCCTCAGTGATCTCATCTACTCTATTGACTTTAATGAAGATAGATCTGCTGATGACTCAGTATTTCTTTTTTCAAATTTTGGCATTTTTATTACACAAGTAATCCATGTTCACCAATAAAAGAAAAAATTACACAATAGAGATAAGCAAAGAGAAGAAGAAATATAAATCATGTAACCCCGCCACTCAGAGACGCCAAGTATTTATATGTCTGGTAAAATTCTCTCAGTCTTTTCTCTGTGAATGTGTATAATATATGACACACACCTGATATGAATGGAATTGTGTCCCCCCAAAATAAGTGTTGTAAATCTTAACCCCTATACATGCAGATAGGAGCCCTGGTGGTGCAATGGTTAAGTGCTTCTTGGTGGCTAACCAGAAAGTTGGTGGTTTGAGCCCACCCCACAGGTCTGCAGGAGAAAGACCTGGTGATCTGATCCTGTAAAGAAGAAAAAACCCAAACCAAACCCATTGCCGTCAATTCCGACTCAGAGAGACCCCATAGGACAGAGTAGAACTGCCCCATAGAGTTTCCAAGGAGTGGCTGGTGGATTAGAACTGCTGACCTTTTGATTAGCAGCCAAAAGCTTAACCACTGTGCCCCCATTACAAACCCTGTGGGGCAGTTCTACTCTGTGTCAGTATAAGTTGAAAATCAACTAACAGCACCTAACAACAAGGAACGTGTAGATGTGAACCCATTTTTGAATAGGGGTTTCTTAGTTGTGTTAATGAGGCAATATCAGTGTAGGATGTCTTAAGCCAATCACTTTTGAGATATAGAAGAGAAGATTGGGCACAGAAGCAAACCCATTGTTTTCTAGCTGGTTCTGACTCAAAAAGACCCTATGAGTCGAACAACTCTATGGCAACGGGTTTGCTTCTGCACCTAATCAGAAGCAAGCAAACAGGAATGGGGGAAGTTAGATGCCATGCGGAGATCACCAAGGAACTGAGGAACTCTGGGGTTACAGAAGCCGAGACAAGAATCTTCCCCTAGAGCTGACAGAGAGCCTTTGCCTAGAGCTGGCACCATAAATTCAGACTTCTAGCCTCTTAAACTGAGAAAATAAACTTCTACTTGTTAAGCTACCCACATGTGGTATTTCTGTTATAGCAGCACTAGATAACTAAGACAACACATACATGGGTATTTGGAAACCCTAGTGGCGTAGTGGTTAAGAATTATGGCTGCTAACCAAAAGGTTGGAAGTTCAAATCTACCAGGCACTCCTTGGAAACCCTGTGGGGCAGTTCTACTCTCTCCCGTAGGGTTGCTATGAGTTGGAATCGACTGAACGGCAATGGGTTTGATTTTTATATAGTATTTAAACAATAAACACAGATCTTTATCATTGGTTTAGGATCCCTGGTGGTGCAATGGTTAAGCTTTCACTAATCAGCGGTGTGAACCCACCAGCTGCTCCATGGGAGAATGATGTGGCAGTCTGCATCTGCAGGCGGCCTGTAAAGATTACAACCTTGTAAACCCTATGGGGCAGTCCTATTCTGTCCTATAATGTCGCTATGAGTTGGAATTGACTCGATGGCAACGGGTTTGGTTTTTGGTTTATCGTCAGTTTATGAGCTGGATAGTACTCCATTTAACCAGTTCCTTGTGGCAGATCTAGGCTGTTCCCAACCTGTTGCTTTGATAAACTTCTTGGTACTTGCAGCCCCATGGAGTTAGTTGCTGCTTTCCTTGAAGAAAGCCCTGGAAGATCTAGACCTGTATTTCTAACTGCTCATTGGTCATCTTCACCACAGGCTCTTCAAACTTAATAAGCTCCAGGTAGAACTTTGTGTTTCCCTCTTGCTCTCCCAGCCTCAGCAAATGCTGCTTCTAGCTATTCTGTCTCTCAGACTAGGTATCAGAGAGACACTCCCACACCTAAGCCACCACACTCATTCCACCTCCTTATATCTGTCTCCTGAACATGGCATTTCCTCCCCATCCCCACTGGTCCTGCTTATGTTCTGGCTCACATTGTCTCGTCTCTTACATGATTGAAACACTCCCTGTTGCTGCAGACTTCTTCCTAAATGAAAGGTCTGATTTAATGGTTCTGTTGACTCCCTCTGCCTAAGAATTGAGGTATTATGGCCTCTGTACACACTGCCCCAACTTATCTCTCCACCTTCAGTATCCCAACACTCTCTTCTATGCACCCCATACTCCAATCTCAGGGCATACCTCAGGGTTCCCCAAACACTCTGTCCCCTTTCACACTCCATGCTTTTGCACACGCTATTCGGTCGACCTGGCAGACCTTCCTCCAGGGACTCCACATGGTGCACATTCCCTCTCTTTCTCTACCACCCAGTTTACTTCTGCTTCAAAGACTCTTCCAACTCTCCCAGGTAAAATTAGTCACTCTTCTTTATGCTTCCTATAGGTTTCTCTTCATACCTCTACTACTTTGCACTATGTGTCCTCCATTAGTCTATAAGCAACTAGAAGTCAGAGATGAGGTCTTATTTATCATTGCAGCCTGAGTGTCTTTGTGAGCCTGGTGCCAAGCTTGTGCCCGGCCTGTGCCTCGTGAATAGGTGAGTGGACCATCTCTCATCTGACACTGCTAACATGAAAACTTAGGAAAGCATGGCAATGGCATATCTAAAATAAGACAGAGCAGATTTTTCTTTTCTTTATTGTGCTTTAGTTGAAGGTTTATTGAGCAAACTAATTTCTCATTACACAACTAATACACATATTGTTTTAGGACATTTGTTGCCAACCCTGGGATGTGATGTGTCGACACACTCCCCTTCTCAATCTTGGGCTCCCCATTTCCATTTGTCCAGCTTTCCTGTCCCCTTCTGCCTTCTGGTCCTTGTCCCTGGGCTGGTGTGCCCATTTAGTCTTATATACATAGTTGAGCTATGCATATTATTGTTTGTTTTATGGACCTGACAGGGCAGATTTCTTTCCTATTTTTTAGAAAGGAACATAATTTAAAAATATTTGAGAATAACTGTAATTAATACACACACACATACACCTTAAAGAAGATGGAAGCAAGTTACCTGTACTGTATGCAGCCCTGTTAGCGTGAACATCTGAATGTGTCTTAGAGCATCACCACCATCCCTAACTCTGTGGATGAAGAAAACTCCGATGATCATATTTATCCCTTGCATAAAGCCATATATTTTTCCCAAGACCCCTACATCCATGATCTCATTTAATTTTCAAAGCCTCCCTGTGGTAGATGGCAAATATGGCCCCAATTCTCCATCCTTTCCTTTTCAAAAAGACTTTAGTTCCTCCCATCAAGTGGTGGAATATATTTCCCCGTGCCTTGAATCTGGACTGGCCTCGTGACTTACTTTGATCAATAGAATATGGCAGAAATGGTCTTACAGTTGTTCAGAGTCTAGGTTTCAAAAGGCTATCTCTGTTGGGCAGCTGTGACTGCCATGTCAATATGTTCTGGCCAGCCAGCTGGAGGATGACAGATCACAAAGAACAAGATGAGTAGGCTAGGTCATTCCAGCCAAGAACCCTGACAGGTGGGCAAGCTCAACAAAGTCAACTGGCAGCTGACCCTTCAGCTGTCTGCAGACATATGAGTGAGGCCACACTAGACCAGCCAGCCCCCAGCCAACCTTCAGCTCTTAAGCTAAATGAATGCTTGTTGTTAGTAGCATTGCTAGGGTTTGTGTCACGCAGTATGGTAACTCATGGTGTCACTCCCCTCTCCCATGGACCTCCTCCCATACCAGACCATACAGAATCCCTAGTAATGTTTTTTGTACTAATGTTACTTGTAAATTGTGATTTCTGTATCACTCCTTCTTTTCCTTTAATTACTACTTCATTCTCAGAAAAGATATTGATATAGGTTCACAAATACTACTTGTCACAATATTGTAGCTAAAACACTAGAAAATTTGACAAAATCAGTGACTATAAAAACAGTGGCAGCAATGAAAACAACAATGTGTGCTTGTAGCAAGTGCAGATGAAACAATGTGATTCAAAGCATCCTTGTAATTGGGTAATAATGACAGCTCTCACTGGAGTGTTTTAGAAGGTTCAAAAAGTAAATTAGCATAGAGTTTCAGCCTTGTAGGTATATTGACATATGAAAGCTGGGCTTATGAGTGGGCTGGGCTTACGAAAAATGTTTTTGTTGTTATAACTAACTACAAGGATATTTGTATAGAGATTCATTTCGGTGTCACCCCCTCTGACAGTGTCACCTGGTATGGTCCATACTCCCTGCACCCACCTAATGACGACACTGCTTGTTGTTTCAAGCCTCTAAGTTTGGGGTTGGTTTATTACACAGCACTAGCTAACTGATACACTCCTTATGAGAAAAGTAGGCCAGGATTGGGGTTATTCCCACTCTATAGGTGAGGAATCAGATACTCAATGAATCACAGCTCCAGTTCCTAATTTATTGCTGTTGAATTAAAACCACTACCCACTGCGTCAAGTTGATTCTGGCTCATAGCAACCCCATAGGTTTTCCAAGGCTGTAAATATCTATGAGAGCTGACTGCCACATCTTTCTCCTGCAGAGCTGCTGATGGGTTCGAACCCCTAACCTTTAGGTTAGCAGTTGATTGCTTTAACCACCATACCACCAGGGCTCCTTCAAATTTAAACCAGTGCTTCTTAATCTTTGGTTGAACATAGAGTCTTTCCTTCTGTGAAATTGTCTGGGGAATCTCAGTACGGAAACCAAATACCTACTCCTTCAGCTGAAGCTGGCACAGAGCCCTAGAGCCCCGTACTACCCTCCTTGTGGCTTTTCCCTGCATGGTGACCTCTGAGGGAACCCCTAGAGGAACACAGTCTGACAACCGCTACATGTACACCATTAGTCTTCTACTCTCCAAAATAGACATGGAGTGGCTACTGTATGTTTCAATTTGGTCTTAAGACTGTTGGCAGCCATCAGGGCCAGGAGAATGTGTGGTTTATGGTCTGCAGTAACCTCAATCTAAACCTCTAAGTGTTGTAAAGTTGATTCCAACTCATGGCAATCCCAAGTGTGTCAGAGTAGAACTGTCTTCCATACAGTTTTCAATGGCTGATTTTTCAGAAGTAGGTTACCAGGCCTTTCTTCTGAGGTGCCTATGGGTGGACTTGAAACTCCATCCTTTCGGTTAGCAGCTGAGCATGTTAACTGTTTCTACCACCAGGGATTCTAACCCCAATCTAATGGTGGAAAAATTAATTAACAAGTTTGAAATAACAAATAGGGACATGTAAGTGAGTGATGGAATTTGTGGTAGAAGCTCTAGGTCTTAGCTAAGGGTGTGGTGGAGAGGGCAATCAGAGTATTCAGAAAAAGGGTCTTAGATGAAGTGGACCCAAAGACAGCACAGGATTTGAATGAGTAACAGGGAAAGGAAAGAAGGGAATGACATGGCTCAGGGGGAGGGAGGAGCATTTTATATTTGTGGGACTCGATTGAATGTTTTACCTACAGGGTTAAAGAGACTTCCAGGCCTTGGAATGGAGGAAGTTAACCCTGAAAAATGGACCCAAGCTTCCTCTAGATGGGACAGTGTCAGAAAGGAGTCTTTTAAGGTCCACATCCTCCATGAAACCTTCTCTGGCCACCCCCAAAAAGCTAATACGTCATTTCTCTGAACTTCATGTGCTTCATTTAATGCTTCAAGATTTTCTCTCCCACCAGAGTGCATGGTCTTGGAGGGTAGAGCTAGTTTCCTCCTTTCTTTACTTTAGCCATGGAGGTGGATGCATATGGAGAGTCTGATATGTGTGCATTGACCTTGACCACGGACATGTTCCTGTGTCTCAAAGCACTGGAATCATAATTCCTCAACATCACCCCTACCCTGCATCTGTCATTTTAAGAAAGAATATAAAGGAGTCCTGAATATTATTCTGACCTGAGTCCATGGATGGCTTAAGCAATTAACTGCTTGACTACTAGCTGAAAAGTTGGTGGTTCGAACCCACCCTGGAAAACAGGCCTGGTAATCTGCTTCTGAAAACTCACAGCCTTGAAAACCCTGTGGAGCAGTTCTACTCTGCACACATGGGGTCTCCATGAGTTGGTATCAACTTGAAGGCAACTAACAATGCTACTCTGTCTAGTGTTTTGACCTGGGAACTGCAGTGTTAACAGATGGGCATTTGGATTTAGTAGCTTTTGAGTCTACGGCTCATGGGTTGTAAAGGACGGGGGAAAGGGGCCCATTTGTCATTAATGACATGTTGTAGAAATTATATTATGGGAGATGTAGTAGTTTTAAAATATGTTTGTAAATTCCTTGACATTCCTCCCATCAAAAAATGCAGTCTCATTCCCCTCCTCTTGATTATGGGTTGGCCCTAGTGACTCACTTCTTACAAACAGAAAATAAAGGAAGTGATACTGCGTGATTTGTAAAGTTAGGTCATAAAAGGCAATACAGCTTCTGTCTGACTCTCTGTAGACTTGGACATGTGCCTTTGGAGCCCTGAGTCACCATGCAATGAGTCTGGATGCCTTGAAGTCACCATGTTGGAGAGACCATGTGGAGAGACCATATAGGGAGGAAGGAGATGCCCGGGAGCCTCAGCTGTTCTAGTCCCAGCTGTTGAAGGCTTCTCAGCCCACGTGCCAGACGTGTGAGGAAGCCTTTGAAATGACCCCTGCTCCAGCCACCTTTTGACTGCAACTGTGTGGAAGACCTCCAGTCAGAACAACCAGTCAAGCCCCAGAACCATGAGAGATAATAATAAACGACTTCTTGTTTTATATCACTCTGTTTGGATGGTTTGTTACACAGCCATAGGTACACAAAACATGAGGGATGATCAAAGTTACGGTTCCTGCTGATTTTGGTTCTACTCCATTAGTTTGCCAACTCACTGTTTATACCTTTTTAGGATCTAATTCCTGAAACTTGAAATCCCTTGTTTTCAGCGAGGTACCGTAGATTGTCGCTACCCCCTCCACATACCCAGGGTAACAGTAATAACCCTCTTGTATTGCTGGGTGCACTGCCTCAAGGAAAACATCTAAAACAATTTAGAAATATTTCTAGGGGCACCAGGTTGAAATTCAGAGCTTAGCATGGCCAATCAGAAAAAAAAGAGGAAAAAATAATAATAAAAAAGAAAGAAAACAAGACAAACTAGGCTTTGAAAGAAAATTGAGAATCTGGAGAGCCTTCAACTCTTTTGATTTATATTTAAACATTTCTCGAGATTGAAGTCTTGATTAGCCCAGTCCTCTCAAGTTCTGCCTCAGCTCTGATTTATGGGAAGGCCTGGCCAGAGCAAAATGAAAGCAAAATGAGGTGTTCTTTAAAATCACCTCAGAGCACTTGAAGGAGGGCACAAGTGCTAACATGAAGATTAAAAAGGAAGTGATGCGATGGGCTTCCGAAGGCCCAGGTCTGCAGGCACCCCGCCATGTGGGGAGGGTAGCAGGTGAAGGATGGGCTACAATCTCTTCAGGTGAAACCCATACAGGATGCTTTGTTTGGCTTGGTTCCCTGTGGACTGAGTTCTCTATCAAAGGGTGATCTAAAAGCCCAGGTTGGCATTTTGATTTAGTGATCCTTCCATCACCAGTTGGAGGAAGAAATATCTGACATGGTGAGAATGATGGGGGGGGTGGGGGGCAGGGGAATGGCAATGGAATATAATAATGGAATCCAGATTCACAGAGGCTCCAGGGTTGAACCTCCCTTAGACTCAAGCAAAAGAAGCCCCTGACACAGGCTCCCCACTACTCTGGTCCTCCTCCAGCCATGCCCTCAGCATAGGATAAGGGATTCATGGAGCCAGAAGATGTGCTCACTTGGAGTCCATGGCTCTTTCTAGACCTCACTATGGGTATCTGGGATCTGTAATTCCCTGACCAAATGGCCCCAATCCTACTTCCAGAGCCTGTGTGGGCCTCCTCCTTGGTCCATTCTTTTGAGGACAGACCACCCTGCTACTGTGCACATCCCAAGACTTGGTGGCCAACTGGTGGCAGGAGGCTATGGAGAAGTGTGGACACAGGATCTGAGATGTTCACATTGCATGTGGTTAAGGCCCTTAGATTGTGGAATGGAGCTAAGGACAGGAAGAAAAGAGAGGTACAGGCCAGACACTGGGACCTACAGTCCTCATGCCTCCAGGTTTTAGTACAGAAAGCTGAGAATTCTGAGAATTTTAAATTCAAACCTGGTTTTCTAGGTCAATATGAAGGTGTATTTGCCAACAAAGGAGGGCAGAGCATAATGTATTTGTTATCTTGATTTTTAACTCTTGTATAATTAGCCATATGCTATATGTGGACCTCCGTATGTACTCTTACTTTAGGCCTCACAAATGTTAGAAGATGGCCTGTGCAAAGGGCAGAGGCAGACTGTGTCAGTCTGTTGTATCAGCTGCAGAGAGCTCAGTCTTTCTCTAGCCCTGTCTTGAGTGTGGGATGGTATTTGTGAGATGGTATTGCCTTCAACTTTAACTCCCTTCACAAGAGTCTGCAATGGCTGATCTTGTCTATAAGAAGAGCCCTGAGAACCCATGGGATATTCTGACCCCAATCTACTGTCCTAAACCTACCTCCCACCACTATTTTCTTCCCCTCCATGAACTTTCTGTGTGATTGGGAAAATATCTTCATTACTCCTCCATGCTCCTTTCCCCTCCTTCCCCTGCTCCCCTAAACACACACACACACACACACACACACACACACACACACACTCCAGGTATGTGGATTCCTACCTCTCAATTTACTCATGACACTTATCTAAATCCTGCCCATTTATCTAATAAGTTGAACTTCTTAGATAAACTTTGTTCACTCATTCATTCATTGAAACTCTGGCATATACCAAGCTCTGGGTTACAGCAAACATTAGACTCTTTTTTTTACTCTGGCTCACCCCAGTCTTTGTTTTTTTGAATTTCTGCTTCATGTAACATCAATACTACTAAAAAAAAAAAAAAAGCCTGACATAATTTGAACATTGTTCACCAAATTTTCTCAGTTGTATGATTTGTCTCTAAAATTAGATGATATATTTCTTATGAGCAGGGACTCTGTGTTGGACCACTTTCGTATTCCACTCATTGGCCACAGAGTTGATAGCATAGAGTTGATGTCCAACAAAGACCTATTAATTAAGTGATAGGCAGATTGATGGAGGAATCGGTTGATTTGCTGCCAACCCTCTTTCCATGTAAGGGAATTCACAAAGAACTGGACTGGTCTGGCTTCCATTTTCTCCCTGCCATTTTCATCATTTCACTGGATTATTTGTAATCCATTATGCTCTATCATGGTGAATTTATTTCAACCCATTCAAACATATTGATATTTTGGCCTGAACTCCTATAAAAAATGATTTCTCTATTACAACTCTGAGCTTGTATTTGTAATTTATAACAAATTACTTTTGAGGACATGCATTTGTTGAAATAAATAGGTTCCGTTATTTATTATTTTTTATTATTATTTCCATATGATATTTGGCTTGCTTTTCTAACATCTCTCCTTGTAGGCCCGGAATCCCTGTTTCTATCTCTTTTCTTTTAGGAAATAACTTGGATTAGAGAAGCAGTTCTCAAAAGTTCGGTCTCTGGGCTAGTACCAGTGGAGTAACCTGGAAACTTTTCACAAATGCAATCATCAGGCCCTAGCCCAGACCTCCTAGTGTAACATGCCTCCAGGTGATTCTGATGCACGCTAATTTTGAGACCCACTCTAGTTGTTGAAAAAACACTCAGCTGGCAGTTTAGATGATGAATTTTAGCTCTAGTTCTGTTATTAAAAGACTGAGTGACTCCAAGTCTTAGTTTCCTCATGCTTGTTTTTCTCTCCATCTAGGTGTCCTTGGGGGTAAAGATGAACTATTCTCCTTTTAGAGATTTTTGGACTGGTGATACGGGGAAAATAACTTACTTAACAGGCTTGTTCTAAAGATCAAATAATTCGTTTCATGCACACCGTTATAAGATTTAAAATAAAAAAAAACTCAGAGCAGCCATCTAAGATACTCTACTGGTCTCACCCCTTCAGGAGCAAAGAAGAATGAAGAAACTAAACATACAAGAGAAAGATTAGTCCAAAGGACTAACAGACCACATCTACCACAACCTCCACCAGACTGAGTCCAGTACAGGTAGATGGTGCCTGGCTACCACCACTGACTGCTCTGACAGGGATCACAATAAAGGGTCTTGGACAGAGCTGGAGAAAAATGCAGAAGAAAATTCTAACTCACAAAAAAAGCACATACTTACTGGCCTGACAGACTGGAGAAACTCCAAGAGTCTGGCCCCTGGACACCCTTTTAGCTTAGCAATGAAGTCTCTCCTGAGGTTCACCCTTCATCCAAAGATTAGACAGGCCCATAAAACAAAATGAGCCTAAAGGGGCACATCAGCCCAGGGGCAAGGACTAGAAGGCAGGAAGGGACAGGAAAGCTGGTAATAGGGAACCCAAGGTCGAGAAAAGAGAGTGTTGACATGTCATGGGGTTGCTAACCAGTGCCATAAAACAATATGTGTACTGTTTAATGAGAAATTAGTTTGTTCTGTAAACCTTCATCTAAAGTACAATAACAAAACAAAACAAAACAAAACAAAAAAACCCCTGAAAACCTCTCATAATTCTCAAGGGGGCCCAGATTCTCATTATTTTACACAGGATTGCATGATTAAGAAATCTTGGTTTCCACCATATGTAGGTGCTACATACAGCCCAGTAAGGAAAGCACACACACTTTCTCATATTGTGTATTTGTTGTGTTTGAATAAATGATACATATGATGGACAATGAACTCAGAAGAAGAAGCAGCTTCTGAGAGCTAAGTGGACAGGAAGACTACACACTGAAGGTGGGTTTTGAGTTGGAACTTAAAGAATCTACAGACAGATGGAGAGTGAGGAAGGGTATTCCTGGTCAGCCCAGATACGTGAATGCCAGGAGTAAATGTGCAGAGCAATATGGGGGTACAGAGAGGGGACAGTGAGTAGACCAACTACCAAGCGCAGTCTTTGTTGAGGGGTGTAGTGACAGAACAGTTTGAAAGGGATACTGAGAACAGGAGTCAAGAGTCTTGATAGTTGGCAAAGGGACCTGGAAGCTCCAAGTGAGAATATCAACATAAGAGGTCACTGGTCATGCTACAGATTTCCTCAGGGTTGGTGGGACATTTACCTGGTGATGAGCCGGGGGCATCTGATCATATGTTTTCAGGAAAGAAGAGAGAATCTGAGCCTTGAGCCCTAGAAACTTGCTTAGATTATTTTGGGAATTACCTTGGCTGGCTCAGTGGAGCCAGTCTAAATGCACAGGTGTTAATTAACCCCTAACAGCTTCAGCAATTAGTCCAACCGCAACATTTCAGATGCCCACAGGAAAGGAAGCAAGTTTTTCCTAGCAGTAGATCTCATTTCTGGCTACATATTAGAAATTTAATTTAGAATCATTGAGGAGGTTTAAAAAAATCCATATCTGGACCCTACCTCCAGATGATTTGATTGCTCTGGGGTGGGGTCTAGGCATGGGTATATTTTAAAAGCTCTTCAAGAGATTCTGATGTGCAGCCAGGGCTGTGAACCACCACCCCCTGAAGGATCCTACAGATATAATTGTAGGTGTCAGATAACGTTCAGCCAACCCCACAGACTCGTAATATATTCCTCCTAATGAGGAAATGTTTCTGTTTTCTCAGAATTAGTTACCCCTGATTTTTGCTGATTCTCCAAATAATGGAGCAGGATGACATGGCCTTGGCAGATGGGGGTTGTGGGGGGGAGTATGGCAGACAGGAGTGATCCAGGCTCCCACGCTCAAAAATATGGACCCAGAAGAGAAAACATAAGGTGTGGATTCCATTTTGTATAGCCATGGAAAGGGCTCTGGGTGCAGGCATCTGAAGACTTCTGCATAACACCCAGCAAGGAGACAGGAACTACAGATCAGGACCATAACTGTAAAAACATTGTCTGATTTTGTAGACTTTTATAACCATCCCGTGTTTGTTATTTTTTACATTCCCCTCTGTAGCCCCGTAGCAATTACCAGTAAATCCTTGACATTGAAAAAGCTGGCATGCTTGTTGTCAAGGCCTAAAGGAAAAGTGGAGGGCTTTGTGGCATAATATCCTGGAAGAAAGGAACACCCAGGCCTGGGCGTGGACAGCTTTCAAAAGAAAAGAAATCAGGGCTGTCAGGAAAAAAGTCACTGGGAGCAGGGGCCCCTTGTGGCTCTGTCATATATAAATGTGTAGCTAACTGAACACTCAGCACTCCAAATTTATGAAATAAGTGTTTGTCATATAGACTTGTGTTCTAGTCCTGACTTCCATTCCTATGGGTTGTGTACCCTTGAGTATGTTTTTTATTCACCCAAAGCTCTGGTCTCCTCCTTTGTAAAATGGGGTAATGATATCCTAACTTCCTGAAAGCAGTCTTCAGGAAGTGTCCCCAAAGCAGAAGAAGATGAACAGATAAACTTTAAGAATCTGGGGTTACAGACCAAAGTGACGTGTCTCTGATGATATGTCATTTTTTCCCAAGGATCAAGTTTTAGCTTAAAAATTCATTTGTGATGTGCATTCATTTATTCAGAAAAGCTTTATTGAGTGCCTACTATGTGCATGGTTCTACTCTAGGCACTCGGGACCCCACAACGAACAATAAAAAAGACCTAGTCTCCACGCTACCTGACCTCAGAACCCACTATACAGCTACAACAGTTGAAACAACCTGGTACTGGTACAATGACAGATACGCTGACCAATGGAACAGAATTGAGAACCCAGATGTAAATCCATCCACCTGCAGTCACCTGATCTTCGACAAGGGCCCAAAGTCTATCAAATGTGGAAAAGACAGTCTTTTTAACAAATGATGCTGGCAAAACTGGATGCCCACCTGTACAAAAATGAAACAGGACCCATACCTCACACCAGACACAAAAAATAATTCAAAATGTATCAAAGACTTAAATATAAAATCCCAAACTGTAAAGATCATAGAAGAAAAAATTGGATCAGTGCTAGAGGCCCAAATACACAGCATTAACAGGATACAAACTATAACTAACCACATACACACTCCAGAAGACAAGCTAGAAAACTGGGATCATCTAAAAATGAAACACTTAATGCTCATCAAAAGAGTAGAAAGAGAACCTACAGACTGGGAAAAAATCTTTGGCTATGACAAATTCAACAAAGGTCTGATCTCTAAAATCTTTGGGAAGATTCAACACCTCTACAACCAAAAGACAAATAATCCAATTAAAAAATGGGCAAAGGAAATGAACAGACACTTCACAAAAGAAGACATTCAAGTGGCTTAACAGACACATGAGAAATGCACCCCATCTCTAGCCATTAGAGAAATGCAAATCAAAACCACAGTGAGATACCATCTCACCCTGGAGTTACTGGCACCAAAAAAAAAAAAAAAAAAAAAAAACCCAGAAAATAACAAATGTTGGAGAGGCTGTGGGGAGATTGGAACTCTGACGTACTGCTGGTGGGAATGCAAAATGTTACAACCATTTTGGAAAACGATATGGTGCTTCCTTAGAAACCTAGAAATAGAAATACCATATGATCCAGCAATCTCACTCGTAGGAATATGTCCTAGAGAAATAAGAGCTGCCACATGAATAGACATATGTACACACATGTTCATTGCAGTGCTGTTCACAATAGCAAAAAGATGGAAACAACCTACATGCCCATCAACAGATGAATGAATAAACAAACTATGGTACATACACATAATGGAGTATTACTCAATGATAAAGGACAATGATGAATCTTCGAAGCATGTCACAACATGGATGAATCTGGAGAGAATTATCCTGAGTGAAATAAGTCAATCACAAAAGGACAAGGTTTATACACAAAAAGAAACAATCTTTGATGGTTATAAGGGAGGAGAGGGGTGGGGATGGAAAAACACTAAATAGGCAATAGATAAGTGGTAACATTTGTGAAGGGTAAGACAGTACACAATACTGGGGAAGCCAGAAAAACTTGTCCAAGGCAAGGTCATGGAAGCTCCATACCAAACCCAAAACCAAACCCATTGCCCTTGAGTCGATTCCGACTCATAGCTACCCTATAAGACAGAGTAGAACTTCCCCATACGGTTTCCAAGGAGCACCTGGTGGATTCAAGCTGCTGACCTTTTGGTTAGCAGTCACAGCTCTTAACCACTACACCACGAGGGTTTCTGGAAGCTCCATAGACACATTCAAACTCCCTGAGGGACCGAACTACTGGGCCCAGGGCTCTGGGGACCATAGTCTCTGGGAACATTTAGCTCAACTGGCATAATATAATTTATAAAGAAAGTGTTCTACATTCTACTTTGGTAAGTAATATCTGGGTTCTTAATAGCCTGTGAGACGCCATCTAAGAGACTCCATTGGTCTCACCCCTTTGGGAGCGAGGGAGAATGAAGAATACTAAAGATATAAGGGAAAGATTATTCCAAAGGACTAATGGGCCACAACTACCACCACCTCCACCAGACTGAGTCCAGTACAGCTAGATGGTGCCCGCTTCCAGCACTGACTCCTTTGACAGGGATCACAATAGAGGGTCTCAGACAGAGCTGGAGAAAAATGTAGAAGAAAATTCTAACTCACAAAAAAAGAACAGGCTTACTGGTCCGACAGACTAGAGAAACCCACAGAGTCTGGCCCCCAGACACACTTAAAGCTCAGTAATGAAGTCACCCTTGAGGTTCACCCTTCATCCAAAGATTAGACAAGCCCATAAAACAAAACTAGACTAAAGGGGCACACCAGTCCAGGGGCAAGGACTAGAAGGCAGGAAGGGACAGGAAAGCTGGTAGAAGGGAACCCAAGGTCCAAGAAGGGTTGACATGTCATGAGGTTGGTGACCAATGTCATAAAACAATATGTACACTGTTTAATGAGAAGCTAGTTTGTTCTATAAACTAAAGTACAATAAATAAATAAACATAGGCACATAGAAGAGAAAGTTGAATATACGTCCCAATACCTAAAAAAAAAAAGAGACCTAGTCTCCTGTTGTTTCTATTCTAGTGAAGGGAGACACAATAAACTTCACAATTTATCTGTGTTGCTTTAATATGGGAACAAGGAAACATATTTACAACCTCAAAATTCCTTAACTCCCCCCTTGCCCATGCTCCACAACCTTGGAGTCACATGGTGCTCCTTCTGCTGTGCACTGCCAAAGGCATGTGGTCCCAAATGGGAGAACTGAGAACAAGAATATTGTAAGGATCAAATAAAATGATGGAAGTCACCCTGCTGGGAGATTTCAAAATGCTACATAAAAGTAAGGGACGGCCCTGATTTTTAAAAAATTTTATAACTCCAAGTTGACAATATATTCTGTGCCCCCTCATTGTAGACTCAGTGTCTGTCATTTAGGAATTATCTAAATGTTTTCTTACTCTCCTGTCACTGTCAGGTCCCAGTACTTGGGTTCATGTGGGCATAGGTAGTCTTAGGGTAGGATGTTGCTCAAGCAATAGGCTTCCAGAGATATGGGTGAAGGTCTTCTGTCATTGCGGCTTCAAATCCATCATTTAGGTTAAACACCAACCATATGATCCAAGAAGAGCTTCATTTCAAGGTGAAGGTTGGGGGAGGATTTGAAGAGACTACAGCCTGGGTCTTAAAGAACTTGTAAGATGTCATAGAAAAAATAGCCATGAAAAAATATGGCCAAAGTGCAGCTTAGAGGGTTAAGTAACCCATTCAAAGTCACAAAGGTAGTAAGGCTTGTAGCTGGGATGAGAACACAGAGAGCTGTGTTCTTTCTCTACTTCTTCTTCGTTAAAAGATGCTGAACACACACTGGTCCCCATCATCCTCTTACTGTGCACACATTTGCTGCAGGATGAAAGAGAATTTTTCCTACTTATCTGGAACAAATTGGTACACATCCCAATCGTTTCTACATTCTTTCTGACTCTACAATTTAGTGCAGAAAAGACTGACGAGGAAGAATCAAAGAATTTCGCAGTTGAAAGAACAATGGCAGAGCTTTTACTCAAACTCGCTTGGTTTAGGGTAGGATGTCGGTAGGCTGCAAACTGAAGCCTGAAGAAGGAATGTGACAGGTACAAGGTTACACAGCTGGTTAGTCAATAGCTGGGATGGGAACCCAGGACTCCTAACTTCCATCCAAGACTCTGTCTCCCACTGTCATTCTGGAGGGCATGGTGGTGTGGACCAGCACTCTTGGAAGACAGATTATCCTATGAGCCAAATAATTTTACCATCATGCCATGCATGTTTCATAGTAAATCAGATCAGTTGTCACTGCAGCATGCCTAATTACCCACATGTGGGCAGCCAACATGAACTTTCCCCCTGAAATCTTTATTTCATAGAATATTGATTTCCCTGGAAACATTGTCGCGAGAAAGCTAACACTGGCCAGGGATGAGATATGAAGTCTGGACTAAATGCACCTTGAATTACTTTCAAAGCAGCTGACCCCTAAACCTGGAATTTTATTTTATAAAGAAGACGCTCATAGTGGATTCTAAAGGAATATGAAAGTGTATAATGAGTATATTAATGAATCATTTAGACCATAAAAAAGGGGTTGGTTTGAGGTGAAGAGATGACTTCTATTTCAATTACGGAGGCATTTGAGAGCATTTGCAAACTATTGGTAAGGAACCAGTGGGGAGATAGGTATAAACACAAGGGAGAGGAAGGCTGAGTCATCGAGGGAATGAAGGCACTGAGGGTTGATGGGATGGACTGGATTTGGACAGGAGGAGGGCACCATAATTTCTCAGACTGGAAGTAAGGGTGGGCAAAGATAGAAATAAATAAAAGATTGAAGGTGTGTGTTGAGAAGCACTTAGATAAGGTGGGGGTCATAAGGGGTGCAGTTGAAAGCTGATGTCCTCCTAACCAATGAAATGTTAGAAGTGTGATTTAGGCTCCAATGTTTGGAGAGGAATGGGAGAGGTGGGCATTTCCTTCCACTTCCATCAACCTAATTTAAATCCTACTTAAACTCTTGGGATTGCTGTTAGACCCTGTCAGCTTACAATACATTTCACATTTTTTACTGCGTCCAGCATTTACCACCAGTTCCGTAAGAGAATATGACCATCCACAGCCTTGTATGATTTTCATCTTGTCTAAGATCTATAAAACCCAAAACCCACTGCCATCAGGGTTGATTCTAACTCATAACTCTATAAGACAGAGTAGAACTGCCCCATAGGGTTTTCAAGGCTGTAATCTTTACAGAAGTAGACTGCCACATCTTTCTCCCAAGGAGGGGCTGGTGGGTTTGAACTGCCAAACTTTTGGTTAGCAGTGGAGTGCTTTAACCATTGTGCAACCAGGGCTCCTTCCAAGATCTATACACCCTCCTTATCTGTATCATTCAGGGTAGGTTAGGTTGTACTGAAGTAACGACTCCCGGAATCTCTGTGGATTAAAACCACCAAGGTTAATTTCTTGCTAATACTAAATGTCTATCATGGTCTATCGTGGCTGGGGGTTGGGCTCTGCTGTACATTGTCATTCAGGGATTTGGGCTGACAAAGCAGTCACCTTCTTAAATGTTGCTGGTTTCATGCCAAAAAGAAAATAATACTTTCTGAGGTCTTACCTCAGCAGTTAAATGCTCAGGTCTGGAAGTACTGTGATACTTTTGCTCATAACTCATTGCCCAGCTCTATTATCGAATCTCCACCTAGCATAGTGAGCAGGAAGAATAACCCTACCATATGCCTAGAACGGATAAGAACCATAACTATTTAGTAAACAGTACTAATGACTATGTTCCTTCTTCAGCCAGACAGCACGGTCCCTGAAGGCAATACCAGGTTGGGCCTCCTCCTTCTCTTGGGCAGCCACAGTACTAGTCACAACATAGGCTCCATGTCTTGGATGTGCCCATACAGCTCACCAATTTACACAGTTCTGCAGGCCACAGACCACAGACCACAGAGTTCATGAGGCAGACTAGGCTAAGAATGGGTGAGGCAAGGCCCTGATGGGGAAAGCAGTGGATGGGAAGGATTATAGAGGATGAGGAACAAGTAGTAAGACACCAGAAAAAAGGTACCTCACAATGATAGGGGTGCTTGTGCTGCCATTTTGAGTGATCTAGTTCTCCTAAAGCCTCTAAAAAGTAGGAGTGTGCACTTCCATGAATGTCAGGATGAGGCGATAAGGGTAGCTCAACATCCATACAAGCTCTAGCCCTGTAATACCTCCTCCAACCTAGGACCCTGAGGGACAGATTGTGAGTAACCATGCTGCCATTCTGCATGTCTTCATGTGTCCTAAAACATGTTTCTTCTCATGAAAGATCCTGCAGTGGGTCTGTCATTGGTAAAATTATCTACATTTGCCTGTTTTTAACCTTTCTACAGGTCTGCCCTTGAAGTAACTGATCATTTTCACCTTGAACTCAACAACTCTCCAGTGAAGTGGCAGCAAAGGAGGCTTAGAGAGGCAGGCAACTTGCCCAAGGTGGGGTGACTAGTAACTAGGAGTTCTGCCTCCTCACACTTCCCAATATTCCACATAGTATCCTGGCTAATTGTCCCTGGTCAGAGTTTAGCTTTTTCAAAAGTGGAGTAAAAATAACTCTAGTCTTCTAAATGTAAGGGATAATTTGACTCTCTTCCATTTTCTAAGGCATCCTCGGTATGGAATAAGGCAGAGAAATTTCCTTCTGTACAGGACAACAGCTCAAAGTCAGCAGACAGCTCCAGGCTATCCAGCGAGCTTGCTCTTGAATCTGCCAGGTCCCTTTAAGATGCAGAACTTAGAGGTAGGGGGGTCAAACGCAGGTCAGTGGAAGTTTCCACACTCTGTGTGTCTGGGCCAGCGTCTCTGTCTATCTCTGCTTGGGAAGGGTGGGCCCTGTTCCCACAAGCCTGAGATTTATGAGTTCGGTTGGCGAGGGTGTGTCGGCCTTTATTTCTCGGCATGTACAAGTGGGTTTCTTCAATGGTAAACAGAGCTACAAAGAAGATTTAGAACTGGTACCCCTCAGCCCGTCTCAGGCTAACTCGCTGGCCCTTTCTCTCCTTATGAGTTTCAGGTACGCCTATGTGTGCACACGCACGTGCACACACACACAATGCATGCATACTCAGCTCTAAAATGGGACAGACTGATGGAATGGTTTACATCTAGATCTCCTCACATACTCAGCCAAATCAATCACCAGCCCCCCATTGACCACTTAAAGCTGCAACTTCAATTGCCACCTTAAGATACCTTACACACACACACACACACACACACACACACACACACCCCACTTGGAAGTCTTCATCTTACCTCCCAAACCTCACCAACACCTCTCATAAACCTGACCTTTTGAGCAAAGCTGGAGGTATTCTCAGTCTGCACTGTCCTGTAGTAATTTGTTAGTGGAGATATCATCTCCCGCTGTGAGATCCTTCATTTAATACACTGAAATATCAAGAGGCAAAAGCTGTAATTATTGAAGGTCCACATGGAGATTAAATAGAAGCCAAAGATCAACAACTAACGGGCTAAAGCCTTCATTGTTGGTTCAGGGACAGTCACAGGGAAGGAAGTCTGGTGGGTCAGGGAGGTTGGGGTGAGCAATGATATGGACATGGTGTATATGTGTGTTGGGGTGACAAAAGGGAGAAGACTGCCATCAGGTTTCTATTTAGAGGGCTTTACAAGGTCCAGTGTTTTAGGGGGTTTGGTCAAAGTTCTGTGCTTATGGGAGAATTATCCCACATCCTTTTCTAGAAAGCTGTATATCACAGTGGTTTTTTTTTTTAAGAACATAGGCTCTGAAATCAGACTACCCGAATCCAATTCTGACCCTGCTACTTCTAGCTGTGTGGCTTGGCCAAAATCCTTAACTTCTCTAAGCCTAAATTACCTCACCTGAAAAATGTGCATGGTCAGAGAAATGGCATCAGAGTTGTGATTGCAATGTGCCTAGCATAGGGACTGAAATTTGAAGTTACTATTTTTATTCCTCCACCACTCATCTGTAAGTTTGTAGTACTATGGTGGCTTACACGTTGCTGCAATGCTGGAAGCTATGCCACCGATACTTCAAATACCAGCAGGGTCATCCATGGTGGACAGGTTTCAGCAGAGCTTCCAGACTAAAACAGACTAGGAAGAAGGACCAGTCGATCTATTTCTAAAAAAATTGGCCAGTGAAAACGTTATGAATAGCAGTGAAACTTTGTTTGATATACTGGTGGAAGATTAGCTCCTCAGGTTGGAAGGCACTCAAAATATGTCTGGGGAAGAACTGCCTCCTTAAAGTAGAGTCGACCTTAAGAACGTGGTTGGAGTAAAGCTTTCGCGACCTTCATTGGCTGATGCAGCGCAACTCAAAATCAGAAGAAATATCTGCAAATATCCATTAACAATCAGAACATGGAATGTAGGAAGTATGAATCAAGGAAAATTGGAAGTTGTCAAAAATGAAATGGAACACACAAAGTTCGATATCCTAGGCATTAGTGAGTTGAAATTGACTGGTACGGCCATTATGAATTGGATAATCATATGGCCTGCTATGCTAGGAATGACAAATTGAAAAGGAATAGTGTCATATTCATCATCAAAAAGAACATTTCAAGACCTATCCTGAAGTACAATGCTGTCAGTGATTGGATAATATCCATATGCCTGTAAGGAAGACCAGTTAATATGACTATTGCTCAAATTTACACACCAAGCACAAATACCAAAGATGACAACATTGAAGGTTTTCACAAACATCTGCAGTCTGAAATTGATCAAACATGCAATCAAGATGCATTGATAATTATTGGTGATTGGAATGCACAAGTTGGAAATAAAGAAGAAGGATTAGTAATTGGGAAATATGGCCTTAGTGATAGAAATGATGCCGGAGACCACATGATAGAATTTTGCATGACCAAAAACTTATTCACTGCAAATATCTTTTTTCAACAATATAAATGGTGACTGTACACATGGACCTAACCAGATGGAATACATAGGAATCTAACTGACTACATCTGTGGAAAGAGATGATGGGGAAGCTCAATACCATCAGTCAGAACAGAGCCAGGGGCCAACCAAAGATGAGACCATGAATTGCTCATATGCAAGCTCAAGCTGAGGCTGAAGAAAATGCAAACAAGTCCACAAAAGCCAAATTACTACCTTGAGTATATCTCATGTGAATTTAAAGACCATCTTCAGAATAGGTTTGATGTAATGGACACTAATGACCAAAGGCCAGATGACTTGTGGAATGACATCAAGGGCAGCATACATGAAGAAAGCAAGAGGTCATTAAAAACACAGGAAAGAAAGAAAAGACCTAAATGGATGTCAGAAGAGACTCTGAAACTTGCTCTTGAAGGTAGAGTAGCTGAAGCAAATGGAAGAAGTGATGAAGTAAAAGAGCTGAACAGAAGATTTCAAAGGGCGCCTCAAGAAGACAAAGTAAAGTATTATAAAGGCATGTGCAAAGACCAGGCTTTAGAAAACCAAAACAGAGGGGCATGCTTGGCATTTCTCAAGCTGAAAGAACTGAAGAAAAAATTCAAGCCTCAAGTTGCATTATTGAAAGTTTCTATGGGCAAAGCATTGAACAATGCAGGAAGCATCAAAAGAAGAGGGAAACAATATACAGAGTTACTGTGCCAAAAAAAACTGGTCAACGTTCAACCATTTCAGGAGGTTGAACAAGGGCCAATGGTATTGAAGGAAGAAGTTGAAGCTGCATTGCAGGCATTTGTGAAAGATAAGGCTCCAGGGACTGATGGAATACCAATTGAGATGTTTCAACAAGTGGATGCAACTCTGGAAGCGCTCACTTGCCTATGCCAAGAAATTTAGAAGACAGTTACCTGGCCAATCAATTGGAAGAGATCCATGTTCATGCCCATTCAAAGAAAGGTGATCCAACAGAAAATGGAGGAATTAATATCACATGCAAGTAAATTTTGCTGAAGATAATTCAAAAACAGTTGCAACATTACATTGACAAGGAACTGCCAGAAATTCAGGTTGGATTCAAAGAGGACATGGAGTGAGGGATATCATTGCTGATGTCAGGTGGATCTTGGCTGAAAGCAGAGAATACCAGAAAGATGTTTACATGTGTGTTATTGACTATGTAAAGGCATTTGACTGTGTGGACCATAACAAATTATGGATAACATTGCAAAGAATGGGAATTCCAGAACACTTAATTGTGCTCATATGGAACCTGTACACAAAGAGGCAGTCGTTCGAAGAGAACAAGGGGATACTGCATGGTTTAAAATCAAGAAACGTGTGTATCAGGGTTATATTCTTTCACCATGCTTATTCCATCTGTATGTTAAGCAAATAATCTGAGAAATTGGACTACATGAAGAACACAGCATCAGGATTGGAGAAAGACCTATTAACAATCTGGGATATGCAGATGACACAACTTTGCTTTCTGAAGGCAAAGAGGACTTGAAATACTTACTAATAAAGAAAAAGACTACAGCCTTCAGTATGGATTACACCTCAATGTAAAGAAAACAAAAATCCCCACAACTGGACCAAAAAGTAACATCATGATAAATGAAGAAAATATTGAAGTTGTCAAGGATTTTATTTTACTTGCATCCACAACCAATGCCCATGGAAGCAGCAGTCAGGAAATTAAATGATGCATTGCATTGGATAAATCTGCTGCAAAGGACCTCTTTTAAGTATTAAAAAACAAAGATGTCAATTTGAGGACTAAGGTGAGTCTGACCCAAGCCATGGTATTTTCAATCACCTCATATGTATGTGAAAGTTAGACGATGAATAAGGAAGACCGAAGAAGAATTCATGCCTTTGGATTACGGTGTTGGTGAAGAATATTGAATATACCATGGTCTGCCAGAAGAATGAATAGATCTGTCTTGGAAGAAATACAGCCAGAATACTCCTTGGAAATGAGGATGGCAAGACTTCGTCTCCTGTACTTTGGACGTTATCAGGAAGAACCAGTCCCTGGAGAAGGACATCATGCTTGGTAAAGTAGAAGATCAGCAAAAAAGAGGAAGACCCTCAATGAGATGGATCATTGACACAGTGGCTGCAACAATGGGCTCAAACCTAACAATGATTGTGAGGATGGAGCAGGACCAGGCAGTGTTTCATTCTATTGTACGTAGGGTCACTATGTGTCGGAACTGACTAGGTGGCACCTAAGGAAAACAACTTTATTATTCTTTGGTTTTCTCTCTGAACTGGTATTAGGTTATTCCACATTCTCATTTCCTCACTTGAAGGCCTAAGCCATCTAGAATTCTTAGTTCTGCAACAGAATGACACATACCAACTTTGTTTTCTTAAGCAAGCAGTGCACAGATTGCCTGTTGAAGCAATATGCACACCTTCCTTAACTCATTTCCCCTCCTGACACTCTAGTGCCTTGTAGCTTTCAGTGGGGACAGAGATGGCGCCGAAGGGTCAGGGTAAAAGGGCAAGGCAACTTTCTTCTCTACTGAGTCAGGGCAGGCTGGGATGATTTATAGGATCAGAGTGACCCCTCAGGAGAGGGAAGAGGAGGAGGGTCATGGACTCATTCACTTTCCTTCCTGTGCTTAAAGGGCTCTCTGTCTTTGGAAAAGCAGGTCAGGGTGCACTGACGCAGCCCTGGAGAGAAATGGGAGGCTGTTCAGCATAGGGGCTGATGCATGTGATGTGGTGGAGAACATCATGGACATGGTGTCAGGGGACCCAGGGATGACTCTGTGTTCTGCCACTGACCAACAGCAGAACCCTGGGCAAGTGGCCTCACTTCTCTCAGCCTCAGTGTCCTCCTCATTGGTCAGACAGCTGTCCTTCATATGCCTGGCCATTTCTCTTGGAGACTTCAGGCTGATCCCATAATTCCCTGCTTACACACACACACATGCATGTGTATTCACGTGCACACACAGACACACACATGCACATGTACATCCAATGCACACACAGGCACACACACATGCATAGATGGACACACAGGTACACACATGCAGTGCACACATGCACACACATACATGCACACACATGCACGCGCTCTTTTCCAGCCATCTGAATGATATCCAGTTCAAGTTCTACTGCCTTCCTGGGTCTTCCCAGCCTGCTTGTCTGAACTTTGATGGTGGCTCCACACAAAGTCTCACTTCAATTTCCCTGTCATGTTGGGTCTGTTTGTATTTCTGTGTTGTCTCCAAATGCATAGCTCATTCCCCAGCAGCTCCAGGTTCAAGGCACTCTCCCTTTCCACATTCTCCACAGTGTGCAGAAATGAATTGTCTATGATGCTAACGAGGCTTAAGCTTCAGGGCCTTTCATTAGCACAGATACCTCCCAAGGCCCTGCAATGTGTTTCTGTGATCATGTGTTTTTATGTAATTGGCAAAAGTAAGATATTTTAACCATAATCTGTTAATATCTCTGTTTCTTTCAACTCTGATTTCCCCTGTCATACTCCCTCACTTCATGTGGCCACTTTGAACACTGGCTAAAGAGCAGTTGAGTTGGGGATGTGTTTGGTCTGGGCTTAGTGGGATGTATCTATGTGGTGTTTAGTCACATATCTGTAAAATTAACTTATCTCTTAGCTGTCACAGGAAACCTTGGTGGCATAGTGGTTAAGAGCTACTAGCTGCTAAACAAAAGATGGGCAGTTCAAATCCACCAGGCACTCCTTGGAAACTCTATGGGGCAGTTCTACTCTGTCCTACAGGGTTGCTAGGAGTGGAGATGGGCTGATGGCAATGGGTTTTTTTTTTTTTTTAGTTGTCACAAGGACAATTCCACTGCCCCTGTGCAGTCACACCCTGTGTTGGATCTTGAAGGGACACTGAAGTTGTCTGGAGACATGAAAGTGTCCTATGGTGTTAGACAAATATGTGAATAGTGGAGGAGAAACAAAGTTTAAAACGTACAGAGCCAGGAGCTAGTGTGTGGTTGTGTAGTAAAGAACATGACCTTGCCCCCAAAAAGGTTTGGCTTTTGCCCCTGGCTCCTGGGTGTGGAGGAGGGGGACCTTTGTTTACCTGGGAGCCTTAGGCTAGCCAGACAGTGAATTAGGTTGGGTGCTGGCCACACCTGAGGGTGGAAGCTGGAAATTTCAGAAAGACCAATAATGTGATTTAGGGCTGGGGCTTTGGGTTATGCAGTAATAGTGGACCTGAAGACTGTGATCAGCCACACAGGCAATCATTCAATCATTTCTATGTAAAAAATCCTCAATCAGCCGAGGCTTGGATGAGCTTCCCTGGTTGGCAATACTCTGGGTGTATTCCCACACATTGATATTAGCAGAGTAACTTCTCCTGCCTCCACGTGGAGAGGACAATGGAAGCTCCAAGTGTGGTACTTCTCCTGTGCTCTGCCCTATGCGCTTGTTTCTCTGGATGATATTAATCTGTATCCTTTCTTTATAATAAACCATAACTGTGAATATAAGAACTTTCAGTGAGTTCTGTGAATCCCTCTAGTGAATGATCAAACCTGATGGTAGTTTTGGGAACCTTCTGAACTTGAAGTTGGTATCAGAAGTGAGGGTGGTCTTGGAGCTGTACCCTCTAACTTTGCAGTTGGCCTAAACTCCTCTCAGTGGGAAAGCCCTCCAGTCATCAGGCATGTAAAATTGTAAGCAGAGGATCCTGTTCTCATCATTGCCTGGTCAAAATGGAAGTTCTCTCTTGTCAGGAATATATTCAATCATGCAAAGTAATACAATTATAAAAGCACCATTCATCTTGTTTCTTTTTTGGTAGGAATTGCCGACACAGAATTTATCAGAATCCCCACGTTTAAATGCTGTGCTGATTTGACAGGAAATACTGACTTGGACAGAGATAACATAAAACTCATTATACACCACTACAATGAGGACATTGATGACAATCTGGTTAATAAGTTTCATAGATTCAAAGAGCATTTTTGATTTGCTACTGCAAAAGAAAACTCGATATGCTCTGTAATCTCATAGCTCATATATGAGAGACGCTTGACAGAGGTTTCCCCAAAGTTGATAATAATCTTGAAAATTCACATGTCGTTACCAGTGATGAATGCTGAGACTGAAAGAAACCTTTCCAAACCATGAATAATAAAATACAAAATTTGATCAACTTGTTAGAGGAAAGACAGCATTATCTTTGTATTCTCTCTCTAAAAGCTATATTGAAAAATTATAGTCACTTAAAGAGATAATCGAAGAGTGTGTGATAAAAAAAAAGTATAGTGAGATAAGTACCATGGATGTGTGTCAGACTGTTACTCTAGATCTTTTGATGCTTCTGGCATTTGTCAGCTTTTTAAAAACTGTAATTTGCTGTGATTTTTCTGTTTTGAAATAAAATTTCACTTTCCTATGTAATTTTGCGTTTGTCATTTTAAATTAATTTTCTTCAAGACCCCCCCCTTCCTAAATTGTGAGAGCTTTGGGCCCCATCCAACCTGGGTCTGCCCTGCCTGTACCCTAAGCTCTGCTGAGAGGCTCCTCTCCTAGCTCCTTGTTGGCCTGTGTCTGCCAGCAGAGGGTTTGGGAGTGGGTCTGGGTGGCACCGACACGGACAAGACCAGGAGCTGGCAGGGAATGTGGGTCTGGCTGACTACATGTATCCTTGGGTACCACCTGATTCTTATCCTAAAAGGGGCAAAACTTTTGTCACGCCGCCGGTGAGGGCCCAAACCCTCCCAGCAACTGTCTCGTCAGGACCTGGCTGGGCCTGCCAGCACCCCCCCGCCCCGCGTTTCCTTTTAATAAAATTTAATGTTTTCATTTTCAAAGACCTAGAAAATCCAAACACTTTTTAAAAGCCCTGAGGAACTATAAAAATTAATAGCACAGGGATAATTTCTTTTTCAGTGGCGACTCAATTAAACCTGCCAAAGTCAGACAGTGTGATTTAAACGCACCACTTGCAAAGGGACCCGGGCGGAGCAGGCAAACATGTAATGAAACAATAATATTTACCAATTACCCTCTTGGATGTTTCCCACCCGGCCCCTTGCCCCTAGGGAGAATTTTTTCCTTCTCTCCCTCCCCTTCAGGGGCCAGAGCTCAGCATCCCTAATTGTTTTCTCCTTGAATGGTCACATTGCTATCAACAAGTGACTGAACTGCTTCTCTGCTCAGGGTAATGGAAAAATACCACCCGGGCTGGCTGCCCAGGGCACCAGGCCACATGGACAGCCTCCCGAGTGTGGGGCTGAGATCCACTGTGGAAATGCAAGAGTAGCTCCAGACTCATCTCAGCCAGGTTCTCCAGCCAGACCAGACCTCTCACCTTCCATGCTTAGTCCTGCCGCAGGGCACTAGTTCCTGGCTTGCCCCTGCTGGGACTGACCTTTCTCCTACTCATTGAACACTTACTACTGTTCACTTAAATCTCATATTTTCTTTGAGGCCCCTATCAAGATCAAATTCTACTCCAGTGGCCTGCTTTTGCTGTGATGCTGGAAGCTATGCCACTGGTATTTCAAGTACCATCAGGGTCACCCATACTGGACAGGTTTCAACAGGGCTTCTAGACAAAGACAGACTAGGAAGACATAGAAATCTACTTCCAAAAATTAGCCAATGGAAACCCCATGGGTCACAGCAAAATATTGTTCAACATATTGCTGGAAGATGAATTTCCTAGGTTGGAAACCAAAAACCAAACCCATTGCTGTGAAGTTGATTCTGACTCATGACCAACCCAAAATTAAAAAACCCGTTGCTGTTGAGTCAATTCCGTTGCATAGTGATCCTCTAGGACAGAGTAGAACTGTCCCACAGGGTTTCCAGGGAGCAGCTGGTGGATTCGAACAGCCAACTTTTTGGCTAGCGGTCAAGCTCTTAACCACTATGCTATCAGGGCCCCCATGGTGACTCCATGTTTTAAAAAGTAGAACTGCTCCATAGGGTTTTTTTTTTTTTGCTGTAATCTTTACTGAAGTAGATCACCAAGCCTTTCTTTCCTGGCACTGCTGGGTAGGTTTGAATCACCAAACGTTAAGGTTAGCAGCTGATCTCAAATCATTTGTGCCACCCAGGGACCTTTTCGGTTGGAAGGCACTGGAAATACACAGTGACCACAGCAACGAACTTGAGCATACCAACAATCCTGAAGATGATGCGGGGCCGGGCAACTTTTATTCTGTTGTATATGGAGTTGCCGAGAGTTGCGGTGGACTCCAGGGCAACCAGCAACAACCACACCACGATAAAATCCACATTCATGCAGATTTCCCCTTTAATCTGACTACTTTCAGTTCTTCTATATGGAGTCAGCTGCCTACCATCTCTTAAATGTGTGTGGGAAGTCTGGGCACAGTCGTAGGGCTCTTAGCATGCAGGCCAAGTCAGACTTATCTCCACTGCTAGACTGTAAGCTCACTAAAGGCAGGGATTCCTCCTCCGCATCCTTTGCACTATTCATTGTATTTAGTTTAGTGCTTTGCATGTGATGAAGGTTTAATAATTGCCCGACTCAAAATGGCGGCTCAACATTTTCTCTGCGACAGGAGAGTTAACTGTGAGCCCCCGAAAGCAGGTAGCAGGATTTCAATGCAGCATTGTTTACACAGGGGAAAAAAAAGGCCTGACCTAAATGTCCAAGTCTATCATTGGCACTGGATTAAGAAAATATGGAACATGACGGCAGGCTACAACCAGTTGTCATTGAGTTGATTCCAACTCATGGCGACCCCATGTGTTATAGAGTAGAACTGTGCTTCGTAGGGTTTTCAATGGCTGTGACCTTTCAGAAGTAGATTGCCAGGACTTTCTTCCGAGGTGCCTCTGGGTGGACTTGAACTTCCAACCTTTCAGTTAGTAGCCAAGTGCTTAACCATTTGTGTTACCCAGGAACTCCTATGGCATGCTATAAAACTAAACCAAACCCATTGCCGTCGAGCAGATTCTGATTCATAGTGACCCAATAGGACACAGTAGAACTGCCCTATAAGATTTCCGAGGCTATAAATCCCTATGGAAGCAGATTGCCTCATCTTTCTCCCACTGAGCGGCTGATGGGTTTGAACCACCAACCTTTTGGTTAGCAGCTGAGTACTTAACCACCACCAGGGCTCTTTGGCATGCTATAAAAAAAAACTATAGAGCAATGAAAAAAAGGAAATAGAGTTGAATTATCATTATGTATAAATCTCAAAAACAGAAATGTTGAATAAAAAAGGCAAGTTGAGGAATAATATGTTTGTTAAGACACAATCAATGTAAAGCGAATATTCCCTATCAACCAATACTATATAGTGTTTTGGGGATCTAGGTGAATATACCAGGTCTGAACACATGAATGAGAAAGAAAAACTGCAACTCCTGGTAGTGGTTGCCTCTGGAGAAGGAGGGAGGAGGATGGAGAGTGGGACCCAAGACTCTTTAATTCCTCCTGGATATTTTTTCTTTTCATTATAAAAATCTGAAGCAAATAAGAACATGTCAGTGTTTGCTAATTCTGCTTGGTGAGCACTTGGTGTCCTAGCAATAGAGACTGGCAAGATGTCAACCCAAGGACTGCCCCCTCCTGTTCCCTGCTGGGCCTCATTTCCCAGCCTCCTGTGCAGTGAACTGCAGCCATGTGACCATGCAGGAAGGATGAGGATGTGCATGGGTGTGGGGGTTCCTGAAATGCCTGGCCTGGGTCAGCGGCCCTAGTGGTAGGCAGACACATTCTGGGTTTAGCTGTTGCCCTCTGCAGTCAGGTTCTACAGGCTAAGTGGGACTGCCGGGAACAGGAGGAGCTAAAATGACCACTGAGCACAGTGTCAGGAGCCTTCTGCTGCCTACAGGATAAAGGCGAAGTCATGCATTGCCTGCTGGCCCCCCACACAGACACTTACCCTTTAATTATTCTTGGCTGGTCTCCTCCTCATGGTCCCCCAGTGCTCATTTCTGATCTTCTCCC
Organism: Loxodonta africana; assembly: GCF_030014295.1. Lineage (NCBI taxonomy): Eukaryota > Metazoa > Chordata > Mammalia > Proboscidea > Elephantidae > Loxodonta > Loxodonta africana. The sequence goes on from NC_087352.1 coordinate 61,648,129, forward strand.
TACCAGAAGGTCCTCCCTACGGCTCTCTGTTTTTACAGTGCACATTGTTGGGTGTGTCAAATCAATTCCTACTCATAGCGACCCCATATGACAGAGTAGTACTACCCCACAGGGTTTCCTAGGCTGTAATCTTTGTGGAAGGAGCCCTGGTGGTGGTTCAAATCTACCCAGTGGCTCTGTGGGAGGAAGACTTGGTAATCTGCTCCCATACAGATTACCTACAGAGCAGACAATCTGCTCTGTCACATGGGGTCACTATGAGTTGAATCCTACTCAATGGCACCCAACAACAACACCATCAATCTTTAAGGAAGCCGATTACCAAGTTTCTCCTTCAGAGTCTCTGGGTTGGTTCAAACTGCCAAACTTTCTGTTAGCAGCACAGTGCTTCATCACTGGGCCACCAGGGCTCCCTTTTACAGCACGTACTCAACTGCTAAACACTTCTGCCCAACTCAGGCTGGTGTCCTCACTCCCCCCTCCCGCTCCAGTCCTCAGAACTCTTACCTGTACTGCTTGTTTTGGCTTTAACCATGCACTGCCCTGTGTTGTTGCTTATATCTTGGTGACAGGGGCAATGCCTTATCTCTGTATCCCTCTGTGAGGGAAAGACTCAAGTTGACTTTTTCTAAGTGGAGAGGACAAGAACAACAGATTCCAATCTGGTGTTCTCTGTTGAGTCTGATGGGTTCACAACACATTGTTCAGAATTTAGACAGTCAGGGTAAAAGGGGGGGGGGCTTCCTGAAGAGAAATAGGGGGCAAGCAGGGCTGCCAGCCCAGGACTGTAAGGGACAGAGAGGACAAGGACATGGAGGCCTCCCTACAAGAAGCTATTAGGGAAGAGGGCTATGGACCTGACCCGAGTTTCATTCTCATTGATGGGAAGACCAAGGCTAACTTCAGACAAGATTTCTTAATACTGCTTTAAACCTCATGACTCCACCTGTACATCATTTTTGTTTTCACTTTTGGTTCTTCTGTGGAAACTCCAGATAAGTCTAGAGTGCAAAAAAAAAAAAAGTCTAGAGTGTAAAAAAAAAAAAAAAAATTTTTTTTTTTTGAAAGGTGTTGTTTATTTCAGTGGCAGTTTGTTCAGAAGTCCAGGTGGAAATCAGCACTGGATCCCTTAGCTGGCCTTAGAGAAACAGAAGGCTCAGGAGGGAGAATCAAAGGTTGGGGCAGGAAAGGAGAGAGGTAACTGGGCTAAATCTCTGAGGTTTGTGGGTAGAAAGAAAGTAGTGGGGGGCTTCAGAGTGGAGAGGAGGTCTTAGGGGCAGGGATGGGGTCCTTGTCTGAGATACAGAAATGACTACTTATTGACCTTGTGGCCTTTACAAAGCCACTTAGCCTCTGGAGGCTCAGGTTCCTTCTTTTTAGATGAGGGATGATACAACCTTGCTGGGCTGTTTTCAGGTTTGATTGAACAAAACATGTGAAGACTTTATCAACTCATGAGTGTTATACAAATATATGCCATTACTGTGGTATTATAATAGATGCCAGATAGATGTTGGCTACGCAGAACGAATAGGCCAATGGATGAGTGAGTGAATGGATGAAGGACTGAGCTCCCTAGGGGTGGGGCAGAGGCTCACAGGTGGTCTGAGGCCCAGAGTATAGACATGTAGGCAGAGTCACTACCTAGAAAAGGGCATTTAGTTGGGACTTGGGGCCACACCTAGGAAGCCCCTGCTCCATGACCTTGATTTGGCTTATCCCTTATTTCCTAAAGGCCACCTTGGGTCAAGGCATCCTCTTCCCCAGGGGAAAGCTATTGGGCCAGAACTTGGTGTTTGAGGTTAACGAAGGGTTCTGTGGATTCCAGCACCATAGGCGGAGCCCAGAATTGAGCCGACTCCAAAGAGGCCATGGGAAACAAAGCAGTTCCTCAGATGTTAGTAATCTGGTCTTTACAGAGTTTAGCCAAAAGGCACACAGAGCACAATAGCCACATGTTTAGAAAATGAAGCGACAACTAGAAAGGAAATTAGGGAAGACCCTGACACAAATGCAGGACACACATACCTTGGAGAATATAAGACCATACACGTTTTATCCCACAGGGCTTTGGCTACTTGAGAAAACTAACCCCCTGATTTCCTGGGAGATGAAGTCTGAACATCCTTGTCTGACATTGGAGCTGTCTGCACACTGGCCAGACCATCTTCCCAGGGTTCTCTCCAGCTTTGGCTGCCTTGCACAAACTTGCACTCTGCCAAGATCTGAGTACACCAAACCAAGTGAACATGCTATTTTGTTCCTTTCTTTCTAGCCAGCTGCACCACGTCATCAGTGCTCCCTCAAATCCCACCTTCTTCCCGCTGGATCAAGGGGTTTGCCCTCAACTCCACGTTTCGATTTACCTGTCTCCCATGTGTCACCTCCCTGATCTCTGAGTGCTCTGCTCTGTGTTTGACTCAGCGTTCCCTGCCTAGCACTGTGGCTGTTTAAGTGTCTCCTCTTTTACACTGTGAACTCCCCTGAGGGTACGACTATGTCTAGTCTATAACTCCTTACATCTCCCACTTCACCTACCATAGTGCTGGGCACATAAGGAACTCAGAGATATTGGTCACCTGGTTGGGAAGGCAGAGTCTTTAGTAAGCTAGTAATATCTTTTTCCTTAGCATCTCTGGACAAATGGACATTTGTGGGGAATTAGAACTTTTCATGCTTTCCGAGGTGAAAACATTAACAGATGACTAACACCTAGCTAGCTTTAGCTCACCTATCCAACCTGCATATCCTCCTGCCCAATTACCTCCACCCCAGCAAGGCTAGACTTATTATTATTCTCTATACAACATACCCCAAGCCCCGAACCCATTGCTATGGAGTCAATTCTGACTTGCAGCAACTCTATAGGACAGAGAAGAGCTGCCCCATAGGGTTTCCAAGGAGTGACTGGTGGATTCCAATTGCCAACATTTTGGTTAGCAGCCAATTTCTTAACCACTGCACCACCAGGGCTCCATACAACATACAACACACAACACCTGTGTATTCCTGCAGGGGTGCTGCTGCTTTTGTGGTTTCTTGTCTGCTCTTTATCTATTCAGTTCCTAACCGCTTCCCTTCCACTGCTGAGGTAGCCCAGTGTGGCCTCCCATGAAACCTTCCTCACCAGTGCCATTCCTGTCTGATTTCTCCCTTAGAGTCCGTTTAGGGTAGGGTGGGATACACCAGATTCAAAGATTAACACATGAGGCAGGGTTATACTAGTGATATAAGGGATGAGATTTCGGAGTTGGTGGGCTCCTTTCCAGTTAAGGTCCTTAGGGATTTACGGAGAAGGCGGCATTTTAACGGAGCCTGGAGGACAGCTGATGATTTGGGACAGGAAAAAGTAAGAGAGGTGACCACACTGGGAAAGGATGTTACTCACAGACCTGGACCCAATATATGGGGGCTCTGACATGCCCTATGCCCTATGAAGGAGATAGCGGCCCGTGGCCATAATCCAACTCCAGGGAAGCTTGGTACCTTGAAAGAGGCAGAGTTTAGGGACATTTTTGGAGGAAAGTCACATAGACGTCAAACCCACCTGCTCAAGGCTATTTCCAAATACCTTTTTCCTGGAAAGTGCAAAAGCACAGAGCCCACAGTGTGGCAGGACAGTCAGAAAAATAAATAAAATTTAGACACATGATGGGGCCTGACAGCCTGGCTTGACGCCCCTTCTTACGAGAGACATTGGCAAACCAGAGAGCATCCAGACTAGGTTGGCGTGGGGAGATGAGGCCTCGTGCAGGGACTGTTAGGGAAGGAGCGATAGTAAGTATGGGGAAGAGATGATGGGAATGGGGGTGGTAGAGGGTACAAAACAGCTGTTGTCAAATATCTGATGAACTGCCATCAGGATGTCATCCGATGAACTTTCGTGGGTAGTGCTTCCATGTGGGCAAAACTAAGAATTTTAGAGAATATTGGTTTTCAGACGATGAAGGCTGTACTGAAGGGAGGATGCTGCCTGCGCTAGAATTACCTGCTGTTTCTTGAGTGCTTACCCTGTGCAGGGCCTGATGCTAAGCACATTTCACCGTAGCTGAAAGCTGGCTGTGCTCAGGTTTGCAGACATGTCATTGTTATGGGGTGAATTGTGTTCCACAAAATGTGTGTTGAAGTCCTAACCCCTGTGCCTGTAAATATGACCGTTTGGAAATACAGGTTTTCTTTTGCTGTGTTAATGAGGTCACACCAGAGTAGGGTGGGCCCTAAACCTAATCACTTGTAAGTGGTGTCTTATAAAAAGAGCAGAATAGATACAGAAACACACAGGGGGAAGGCAGACACCATGTGAGAACCTGCTTACAAGTAAAAGGGCACCAAAGATACCCGAAACTAGGAGGGAGGCCCACAAAAGGAATTGACATTGCTGAGATCCTGATTTGGACTTTTAGCCTCCAAAACTGTGAAAAAGAAATGTCTGTTTTTTAAAGCAATGCTGAGGACATAGCATTGGATAGGCAGAAAAGCAGGCACAAGGCAAGTGGGGTGAGAAGTTTGTTTACATCCCCACCATCGAATCTGTTTCCTTTATAGCTTGTCCTTGCTGTCCCTTTAAGGGTACCTAGCCCTTGGGGAAAGGAGCCCTGGTGGCTCAGTGGTTAAGAACTCAGCTTCTAACTGAAAGATTGGTGGTTTGAGCCCACCCAGTGGCTCCATGGGAGAAAGACCTGGGGATCTGCTTCTGTAAAGATTATAGCCACAAAAACCCTAAGGGGGCAGCTCTACTCTGTTACATGAGGTCTCTACGAGTGGAAACATCCATCTGGAACCACAGGCAGCTGATTTGTCATGACCGAGGAACATGAAGGAGCCAGTTGGAGTAGATGGAGCTGGGGAGCCTCGTATTCATCTACTCAGAATTTCCCAGCCTTTTTCAACCCCTGAGAAAATATATTCCCCTCCTCCCTTAGGAGCTCCAGAGATGCCCTGAGTTTTGGTGGGATGGGCAGTGTCCATTGTGAATTCTAAGGTCAGTTTATGAATCCTCACCAGCCAATAAGATTCTATTGAGCTTTTCTTTCTGTAGATTGTACTAGGAAAGCCACAGACATACTCTTTGGTTTTCCGAATTTAAAAAACTATATTAGGCTATATTATGAATTTTCTTTTTCAAACTGGAATGTTCCCCTCTCCCCTCCCTTTCCCTCAGCCCTCACAGTGGAGAATCACTGGTCTAGAATAACTCTTGGAGTTATATAAAATGGAGAAATGAATTAATTTGGTCACAATCACAAAATAATCTGATCCCTTCTAGTCAAACATTTATTGAGCAACTTCTAGGTGACTGGTATCCTAAAGGTAGCAGGTACATTTACCTTTTCAAGGCAACCACAGGAAAAGGGACCACCTGACCAAAGGACAGAATGTTTAAGGGTAGAATTTAAGTACTGGTTGGGTATAGAGATTTTTAGTTGGGAATTTTTCAGATAGTCCTAAAATCATGTGATATAGACAGACTGTCTGCTCAACCAATGCAAAAAGGGCCAGCCCTGCCTGGGTGCCTAGGTTTGAAGATGGCAAAAATGAGGAAAGTTATTTAGAGACCTCTCCTTAAATTAACCACATCTCCCTGCTGCCCCTCTCTTTTCTTTTTTTTTTCCCTGCTGCCCCTCTCTTGTCAACACCTTCTTCTCCCGGGCTTGGGTCTTGTACCCGGCCTGCTGTTTTCTTTGTCGTATTTTCATCCTCACCAAGTTGGGCAGAAGGACGCCCCTCCCCCGCTTCCCCCGCAGCCCCCCCACCCTTCACAGCACAAGGTTCCATTCTTCATTAATGCTGTTTTAAAGCCAGCGCCGAGCTGTTTTCCAGATGTGGCCATGCGCAGACAGTAATTGTGCTCTGTGATCCCTTCCAGCTGCTCCCGCCGCTTGCCAACAAACTCCCCGCCCCCACCTTGCAGCCCCAGGAGTCCATGTTTGGGGGCTGCAAATTAGGGCAAACGTTGTAAAATGATCATGTGCTACACACAGCCTTCCCCACAAGAATTATGGACTTTATAACTGAGCTAATTGGCATCAGGTCTTGCCTGAAAGGTCAACAGAATGGCAGAGAAACAGGATCTTTGTAAATTGATCGGTTGATTTCCCCCTCTTTCCCCAAACTCCCTTTCCCATTTTGAAATATGGCCTACCTGCCCTGCGGAATTGCTGACGCTTGTAAATTACTGCTTTGACTGTACGGGACTGTGACACATTGTTTCATATCATGTGGAAGGCAGTGGGGATGTTGAAGGGGTGCATAATTACACCCTGCAAATTCTTCTACCATACCACAGGCTGCAGCCTTCACGCACTGCCATGAAGCAGGGCATTGTAATGCTCTTGACCTTCAAATCAAGCATGATTTATCAGAGGAAAGCAGACAGTCTTTGGATTTTTTTTTTTTTTACTCCAAATACACGAGTTCCTTTTGAATGATCTTTCGGCACAGTGTACCCTTGCTTTCCTGTTTCTCAGATGGGAGCCCTTGTACGGCTGTGTTTTTCATTCCTAACCGAGGAGGTTTGAACCCACCCAGTGGCTCTGCGGAAGAAAGGTCTGGTTATGTGTAACACACGTGTTGCCATGAGTCGAGGGTCCAACTTGATAACAGCTAACAACAACAATAACATATGTAATAGGGCGTCCCTTTCTGCTTGGGGTGAATTGAAGTATTACGGTTTCAAAAATGTCTGTTGACTCCGATCTGAGGCTCACTGTTTGGGGTTAAGTATTGAATGCCCAGCTACCACCAATGACTGCCCTAACAGGGTAAACACCAGAGTCCCTGACCGAGCAGGAGAAACGTGGGGTGCGGAGCTCAAAATCTAGTAGAAAGACCAGACTTAACGGTCTGACTGAGACTGGAGGGACCCCGGAAGAAATGGCCCCTGGTCTCTCTGTTAGCCCAAAACTAAAACCATTCCTGAAGCCAACTCTTCAGACAAAGATTAGACTGGACTATAAGACGTAAAATGATACTCGGGAAGAGTATACTTCTTAGCTTGAGTAGATACATGAGACTAAATGGGCAGTTCCTGTCCGGAGGTGAGACGAGAAGGCAGAAAGGGACAGGAGCTTGTTGAATGGACTTGGGAAATCAGGGGTGGAAAGGTGGAAAGTGCGTCACATTATAGGGAGAGCAACTAGGGTCACATAATAATATGTATATAAATTTTTGTATGAGAGACTAATTGGAACTGTAAACTTTCACTTAAAGCACAATGAAAAAAAGTATCTGGGAGGAATAACTCATTAAAGTTATGGCCCTTACCCCTCACACCTTTTTTCCTTATTCAGAGACCCTTCAAGAATCTAAGGGAAGTTGACCACACCACACACACACATACTTTGCCTACAATTTCACGGTGTTCTTGGATCTTTTGAATTCCAGCCTTGGATCAATTCCAAGTTATGAACCCCTGCTCAGTTATTAATATTACCCATTGACAAACTAGCCCATGTGAGCTCATTAGACACCTTCTAGCAGAGAGGTGAGGAGGCAGCTCTTGCCCTGTCATCTTCTGAGTGCCTTCCAACGTAGGGGGCTCATCTTCCAGCACTATATCAGACAATGTTCTGCTGCTATTCATAAGGTTTTCACTGGCTAATACTTTTCAGAAGTAGACTGCTGGGTCCTTCTTCCTAGTCTGTCTTAGTCTGGAAGCTCAGCTGAAACCTGTCCTCCATGGGTGACCCTGCTGGTATCTGAATACCAGGGGCATAGCTTCCAGCATCACAGCAACATGCAAGCCCCCACAGTACGACAAACTGACAGACATGTAGGGGTGGATGGAGTAAAGCTTTCAGGACCTTCCTATGCTGATGTGGCACGATTCAAAATGAGAAGAAACAGCTACAAACATCCATTAATAATTGGAACCTGGAATGTTCAAAGTATGAATCTAGGAAAATTAGAAATCATCAAAAAAATGAAATGGAGCACATAAACATTGATATCCTAGGCATTAGTGAACTGAAATGGACTGGTATTGGCCATTTTGAATCGGACAATCATATAGTCTACTATGCTGGGAATGACAACTTGAAGAGGAATGGTGTTGCATTCATCGTCAAAAAGAACATTTCAAGATCTATCCTGAAGTACAACGCTGGCAATGATAGGATAATATCCATACGCCTACAAGGAAGACCAGTTAATGGGACTATTATTCAAATATACGCACCAACCACTAGGGCCAAAGATGAAGAAATAGATTTTTATCAGCTTCTGTAGTCTGAAACTGATCGAACATGCAATCAGGATGCATTGATAATTGCTGGTGATTTTAATGCGAAAGTTGGAAACAAAGAAGAAGGATCAGTAGTTGGAAAATATGCCCTTGGTGATAGAAACAATGCTGGAGATCGAATGATAGAATTTTGCAAGACCAACGACTTCTTCATTGCAAATACCTTCTTTCACCAACATAAATGGAGACTATACACATGGGCCTTGCCAGATGGAGCACACAGAAATCAGATTGACTACATCTGTGGCAAGAGATGATGGAAAAGCTCAATATCATCAGCCAGGGGCTGACTGTGGAACAGACCATCAACTGCTCATATGCAAGTTCAGGCTGAAACTGAAGAAAATCAGAGCAAGTCCATGAGAGCCAAAATATGACCTTGAGTATATCCCACCTGAATTTAGAGACCATCTGAAGAATAGATTTGATGCATTGAACACTAGTGACCAAAGACCAGATGAGTTGTGGAATGACATCACGGACATCATCCATGAAGAAAGCAAGAGGTCATTGAAAAGACAGGAAAGAAAGAAAAGACCAAAATGGATGTTGGAGAGACTCTAAACTTGCTCTCGAATGTCGAGCAGCTAAAGCAAAAGGAAGAATTGATGAAGTAAAAGAACTGAACAGAAGATTTCAAAGGGCGGCTAGAGAAGACAAAATAAAGTATTATAATGACATGTGCAAAGAGCTGGAGATGGAAAACCAAAAGGGAAGAACACGCTTGGCGTTTCTCAAGCTGAAAGAACTGAAGAAAAAATTCAAGCCTCGAATTGCAGTAGTGAAGGATTCTATGGGGAAAATATTAAATGATGCAGGAAGCATCAAAAGAAGATGGAAGGAATACACAGAGAGTCATTATACCAAAAAGAATTAGTCGATGTTCAACCATTTCAAGAGGTAGCATATGATCAGGAACCGATGGTACTGAAGGAAGAAGTCCAAGCTGCTCTGAAGGCATTGGTGAAAAACAAGGATCCAGGAACTGATGGAATATCAATTGAGGTGTTTCAACAAACGGATGCAGCGCCGGAGGTGCTCACTCGTCTATACCAAGAAATATGGAAGACAGCTTCCTGGCCAGCTGACTGGAAGAGATCTATATTTATGTCTATTCCCAAGAAAGGTGATCCAACTGAATGTGGAAATTATTGAACAATATCATTAATATCACATGCAAGCAAAATTTTGCTGAAGATCGTTCAAAAACAGCTGCAGCAGTATATTGACAGGAACTGCCAGAAATTCCAGCTGGATTCAGAAGAGGATGTGGAACCAGGAATATCATTGCTGATGTCAGAGGGATCCTGGCTGAAAACAGAGAATACCAGAAGGATGTTTACCTGTGTTTTATTGACTATGCAAAGGCATTAAACTGTGTGGATTATAAAAAATTATGGATAACGTTGCGAAGAATGGGAATCCCAGAACACTTAATTGTGCTCATGAGGAACCTTTACATAGATCAAGAGGCAGTTGTTTGGACGGAACGAGGGGATACTGATTGGTTTAAAGTCAGGAAAGGTGTGCACCAGGGTTGTATTCTTTCACCATATCTATTCAATCTGTATGCTGGGCAAATAATCGGAGAAGCTGGACTATGTGAAGAAGAACGGGGCATCAGGATTGGAAGAAGACTCATTAACAACCTGCATAATGCAGAGGACACAACCTTGCTTGCTGAAAGTGAAGAGGACTTGAAGCACTTACCAATGAAGATCAAAGACACAGCCTTCAGTATGGATTACACCTCAACATAAAGAAAACAAAAATCCTCACAACTGGACCAACGAGTAACATCGTGATAAATGGAGAAAAGATTGAAGTTGTCAAGGATTTCATTTTACTCGGATCCACAATCAACAGCCATGGAAGCAGCAGTCAAGAAATCAAAAGACGCATTGCATTGGGTAAATCTTCTGCAAAGTACCTCTTTAAAGTGTTGAAGAGCAAATATGTCACCTTGAAGACTAAGGTGCGCCTGACCCAAGCTACGTATTTTCAATCTCATCATATGCATGTGAAAGCTGGACAATGAATAAGTAAGACTGAAGAAGAGTTGATGCCTTTGAATTGTGGTTTTGGTGAAGAATATTGAATATACCACGGACTGCCAAAAGAACAAATAAATCTGTCTTGGAAGAAATACAACCAGAATGCTCTTTAGAAACAAGGATGGCCAGACTGCGTCTTACATATTTTGGACATGTTGTCAGGAGGGATCAGTCCCTGGAGAAGGACATCATGCTTGGCAGAGTACAGGGTCAGCGGAAAAAAGGAAGACCCTCACAAGGTGGATTGACACAGTGGCTGCAACAATGGGCTAGAGCATAACAACGATTGTGAGAATGGCGCAGGACCGGGCAGTGTTTCGTTCTGTTGTGCATAGGGTCGCTATGAGTCGGAACCGACTAGATAGCACCTAACAACAACGACAACAAGCAGAGAGGTTTAAGGAAATAGGGTCTAGCCTGGGCAATGTAATGGGGAAGGTGAGAGAAACAGTTTCAGGGGCCTATTTTTGGGTCACAACAGGTCCGAAAATCTTCTACTCATTAAATATGCAGTCTTCAGACTAAGTAAATGATGCAACTTGCAGACCTATGTGCCCAGTCTTCTTTAAATGTATGTAAATGCTATTGTGATGCCAAAACTGTGCATTCTTTTAGAAATGTAGACATTAAGTGTATGCCCAAATCAACAGGTACTAAAATGGTAACTTATCATGGAGGAAGGAGTTTGAGAGGTTATTTAATGCAAAAAAAGGAGTCTTTGAGAAAGCTCGGGAACCCCTAGTCCACTGGACAGCAGCTAACAAAAAGAAGTCTATTCTAAGGAATTCCTGGGTGTTGCAAATGCTTACGTGCTCGACTACTAACCTAAAGGTTGGTAGTTTGAGCTCAACCAGTGACACCATGAAAGAAAGGCCTGGTGATCTGCTTTCACAAAGACTGTAGCCAAGAAAACCCTACGCAATACAGTCCTATTTTGTAACACACGGGGTTGCCATGAGTTGAAGACGGCTTAATGCGTGACTCCTAACTGAAAAGTTGGCAGTTCCAACCCACCCAGAGGCACCATGGAAATGCTCTGCTTCTGAGAGTTTACAGCTTTGAAAACCCTGTGGAGTACAGTTCTATTCTGCAACGTACGGGATTGCCATGAGTTGGGATTAACTCAATGGCAACTGGAAAAAAGTCTACTTTAGCACTCGAACCCATCATCTCTCTTCTAGGTTACTACAATAGCCTGTGCACACATCTCTCTCCTTCTGCACCTACCCCAGCCTGGTAGCCTGAGTGGTCCTTTTAAAATGTTAGGTCCTGCTATGCTTAAACTCTCCAATAGTTGTTGTCATCTTGCTCACTCCAAGTCAAAGCCATATGCTTGCCATGGCCTCCCTACTTGACCTCATCTGCTATCTTTCTCCTCTTTGCTCCCTTTAAGGAGCCCTGATTGAACAGTGGTTAAGCGCTTGGGTGCTAACCGAAAGGACAGCGGTTCAAACCCACCAGCCACTCCGGGGGAGAAAGAAGTGGCAACCTGCTTCCATAAAGATTTGCAGCCTTAGGAACCCTATGGGGCAGTTCCACTCTTTCCTATGAGGTCACTACTAGTTGGAATTGATTTGACAGCGATGGGTTTGATTTTTTTTCTTTTTTGGTTTTGCTCATTTTATCCCAGCTCCCTAGCCTCTGGCTCGCTTTTTGTTCCTCCCATCTTTTGTACTCACTGCTACCCTCTGTCTGTAAGGCAACCTGCCCCAGGTATTCCACTGGCTGGCTCCTTCCCGCTTCCAGGTCGCTGCTCAAATGTCACCTCATCAGAGCCACTTTTCTTCTAACTCTCTCCAACATAGCTACCTCCTCATCATTCTTGATCCCTCTCCTGTTTTATTTTTCCCCACAGCACCAAACCTTACCTAACTTCATATTTGTTTTTGTCTGTATCCCCCCACAAGAATATAAGGTCTTTGGGAACAGGAACTTTGTGGTGTCCACTGCTGAGTCCACATAGTAGATCTTCATGAGATAAGTGAGTGCCCCAGTTCCGGGACTGGTTTACCAAGAAACAGGAGGGAAAACTATACAAGTACAAGGAGAGGAAGCAGCTAGGGTGCGAGAGCCCAGAGGCACCCCCTCCTGCTTATTGTGGTAAGGACATTGGAAGTCAGAGAGTGGAAGCTCATTCGCCCAAACTCATCTGTACTATGAAGATAATACTCCTCCCCTCCTACCTGGCTGAGTTGTTTGCAGAGTTTGCTTTGGCCCTATTGCTCTCTCCTCTGTCAGTTGTATGTTTCAGTCCTAAGGAAGGACTGGGCTAATGATAGAGGACATAAATGAATGAGCACTTCATACTGGGAGTACATAGCCTGGTCACAGATCTGCTACTAACAAATTATTTCACTTCTCTGGGATGTATTTCTAAAACTATGAAATGAAAGATTTGTCTAAAATAACTCAAAATCTAAGTGCTTGATTCTACTATGAAAAGGCCTGCGAGATGCAAATTAATTTCAAACCCCTATAAGAATACTATGCAGTGCTGGCCCAGCAACAGTTAAACTCGTGCTACTAAACGAAAGGTTGGCAGCTTGAACCCACTCAGCAGCTCCACGAGAGGAAGACCTGGGATATGCTCTCATAAAGGTTACAGCCTAGAAAGCCCTATGGGGCAGTTCTACTCCGTCACATGGGGTCATCATGAGTAGCCAATGGACTCGATGGCACCTAACAACGACAACAACAACAACACTTACGGCAATGTCAGGTGCGTTCGAGAAAATCCCAAATCAGTGACTGTGCTCCCCTTTCCCATCCTGTCCAAAGGTCACCTTGGTGCACAGGCCATGGAAGTTCTGGCTTCCCCACAGAGCCTACCTGGCTGCCCCTGCCACTCCCGCCCCTACTTTCCCTGAATTCTCTGGTTGGGCAGATTTAGCTCTGTACCTTCTGACTTGGGCTTAGGAGGCAGCTTAGGCCATACTCCACATTCCCATAAGATTCTCTTCACTCATGGATGGCCTCCTCTGCCCCCAACATTACACCTACTTGGCATTTGGGGGCAGAAGGTACTGGATCCTGTTAGCAGGTGCTCCTGACTTTGGGAGGACATCAGGGAGAGAAGGCATGATTGAAAAGGGTATGTAACTGCCATGGGGATAAGATGAAGAGATTGACAAGGGCGGAGTGGTCGCAGGGGACTCCTAGGGAGTTAGGCCCTACCTGGGCATGGCAGACCAGGAGCGTGAGAGCAAAAGAAGGCAGAGAGCACCAGGGCAGGCTGACAGGAAGGAGTTGGACACAGACGCTGCCACTTTGGGAGCTGGCTTGGTGGGCAGTAACCCACACCTCACACCTCCAACATCCATCCCTCCTACCTCACACAAACACAATTAACCATTTGGGTCTCTGTCTGTACCAAAATTTCTCTGCCTTGCTCTGAATGATCTAACGTGTAAAGAAAGGCACACTCTGGTCTTCCCTGGGCCAGATTTGGGCCCTGAGGCCCAGTCCAGTCCAGTCCATAGGTCAGGTCCTAAATCAGTCCTGTCACCTACTTCTCATTGGGGTTAGTCCTGACTCCAGAGTCCCTTGACTCCATTTGGAGAGAACTCCTTGCCACTGAGAATCACCACTGCATATAAACTTGTGGTTGGACCCCTGTAACCCCACTACCTCCAAGCAGGGAGGCCAAATTGGATGGAACTCAAGTAAACTATTCCCTTCTGGAGCCCAGTTTCCCCTGATGCCCCATTGCATCCCTAATCTTCCCATTAAGGTGGTGTGACTTGTGCCCTCCTCCAGGCCATATGCACCTAGCATGCCACACAGCCAAAGCCATATTGTCTGGGAAGTCGCGGTGTATACCAGTGCGGGAACACAGTCTATCATCACCAGGACTTATAGGAAAAAGCAGAGAGCACTCGTCTATTCTCTAGGGTCAGAGGTCTCCTCAGGGTCTGCTCTGCATCTTTGACCTTCTGGACCCTTGGACCAGAGACTAACTATACAATAGCTCTGTCAGGCACTCTTATGCTAGATGATGTCTTTGGAACTTAAGCTAGTGATTTAGATGCATGTCCTGGTTGTGACCCACCAGCCTGTCTGCTGCCTGCATTGGACCTCTATTGGACCTGATTCATTGTGCCAGCTCTCAGTCAATGGCCTGGCTGAGCCCCTCACTGCTGTGCTCAGTTCATCCTTGTAGCCCCTATAGCTCAGTTTGACAAAGGTCAGTGTTCCAGAATGTGGCCCTCTCCAGTCAGATGGACAAACTGCGTTTCCACATTAGTTCCCTCTTCCATCACTGGGGTGTGGTATAGAACCACAAAAACCAAACCTGTTTCTGTCCAGTCGATTCCAACTTATGGCGACCCCAAGTATGTCAGAGCAGAACTTTGCTCCATAAGGTTTTCAGTGGCTGATTTTTTGGAAGTAGATTGCAGAGCCTTTCTTTGCGAGGCACCTATGGGTAGATTTGAACCTTCAATATTGCTATTAGCAGCTCAGTGCTTAACTGTTTGCACCACTCAGGACTCTAGGGCGCGGTGTAGACAGCAGTAAATGTGGGTAAAACCAGCCTGCTGCAGTGAAGCCAGCGTGGCAACATCTGCAGCCATTGGATCCCCAAAAGCGCAAACTTTCCAGAAAGGGCCACATAAACCAGAGACTACATCAGCCTGAGACCAGAAGAACTAGATGGTGCCTGGCTACAGCGGTGACTGCCTTGACAGGGAACACAACAGAGAACCCCTGAGGGAGCCGGAAAGCAGTGGGATGCAGACCCCAAATTCTTGTAAAAAGACCAGGCTTAATGGTTTGACTGAGACTGGAAGGACCCCAGAGGTCATGGTCCCCAGACCTTCTGTTAGCCCAAGACAGGAACCATTCCCAAAGCCAACTCTTCAGACAGGGATTGGACTGGACAATGGGATAGAAAATGATACTGGTGAGGAGTGAGCTTCTTGGATCAAATAGACACTTGAGACTACGTTGGCATCTCCTGTCTGGAGGGAAGATGAGAGGGCAGAGGGGGTCAGAAGCTGGCTGAATGGACACAAAAATAGAGTGGAAGGAAGGAGTGTGCTGTCTCATTAGGGGGAGAGCAACTAGGAGTATATAAAAAAGGGCGTATATAAATTTTTGCATGAGAGACTGACTTGATTTGTGAACTTTCACTTAAAGCACAATAAAAATAAAAAAATAAAACAAAGTGCAAACTTTCAAAGTCACCGCCGTGTTCTTTGGAGTCACTCTCCCTCCAGCAAGCACACACTTCCAACAAGCACACACTCCCCACTCTCCCCTTCTGTATGTTTTCTGCTCCTCCATGTTTTCATCTTGCAACCCCCACACAGAGCCCTTGCACTGACCCATCCGACTTCCCTTCTCCCACAACATAGGGGAAGAAGCCTGGAGAGGCTCCCTGGACCTGGCGGAAATCATGGGCCAGCCCTGACAGAACCTGGCGAGAAGGCAGCTCTTAACTGGTCCGGCGCCTTGGCCGTTCCAATAGCGGGAGCTATTTTCTTGTTGGTGTGCTCCCAGCCCTCAGCCCCCATCTGCTGCAGCTCTGTGCTTTGAGCATCACACTGCAGCTTTTCCTTAAGAGGTTTTCACAAGTTCAGAGCAGTCCTGGGTATTGGGGAGTTGAAATTATTTTTACCCATGTGCAGCTGAAATAGCCATCTGCCATCACGCCGCCCAATTCCCCACTGTGTTTAAAATCCATCTGGAGTTCTTTCTTTTTTGTTTTAATTCTCTGTATTAAAAAAAAAAAAAAATCAGTGTCTTGGTACAAAGGAAGGTATCATAGCTTTCCCGTCTGCAGCAGAACCTGTCCTAGAGTAGAGTGTAGACTTAGGGTTACTTGCTGCTTGTTCCAACCCATATTGATTAATTACTGCTTCTGGACCCAAGGTTGTTCTTTATGTCAGGGACATCTATCTTCCTGTACCTAAATGTAAGGTAGTTCTGAAGCCCAGCTATGTCGCCTCCTCTGTGAAGGCTTACTGATTACTCCAGCCCTCACTTCTGGGAAATCTCCATAGCAGAAATGGGAAGTTTCTTAGTACTTAGTCTTTGGTTTTCTTCCGGTTGCCTCAGCTGTGTTGACTTTGTATTTCTCAGCTCTGTGGAAATTACCTCATGTTGATCTTGTGATTGCCACACAACCAAGCCCAGAAGGGACACCCTCAATAGAGTCTTGGAATGCTCCCCATCTCCTTCTCCTCCTTCAAGTCTCTTTAGATCTTTCCCTGAGGAACTCCTATTTTCACATAGTTGGACTCCTATCATGTCAGTTAAATTCTCAGAGTTCAGTGTAGTGCACACGTTCTTTCTGCTTTGCCAAAGGTCTCCGTGAGCTGAGCCCCAAAGTGTGGGGACAGTACCTTACACCCCATTGCCTACATATTGACCAGCCTAAGGAGAAGTTCAATAAATGACTTTGATTTAAATTAAGATGGTCATGATGATTGAAACACTCATTTAATTAACATCTATTAGGATCCTAATAGTGGGGGCACTGGTGATTCAGTGGTAGCATTCTCATGTGGGAGACTGGGGTTCGATTACTGGCCAATGCACCTCGGGCTCACCACCATCCATCTGTCAGTGGAGGCTTGCATGTTGTTATGATGACGAACAGGCTTCAGTGGAGCTTCCAGATTAAGACAGACTAGGAAGAATGACCTGGGGATCTACTTTCAAAAATCAGCCAGAGAAAACCCTATGGACCACAATGGTTCGATACACAACTAATTACGAGGATGGCACAGGACTGGGCAATGTTTTGTTCTGTTGTGCATGGGGTCGCCAACTAACAACAACAACATAGACTATAATAAATGCTAGGCACCTTGGCAGATGCTGGAGATTCAGCGACGAATAAGCCACCATCCTTACCCTCAAAGAGCTCACTCTAGTGTAGGAGAGAGATGGGGGGAAACCAAGAGTTTCATTGTGATTTCAGAGCAGGGAGCAATTAACGCCTTATGGGATTTTAAAGCTTTGATGTTAGAGCTTGAAGGTTTAGTAGGGTATGGGCAAAGGCACCGAGGTGAGAAGAATCTAGCAAATTCAGGGTGGAACTGTAGTTCTGTGTGGCTAGGGCATAGGAGACATGGGCAGGGCTGAGAGGTCGGCCTGGATGTTTTGCAGGGCAAAAGCAGGGAGCCCTAACTTGTTGGACCAGAGACTTCCTCTAAGGTTTTACTCAATCATTTGTTCAGATGCAACACATACATTTACCTAAAGTTTTTTTTTGGTAATGAGTTCTATGAGTTTGTCTTCCTCTGTGCAAAGTGGAACTTCTTTTGATTCACCTTAATTTGTCCATTTCCATGTTTCCATAAAGTTTAGCATAGTTGATATTGCTCAAGGCCCCCCATGGTTCCCTCAGTCCAGTTGTGTGACTTTTTTTTTTTTAAACAAAAACAAAAAAAGACATCTATAGAAGAACATTTGAAAAGTAGAAGTCAGAAGATACACCCACTTACTACCTCCATGGAGAGAAAAGGGGGAAATGTCCCAGGTGTAACAATGCTCACAAAACCAAACCTTTTTTTATACATCAGAGACTCTGCAGATTGGAAGGGGTCTCAGAAGTCACCTAGTCTGGTGCTTTACAAAGGGCAGAGCATGTACCATTAGCAGTATGCAAGATGATTTTAGGTGGTATTTGGATGAATATTTTATATTTTTAATACCTATGTATTTATTTTTACATCTAGTTAAATATAATATAAATATACATGACAGTATTTTTATATGTTATATATAATGTAGTTATATATACATATATATTACATTTATACATTGTATGTAAAACTCTGATACTACAGATATTATTGCTTAGGATAAGGCTAATTTTTTTTTTTTTAATGTGAGTCTATTTAAAGACAAGTATTAAATCAATAAAGACCCAGGGCTCCAAGGTCATGCCCAATCCCTTGAGGGCAATATGGTGAGCAAAGGGCCCATGTTGCTTAGCCCACCCTCCTTCCCTTTGCAAAAGTCCTACTACATGTTTTTACTTTTGTTGTGGACTTTCCAGGTTTCATAGGCTTCATCTATGAAGTAAGAGACTTGAACTATATTACTTCTAGACTACCGTCTATATTGACTAGACAATAGTTCACTGATTCTTTGAGACCTGGTAATACAAGTCAGTGGAAATATGGAATTCAATCTTTACTCAATATTTTCAGAAATATTTTTTTTTTTTGCATGTGTGGCTATAAAAACAAGATACCCCTTTATAAATATTATCATTGTTTATTCACTGCAGGAAGGGCATGGATAAAAGAAAATACACGAATCACCCAGAAGCTTCCTGTTGTACACCATTTTCAGCATCTTAAATCTAACTTCCCTGTGTGTTCATTCCTTCAGCAATTTCTACTCCAATACCCGTTATACTAGAGACACTGGCATTCTGAGTTAGCCTAGTTCTCTGATTTCCCCTTGCCCACACTTCAGGTGGGGCCATTCTCAGCTGGCAATGTGTTCGTCCTGACTGTCCATCCTGGGTTCCACTGGGACCTCCAAAGCCACTGACTGCAATTCTGAGTCATAACCTCCGAGAATGTCAAGCCCATGGAGATCGGAAAGTTGTTATTAAGCAGGAAAACATACCTTTGCAATAGTCTGTTTCAGGCAAGAGAGCCAAAAAACCTAAGCTAGGTGTTCTGATTGTCAATGCCTAGGGACCCACAAGCAAAAGATCCTTTTTTCTTTCAGCTAAGAAGCCCCCTGGATAGATGTATCTCATCATGTCTGTCAAAGAAGTTATCCTGTTGTCAAGCAGGGGTATCTGGCTTTTAACGCTATTAATTTATTCAACAAATATTTTGTGTAAGACCCTGTTTTGAGAACTGAGAGTTCAGCAGTCAACATGGCCTTGGTTTCTGCCCACATGGAGACTATGTTTCATTAAGCCCCAGCCAAAGGCAAGGTAGAGCAGCCTAATGACCCCACATGCTCTCATCTGTCCTCTACCAATTCTTTCTCCTTCATTCACATCATACAACATCTCAGGGAGCTGAAAACCTAGATCCAAAAGGAATCCTAGTGACTCACTGCCATCAGATGGTGCTAGATCTGGCTTTTAGGCTGGTCACTCTCTTCAGTCTAGAATCACACCCATCTAGCTAAACTTGGAAAGAGTCCCAGGGTGGTGCAAACAGGTAAAGTGCTCTGCTGCTAACTGAAAGGTTGGAGGCTTAAGTCCACTCAGAGATGCCTCCAAGAAAGACCTGGCAATCTACTTCCGAAAAACCAGCCATTGAAAACCCTATAGAGCACAGTTCTACACTGATACAAATGGGGCCACCTTAAGTCAGAGTCAATTCTACAGCAATTGTTTTGGTTAGGGCAAGCCCTGCTCCAGCTGAGAGGAGACCTCTGTGCCCCTGGCAGTCAGGGGCAGGTGCCTGGAGGAGTGGCCTGAGGGGCTGGGATATTCAGCTGGGTGAAAAGCAGTGGAGAGGATGTCCTAGTTTATGGAAAACAGCAAGAGTAAAAGCTTTAGGGAGGGAATGATGTTGGTCAACAGGGGCCAGGGAGGAGAGTCGGAGTGGGGGGCTGGAGGGTGGGGCTTGGTTTGCTCTGTAGTCCTTACCCTGTTATTAAATCTTAGGATGCCAAATGTGTGTGTTAGTCAATGCGCCCACTCAGTCACCTCATCAGGCATGAAGTGCCCAGGATTAAAAAGAAAAAAAAAAAGGAAAGACCTTATTATATGGTTGGAAATCCTCATACCAGAGATAAAATTTTACGAGTTGCCTATAGCTCAGCACCCCATATTTTTGACATTCCCTGTTTCATATGCAGTATTTTAAACATGAGACACAGACATTACTGTTTTTTTTTTTTTTTTCCATTTTTTCATTTTTTTTTATCCTTTTTCTTTTTCTTCCTGTCATGGCTTAGTGGGTAGTTCTGAAGTTTTTAATACTGAAGGGCCCATTTCGTGTTATTTATTACCCTGCTTGCGTGAAAGCTGAAGCCTATAAATCGTCAACACAGGCCGTCTAATTCCAGCAACAGCAAGGTTTCGTCACATGTAATTAAAAGATCCCAAAACCATTGGAATGTAATGGATTTGGAAATGACACCACTGGGGCGAGGGGAGCAGGCCCAGGAAGAGGTGGCCATATTTCAAAGGCACTCCTGCGTGGTCTGGGGATCGATGGGGCTGCTTGGCTGAGCTCCAGCAGTGCCGGTGCTGTGAGGACAGAGGCGGGTCTGGGTTTGATCTGACCCTCAGCTCTGAGACCACACCAATAACATTCCCATCTGTGTGGAGGTGCCCCAAGGTTTTGGCCTCAAACTCATTAGCCTAGCCTGCCAAGGTGGCCATCTCTGATGCCATGAGCATCCTGTGCCCTGACAGGACAGTTTCTAGAAGCAGGGAAGTGACATGGCCTTGAGGACAGAGCCCAGGATAGGCGAGATAGTGGATGTCTTGGTGTTCACCTTCTCCACAAGTACAACACCCTTTTATTCCTGGTCCCCAACTTCTCCCTTGAAGCTCTTCCCAGCTGTTCTGAAGCCCCATGATGGCTCTTCAGTGACTCCACATTCTGCCAGAAGTTTCTCTGAATCTGCACATTGAGCTACAGTTCACTGCTCCTTCCTCCGAGCCCCCAGAGCACCTTGTTTGTGCAGCTGTTGGGGCTTTACAGAGCAGGGTGTGGCTACTCGTTTACTTGGCTGCCTCACCTTTCCCGTGCAAGTCTCAGGAGCAAGGACTGTGTATAGTATGTCATCTCTGACCCTGATGGCATTACATAGACCTGACACATAGTAGGTGGTCAGCAACTGATATGAACCAGGAAGGAAGAGAAGGAGAAAGGGAAAGAAAGTAAAAAGGTCAAAACAAAGGAAGGAAGGGGGGAAGAAGATAAGGAGGAAGAGAAGGAAAGAAGGAAGAAAGGAGGGGAGAGCAGAGGGAGGGAGGGAAGGAAGGAGGGAAGAAGAGATGGCAGGAGGGAAGAATGTAAACAGGAAGGGAGGGAGGGAGCAACACTGTATGAGCACTTTTGCATTGTGGTTCGAACTGATGTTAAGTAGATGCAGTTCCTCTCCCCACCTAGACTGCAAGGCCCTTGAAGGCATGCATGGAACATCCCCCACAGCACTCAGGATGCTGCTGAGACCAGGATTTAGGAAATATCTTTGACTGCTCTGCCTTTGGCAGCCCAGGAGCCCCTCAGTTTTGTCGCCCTTATTATCAAGTGAACTTGGGTGTTTTCACTAAGACTTCCCCTCAGAGCCTTCTCTTAACTCCAACAGACTACTAGAACACAAGGCTTTGATGCTCTCCAGAGTGTTTTCTCTCTCACACACAATACGAAAAATTCCACTTCCTCCAAGAAGTCCTCTCAGACAGCCTAGGGAGAAGGAAGTCAATGTTGTCAGCATCCCTGTGTTTGAAGGTTAAAACTGGGAACAACTGGCTTCTTTACTCATAATTCATGTGCATTCTACTGGTTTGAGAGAATGGGGAGGTCCATCTTATCCATCTGCTCTGACTTACAGTTCAGTCATTGCCATGTTGTCTCTCTGATTAAAAGGTCCTCAGAGGACAAGAAACAGATCTGTGTCCTTCCTAGCCTGTAGTTTCAAGTCTAACTATATAGTTCAAGCCCACCACCACGCCGCTGGTGGATAAGGACTGTTTAATAAGTAGAGGCTTGGCTCTCTCCTCTTCTTTTCCTAGTTTACAGATCAGGTAACTGAGTTCCAGGAAGAAAGAGTGACCTCCAAAAGGAAAAAAACAAAAACAAAAAACACCAAACACTTCCATTTTGCTTCCACATACTATTGTTAACATTGGAGCTTTTGCTCAAAGTCAAATAGTCGTTCCCCCACCCCTAACCTAGCGCCTTGCAGAGTCATTGTTAACCACGGACTCAGCACCACGTTCAGATCCCAGCACATTACTCTTTATTTGTATGCTCTTCGGCAGGTTATTTAATCCTAAGCCTCAGATTCTTTATCTGAAAAATGAAGATAGAAATATCTACCTCCCAGGGTGGCGGGGAAGATTCAATTAGAATGTCACCGAGGAACTGAGCCTGTGTGTCATGGGAGCTCAGTGAACCTTAATTCCTTAACTTTTATTCTCATCACATAAAATCCAGACTAGAAAAAGGTAGAAACAAATCACATTTTCAACAAAATCTTTGTCTATTTGTCACATTCAGCTCAAGTTTGAGAAGTTGTCAGGAATAATGGAAGTACGTAAAATAATCTATTCCAGCCTTGTCATTAATAGCAAGTGTTATATGGTGCTAGCAAGATCCTTCATCAGCAAACAAAGACCCAGTGATGTTCACTAGACTTCAACAGACTATAAAAAGGAAAATGGGAATCTGACATTTTGAAAATATTTCCAAAAACCAGAGCAGAAACAAAAAAGCTCTCTCGTTGGCTCTTTGTGAAGGATCAAACATCACGGCGGATGGGCAAGTGGGCAAGAATTACAGACACAGAGCAGACCTTAGGTCTCATTAACCATCTAATTCATTTAACCAGGATGCCTCATTCACAGGACTCCAGTGAACTGAGATTTTGCAGTATGCTAATGTTTGGAAGGTATATATATTTTTTCCCATCAGCGACTATAAAGATGTCCTGTGGTACAGTGAACAACAACAACAAAAAATCCATTGCCATTACATTGATTCCAACTCATGGCGACCCCATGAGTTACAAAATAGGACCGAGTTCTATAGGGAATTCTTGGTATAATCTTTATAGAAGCAGTTTGCCAGCCCTTTCTTCTGCAGAGCTGCTGGGCAGGTTTGAACTGCCAAGTTTTACGCTGGCAGCCAATTGCAAACTGCTTGCACCATTTAGGAATCTAAACAGCACATAGGGCTGAGAATAAAAGCATCAGGGTTTAGGTACCAGCTCTACCATTAATTGAAGGAGCTCCGGTGGCATGGTGGTTAAGTACTCAGTTACTAACCAAAAGATCAGCAGTTCAAACTCACCAGTCACTGCACTGGAGAAAGACGTGGCGGTCTGCTTTTGTAAAGATTATGGAAGTGGAAACCCTATGGAGAAGTTCTACTCTGTCCTGTAGGGCCACTATGAGTTAAAGCCGACTTGATGGCAATGGGTTTTTTTTTGTTGTTGTTGTTTGTTTTTTTGGTCTACCATTAACTGACCTATGAACTAACCAGTTTCCCTCTCTAACTCTCAGATTTCATTCTTCATCTAATGTGCAGTTGTACTAATGATTTCTGAGGTTCCTAAATGTATAATTCTATGCATTTCTACTCCATTTTCAATCCTTTGCCCAGGTCTCATATCCTCTATGAAGGTCTACACTCATCCTTCACTTGACCTTGAACAAGTCCTGACCTGGGTCTGAACCTGTATTTACAGTATATGTACAATGTGAAGATTGGACTAGACAAACTCTAAACTTCCTTTGAGACCTGACATGCCCTAACTTTATATTATTATTATCCATTAAAAAAAAATTTTTTTTTTTTTTTATTGTTGTTGTTGCTAGGTGCCATTCAGTTGGTTCCAACCCATAGTGACACTGTGTACAATGGAATGAAACACTGCCTGGTCCTGTGTCATCCTCACAATTGTTGCTATGCTTGAGCCCATTGTTGTAGCCACTGTGTTAATCCAACTCATTGAGGGTCTTCCTCTCTTTCACTGACCCTCTACGTTACCAAGCATGCTGTCCTTCTCCAGGGACTGGCCCCTCCTGATAACATGTCCAAAGTACATGAAGCAAAGTCTCTCCATCCTTGCCTGGTAAGGAGCATTCTGGCTGTATTTCTTCCAAGACAGATTTGTTTGTTCTTCTGGCGGTCCTTGATGTGTTCTATGTTCTTCACCAACACCATAATTTAAAGGCATCAATTCTTCTTTGGTCTTTCTTATTCACTGTCCAGCTTTCTCATCATATGAGGTGATTGAAAATACCATGGATTGAGTCAGGTGCCCCTTAGTCTTTAAAGTGACATCTTTGCTTTCCAACACTTTAAAGAGGTCTTTTGCAGTAGGTTTACCCAATGCAATACGTCATTTGATTTCTTGACTGCTGATTTCATATGAGTTGATTTTGGATCCAAGTAAAATGAAATCCTTGACAACTTCAATCTTTTCTCCATTTATCATGATGTTCCTTATTGGTCTAGTTGTGAGGATTTTTGTTTTCTTCAGGTTTAGGTGTAATACATACTGAAGGCTATAATCTTTGATCTTCATCAGTGAGTGCTTCAAGTCCTTTTCGCTTTCGGCAAGCAAGGTTGTGTCATCTGGATATCGCTGGTTATTAATAAGTCTTCCTCCAATCCTGATGCCCCATTCTTCATACAGTCCAGCTTCTTATTAGAGGATTCAATTGACAATGCCTCCACTCCAAGTGTTCAAGGCGAAATAAAATTAAGACTCCCATGAAGCTGTATTTCACGGTGTGGTGGGAAAACCACTGAGCTTGAGTTTTAGTTTTGACCTAGCCACTGACCAGCTTTGCTGTCCTAAGCAAGTCACTGACCCTCACCAGATTGTTTTTCCGTCTATAAATTGAGGTGTTTGAACAAGTCTTCGGACCCCTTCCAGCTCCCTGATTCTAGGACTAGCCACTGTGTTATAGAATTATCTGTTTAGCTTCAGTAAGGGCTAATAGACACGCTCTGCAGGGATGAGGTGCGGAAGTGGGATTAATGGAGGGAGTGCATATAAAAAGAGCCCTTAAGGTCGTCTCTGGATCATACAAATGGTTAACATGGTCAGCTGTTAACCAAAAGCTTGGCAGTTTGAGTCTACCCAGATGTGCCTTGGAATAAAGGCCTGGTGACCAACTAAAAAATAAGTTATTGGAAACTCTATGGAGCACAGTTCTACTCTGACACATACGGGGTCACCATGAGTCAGAATTCACTCCATGACAACTGGTTTTTAATGTCTCTCCCAGCTCTTAAGTTGTAGCTCTGAGTCCTTATACTCAAAGTGCTTTCCTGAGTAAAGGTTACAATGTCACCTCACCTCTCCCTTCCTTCACTGTGAAGCTCAAGAGCCAGCGACAGCTCAAGCCCCCTGAACAAGGACGTTTCTTCCTTTTCCACTTTCTTCCTGATCTGGGTTCTTGGGTCTGGGTGAGATTAGGTCACTGCCCCTGACTCACTGGCTGTCATCATTTGACCTCTGCTGAAACCCTCTCTGACCTTCGCCTCTGGACTTTGAATGAAAGGAAGGTGGTTTCCAGTGAAGTCGTCCTCATGAGGGGCAAGGCAACAATTGAGTGCATTAATTCACGGAGACTTTGAAACTAACCATGAAAAATGAGTGGAGCAACAATCTTTCAAAGAACACGTCTAAACTTGAAATGGTTACAGTTTTGTAGAAACTTCTACACAGCAGAATCCTTGGGCCTTCTCTGTCTGTGGTGACCTGAATGCTTTATCTTAGCAAGAATAATGCCAAAACAATTTATTCAGACTAAAAGTGACGTAATTTCTTAGATTTCATATGCAAATAAAAAACCTTATAACATCCCCATGATTTGTTGTGGATCGGGGTGTGGTGATTCATAGGGTTTTCAGTAGCTGATTTTTAGAAGTAAATCACCAGGTCTTTATTCTTATCTTCTTAGTTCGTCTTAGTCTGGAAGCCCCACTGAAACCTGTTTGGCATCATAGCAAAACGCAAGGCTCCACTGATAGACGGGTGCTGGTTGCACATGAGGCATATTGCTGGGAATCAAACCCAGGCCTCCCACATGGAAGGTGAGCATTGTACCACTGAACTAGCACTGAGGACTTAATGGTAGCTTGCAGTGACAACTTTTCTGTTTAAATCTAGAACCATCCTATCTTTTATAGATAAAAACATACCTTTTGGGAGGAACTCCTGGGATGTTTTCAAAATCAGAATACCTTTGCATATAGACATAGACTGTGGAAGTGTGTATGTGTGCGTGTGTGAGTACACACACATGCACACACACACATGGCTGTCATGAACAGTTGACAGCTACACACCTGGCTGAGGGAAAAAATATAGACCAAAATGATGGACCAAAATGGAGCCTGTGTATTTCAGGTCAGGGTGGGGCTACCCCCGCCTGGAGGAACAAAACCCAAAACCTGTTGCCTTCAAGTTAATTCCAGCTCATAGCAACCCTTTAGGACAGAGTAGAACTGCCCCATAGGGTTTCCAATAATTCCCATGAGAGTGCTTTAAGGTCCTTTTAGGCTAATTTTTTGGTCCTGCACAGACACAAGGTTTTCCACATTGATTACAGGGTAATATTCCCTGGGGGACAGTATCAATGTCCTCTCTCAATAAGCAAATTTTTTCCTGGAAATTGTTTGCCAATTTGGCCACAGGAATAGCTTTCTAGGTGAGAAGTTGTGGGTGGTGAAGAAGAGTCATGAACTGTGATCATTTCACATTTGCACATCAATTTACAGTTCTTCAAAGCTCTCTCAAATGTATTATGCGTTTAATCCTCACAGTGCTAGGACACAGATATTGCTATCTCCATTCTTCCAGCTGAAGAAGTAGACTCAAATAAGTGACTTGCCCAAGCGGACACTGCCAGAAGTGTCAGGGTTAAAACTGAACCCAGGGCTTTGGGTTCCAAATGTCACGTCCTTTCTATACCATGGATCTCTAAAAAAAAAAATAACCTTTTTATATTTATATATTTTTTCTCTAAACATTGCAAATCTTGTGAAAATTATGAATAAATGCAGGTGTGATTTTGGTAATTTATGTAATCTTAGCAAGACTGCTTATTTTAGGGGAAGCATTGTCTTTTTTTTTTAAACCTGTTTTCTCTGCCACCACCATCATCAACAACTAATAATTTTTTTTTTTTACTGTTGAGATTTTAGAGATAAAAAATGAGATCATAAAGGTGACTTTGCTTCTCATCATCTCAAGTCTTGAATTTGCCAGTTCTGTTTCATTAGTTGAGAGGTGCCATCTAAGATTCAAGATCTTATTGTTTAAAGAACCTTGATGAATCTGTCAGCCAGGCCCTATCATCAGGACACGAAATGTCTAAATCCTCCAGGATAGAGAGCCAAGCTTTCCTGTCTTGAAGGGTTCTTGGGAACAGATACTAGAACACCTCACCTCTGTCATTCACCAGCTGTGTGGCCTTGGGCAATTCATACCCCTCTCTGGGCCTTAGTTTACTGGTCTCTAAAATGAAGCCTTTGGGAGATTATCACTAAAATCCCTCCTTGCAGTTCTGACATTCTATGTTTATAACTTTCCATTGCAACTATCATCTATTATTCTGGTTTTAAAGAATCTTCTTCCTGTTCAATTCCTTCTCTTTTGTTAAGTTCTGTTTCCTCTGTTTGGTTGCTGTGTGGGGTCATGGTGAATTTCTTTAGCAACTCCCTCCTGCCTTTGCAATCTTGTTCCATCCTGCCTGTCCACCATGTATTTCCCTCTCCTCTTTAACATGAACTTTCTGTTCCAGCTAAGTCAGATAGTCTGTCCCCCCGTCCCACCATGGCTCAATTATCTAATATTATGTGCCCTATGGCCCCTCACTGGCCCTTCCATTTCACTTCAATATCTCTTCTTATCCGAGTCACTAGCTGGGCCCTACTGCTCTCCATTTACTGGATTTTCTGGTTAGTTTCTTTATCTTCCCAAGTAAATTGCAAGCTTTTGACTTAGATATCCTGTGACTCTTTCTCCTGTGCTCCCACAGTGCCAAGCACAGTTAGCCTGAGTTTATTGATGGATAGAGATATCCGACAGTATCCACCCATTTGTTAACACCTTCAGAAGAGCCCGCCTCTCAATTAGGCACCAGAATTAGGACTTATCATTTTGCTGCAGTGTCGGGACACACAGACAATGACTCTGACGCTGTCACTCATGTTTCTCTCAGATTACACCAGCAAAGAGGATTTTTTATTCTCTTCTCTGGATGAGAATCTCAGTGACTGTAAACCATGAGGGGTCACTGTTGGGAAGAGAATGGTTGTGCAGGCTAAGATATGCTACAATGAAGACCCTCCGTGTAAAGCCCAAATACTTAAACTGCTGCAAGTTAAGTGCATTTTCTCTGAAGCTGTCCCTCATATGGAGAACTTCTCCATACCATGCTGCCTTCTCTCTTTAACCAGATAAAATGATGCTTTTACTGACCATTGAGCATTTTTCAGTTTCCTGTCTTTTTTGCTTACAAATGTCCTTTGAACTAGTGGGTTGATTTTGATGAGATTTGTTGCAGAGCTTCAAGGGCCCTAAGATACACCTCGAATTCCATCATGTCTCAGTGAACACCTAGAAACAAAATGGCCACCATCAACTGCTTTAAAAAATGGAGCAGCTGCTATACATTTGAATTTGTACTATTATAAGTTTGAAGTTGCTATTGCATGGGCCAGAGTTCATCTAGGACACTATCAGAAAACATACACACCCTCTAAGGAATCTCATCTAAAATGTGAAAATACTTCTTGAGCAGATTTACAAAATGCTCATTGGAATGGACAGCAAAAAGATCAGTGAAGTTTGTGATGATTTTGAAATCATCGTGGTTGATATAAGCATATTTTTATCACCAGTGTTTAATAAGAGACATTTCTGTGTCCAGTCCCAGGGCTTTGGTGCATGTTCAGTGTAAGTCAAAGGAGTTAATAAAGAGTAATAAAGAGAAACGGAGCCAAGGAATATCTAAGCTGTGTGTCCCTGGGGAGCATGGAAGTGGCAGAAGGGACATTCCTGAGGACATGCAGGATGGACGGTGTCAGCAGCCCTGTAATCGCTCACTACAAGCCACATCCATCCTGACCCTTCCCAGGAGAGGGCGATGGGACAGAGTATGCCTGGGCTTATCACATGCAGTCCTTGTTTCATTTCCTAATTTCCATTATCAAGCTATTTCCTTTGCTTCTTTACCAATAGAAACTACAGTTAAAAAAACCCCAGGTAGGTCAGAGGGAGAGTTTAAAAGATGAGGAGGGACAGAGGAATGATACTGTATGACATTTCATCCTGATGATAAAGAAGTTCCCTCTCTCTCTCTCTCACACACACACACACAAACACGTACTCAGTTGCTCAGTTGTCTGCCTTGGACCTTCCAACTCATTCCATCTTTGATGACCATGTGTGGTCAGAAGATGAGTAAGAGTCTGTTAGTCCTATCAGAAATCTCACTGAATTCTGAGAAAGCTTTCCTTTACTAACTCCAGTGCCAGGGTCAGAACAAAGGGCAGAGGGCTATCATCTCAAGATTGGGCAGGGCTTGGGGTGATTTTCAGCCTCAGGGAAAGGAGAAATGACAAGAATCATATCACACAGACTCCTAGTGTCTTATATTATTTAAAACATTGTATATGGTTATATATATGTATGTATATAGACATGTATATATACACTAAACCAAACCCTTTGCGGTCAAATCAATTCCAACTCAAAGTGACCCTATAGGACAGAGTAGAAGACCCCATTGGGTTTCCAAGAACGTAATCTTTACAGAAGCAGACTGCCACATCTTGCTCCTATGGAGCTGCTGGGGGGTCCGAACTGCATGCCTTTTGGTTAGCAGCTGAGCACTGCACTGCTGCAAGGGAGCCCTGGTGGTGCAGCAGTTAAGCACTTACCTGCTAACTGAAAGGTTGGTGGTTTGAATCCACCAGCCACTCTTTGGAAACCTTATGGGGCAGTTCTACTCTGTCCTATAGGGTCTCTATGAGTCAGAATCAATTTGATGGCAATGGATTAATTATTTTTTTATATATATGTATGTATATATATATATACACATACATACATACACACACACATATATATTCTAGTTTAATCATTGCAAAATTCCTGTGTAATAGGGCTAGGTTCATTTCTTCCAGTTTGAAAAACAGAAAATTCTGAAATTCAGATGAATCAGGTGATGTGTCCAAAGACACCTCATGGGTGGCAGCCTTGTACCAGAAGCTGCTTCCTGATGCCACACATACGTGGCTCTAAGCCAGATTGTATGACCTTGTGATACTTGCTGTGGGCCTCAGGGTTTCAGGAAACCTAGTGGGGTGGCAGACAGAACCTGAGACCAGGTTCTCTTTCTGGTCCTGCCACATCTGTGAGCAAGGGATTCACTGATTCCTTAGCCTGGGTTTCTCTATCTGCTCACTGGTTAGTGGTGATGGGGTGGGGTGATCACGCCACCCTCTGGCTCCCAGGGAAAGTGTAGGGATCAGAAGGAAGGAGCACATCAATCCTTGAGCACTTGTTTCTGGGGCAGGCACTCTAATGTGTTCTCTGCCTTGACCCTGACAACAGCACTTTGAAGTGAAGAGTATCTCTGTTTTATAGAGAAGGAAATAGATCTCAAGGAGGTTAAGTAACTTGCTCAAGATGTGAGGTTTAGTAAGTGGCAGGAGCCAGGTTTTTAACCCAAGTCTTTGCTGTTTTCACTGTACTGCAGCCTCCAAAGGAATGATGGCCGTGGTAGCTGTTAGATGTTCTGAAAAGTTACCCTCAGGTGACAGGAGATGGTTGGTGGTTTGAGCCATGGGGGAGCCATGGGGAAGGGGACCAAGGTGAGACAGGAGAGAACCTAGAGAGCTGTGCTAATTACAGCAGGGCAACACCCTGCTCCAGACCTCCTAAACCTTCTGTTACATGTATTTTGAATGTTCTAGATTTATTTATTTATTTATTGAACAAATATTTACTGAGCACCCACCAATGGCCAGGTGCTATGCTAAGAGCTGAGGGTGCAGAGGGGGAGACAGAGAAGCAAACAGGTGATTAGAGTAGACATGACAAAGACTCTAAGAGAAGAAATATAGAGAACTGAAAGACTTTAGTATCTAGAAGGAGCCTAGAGTGCAAGGGGCCTGGAGGCACAGGAAAAGTCTAAAGTGATACCCAGTAGCAGGTGCCATGGCTGGAGCCAGGCACCTCCCATCGAACCTCAGAACCACCCTGGGCATGGCCAGGGCCTTTTCAACAGGTGACACAGTGAGGACAGACAGAACCTGTAGATGTGGAAGCCAAGGGTCAACCAGCCTGTCCCTGAAATGGCCACCTAAGAAAATGAGACTTCTTGATGACTCCTTGTGGGAGTACCTTTGTCATCTAGAAAGACCAGCTAGAAAGCCAGTTGTGGGCACCTTCCTGCTTAGCAACTACTGGGAAAAGGGTGAATGCCTGCAGAGAAAACCACGGTCAGCTGTTTTCCTCCCTTGGCCTACATGCCCCCCTGCCCCTACCTGCTGTAAACTGGTTAGCCCCAGCAACTCTTGTACAATGCGGCTCACAGGTGGGGCCAACTCAGTCATGTCTCTCTCCAGCCTCCTGCACCATGCAGGGCTCCAGGAGAAGGGTGTGTACCAGGGGTGCCCAGCTACAATCAGGCTTGGGCCATCAGGACTGCTAACACGTGGACCACACATGAGTAGTTAATGCCACATTGACCTCGCTCTTCAGCAGTGTTTTCAGGAGTGTCCTTCTGGTTTCCATACTAGATTTATACTTCCTGAGAACAGGGGCTTTGTCCTTTTTTCTCCTCTTTTATTTCCCACAGTGGCTAGCATAGATCTGGGCACAGTGTATGTGTTTATTGCTAATTGATGGAATGTTAACTGGTGCACAAGTTGTAAGGAAAGCCACTCTGAGCTACAAGCTGCATTTGGAGTCACAGAATCATAAAAAGCAGGGGCTGGCAGGACCGTGGTATCTACATCTCATTTTACAGGTGGAGAGACTGAGGCTAGGGAAGGCAGGTGAGTTGTTTAAGGGCCTAACAGAATCAGGTCTATGCCTGTGTGTTTTCATTTCCCGCCCTGAATTCTTTTCACCAAAGCATCACTGGCCTACTTTGCTAAATAAGCCCTGAACTCAGAGTGAGTGTGCAATGGCAACGTTTCATGCACACTTGTTACCTGTTGGCCTCTCATGTGGGTGTAATGGGGCTGGATGAGGACTGAAGTCAATGGGCCTTACCTACCTGGTTGAACAGACTGTTCTGAGCTTCTGGGAGGTCTATGGCCAACCTTTCATCTCACCTCTATCCCAGCTGTGCTCTTCCCACATTGGGTCAAGGGCACATACTTCTTTCTGCCTTTGTCTCCTTTTCTTCCCACCCTATTCAAGTCCTGCCAGGTTTTCAAAGATCAGTTGAAGTCAGTTCAGTGCAAGGCTATTTAATAAGCTCTTATTGAGGACCTCACGAATGCAAGGCATTGCATAGCCAGACACTTTCTGGGGGAGCTGAGGACACTAAGGTAGATAAAACACATTCCCGACTCACGGCTCAAGAGAAAGACAGAACCATAAACAACCAAGACTTTTAGCCCAAGGCTGAGAGTACTAGTAATAAGGATCATTAATTAAGCACCTACAAAATAGCAGACTCTGTCCCAGACACTTTATATGCATTTCTGCCAACCCTCACAATGGCCAGGGAAGACAGGTATTAGATGCAACTCAGTGCATTCAGAAGATATTCAGTCTTATAATCAGTCCTGACGTTAAATTCTAACTCCACCTCTTACAAATCATATGTCTTTGGGCAAATTACTTAACCTCTCTGTATCTGTCATCTCCAAAATGGATAACAAAACCATCTTCACAGGATGGATGTGAGGATTAAATGATGAAATGCAGACAAAGGCTCTAGTGTTGAGTAAGTGTTTGCCAAGTGATGGCCGGAAGTGTCCTTAACAGGAAGCTCCAGGAATAGTGTGCCTGCCAGTGAAGGAAGCCCTTAGGGGTGGTCCAGTCAGGCAACACACTGTGGCAGGACCTAGACAGACAGGGGTTGGTGAGGGCTATAGGCAGCAAAGAGCTCTGGTGGTGCAAAGGGTAAGCGCTCGGCTGCTAACTGAAAGATTAGTGGCTCGAAATCACCCAGTGGCTCTGGGTGAGAAAGGCCTGGTGATCTGCTTCCTTAAAGATCACAACCTAGAAAACCCTATGGGGCAGTTATACTCAGTCACATGCGGTCTTTATGAGTTGAAATTGACTCAGGGGCACCTAACAGCAACGACAAACCTGTTGTTGTTAGTTACCTGCGAGTTGATTCCGACTCATGGCGACCCCATGTGTACAGAGTAGAATTACCCCATAGAGTTTTCAAGGGTGTGACCTTTTGGAAGTTGATGTGGCAATCTGCTCCTGTAAAGATGATAGCCTAGAAAACCCTTTGGGGGCATTTCTATACTGTCACATGAGGTCAGTAGGAGTCAAAATCAACTCAATAGCACCTAAGAACAACACAGGCAGCATCAATTGAGCAGGGTTTCTAAGGCCGGGGGGATTCAGAGTGGGGTAGAGAATGGTGAGCAGCAAGGGATTCTGATTTCTGCTGCTGGAGTGACCTGTCTTCGTGACCTTTATCCACTTTTGTGGGACGTCTAGGCTGGGTTATCTAGACTCCATGTAAGTATCAGACGTTGGAGGGACTTTCTTGTCATTTTTCGCCTTTATTTATTTGAATACCTTCCCCCAATTGAGTGTAAGCTACCATCCTCACCAGCTTGGCAAGTGGAGACCCCATCACCTTAGGGGTTGGTGTCTTAGGTGCACAGCCTACTCCAGACTATCTATTGAGTCTTGGTAGGACAGTGGACCACTCCTGACTTGAACACTGAATAGACCAGTTTTTTGGGCTGTAGGTGGTCATCCTGTGCTCTGCACTGAAATTTAGCAGTTATAGGAATCCTAAGCAATCCAAATGATCTAAACCAGGT
The DNA here is from genome assembly GCF_030014295.1 of Loxodonta africana. Taxonomy (NCBI): domain Eukaryota; kingdom Metazoa; phylum Chordata; class Mammalia; order Proboscidea; family Elephantidae; genus Loxodonta; species Loxodonta africana. Next base: position 61,682,088 of record NC_087352.1, read on the forward strand.
ATCCTTAACAGAAAGTCCTCAGGTTTCCGTGGCCCAAGGGAATGGGGTGTAGGTGTCAGTTAATACAAATTTCCGGTGATCTACGTGCTGGGGAGAATAGGGAAATCAAATGAGAGGCCAAGGAAAGCAAGCAAGCAAACAAACAAAAATCCCCACACAGTAAATAACAACAACAGCAACAACGAATGCTCTGAAACATCGATAAATGTTTGTCTCCACGAGTTGGAATCGACTTAACGGAAACTGACTTGGTTTGTTTTTTAGAATGAGTGAATGAATACATGAATGGAATTTCCTGAAGAAAGTCCTATTACCAACAGCATCAGCTCATTTGAGAGCATGATGGAGAACTAGGCCTGATTCCCAGGAGCTGTCAGTGCAGAATTGAGTGTGCTTTGTGAAGTTTCCATTGCGGGCGTGAGTTATGCAGGAAGGTTTTGCCCTGAGCTCAGGGCCATCGAAAGCAGAGTGAGAAACAGGGACTGAGGGATGTTGCTGGGAAGTTGCTCCACCTAAGATGGCAGGGTTAAAACTCATCCTGGCTTGAAATGCTAAAGCAAGCCTGCTAGGGCTCCCTTCTAGACTTTATCACTGCAAGCCAGGCATTTGCTCATGGGCTCCTGGTGTTTATGCTTCAAGGGCTTAGCTGCTTTGGACGACAAGGCTGAAGGTAAGAAATGCTTCCTGTTCACAACATATCATGCCCAGAACATAATGATGCCTGTGTTTCTACAGCGCTTGGTACTGCCTAAGGCACTTTAACATCCATCTTCCCCTGTGAAACACACAATAACCCTCCGTGGGCGATTGTTATCCATTGATAGGATGTGCACATGGGAGGTGTTGTTGTTAGGTGCCATCGGGTGGGTTCTGACTCACCATGGCCCCATGTGACAGAGTAGAGCTGCACCATACAGTTTCTCAGGTTGGAATCTTTTCGAGAGCATATCGCCACGTCTTTTTCCTGTGGAATAGCTGGTGCGTTTGCATAGCAGCTTAGTGCTTAATCATTGTGCCATCAGGGCTCAAACGGAGGGCACCAAAAAAAACCAAACCTGTTGCTGTCAAGTCAATTCCGACTCATAGCTACCCTATAGGACAGAGTAGAACTGCTTCATATGGTTTCCAAAGAGTGGCTGGTGGATTTCAACTGCCAACTTTTTGGTTAGCAGCCAAATGCTTAACCACTGCACCACCAGGGACCCAAACGGAGGGTAGAGAAGGTAAATGACTGTTTTAACATTGCTTAGAGATAGTCAAGGCAGAATTATAGCTTGTGTGTCCTGACTACAGCCCAATGCTCTTTGTTTCATGACAAAACTAAAACAAAACAAAAACAAACATTGACATTAAATTGATTCTGACTCATGGCCACCCCATGTGTTACAGAGAAGAACTGAGCTCCATAAAGTTTTCTTGGCTGTAATAGTCACAGAAGCAGATTGCCAGGTTTTTCTTCCGCTGTGCTGGTGGGTGGGTTCAAACCACCAACCTTTTGTTTAGTAGCTGAGCGCAAACTGTTTGCGCTACTCAAGGATTTCCTCCATAATGACAACAACAACAAAAACCTGTTGCTGTGGAATCGATTTCAACTCATAGTGCCCCTATAGGACAGAGTAGAACTGCCCTATAGGGTTTCCAAGGAGCCGCTGGTGGATTCAAACTGCCAACCTTTTGTTTATCAGCTGTATCACTTAACCATTGAGCCACCAGGGCTCCTCTCCATGACAAGGTGCCCCCAAATGATACATCTGCTCAATGTGAAAACACAATGCTCAAGGCCGCTTACGCCAGAGGCCTCTAGGTAAATGCCTTCTGCCATCCAGGGGTGCTCCAGCTCCTTTTCCAGCAAACTCCCACACTGGCCCCTGCCTCCCTCCACTTGACTGGAGCTGTGTTTCCCAGAGATGAGGTCCCCAGATCACCTGGCTGCTTGTTTCAAATGCAGATTTGAGGGCCCAACCTGAGACTCTGGTTCCCTAGGAATCTGCATTTTTGACACCCTCACCAGGTGATTCTGATGCACTTGCTAGTTTAGGGAATACAATGCATTTTAAAGGTCACTTGAGCCAGACACATTCCATATGTAAATCTGTTTTCTTAAGAGGTAAGTTCAAAAACAAAAACAAAAACAAAAAAAGGAAAGGCCTTCTTTTCCAACATCATTATTCCTATCTTAAATACCCTCTTTCCTCCTTCCTCTTCCCCCAATCTTCTCAAGCTTTTCCTGACCACTCTCCTGAGCTCCCTCTGTACTCTCTGATTCCTGAGCTGTATGGTCCTTACCTTACTATGTAGTTACTAGGTTCTGCCTCCTACAGTCCTCCCTTCCTAACCCAGCTGAGCATGCTCTGAGGGCAGTGTCTTCCCCTGACTGCCTAATAGTCCTTGGCACAATGCCGGAGACCAGAAGGATGCTTTATCCATAATCTTGGAATGAGTCATTCAACCCTGTTGGGCTCTGCCTAGCACTACTCCCCTCCATCAGTGTGAACAGATGGTTGTTGAGAGCAAAGTGAATCATCAACTAGGCATTGAGGCCCTACCAGGGGTAAAGTCCCAACTAAAATCTCAAAAGCTCACTTCAAAAACATGCGTATATCACACATGACTGTTGACGGATCACCTGACGAAGAACTGGGGTGATAGGTGGTGCCGGTTGTGGGTCCAGCCCACAGGTGGGCCTGTCACTTGGTCACACACATCATTCTTGCCTGGGGCAGCTGCTCAGAACTCAGAAGAACTCAGAGGAGAGGGTGGGGACCATGCACACCATGACCGTTGCTGGAAGAAACACTCAGAAAGACAAGCCTTGCTCGTGAGAGGCACTAGGATTGTCTTCATCATTCAAAGGATTTCCTACAACAATCATGATATTGACAGCTTATATGCGCACAGTGCTTTGCCATTTACTAAGATTTTCCTCTTATCTTCTGATAATAACCTACAAATTAGGAAAATTTTTACCTCTAGTTTTGTTGTTAAGGAGCCTTGATGGCACAATGATTAACCACTTGGCTGCTAACTGAAAAGTTGGTGGTTCAAAACAACCCAGTGGCTCTACGAGAGAAAGGCCTGGTGATATGCTCCCCTAAAGACCACAGCTTAGAAAACCCTGTGGTGCAGTTGTACTCAGTCACATGGGGTCGTTATAAGTTGAAACTGATTTGAGAGCACCTAAGAACAACAATAAACCTATTGTTGTCAGTTGTCTGTGAGTTGATTCCAACTCCTGGCAACCCCATGTGTGTAGGGTAGAACTACTCCATAGAGTTTTCAAGGCTGTGTGTGACCTTTTGGAAGTAGATCACTGGGCCTTACTTCCAAGGTGCCTCTAGGTGGGTTTGAACCACCAACCCTTTAGTTAGCAGCTGGGTGCTTAACTGTTGTGCCACTAAGGCTTGATTATTCACACTGATGGAGGGGAAAGCCCAACAGGGTTGAATGATTCATTCCAAGATTATGGTTAGAGCATATTTTCAGTCTCTGTCGTGGATTGAATGGTGTCCCCCAGAAATACGTGTATCAGTTTGGGGCCACAATTCCCAGTATTGTGCGATTATCCATCATTTTGTCATCTGTGCGATTTTCCTATGTATTGTAAATCCTATCACTGTGATGTTAATGAAATGGATTAGCAGCAGTTATGTTGATGAGATCTACAAGATTGAATTGTGTCTTGAGCCAATCTCTTTTGAGATATAAAAGAGAAGTGAGCAGAGAGATGTGGGGACCTCAAAAACCAAAAAAAGCCCAAACCCACTGCCATCGAGTCGATTCTGACTTATAGCGACCCTATAGGACAGAGTAGAACTGCCTGATAGAGTTTCCAAGGAGCGCCTGGCGGATTCGAACTGCCGACCCCTTGGTTAGCAGCTGTAGCACTTAACCACTACGCCACCAAAAAAGCAGTGCCAGGAGCAGAGTGTGTCCTTTGGACCTGAGGTTCCTGTACAGAGAACCTCCCAGACCAAGGGAAGATTGATGACAAGGACCTTTGTTCTGTGCCAACAGAAGCAGAGAGAGAAAGCCATCACCTGGAGCTGACACCCTGAGTTTGGACTAGTAGCCTATTGGACTGTGAGAGTAAATCCCTCTTTGTTAAAGCCATCCATTTGCGGTATTTCCATTATTGCAGCACTAGATGACTAAGACAGTCTCCAAGGATATACCAAACATGTTTTCCACCCTCTAGGAACTTAAATCAGGGGTATGTACAAGGCATACCAATTGGCCCAAGGAGCTCTGAGTGTCAGAGGGGTGATTTCCAGCATGCAAAAGTGGCAGTAGCTGTCAGCTCTTATCCATATATGATGAGGACTGCTAGAGCCCAGAGGGGTTGGGTGGGTAGGTAGCTTGATGTTACCACTGGCTTGGAGCACCAACCAGCCTCTTAAGTTGCTAACTTAATTTTTTACAGAGTCATTAGCCAAGAGACGTTTTGGTTTGACACGTTTTTAATCACCAAGCATCCAAGTTGTGGTTTATAAATTTTCTTTTCCATCTTTGTGTTCACCCCTACCCCGCTAGCCCAATTAGTTCTCTGGCAGGGACCCTTCCCTCAGCTAGCAACTAACAGTAAATTATGTGTCTGGGATTCCTCCTGGGGAGGGGGTATGAGCAAGTGGTGTGTGTGCACGTGTGCGCACATGCTAACACATGTGGAGGTGGGAAAGGATGTTCCAAGTTCAGAACTAACACTGGGGACTCTGCGAATGGGCAGATAAAGCATGATTTCCCCTGAGGGCCGTGCCCAGCCTCGAAACATTCCATCTCCTACGAGAAGCCATCAAATGGAACAATGCTCAGTTTGGGGGTGGCTAATCTGCAAGGGATATTTTTTTAGTCCACACCCCACCTCGCCTTAGGTTGCTTTGGTGGATTTCAGTTCATTTATACATGGATTCAGCTGCTTGTTAGTGTGCTCTGCTGTGCTTCCCTAAGGATATAATTCTGCAGATGGACGACATTTTTTATTTTATTTTCTTAATATTATTCTTGGCTTTTTGGAGAGGATTTTCTTTTAATGATTATTCCTCCTGGTATTATTTTAGTTTCCAATTACAATGTGGGCACACTCTAGCACACTGCTATTTTGTAAATGGATGTATATGCTTATTGTTAATTGATTCCCCAAACAGGCACCAAACGTTTGCATTTAGATTGTGTATTATATTACTTGCATGCCACCGGGCTGGCCCCCTGCCAGCTGGGGCTCTTAGCCTACCAGAAGCAGGGCGGACGCATCTCGTTCTCCCTGACACCTTTGCGGACTGGCTGGTTTACCCTTGGCTTTGCTGTCCAGGGAGAAGGAGCTAAGGCGGTACTCTATTGTAGAGATATCCAAAAGCATGAGATCCTCCTGTTCTTTTTCAGTAAGAAAAGAACTGGGAAAATAAAAAAATTCAACTCTAGTACCCTAGACTATCCAACTTTTCGTGAAAACACAAAGAAAGGGTGAGGGCTGGTCACGGTGTCTTAATCCCTGACCATCAGTGGCTGAGGCCAGTCAGCAGTTGCTTGAGCTGCTCTTCTGGGATGATTTTCCTGGTGTTCCAGGCAAGTTAGAGTTTCTTTCTCTGGATCCTCTCCGTTATAACTCAGTCTCAATGGTTATCAGGCAGTTTACTTACTAACATGACTATTTCACCTCCAGACTGTGAACTTGGGCAGGGACGTTTTTTTTCCACCCCTATATCCTAGTGTTTTAGCACTGCACTTGGCATGTGGCAGGCAGTTAGTTGGTAAATAGAGACTGAAAGAATATGTGAATGAATACAAAGAGAAGTCGTTTGTTCTTAGTTGCCATTAAGTTCACCCCCAACTCATGGGGGCCCCATGTGCAATGGTCCTGCACCATCCCTGTGATCCACTGAGGATCTGATTGTTGGGATACATTGGGTTTTCACCGACTGATTTCGGAAGTACATCGCCAGCTTTCTTCGGAGTCTTGGTTTGAGTTCTGTGGAAACCTCTTCAGCCTCATAGCGATAGGCGCGCCTCCGCTGGCAGATGGGTGGGGGTAGTACATGAGGTACATTGACTGGGAATGGAACCAAGTAGAAGGTGAGAATTTTGCCACTGAACTGCCACTGCCCCTAAAGGAGTTATGTGGAGTTTACCACTGGATACATCTAAATCATGCTAAAATAATTTTTTAAGAATAATTTTTATTGTGCTTTAAGTGAAAGTTTACAAATCAAGTCAGTCTGTCACATATAAGCTTATATACACCTTACTCCATACTCCCACTTACTCTCCCCCTAATGAGTCAGCCCTTCCAGTCTCTCCTTTTGTGACAATTTTGCCAGTTTCTAACCCTCTCTACTCTCCAGACAGGAGATGCCAACAAAGTCTCAAGTGTCCACCTGATCCAAGTAGCTCACTCTTCATCTCTCTCCAACCCATTGTCCAGTCTCTTCCATGTCTGATGAGTTGTCTTTGGGAATGGTTCCTGTCCTGGGCCAACAGAAGGTTTGGGGACTATGACCGCCGGGATTCTTCTAGCCTCAGTCAGACCATTAAGTCTGGTCTTTTTATGTAAAGTAATTTTTAAAAGATTATTATTATTTTTTTTGAATCATGACATTTAACAAATAACGGGCACTTTCATGAATGTGTAACTCCTGCTGAAGTAAGAGGAGCCCTATTTGTGTCATTTGTGAAATGCGATGGATGATCTTGAAGACGTCTCAGAAGTCTTGTAGTAACCAGGGCTGTGACTCACACTTTGACAGGTAACAGCCCTTTTAAACCAGGGGATAGCAATTGGGAAAATATACATCTTATTCTGTATTCTACATAATGGGGTAGAAAACAGACTGAACCTAGAAGATGTTGTGTTTATTATTATTTGGGGATTAAGATAGCTAACTTAAGATGTCAGAGTTAAGATACGCTATTAATTTGGACATTCCGGATAAATGATTTCTATAACAGTTGCAATAAAACACATTATTCTTTTAGCACCTGCACTGTGAAGCCAACTGTTCTCTGTAACTAGTGAACTTCTGTGCAGTGGTTAAGCGTTTGGCTGCTAACCAAAAGGTCAGCAGTTCAAATCCACCAGCTTTTCCTTGGAAACCCTGTGGGGCAGTTCTACTCTGCCCTATAGGGATACAATGAGTCAGAATTGACCTGGTGGCAATGGGTTTGGTTTTTTGTTTAAGAACCTAATATTCCCTCTCAGGGAAGAGAGACTTATCTTATCGTCCTAAATTGAATGCCCCAAATCCCAATGGTAGAATTTCAGGCATCAGCCAACAGGTGAAAAAGATCTAGAAGGGAAGGTCAGGGTATGGAGCTCACTGAGTTCCAGGATTTACAACTGCCTATTACTCCGTCCTATAGGGTCACTATGAGTCAGAATTGACTCGAGGGCACTGGGGTTTTGGGTAGCCAAGAATTGCTGGGTGCCTTCACCTCTGGGTGAGACTGGCCCTGGCCCTGATAAAGCCTGTCAAAAGAAGCTAATTCAGCAAGTTGGACAGCAGCATTGATGTTTATGTAATGCTAGCCCGAGGTTTAATGCCACAATAAAAGAATAACAAACTCTCCTGCTGAGAAGCCTTTTGGTTACTCCAGACTCTTTAATTCCCATGAGAAAAAAGCATGTCACTTCCAAGAGTTACCCACTCTGGGGCTTGCTTTGGAGACCTAAAGGCATAATTATCTATTGGGAGAGAGAGGGCTGAGGTCACCCTGGCTGGGGCGAGGGCTTGCCCTTTGTGCAGATACTGGAATGTCTCGGAATCCCAGCCAAACCGAATCAGCCAGGGCTGTGTCTCATGAGAAGTTACTTGGAGAGGTCACTTTGTCTGCCCTGCTGCCGACTCAGGCAGCCTTCCTCAAGCTAACTAGAGTCAGATGAATTCGTGGGAAAAGCTCTGTCCTCAACATGAAGCCCACCAAATCAAGATGGGCCCTAAGCCCACTGTGTTCTTTGTAACTTACGCACATCTCACCAAACCTTAAGCCTCACGAGAGCAGGAACCCTGCCTGTCTTGTTCTCTGTGTCCTTGGCACCCAGCTGTTTGTCTTCTAACTACTAGGCACACAGTGAGAACTGGAGGAGGGAGTGAATAGCTCTCCCTGTCTGCAGTGTGCTCGCCCCTCTCCTCTTCTAGAACTGCTCACCTTTCAAGGCTTGACTCAAGTTTCACCCTTCTGTGAAGCTTTCTCTGCTCATAACAGCCCTCGCTGATCTCTTCTTTCTCCGAGTGCTGTATCTGGGTGCCCCCAACACTGACTTAACTGCCATGGCTAATCATGTCATTGAGTGAGGTCTGTGGAGCCATGGACATGTCTTTCACCTCTCCTGTCTTTATGTTGCAGCAGTGAGCATGGTGTCTATGATGTGACAGAAACTCACTAGTTAGAAACCTACAATCTGAAAGTCCAGTTGGTTTCTAATTGCAAAGCAGCAAAAATACCCCTCTGTTTTTTCAAAGGAACGATTATGGAGACACTTCCTTCTGTTAAAGAATCAGGTGTCTTGGTTATCTAGGGCTGCTATAACAGAAATGCCACAAGTGGATGGCTTTAAAAAAGAGAAATTTATTCTCTCACAGTCTAGCAGGCTACAAGTACAAACTCACAGTGTCAGCTCCAGGGGAAGGCCCTCTCCTCTGTCTGCTCCAGAGGAACATCCTTGTCATCAATTATCCCTTAGTCTAGGAGCTTCTCTGTGCAGGAACCTCAGGTCCAAAGAATGTGCTCTGCTCCCGGTGTTGCATTCTTGGTGGTACGAGGTGTCCATGTCTCTCTGCTCGCTTCTTTCTTTTGTATCTCAAAAGAGACTGGCTTAAGACACTATCTAATTTTGTAGATCTCATCAATTTAACTGCCACTAATCTATCTCATTACATCATAGTGATAGGATTTACAACACATAGGGAAATCACATCAGATGACAAAATGGTGGGCAGTCATACAATACTGAGAATCATGATCTAGCCAAGTTGACAGATATTTTTGGGGGACACGATTCAATCCATGACACCAAGTAAGAAGTTAGCCTCTTTGCTTAAGGAGAGTACCCATAAACCCATTGCAGTCGAGTCAAGTCAAACTCACAGAGACCCTATAGGACAGAGTATAACTGCCTCATAGGTTTCCAAGGTGCAGCTGGTGAATTTGAACTGCCAACATTTTGGGTAGCAGCCATAGCTCTTAGCCACTATATCACCAGGGCTCAGGTTAGAAACTGTACCCCTTTTCTTTCTCTTATCCCCACTCTGGTCCCTAAGGCAGAGTTTGAAAAGTCATTGCTCTATTCAGACCCATCATTTTACAAATGAGGAAGCTGAGGACAAGAGAAAAAAAGTGACTTGGCCAGGTTCACACACTTATTTTAGTGAAAAATTTGGGAGAACCAAGGTCTCTGTGGTATTGCAACCTCTCCATTTTACCATATTGCCTGACATTGACTGAAAGAGGATGGAACAGAGGGAGAGAAAGGAAAAAAAAAAAGACAGTCAATATAGTTTGTTTGAGTTTAAGTGAATTTTTATTTTCTCCTTTCTGACCCCGGAATTAGCACAGCCTCACACTCGGTATGTCACTATGCCTCCCAGCTACCCCCTCCCCCAAAGTCCAGTTTTTAGGTTTTGTTAAAATTTCTCATTATCAATTAACTTTGAATTTTACAATTAAGAATTCCCATAGTTAGTTGAAGGAGCCCCAGTGGCACAAGGGTTTAAGCATTCAGCTGCTAACAGGGAAGTCAGCAGTTCAAACCCACCCAGTGGCTCTGAGGGAGAAAGACCTGCTGATCTGCTGCCGTAAAGATTACAACCAGAAAAACCCTATGGAGCAGTTCTACTCTGGCACATGGGGTCACTATGAGTCGAAATCTTCTTGACGACACACAACAACAGCATAGCTGTTGTTGGTCTAGGCGTGTGAGGCTGTTGTTGGTCTAGGCGTGTGAGGCTGTTGTTGGTCTAGGCGTGTGAGGCTGTTGTTGGTCTAGGCGTGTGAGGCTGTTGTTGGTTTAGGTGGATAAAGGAGAGGTGCAGAGCATGCCCTGCTTGTTTCCAAGACCGGTCTGTCTTAATGCCCTCTTTCTCTGGGTGCTGTTGCCTGTGATGTACAGTTCGGTGAACTACAAACCCAGTGGTCACATCAGCTTGTGCCCTTGCCCCGGGTCTGCCCTCCCAGGCCCTGCACAGTCAGCTGTCAGCAGGAGTGAGCTGTGGGGAGCTCCAAGCCTGGCTTGGACTGTCCTGAATTGTTTCTTTCCTCAGCACTCCCCTTGATCCTGCTTGTACTCCATTTCCAAGTCTACTTCATGGGGAAACAGAGGCTTAGGAAGATTAAAAGACCCACCCAATGCCAACTATCTAGTTAATATGAATCAAGTTAGAACCCAGGTCTTACTGGTGTCACTATTTTACCAGTTTGAGTGAAGTATAGAAACCCTACCTCCCTTTATATGCCTTTTCCCTTCCCCGTTTATAATACAGTTTTCTCAAATATTTTCTCTAAATACATTTAGAATGACACTCTTTCCACACTCTCCATGATCACTTCTTAAAATTCATTTCAACATGTCGATGCTATAATCATTATGACAAGGCAGTTTCTTTAAAAATCTTAATATCCAGAATCCATATTTGCAATAAAAGCACCCGAAAACACTCCCATTTTAAATCCATCATTCATTCACTGAACAAATATTTATTGACAAACTACTTCTTGCTATAGCCTTGAATAGTATGCCAATTCTGCTCAACGGGGAAGATGTTCATGAAGCCATTTTGACACTTTCACGTCCTCAACATATTCCAGGAGAAATCAGTGCCGTCATCATGCTTAATGGATTCTCACTGTTTTTCTGTTGGATTTTCAAGGTAATCACTGAATTTTCAGTTTGTATTGGTCTTTTGTGTTTCTGATAAGTTGGGAAATGTGGAGAAGAACGTAGCCATGATGTGTAGGAATAGATCCATTGTTTAAATATACCAATTAACATTATAATGAACACATATGTTTTTGAAAGATGCCCTCTTGTGCTACCCCTGTGCATGTAAACGTTAAGTAATTCATGTTACGTATTTTGGTGGTTTTATTTTAGGGGTGTAAGTTAGATATTTCATAGGGAGTTCCCACCTAGACCTTGAGACCAGGGACTGACCTTTATTCATCTATGTATTCCTCATAAAATCTAGCTTTGTATATCACAGATGCTGAATTAACATTGTTGATTGACAGGTATGCTTCCCAGTATCACAACGAACAAGTACTATAAGTCAGGTCCACCTCAGAACTCTCACTTAAGGCACCAACGGCACTTTTATAACATGGCAAGTTTATCTACAAGGCCCGTTTTACATTTTATCAAAGTTGGTATCTATCTTCATGGTATCATTCAAGAGGGAAATATTTTTTCCCCCATCTCCTGACTCATGCTATTAGTCTGAATAGGATCAAGTTTTTAGTACCAGAGATGACGGTAGGAATGGTAGGGTAAAAAGGATAGGATCCCTACACAAGGAGGGATGTGAAGGGCTAGGTTCCCCCTGCCCCCCGGCAGGACACTAGGTGGAAAATGTAGGTGGGGATATTCTCTTAGTCCATAGAGTTTCCATGGAAATTTGGTCCATCCTCAGCTGGTGTGATAGTGAAAGTACCCTACTCTCACAGGCCTAAATCCTAGAGACACATCTTTGGGCCTTTACTGTTTATGGGGCCAGTTGAGTATGGTCCTGAATCTTACTGAGACTGCTCAGGCACCTGGGGTTAGATAATATAGGCACAAGTTACCCATCAATTATTTAAATATGTGATCTAGACACTCTTATCTTTCAACCCTTGTTTTGGACCTAGATTCAAACAGTTGGTATTATAATTAAGTGTATCCATCAACTATTTGAGCCCTATAAGCCTTAACTAATTTAGGGGATGGTGTTGTGACCAAAGAAAGGAAGTATTATTCAATGGTGGTATTACAAAGTGTGATTTGTCCCTGGAATACATCCTTCCCTCCTCCCTCCCTCCCCAACACATCTTTATGGAAATTATTTTATCAGAGAGTTAGTGATAAGGTTAAAATGAAGACTCCTCTGGGAAAGAAAGCATAATGATTTATAGTTATAACTATAAATGACAGGTTAAATGACAGGTTTGAGAGTTTGTCCTAGAGAGTTTGTCCAGAGACGCAAGGAGATAGTCAGAGGTAAAAGTTGGGGGTGGGTGGTATTTAAGATCAGGACATGCTCTGACTGGTGTTTGTAGTAGGGACTAGGTGTTTGCTAAAGGCTGACCCTGCTGACCTCTACAGTGGCCCCATGATGAAAGCTCCCAGGGTACTACTTTGCTGAGGCTGTGGTGCAGCCATAGAATAGTGGCTAGTCTATCTCTTTGTTTGTGACCACACATGCTAATGGTAAGTTTCTGGTGCCCACATACAATGAAGGTTAGTCAGCAGAGACCCTCAAAGAATCACCTGCTCTGATCATAACCCAGAGTAGATAGACTCTTGGCAATGGATTTACCTAAAAGGTACTGACAGGAAAAGTCCTTGAAAGCATTCTGAACTAGACATGGTCCTCTTTGTTGAGAAATGATGTCTGGGAATTCCACTCCACCTTCCCCACCCTTCCAGCCAGCAGCTACTCCAGTAATGGGCTGTGATCTCATCCTCTAAGACAAACTTTGAAGGCACAGAGAGCCTGATGTATGTAAATCTTGTGCCCCAGCCAGGCTCTCCCAGAAAGGCTGCCCTGAAGAAAATCTATTGCCCTAATCAATTACCAAACATCCAAGTGAAATAGATTGTTCTTTCTTGCTGGAAGGCCATCAAGCCATCATTTTTCTTGGTAATGAGCAACAGTGCAGAAGGGGAATTGCACTTTCTTCATGGCACTGGATGGAGGGTTCCAGTAAAGAGGGCCTGGCCAGGAAAGCTGGGTGTTACCTGCCAAGATGATGGAAAGGTATCTGGAAGCCTCTTTCAGACCTAAACTGCACTCCAACAAATTTCTCTTGACTATTTTGTATGGATTAGGCAGTATATTGGGTATATAGGATATATAAAATTGAGAAAGGACTCTTCTCCATAGCCTGGGTATCTCCCCATCTGGCTTTACTTCCCTGCTCCCTACTCCTTCCGTGGAAGTCCAGGCTACCCCAATTCCTGAGCTACCCATAACTAGGAGAAGAACTCTTTTGAGAGCCTCACCTTCACTATCTACCAGGAACTGGAATTAATCTTGTTGCTGGATACAACCCCAGAGATAATTCATGGGTACCGAAATGTGCTCCAGGACCTATATCTGAGCTCCTGCCTCAGTTTCCCTGCCCAGCGTTCTCTTTCCCTTCTGGGCTTGGTGCAGTGTTCCAAACCTTAGTCTGCTTGGCTGGGCTTTTGCTATGCTGCTTTCCAAAGAGCTGAGAGCCTGTTTTTTTCTATGTCCCTCTTCCTGTGAGGGTCCTGCTATGATGATTTGAATCTGGATGCCATAGTCTACCTGTCTCCAAATATGGTTCGTCCCCTAGGCATTTTCTTGCAGTGGAGCTTTGCCTGTCAAAGTGAACTCCTGACATACAGGTGGAGGCCTGAATCCTATGTGATATCATCATATCCTTTGGGGCCTACACGGTCCTTCCAAGGGTATTGCTTTGTAGAAGAGCTATCCTTCCTGGGGTACTACTTGACACAAAAGGGAGAATTATTATTGGTAGAATTTGGGCAACTTGAATTAGTCTCTCCTTCCTTTCCCACCTAGCTTCAACTTCTTTCTCCCTCAGACCCATGTACCTTAGGTCCTAGCTTATCCTGCAATCTCTTCTCAGTTATGGCACTTATCAGCATGCTGTTCCTCTTCTAGATAGATGCTTAACAGACAGATATGAACTGCTATGATAGTAAAGGTGTATTCAAAGTAGTATTATGGGATGAGCGCAGGGGAGGGAACTACTAATTTTACTTGGAGTAGGAGATGGGGGCGGGGATCTCATGAAGAAAACATTTGCAATGGACCTTAAAAGGGGAGTAGCAGTGACTTGGTGGGCAAGGAAAAGATGGTCCTAAGGGCTTCGCTGCTATTAATGGTAGAAGAGAAGTGGAAAAGAATTTTTTTAAGTACTATATACATTCTAGGAGCCCTGGTGGCTCAATGGTTAAGCACTCAGCTGCTAACCAAAAGGTCAGCAATTTGAACCCACCAGCTGGTCAGCAGGAGACAGACCTGGCAATCTGCTCCTGTAAAGATTACAGCTTAGGAAACCCTATGGGGCAGTTCTACTCTATCCTACAGAGTTGCTGTGAGTTAGAATTGACTTGACGGCTGTGGGTTTGGTTTTTGGTTTGGAACAACATAGAGTGATTCCTGGGTGGTGCAGATGGTTCGTGCTTGACTAGTAATCTAAAGGTTGGTGCATGGAACCCACCCAGTGGCACCACAGAAGAAAGGCCTGGTGATCAGCTTTCATAAAAATTGTAGCCAAGAAAACACCATGGAGTGCAGTTCTACTCTGTAACCCCTGCAGTTGCCATGAGTTGGAATCAGCTGATGGTAACGGCCTTGGTTTTGGTTGGTACAACATAGAATTTGTCAGGTTTAAGTATGAGACTAATTATAAAAAATACTTGATACTCTTTAAAGCCCTCAAAAAATACTTGTTACCACACCTCCTAATTTTATGGATAAGAACCCTGAAGCTCAGAGAGATTAAGTATGTGACTCAAAGTTTCCCATCAAACACAGGAGCAGAGACTGGAGCCTGGGAAGTATGGTGAGGAGACCGGTGGAGATGCTTCTGGACTTGGCTCTGTCACTAGCTGTGGGATTTTGGACAGCCCTTTCTCTCAGGCTTTAGTTTTCCCCATCTGTTAAGCAGCAGGACAGACAAGACCTTTCTTTCCTAAGACCCTTATTATGGATTGAATTGTGTCTCCCAAATGCTTATGTGGAAGTCCTAACCCCTGTGCCTTATATGACCCTGTCTGGAAATAGGGTTTTTCTTTTTATTGTGTTAATAAGGTCATACCGGAGTAGGGTGGGCCCTAAACCTAATCCCTCTCAGTTGTATCTTACAAAAAGAGCAGAATAGACAGACACACATGGCCAGGAAGGCCAAGGATTGCCAGCAGCTACTAGAAGCTGTTCAGCTGCTATTCATAAGGTTTTTACTGGCTAATTCTTTTCAGAAGTAGACTGCCGGCACCTTCTTCTTAGTCTTAGTCTGGAAGCTCAGCTGAAACCTGTCCTGCATGGGTAACCCTGCTGGTATCTGAATACCAGTGGCATAGCTTCCAGTATCACAGCAACACGCAAGACCCCGCAGTACGGACAAACTGACAGACATGTGGGGGGATAAGGTACTCCTGACTCACACCATGGTACTTTCAGTCGCATCATATGCATGTGAAAGCTGGACAATGAATAAGGAAGACCAAAGAAAAATTGATGGCTTTGAATTGTGGTGTTGGCGAAGAATATTGACTATACCATGGACTGCCAAAAGAACGGACAAATCTGTCTTGGAAGAAGTACAACCAGAATGCTCCTTAGAAGCACGGATGGCAAGACTGTATCTTACATACTTTGGACATGTTGTCAGAAGGGGTCAGTCCCTGGGAAGGACATCATGCTTGGTAAAGTACAGGGTCAGTGGTAAAGAGGGAGACCCTCTATGAGATGGATTGACACAGTGGCTGCAACAATGGGCTTAAGCATAACAACGATTGTAAGGTTGGCACAGGACCAGGCAGTGTTTTGTTCTGTGGTACATAGGGTTGCTGTGAGTTGGAACTGACTCAACAGCACATAACAACAACTAGAAGCTGAAATGGACAAAGAAGGACCTTCCCCCAGAGCTGACACCCTGAATTCAGACTTACAGCTCCAAACCTATGAGAAAAGAAATTTCAGTTCTTAAAAGGCACTCATTTGTGGAATTTTGTTGTGGCGGCCGTAGGAAACTAAGACAGCCTAGTGACATTAAAGAAGCATGACTCCTTCCTCTCTGCAGCAGGGGCCCAGCCCATGGCCCATAATGCTCTGTGTTCCATGGAGAAGCAACCCTGTGGGCTCCCAGTCAGACGCCTCTCCGAAGAGAATTCATCACGATGAAGCTTCTTACAGCCTTCCCCCAACCTCCACAACTTCTAGGAGAATAACCCAAGCGAGGAGGGGCAAGGGTCCACAGGACACCGAGCGACAGCCATTAGGATAGCAGATTGCTGACACACGGCGTAGGCTGGTCTTCCTGTTTTTAACTTTTCCATTATGTCTAATTTATTTTTCCTTGCCTGTCCCCTCAGTGACCTGAAGTGCAGTCACAACCTTATCTTGGCTTTCCTATAAACAGTCTTTTCCTCTGCTTTTAGACCTTTATCTCCTCCATGCTAAAAAGCTAGAGCTGAGGCTTACTGTGACAAGGTAGTGGGTTTCCCCAGAAAATATAATTGTGTGTACATAACATAAAGAGATAAGAGACTGAGATAGTGAGAGAGAACAACATGGAGAGAGGGACAGAAAGGAAGCTTGTGGAGAATTTGAGAGAGAGCAAAAAGGAGAGAGACAGACAGACAGGCAGGTACTGAAAGCCAGAAAGACCAACAGGGAGATAGGGAAGGGATGATACACAAGGTTAGGCAGAGACAGGCAGATTGGGCAATCTCTACGTTGTGTCTCTGCCTACAAAGAGGGAAGTGATGGAAACTACCATGCTTGTTGGGTGAGACTGGAAGTGTGGAGTCATTGTTTTCCTTATACTTCTTGGACTTTTCAAGGAGACTGCAAGGCCATTGGCTATACCAGAGGCTCCAGGATAGAGTCAGGTCCATCCACATTCCTGGGTCAGTGCTATGGGTCCTCCATGCCAATATTTTGTCTTGGATTGACCAGAAGGCACTGGTCTTGGGGGATGGCATTACCACCATGAAATCAATTCAAAGATTATTCATAACCCCCAAGTATATTTAGATTTTGTGATTCTATTTATATTTTTATATGTTTATTTCTTATTTCTTCAACTAAATTGTAAACTCCTTGAGGACAGACGTTTTTGCATGAGCATGATGCTTTGACCTTCATAGGCTCTTAATAAAGTCTTGTTGAATTTCTGGGCCTGTACCTTCATATAACTTTCAATGGTCCATACAAATGGAGGGATGCCAGATAAACACTGGCTATTTCTAGAGGAAAACTTTGTAGATGATTATGTGTTCATGAGTGGCCTGGCCAGCAAAGAAAAGATGAAGGCCTTGCCTTTGAGGAACTTAATACCTGCTTCCAAAGTCTAAGAAGGAAATAGAAGAGTAACGCAAAGAATATAAATGAAGGCTAGCCAGTAAATAAGTCAACAGAGGACGACTCAGAAGGCCAGCCCCAGCTTGGAACAAACATATCTACCCAAATCAGTTTTCCCGAGAGCTACCTCTGCTAATTGTGTCAGACGATGGTATTTCTGAAAAGTGTTCCAGTCTTTCTTACCTTTGAGAAAAGCAGAGCATGCTAAATTTATTTCCAGTTTGTTTTATAGGTTTGAAATCATACCTGGAAGGCTCTTGGTCTGTGTCCAGATATTTGCCCCTGTGCCAAATGGCCCCAGATTGCTATGTTTTTCTAGTCGATTATTCTTTTTACTTTTTCACACTGTTCTTACTCACTGCTGTCGTATGTTTCTACTTAAGTATGTTTACACATACTTCAGTGAAGGAGAGCTAACCAGAAGCTCTCACCATTTCTGCCAACTGTCCAACTTTTATTCATTTCTCAGGTAGCTTAAAAGTCACTTCTTCCAGGAAGAATTTCCTGGCCTCCCAAACTGAGGTTGGAAACCCTCTGAGTTATCTGTTCGTACCCTGTAGATTCTTGACTAAAAAGCTCATAGGTCTACCTCTACCATCAGACTGCTTGCTTGCTAAGGGTAGAGACCATGCTCCTCTCTGACCCCTGGTGCCCAGTACACTGTTGGGTGTACAGTGAGGGTTCATCAAGGGCCTGTCTTATGCAGGGGTATTTGTAAGCTAAGGGGCGGAGTGATCTCTCCTGTGAAGCAAAGCACTTCCCTTGATGCTGGGGCTCTGGCTGTAGGTTGCGGGTAGAGGCTCCTCAAGCCCAGCTTTCCAGTGAATGGGGATGTGGTTCTCTGTGTGGTCCTCTCTGCTCCAGCCCAGGTCATTTCCTCGTGTCACCCACTCATCCAATTTTGTGCATTTGCTTCTTCCTGCCCTGAGCCCCAGACAGCCTCCTCTGGGGGGCCTTCCCTGACCCGGTCTGTGATGGCCATTAGAATCTGCATCTCACAGCCTGGGGTTTGGGACTACTCTGCCATTGTCCTGTGTGGCTATCACCTCCCTTTCTTACAAAAAACATTTCATACTCAGGCTGCATGGTAGCGTCGACATTGTCTTATCTACCTCCTCCAATGTTAGTGAGGCCCAGGGGCCTGAGTGACCTCCCAAGAGGACACAGCTATTGTGTGGCAGATCATGGAGGAAAGTTAGGTCCCCTAGCTTCAAACCAGGGCTCATTCCAATCCCCCTTGATTCTAGAATCTTGCACACCATGTCACCGTAGCCCAGGGCTGGGAGTACAACACGAACACAACATATGCATCGGCATATTGATTGATAGCAGCACTGCTGGGCATGTAATCAGGCTAGGTTAGCCAGCTCTAGCAGGTTTTGTGAGGTGACTGGGGTTAAGGGCTGATGGAGAGAAGAAGGGTAGGTCTTTAAGTGAAGGATAGGGTCTCGGATGCTGGAGGGAGCAGATTTGTGGGAGACTTGAGGATGGTGGCCTCTGCTAGTGAGTGAGTCAGACTGGAGGGATGCACAGGCTGGGACTGGTACCAGGAGAGGTCCCACTACAGCCCAGGCTCCTGCTGTGAGGCTGACGGAACCTTCCTTGGGAAAACGTAGGCCTCTTTCCCTGAAACATGTATTTTCCCAGGAAGGTGATTTTCTGTTCTCAGCTTGGCCCTCCCCACCTCCAACTCTGCTGAGAGAAATCCACATCCCAACAGACTGGGGGTGAAGGCAAGTTGGCCCCATCACGTGTCCCAGTCACTGCTTGAGAAGAGAATTGAGGGAGGAGGCAGTGCTGGGCTGAGTGTCCCGCCTCCTGTGAAACACATAGACAGGTCTGTACACAAACATGGGCTCATACAAATAAACCAAACCTGGCCAAAAATAACAGAAAAGACAACAGATGCTTCCAATTAAAATGTCAGCGTCTGCCGAGAAGCCGTGCTCTCACGTGGTGTGGGTGCTTGGGGCCGAGGACTACTGGAAGGGACCACATATGGAAGTCTGTTTGCATTATTCCACGTCCCAGATGCCACGTAAGACACTGGCCTGACCTTGCAATTAACACGTCGGCTGTTTCTGGGGTGCAGGATGTGGATGCAGGGAAAATAAGAAAGTTGTGAAACAGAGAGCGATTGTTCCCACTGAGTCCTAGAGGAAGTGAGGGACCCAGGAGCATTCTCCTGAATATGACTCTGTGGGCTTCATCACCATCTTCTCTCCTCTCCCTCCTGCCTCTGTTTCCCCTGGTTTTCAACATGGTTATAAAAGGAAAAGCAGTTTGCATGAATAATTGGAAGTCTTAATGGCTGTCAGAAGGATGCGTTTGTGGGGGAAAGGGATAAAGGAGCCACCCCTAACCCCACCCCTGAGCCATTGTAATGGTGGTAGTGGTGAGGGTGGATAAGACTAATCATAGGTACACCGAACTATGTTAATAGTAGCAGGCAGAGTCACACCCTCCCCCTACCTCACCATTGTTCAAAATCGTTAATAAAATTGTTCGTTTCCAATTTGCTTTGCTATTTACTGGTTAAAACAAAATAATTGCTGTGAGTTGACTCCAACTTATGGTGGCTCCATGTGTGTTAGAGTAGAACTCTGCTCCAAAGGGTTTTCGATGGCTGATTTTTTGGAAGTAGAATGCCAGGTCTTTCTTTCTAGGCACCTCTGGGTGGACTCCAACATGTTAACAGTTTGTACCGCCCAGGGATTCTGTTTACTGGTAGTAGGTCTTCATTCCCTTTTCCTTGCAGGGCAGCATTTTGTTGCTATTGTTTATTTTCTTCTCTTTTTTCAAACTCTTTCTTTCCATCCTCAGTTGGGTAATGACTAAGGAAACCAGTGAAGGAAACATGGGAATGACAGAGGAGCAGAAATAAAACCAATATGATTTTTTCCAAAATTTTACTGTCTCATCAAACCAACAGGCAGTGTGTGCTTGAAAGAGTGCTTTATTCTGATAAATGAATCTCCTTCTCCTAATTATTTTTGTTATCTTCACTATTATAATAAAACCCACATTTTATAGCTAAAGACCCAACCAGAGTAATGTCCACAGAAAGAAAGAACAATGGGGAAATTAATGAACTGAATCCTCATTTTCATTTCAGTGGGAAAGTTGATGATTTGTTGCTTTTAATAACTCATGGATTGAGTCGCTACCACAAGCTATGAGGGCTTGGTACCCACTGGGTAGTAATGTAAGACTTGAAACTCAAATATTTTTATGTGAACTCAAACACATTTTCATTTCTTAATGGTCACTCTTACTAACCAGATAAGAGAAAGACCTATCCACATATAACAAACACATGATTAGTTTTGACAACAGAAGCTTAAACAGGACGTTAATTAGCAGCCATAGAGATGGGAAGGTCCTGAATGGGAACGATTACGCAGACAAACCCACAGTATGGCTACAATGTGCCAGGGTCCCATCCCTCACCATATGGCTGCAGTCTGGAGAATGGCTCGTTGGCAATTCATTACCATATCACTTGGAACTCAGGAGCAGATCGTTTATGATTAGCCAATTTATTATGCTATCCTTGGTACCTCAGGGGGATTCTGGGGGCTTGCCTCCCCCGTTGTGTTATTTTAAGGACATATGACAGGGAAAGCACAGCCCTCCTTTCCCCAGCTGCCTTAAAGTACTGTTTGCTGGAAAGTTTGCTGGAATCTAGATAGAATCTTTCAAAAGAAAATAAACAAGCAAAAAATCCCCGCAGTCATGAACTGTAGCCACAGCTGGACCCACTGGAACATTCCAGGAGATGAAAACAAAGATTTCCTCCTCTTTCCCTTCCACCCTACTGAGGACACATTGGTCAACCTTGTGAGTAGACTTTAGTTACAACAAGAATATAATCAGGGACCAATAAGGACTAAAGACCATTAGGCCAGGACACAGGAAGGCATGGTTCTGGAAAGGGATCTATTACCAACTAACTTTGGCTTTGTCAGTTTGATCCTTGGTCCTTAGCTCCAGAACCTGCAAAATGGATACAATCTTCTCCGTCTTACCTACTTTTCAGGGGTGTGAGGAACATCATGGGAGAAGGGTCTTTGATGGAGAAAGTTACTCTGAATCCATGAAGCTGATTCAGCTCAGCAAATCAGCATGTGAACTACTAGAGAGATTTATTTTCAAATCATTAGCACAGGTGGGCAAGAAAAAAGGGGTACAACCTCTCTCATTGAGATTCACTACCGATGTGGTCTGCCCACACCCAGGGGCCTATCTACAGAAAATAGCACCTATGGCAATTAGTTTTAAATTACCGAATGTTCTCTCACAGCTGGCAATGGACAATGTGATGGCCAATAGAAACTGCTCATTAGGGCCCCTCAAACTGCACCCAGGGCACACGCCCTATCTGCCATACCTTAGTTCCGCTTCTGCTGACACCTCTGTAACTAAGCATTCTAACTAGAGTTGGTTGCCAAGAGAAGATGTATGGGGCTTTGCATAAGGGGAAAAGGTGGAAGCGAGGCCTGAGAACTGACTAACAGGAATGTATTTCTCAGAGACTAAAGCCTGCCAGAGTAGCAGAAAAGCTTGAGGAAGGTTACAGTGAAGAATAACCCAAAATCGAAGGAACAGAAAAGTGAAGAAGGACAAGAACCAAACATTGAGTTAGTTAAGTGAGCGTGATCTGCTGAGCATTTGGCTGGGAAGGGATGAGGCACTGCAGAAGGGAAGCCCACTCTGTGAGTGTAGGACTACATTTTGGTTAATGTGCACAGCATGGAAAGCCCCTTTGTGGAGCTTGTTCTATGAAATCGATGCAACCCACCTGGCTTCCATCCTATAAAACTTGCCTCTATCAATAATCCCAGGATCGAGACAAGGGTCCCAATAGCCTACAAATGTACAAAACGGTCACAAACACTATCATTCCCCCAGGACATAAATCTGGCCTAAAAGAAGCAGGCTTGCCACAATCAACAGTAATCACACATTTAATTAACTCTAATTTTTTTCTCCTTCTCAAGAATTCCAAGAGGCTCTGGGGAAGGCTTTCCATGTCCCAGGTCTCTGGAAAGAGCTGTCCAGGGGACATTAAAATGATGCCTTCTTCTTGTGATAAGTTTCCCTGTAGCAGTAGAGGCATTAAAAAAGATTTTATTGATCATTCTTAAAAAACAAACAAACAAACAAATAAAAAAACCCACGTCCTGAATCTTGTGGTTTGGAAGATGTACTGACCAGAAAACCCAGAGACCTGGGTCTGAGTCCTGGCCTGGCCCTGATTAATGGTGCAATGTTGGGCTTACCAGTTGACATCTTTAGGCCTCAGTCCTCTCCTCTACAAAATGACTGTAGGTAGACTTCATTACATTGCTTAGGCGATCTCCAATAAAATGTTTCTGAGAGCATCATCTCAGAAACCCAAATCATTGCGGAGATCCAGAGTTGAGCCTTTGCTTTTATGAATATTAAAGAAGCTGGGTACTTTTCAGCTCTATCATTCTAGCATTCCAGGGTTCAATGTTGTTGCTCATATTTATGATCTATGGGGATACAGTGACCCTTGTCAACAACACAAACCCTAGATATGAAATTGTTATTTTGGAATGAGATATGTTTTGCAGTCAGCCTCCGGGCCAGCTGGTCCTAACCAAGCAACTAGATATACCAGGTGCTCTGCTAGGCAAGAAAGAATCCACATTAATTTTGCCAGTTTGTCTGCATCTGTTCCTGACCCTCAACACCCAGAACCTTGGCTGGGCCCAGAAGAACACAGAAGAAGGGGCTGAGAATAAGGAACACACAATTCTAGCAGCCATGCTCTTTCCTGAGGAGCTGGAAACCTGGGCACACCTACTGGAGGCTATGAACACCCATGCATCAGGGAAAAGGCTGAATTTCAAGTCAAGAAGTATTTTCTAGCAACTCAGCTTACCAGAGAGACACCAGCACTCCTTGGGGGTGGGTTCTCTGCTTTGAATATAGGCCAAATGGCCAGAAGCAGTGATGTTTATCTACTAAGGGTAGTCTTTCTCACACACTGTCTTCTTCCTCTCCATGTTCCCTTTTTAAAATCAATAAGTAGCAAATTATTATCAGTTTATTTGCTGCTTCTTATAATTACACTTTTCATGATTAACTCACTGGAGTCTAATTTGACTGTAGAGCTATTTTGTAGGGACACGCCATCACTGGGCACCGTGGGACTCTTGAGCGCACAGCCTCACTGTTGGGCTCACGGAGCTTGATTAATGCATATGAAGAAGGACAAAGAAGAGGATGAAAAACGGCAGCTGCCTCAGTCTTGCCGGGCTGTAAACTCCTCCACATTCATTATTTCATTTCATGCTCACCCTAGCTCTTCAAGGTAGCTAGAATAGCTATTACTGTCCCCAGCTTACAAACTGGGTAGCAGACCCGGGTCAAATCATAACAATGTACCCAACATAGGTTCAAAGCCCATGTTGACACCCAGCTTGTCCTTCTCTCACAGCACACTGAATCTCTGAAGACGTTAATCGGTGGTTGTAATGGTAATCACCATTTCTGCAGAGCTCTGCAGTTTGCAAAAATGTTTTCAAATTCGTGATGCCATTTGATCTTAACTACAGTGCTGTGAGGCGCAGGAGAAATTATAATATCACTCTTTACAGAGGAGGTGGTTTTGGTTTAGAGAGGTGACTTGTCCAAAATCACAGAGCCTTAAAGTGTGGGAACTGGGATGAGAACCCCGGGATCCTGACTGCTGAATTCTTTATTATAGTGCCCCCTGGAGACCAAGGGCTTACTGCAAACATGTGCCTTAAAAGCAGCACAGAACAGTCACCTGACATAACTGCATCTCGTACAAAGGATTATTCTCTGGGACGGAGGATTTTAACTTAGGGACTTCACAAACCTCCTGAGATAAGTATTTGTACGTATACATGTCGTGTATGTGTGTGTGTGTGTGTGTATTTGTTGTTGCTAGGTGCTGTGGAGCCGATTTCGACTCATAGTGACTCTACGCAACAGAGTAGAACTGTCCCACAGGGTTTCCCAGGCTGTAATCTTTATGGAAGCAGATTGCCAGGACTATCTCCCGAGGAGCGGCTGGGTGGGTTTGAAACACCAATCTGTCAGCAGCTGAGCGTTTAACGGTTACGCTACCAGGGCTCCTTACGTGTGTGTGTGTATATATATATGTGGAGATTCTATGAAACTTATCTCAGATTCTCAAAGGCATCTGTGACCCCCAAACAAGCAGCAATCTCAATGATTCCAGTCTGTTCTCTACCAGTGGTGGATGGATGGTGAGGGGTCGGGGGTAGGGGGTGGGTTGAGACTGGGAAAAAGCTAAGGTATCAGCAGAGACCGGGGGGACAGGGCCATGCAGGCCAGATGAAGTGAACATGTTAAGACGTTGGGCCCAGGCAATGGTTAAACAGTAACAAATAGTGCTGAGGCCAAGGGCTTGGACAAATTGGGTATCTGGCAATTAGAGAAGTTTCTGTGGAGCGGTGAGTACAGAAAGAAAATTACCGGAGCAAAGGAAGGTGGAGTTAAGGAAGGGAAGACAGTTGAATGTGGAAATACTTCTTTAAAAGTCTGGCAATTAAGGAAAGTGGAGAGATGGAGTGCTAGCTTGGAGGGGGGAAGTAGGGCCAAGGAAAGTTCCTTTTTTTTTCCCCCTTAAAAATGGGAGATGTTGTGTTTGCTGAGGAGGGAGCTAATTGAAAGGGAGAGACCAGGTGAGAGAGACAGCACCTAATTAGGTGACTGGAGGGGATGAATCCCAAGCGGAGACGGTGGGTTAACTTGAGAATAAATTCGAGACTTTCTGGAAGCAATAGTGTTGGTAGGAGGGAGAGGTGGAGATACAGAGAAAGGGTGAGTTTCTTTCACGTTCACTACCAATTTCATCTACTGCACTACTTACGGCACTTACAGTAAGCAGCAAGGTACGCCACCCAATCAGGCTGCTTCCTGCCACCCCTGGGCATAAGCCCATTGACTCTGGGCATCTAGTATCTTTTTGCTGCCCTTCCCCAGTCTCTTCTGAGTCTCTCTAATTCCCAGCTCCAGGCACTGACCCTGTCCAGGGAGCTCTCCAGCTGTTCTCTCTGCTCTCTCCCTCAGCCCCCAGCTTCACAGAATTTTCTTGGGGATCATTTCAGCAGTAAAATACAGAAATGCATTTGGGGAATTGTTTTCTTTGCTGCTGATTTATTTGATTGCTAAACCTTTTAGAAAACTTGCACTACATAGTATATAGACATATTACTTACATTTATGAAACAGGTTATATTTGGAAATTTGTGTGGGAAGCTTTTCTTTCCTGAGCTTTGGTCAAGATTGGACTTCCATACTGTTCTGACGGTACAATCAGAGCCTTCTTCTTTTTGTACTTGTAGAGTCTGTCTTAGAGACATGGCCCCCTAAGTCTTTGTTGGAAACATTGATGTTTTAGTTGGGCACATCGCTGCATGGAATAAAGAAAACATTTCCTAGCCTACCTTAGGCTAGGCATGGCCACTGAAATGTTCACTGAAGTTGAAGACTTCCAGGAAAGATTTTTCAGAGGGGTACAGACAGCCAACAGGAGTGATCTTGCTCTCCCTACACCTACTGGAAACCCTGGTGGCATAATGGTTAAGTGCTATGGCTGCTAACCAAAAGGTCGGCAGTTTGAATCCGCCCGGCTCTCCTTGGAAACTCTACAGGGCAGTTCTACTCTGTCCTATAGGGTCACTATGAGTCGGAATCGACTCGATGGCAGTGGGTTTGGCTTGGTTTTACCTCTACTTATTCCTGCTTCCTGCCTGGATGGCTTGGATCATGAAATGACCTTGGAGATGGAACCCATGTGATGAAGAATGACAGAGCAGAAAGTGAGAAAGAGCCTGAGTGCTGGGGACATCGTTCAGCCACCATATTAGCATCGGGCTGCTTACTTCTGGACTCCTTTTAAGTTGGGAGAAATCCATCCCTAGCGTATTTAAGCTATTGGTATTTCTGGGCCCTGTTTGGAGCCCTGGAGGCACAGTGGTTAAGCGCTATCGCTGCTAACCTAAAGGTCGGCAGTTCAAATCCACTAGCCACTCCTTGGAAACCCTATGGGGCGGTTCTACCCTGTCCTATAGGATAGCTGTGAGTCAGAATTGATTCAACAGTATTGTTTTTTTTTTTTTCTTGCCATAGAATGCTGTTTCTGATATCCTGTCAGAGCTGGGGCTGGCCTGGCACCCCTGTGCTCCTTCCATGATTCCTCTGCTTCCCTGTATGAAACCATCTTAGTGTGTGTGCATGAGCAGAGATCCAAAGCCAAGATGATTTTCAAAGCTGTCAGCTTTGCTTTCCAGCAGACTTCTGCTCCCCACTGCCTTCTCATTTCCACTGAAAGAGAGTGAGGCTGCTAGGAATTACCTTTTTCTTTTCTGAATTGTTTACTATAGCGATATAGTAAACACTCAATACCCACAGCCCAGAATGTTCAGTGCTAACTTGTGCTGAATTTATTTCAGTTTTTTTTAAGTTAAAGAAATAAAATGTTAAAAACACAGTGAATCCTCTTTGTGCTCTCTCTGAATTTATTCTCCTCTTCCTATTAAGAAATCCTTCTCCTGAACTTGTGTGGATCCTTCTCTGTATTTTTATGATTTTAGTACATACGTTTGAATCCATAAGTAATGAATAATATTGTTCCGTATGTTTTAAATATGTACATAAATGATATATTAATATAAGGGGAATGAAGAAGAACTGATACCTTTGAATTATGGTGTTGGGAAAGAACATTGCCAGAAGAACAACAAATCTGTCTTGGAAGGAGTACAATCAGAATGCTCCTTAGGAGGAAGGAAGGTGAGACTGTGTCTTACATACTTTGGACATGTTATCAGGAGGGATCAGTCCTTGGAGAAGGACATCATGCTTGGTAAAGTAGAGGGTCAGTGAAAAAGAGGAAGACCTTTAACGAGACGGATTGAAACAGTGGCTGCAACAATGGGGTCAGGCATAACAAGGATTGTGAGGATGGCGCAGGACTGGGCAGTGTTTTGTTCTGTTGTATATAGGGTCGCTATGAGTTGGAACTGACTTGACGGCACCAAACAACAACAACAACCGGAATGACTGTGCTCATTTCCCAAGAAAACTTGGCATTGTTGAACTTTATAATTTTTGACAACTGTATCCACATGAAATGGTGGCTCTTTGCTATAATTGGCATTTCCCTGATTATTAATGAGGGAAGCCCTCCTTTCCTATATTTGTAGGCCATGTTGATTTCCATTTCTGTGAACTGTCTGTTTTTATATTGGACTATTTGTCTTTTGTAAGGAGCCCTGGTGGTACAGTGGTTAAAGCAATTGACTGCTAACCAGAAAGGTCAGTGATTTGAAACCACCAGTGGCTCCTGGGGAGAAAGATGTGGCAGTCTGCTTCCGTGGAGACTTATAGCCTTAGAAATCCTATTAGTTATTGTAGATTTTTTTTCATATATTTTAGGTATTAATTCTTTGTTGGTTGAATGCATTGCAAGCTCCCTTTCAAAATCTCTCACTTGTCTTTTAGCTTTGCCGAACTTCCTTAGTCACATAGAATTAAAAAAATTTAATGTAATCAAATTTATTCATCTTTTTCTTTTGTGTTTTTAATAAAAAAAATTATAAAAATAAAGCATAAAAATGTTTTTCTGAAATTTTTCTAGTAGTTTAAAATTTTTAACCTTTAGTATTTATTCTATCTGCAAATTATTTATTTTGTGTATGGTGTGATAAAGATCTAATGTGAATTTCCCAATTTGGAGAGTCAATTGTTGTGACACTAGTGTCAAACGGTCAATCCTTTGCCTACTTAATGGTAATCGCCCCTGTCATGTATGAAAATTCCAAAAATGCACGAGTCTCTTTCTGGACTTTCTCCTTTATGCCATGGGTCTCGTTATCCTGCACTACCATGACACTGTTTTACCGTATGTTTTGACATCTGTAGTATAATAAGTTCCCCTCTTTTTATTCTTTCTCAAAATTATTTCAGCTGTTCTTGGCCCTTTTTAACTTTCAGGTGAATTCTAATTAATCTTTTAATGAAATGTTTTCTTCCTTCCTCTTTAAGCAGATACTTCTCCCCAGTCCCCATTCAGATTTCAAATGCTGCTTCCATCAAAGACCCAGGTTCCAGTCCCACCTCTGATACCGAATGGTTGGGTCACCTAACCTCTCTGGGTTTCAGTTTCCTCTCCCCTGCCTATTTCACAGGGTTGCTGAGCTGATCAATGAGAGAAGCATGTGAGGATGCTGAGAAGAGTTAAAACACTGTCCAAATGCAAGTTAGAGCAATAGTCTCAGGACTGGCTTGAGACAAAATGTGAAATTTGGAATTTTTTTTTTTCCCTCAGCTTTTTGCTTTCTCTACCCTTCCTGATTCTCCTCTCTCCCAAACTTCTAGTGTTCTGAGATGCAGAGGTCTTCTGTCAGGGGTGAACTTATGAGAATGTGTTAGAGGCAGCTTGGATTCATAAAAGCTCTGGGCCCAATTTTAGGCTATAGATGTGGGACTTAAGGTAATTCACTCAAACTCTCGGAATCCCAATTTCTTCAACTTTACAGGGGGCATAATAATTCTCTCCCCCAAGCAGTATGGTGAAATTCAGAAGAGATAATGTAGGTGAAAGTACTTGATAAAATGTGAAGCCCTCTGAGGGTCATAAGGTATTATTTTTATAGTTCTTGCTGACATTTACATGTGGAAAATGACTTAGAAGAAGGCAATGATGGTTAAGTGTGTTGAAACGCTTTATAACTCATCACTTGAATCAAGACATGTAGGAGAATCAAACTCAGTTTGTCTACAAGTATGGTTGACCCAGTGCAATGGCCACCTACACATTATTCTAGAAGATGTGGGAAATCCCATCCTTAAATACCTTTCCCTTTAGACTTTTTGGAGTCCCTGGGTGGTGCAAATAGTAACACACTCAGCTGCTAACCAAAAGGTCGAAAGTTCAAGGTCACACAGAGGTACCTCAGAAGAAAGTCCTGCTAATCTACTTTTTTAATTTATACAGGAAACTTTATTATACTCATTAAATCATAGGGCTGATTAAAATAAACACATTACTATTAAAATAAAAAGAAATTGGTCCACAAGCCACCAAAAATCATCTGTGAACCAACAGGAGTTTGCCTGGCACTCATGGGGAATGCTGACGAATACAAATGCCTGGGCCAGAGGGTATGTGGCTTCATCAGGCCTGAAAGAGCAAAACATACACCGGAAACATCCAAATGTAAGACTGCTCGAACTGAACAGGAACCAGTGCTTCTCAGGCTGACAGTGTTGATGTCCACTGTCTTTGCTTATTTCCCTAAGGCGCACCAAATTGCCTGGCTAAGCCCAGGTATCCAAGGAAGCCTGAAGAACACAAAGAGGTAGGAATGGCTGCTACTCTAGCCCGGGAGAGCACCTGTGATCCTGAGTCCCCCTTGGCCATTTATTTTATCACCCACAGCTGAGTTGTATGTATATTTTAATGTGCTATTGCTATGCTTTGAGATATGTACCAAGGCACATTTTTAACCAAATGCCTTTTGGTGTTCTGGTAGCTTTCATTTTCAAGCCCTTGTCTTCTTTCTTGTTCTGCTCGCATAGCTTCTCTCTTTCCAACTACCTCCTTCCACTCAAGGGACATAGCCCTTTCCTGTTTGTGGAGAGGCTGTTACAGAGACATTAGCAAGGAAGACAGGCTAGCAAGAGGTGGCTGGGGTTTATGGTCTGCACTGCATCCTCCTCCCCTACCCCTCTTATCCCAGTTGTTGTTAGCTGCCGTTCAGTTAGCCCCTGATTCATGGCAGCCCCATGCACAATGGAAGGAAATGCTGCCTGGTCCTATGCCATCCCCATGATCAGTTGTGGATTTGGCCATTGTGATCCATAGGGTTTTCAGCGGCTAAGTTTCAGAAGTAGGTCACCAGGCCTTTCCTCCTAGTCTGTCTTGTCTGGAAGCTCTGCAGAAACCTGTTTAGCAGCATAGCAACACACAAGTCTCTGCTGGCAGACGGGTGCTGGCTGCACACGAGATGCACTGTGGTAATCTACTTCTGAAAAACCAGCCATTGAAAACCTTATGGAGCGTAGTTCTACTCTGACACATCTGAGTTGCCATTAGTCAAAATTGATTTGGTGGCAATTGGTGCTGGTTTTCTGGAAATTCTGGTGGCGCAGTGGTTAAGAGCTATGGCTGCTAACCAAAAGGTCGGCAGTTTGAATCAACCATGCTTTCCCTGGAAGCCCTATGGGACAGTTCTACTCTGTCATATGGGGTGGCTCTGAATTGGAATCGACTCAGTGGCAACGGGTTTGGTTTGTTTGGTTTGGTGCTGGCTTTAGAATTTGCAGCCTGGACATGTGGAGAAGTGGAGTTAGGAGGGGCATGGAGGTAGGAAGTCCATGATGCCTGTCTGTACAAATAGGCAGAGCTATCCTTAGGCACGTGCTAGGCTCAGCACTAACCTGAGGAAGAGAGAGCCTCAGGAGCTCAGAGCTCAGAGCCTTTGACCCTACTCGCTAAGCACACATACCGTTCAATTAAAAGGAACATTGAGGTCAGCCCTAATATTATGTGAAAGGACCTCCCCTGGAGTCAGCATATGGCAGTGGCCCGACACCTCTCTAACTCTTGCTACTCAGGCCACCAGAGCAGCTTGCTTCTGTGCCAGGATCAGTCTTGGGCTTGAGCCAAATGACATGCCTGGGCCAGATGACATGAGGCTGTAGCCCACCTGCTTAGTCTAATGCAGAATGCCCTTTTTGCTGGTAATTAGTTTCTTGCCCTTTCCCCTGCTCTATTGAAACAGGGTTTCTTACCTTTGCTTCACAGTCAACTCCATGGCTGACCCTTGACTATTCTTTTGACCATCAGTCCCTGCTAGAAGTTGTTGGAATTCTTAAAGCCAACACCAGCCACCACTATACCTGCCCTTAGCTTCTGTCAGTGGCCACTTCCCTGTTGTGGTTTGGGCAAAGGCAGGGATTTCTGACTTGGGTTCAGATCTTAGTCCCTGGAACTCATGATCTGCCTGTCCTTTCCCTTGGGCCCATCCCATTTCTGACCCATTCTCATTCTCCCAACCCCACATGATCCTTGCCTGCTTTTGCTCTCTTGTTCATACAACCTCAAGGATTCAACTCCCCTACAGCTAATTTACCTAGTTCTACACTGTGGATGACACTTATGATCCCTTTCCTTTGATTCCTAGGTTCTGAGTCTGAAACCAGTTTGTGATATCTACCAATCAGGTTTCATTCCAAACATACAACTGGCTGTTTTTTCTTGCATGTAGACACAAAGCTTAGGAACAGGTGGTATAGTAGATGCTGTGATTGTCTGCTCAGATCCCCCTTCAGGAATGAAGGATGCATTCCTCTAGCCACTGAGAATAATACTTGCAGAAGTGAGCTGACTTGCTGAAGAACACACCCTTCCCTGGGGCAGCCCACATTCTGTGACTGCTTGGTGCGGTGGTAGGAATCAGAGGCGAAGAGTTTAATGGCCCAGCCCCTTATAATATCTTTGAAGAGCTATCCCATTCTAGGGCTGCTGATGGGGTCAGCTGAGGCCTTGTGACTACTTCAAAGCTGAGTTCCTCTCTTTGCCCTTCTTTGCCTCTTCCCTTTCCCTGCAGGGGTTGATCCTGAGAGCACTCTTACTTTACACATGTAAGCCCACCTCAGAATCTGATTCCTGGGGAGCCCAACCTGCAAAAAATGTCAACAAATTTTTTGTTGCTAAACCAACAAACCCTTTATTGACTCATCTTCTTTCTCTGCC
This sequence comes from Loxodonta africana, assembly GCF_030014295.1. NCBI lineage: Eukaryota > Metazoa > Chordata > Mammalia > Proboscidea > Elephantidae > Loxodonta > Loxodonta africana. The sequence continues at coordinate 61,714,137 of NC_087352.1, forward strand.
CTGTGGTAGGCAGAATAACAGCCTCCCCCAAAGATGTCTGTGCCCTCATCCCCGGAATTTGTGAATGGGTTACCTTACATGGTAAAAGGGACTTTGCAAAAGTGATTAAGGTCAAGACTTTGAGATAAGGAGATTATCCTGGATTATCCAAGTGGACCCAGTCTAATCCTATTAGTCCTTAAAAGCAGGGAAACTTTCCTGGCTGTGGTCAGAAAGAGAGATGTGATGACAATGGAAGGGTTAGACAGGCATGGTGTGTTGACTCTGAAGTTGGAGGAAGGGGCCACAATCCAAGGAATAAGGGAAATTTCTAGAAGATGGACAGGGCAAGGAAATGGATTCTCCCCAGTGCCTTCTAGAAAGGAATGTATCCCAGTTGACCCCTTGATTTCAGTTCAGTGTCCTACCTCTGACCTATAGAACTATAAGATAACGAATGTGTATTGTTTTAAGCCATACATGTGTGGTAATATGTTATAGCAGCAACAGGAAACTAATACATTTCCCTTAGGAGTCATCTTAACACTTTTGTACAACCTTGGGCATGGAACCTTACCTGTCTGGGCCTTAATTCTCTCATCTGGAAAAATGGTCATTTTGGACAATATGCTTTCAAAGCCCGTTTCAACTTCACATGGTTTGGTCCTACTATGCTGAAAGTAATTTGTTAAAAGTTGTGGGTACCAACCTTAGAGGTGAGACCAAAGGGGCAGTATTCTGGATTCTGGTGACAGTTAGCTCAGCCTTTAGGGAAATCTACTATTTTTAGAATATTTAAAAGTGTTCTTAGCTTGAATTTTGTCAGGAGCATGTATAATAAAATGCCACAGTGATTATAATACGCATAAGCCTACTAGACATAACTATTGTGGAAGAAAAACAGGAAACTAAAATAGGATAAAAATAGAGCCTCATCTGGCTTCTTCACCCTCCTAGTGGGTAACCAATGCAGTTGCCACTTCATTAACTGATCTGTGTTAAGAAAAGCTGAGCTGACAACAAAGTAATAACGGCCATAGCATAGTGATAATGATGATTCGCTGCCACATTTATCTAGCACATTATGCTTTTCAAAGCACTTGCTGTCTCTTTGCTTGTTTGAGCCTTAAGTTCTCAGAATTTTCATAAGAAAGTTGAGAAGGTAGGGAGGGTGGGCCCCATCCACCTGACTTGAGAGATGTGGACAGATAACACAGCCCAGAGTATAAAGGACCCCGTGTCATCACACAGGAGGCAACAGCAGGTCTGGGGTGGGCTCTGGTCTCCACATGGAGGCCTATCTACTACACCTCATTGCTTGTGGCAGGTGGAGTTACCCAAAGGAGAAGTCAAACACTGTCCCCAGAGAGTTTATACTACTAATGGAGGGCTATAGAAAAAAGTTATTTTTTACTCTCAGTAGAAAGAATAAAGCCACTAAAGAATTAGTCACTAAAGTTAGCTGGGAAAAGGTCAAAGAATTGAGTGGAAGAGAAAGAAAGCCATGAGAAATCTAGAAGTGGATTCTAGCCTGTTACCCACCTCAGATGAGATGCTGGCCACAAGGTCTCCAGATAAGTAAGAGAGGAGAATGCTCCCTTTTCCTCTCTCCTGGGAACCCACTTAGGCTCCTTGGGGGCAATTTCCAGAGGCCCTCTGCATTATAGCCTCTGTAAAATGACATCACCAACCTCAATGTTACAGCTCTCCCCTGCATCCCCCCACTGAGGTGCAATTGCAATGACCAACCTTGAAGGCCAGTGATCTGTAAGGGCATAAAAAGGAACAATTCTCCCAGGCATCCCTAGCTCATGTGAATAATGAGGGGGGTGAGACCAAATCTTGTTAAGATGCCATTTTACAAGCTAATATCTTGACAATCCAGTGGTTTCTGCTGACTTCTAGCATTGGCAGGCACACCTAACACTTCCAAGTAGAGAACAACCTTGTACCCTTAGGGCCTTGTTAGTGGCTTGCTGTCTTAACCATGAGAAGGTGGTGTGGTTCGTATTAGAAGTTCCTTCATTCACCAGAAAGATTAACCATTCAGAAAGAGTCATTCAGAACCCAAGTAATTCCTGCGCTGTGATAGATGTATGGATGCCCACTAAGAACTTCCTCAGCAAGAACTTTCTAACACTATGATTTTTCCTGACAGAGCCCATGGTGTGTGCTACCCTTCCACAGGGTAGAGTTGTTTGGAAGAAACTGCCCAGCCACAATGACCTCAAGCCATCTTTCATCAAGGAGAGGCCATGTGACTAGTTCTCACCAACAGATGTGAGTGAAAGTGTTGTGTGTCAATTGCAGGCCAAGGTGGGTAGGAAGCAGGTGTACCATCTTCACCTCCTCCTCCCCCATCAACCAGCTAGTTGCAGAGGATCCAGCATAGAACCCGAGGCCCTAGAAGATGGCAAAGCCACAAAATAGGAGGCACCTGGGTTCTGAATCACCACTTGGACCAACACCCATTTGGACTTTAAATGAGGGGAAAATGATCTTCTATGGTGTTAAGCCCCTGAGGTTTGGGTGTTATCGGTTACTACAGTAATTGTACTATAGATCCCAATGAGAAGAGGTCTGCTAGCATTTCAGATCTGGTCCTAATCCCATGCCCTCACGGAAACTGTTGCCTTCCCTCCCCACTGATACCACCTCTGAGCAACTTTCTTCAACCCTATATAGGTGTAGAACAGCTGGTCTGCTTGTCAAACAACCAATAAATCTGTGTTTGGCAAAACAGTAGTTTTCATCAGTAAGTGACCTTAAAATAACATTTGCATTGCTGCAGAAGTCATTCCAGCCCTGAACCAGAGGCATCCCAACTCAGACCCTCCTGAGGTGTGAGGCAGGAAAACTTTTGAAGTGTGCAGAGTATTAATGGCTTTATCGTCTCTCGTTTATCTTCCTGTTTTCAAACTTGCAGATATGTTCAGCAGTGTCAGATCTGCTCATCTATTTTTGACATATACATAGAACCTATCCCTTTAGAATTTCGCATGTCACCATGTTAGCTTGTGTCTGGAAGCAGCCAGAATTGAGCTAGGAAGACCCTGGCTCAAGGGACAAAGGTCTTCTTAGGAACTAGCCCTCACAGGTCAACTGCAGTTCCCCCATGATCCCAGTGACCCCAGAGGAGAAAAAATAATTTTAGTTTTCCATAATGGCATTATTGGTGATAATAATTGTTTTAGAGGACATTTCCCATAATGGCATTATTGGTGATAATAATTGTTTTAGAAGCCATTTTCTAGAACATACTCACAGTTTCCTCGGTCACACTGGTATCAACAGGTTCTATAAAGGGTCTTGCGAACTTCTATTTAGTTGACTTCAAATAGTAAGCAAGAAACATCCCTGTAAAGATAGATAGTGGAGGTCAGAAACAAGTACCCTAGGGGGTTTAAATTGCTTTTTAAAAAATAATTTATTTTATTTATTTGTTGCTGTTGTTGAGAATATACACAGCAAAGCATACACCAGTTCAGCAGTTTCTACAAGTGCCATTTGGTGACAAAATTACTTTTTTATTTAATAACTTTTAAAAATTGTAGCTAATACCTGTTAATTTCAGAAAAGATAAATAATACAGGTTAGGAAACAGAACATAAAAAATAATCCCTTATGCCCCCATCCAGATGATAACCACTGTTAACAGATTGTTTAATGAATACTCATGTGTATGTGTGTATATATTTTTCTATTGTTTTAATTTTAAAAGACTGAGAGCATGCTACACATAATGTATTATAACCTGCTTTTATTCACTGAATAACATATCAGGGTATATTTGGCCAATAAATCAACTACAAATGTGTTGTAGACAGCTTCTAAGATGGCTCCCAATGATCTCTGCCCTCTGGTGTTCCTGCCGTTGTGTAACCCACTCCCTTTGGGTATAGGCAGGACTTGCTTCTGGCCAATAGAATATGATAAAGGTGATGGGATGGCACTGCAAGATTAAGTCACAAAAAGACTCTGGCTTCTGTCTTGCTTGCTCTCCCTTGCTTGCTTAATCTGATGAAGCCAACTGCCATGTTGTGAACTGTCCTATGGAGAGGCCAGTGTGGCGAAGAACTGAGGGAGGCCTCCAGTCATCAAGCCATAAGGGGCTGGATCCTGCCAACAACCACCTGAATGACCTTGAAAATAGATCCTTTCCCACTTAAGCCTTGAGATGACCGCTGTCCTGGCCAATACCTGTACTGTAACCTATGAGAAACACTGAGCCAAAGGACCTGTTTGAGGCATGCCCAGATCCCTGACTTATAGAAACTGTGAGATAGTATATATTGGCTGTTTTAAGCTGCTGAGTTTTAGAGCAATTTTAAAGCAAATTGTTACGTAGCTATAGATAACTAATACAAACAATATAGTTTTTAAAAGTTACTTAGTATTCCAATGTAAGACTGTACCATAGTTTACTCAATCTTTCATTGCTGCACATTTTGGTAATTTTATTTCATTTGTTTTGCTATTATAAATGGGGCTACGAGAAATATTATCATAGGTAAATTTTGGTACACATCCTTCATTCTTTCCCAAGAATAAAATCCAGGAATAGCTGAATTTCAGAGCGTACATCTTTTAAGGCTTTTGACACACTATTTCCCAGTTGCTTTCTGCTAGGACTGTACCCACTGACATCCTTGCTGGATACATTTTGGAATGCCTGCCGGTACATACCAAAGGGTTTACTTTTCTGAAGTATATTTTCTTTGGTTAATTTCAACTGCTCTGATTTGAACTATGTCTCCATGTAAACCAGTTAGAAAACAGAAACAAAAACAAAAACCCAAGAATGAAAACTGAGGTTGAATTTTGAAAACTACTAGATAATTTAACGTTCAACAGTTTCACCAAAGAACCGGTTGCTTTGAAATCAGCCAAATGAGTTCAACCACCCTCAAATTGTTATTCTTATCTTTCAGTGAGCACTATAGTTTTGAAAATATGATGTTGCTTACATTTCCCCAAAAACTTTGAAAGGGAAAACATCAATACTGGTTGAAGTCAATATAACAAAGGCTCTTTTGAAAATCTTAGTTAATTTAATCACACGAAGGGTTGTCAATAAATTCAACTTTTAAAATTACTAAGCTGGATTGACTGAATTCAATACCTAGATATTTTTGGAAGCACTTTGCATACATATACACCACTACCATTTCCAAATTGCAACCTTCACTGTTGGGGAAGAATAAATATTTTAATGAATGCTATATATTTTAACAGGCTCTGAACCCTGCAGTTGGTTCAAGCGAAGGGTGCAATTTCAGGCATCTAAATAGTAAATAAATGAGGAAGAAAACCCATGTTAATTGCGGTAATTTGCAGTACTTTCAAATTCTTAATTAAGAAATAAAATAGGATTCATTATCCATGCCCACTATAGATGGCATACATAGATCAGCATTATGACCAGAGGCAAGACCTGAAGTCATTGCTATAAATGAAATAATAAAGAGAAATCACTGGCACATTATTGGCCAAAATGTGCAGGCACTAGGAAGTAGGGGAGAGAGTGGCACGAAATGCCCGTCTTCCGTAAATGCCCTTCTTTCTGGCCTGTGGATTGCTTTAACCCAAGAGGCCTCCTCTGAGCCTGGAGTCCTGCCCCTCCCTCCTAATCTCTTGGACAGGTTCTTCCCTCCACCCTCACACATAACTTCCGTGAGCCTGTCTAGCAACTCTGCTTCTTCATCCTTTTCCAATCAGCTGCTAAACCAAAAAACCAAAACAAACCCACTGCTGTCGAGTCAATTCTGACTCATAGCAACCCCACAGGGTTCCCGAGACTATAAATCTCTATGGAAGCAGACTGTCACATCTTTCTCCTGCGGAGCTACTGGTGGTATTAAACTGCTGACCTTCTGGTTAGCAGTCGATCTCTTTAACCACTGTGCCACCAGAGATCTTAATCACCTACGAAGGTCATTTTTGGGCCTGGACTTCACTTCAGGTCCCTGTCTGCCTCATTCTTCTGGTGAGCCCTGATGTTATTCTACAAAGGTGGGAAAAAGAGAAGAGCTTTTCTTTCTTTCTTTTTAAATATTTTATTTTTTGTTGTTGAAAATATACACAGCAGAACATACACCAATTTCTACATGTACAATTCAATGACACTGGTTATGTTCTTCAAGTTGTGCAGTTATTCTCACCCTCCTTTTCCAAATTGTTTCTCCCCCACTGACATAACCTCACTGTCTCCCAAGCTTCCTATTTAATCTTTTGAGCTGCTATTGTCAATTTGATCCCATAAAGATGGTTCTTTGAAAAAGCGTAGTGCTCAAGGCAGACATTCTTTTTTTATTGTTTAGTTTGAAGAAACTTTCAGGGGATATTTTTGGTTTAATATTTAAGGTTTAAAGATAGCTCAGGGCAACAGTTTTAGGGGTTCCAGACTCAATATCTCCAGAAAGTCTGGATTCCATGAAAATTTGAAATTCTGTTTTGTACTTTTCCCCCTTTTAGATCAAAGATTCTATAGAAGCTTTGATCAAAATGTTCCATAATGGTAGCTGGGCACCCTCTAGTGAAAACAGCTGTTCTTAGAAATAGTAGCATTCTGACTCACATTGCCCTTTAAAAAGTTAAGCATTAAACTAAACTAGGGTAAGTATATAATTTATCATAAAAAATAAATCACCTTTGACTGGGACAAATGCTAAGTTGGACAGGAGACTGGGACTGTTGAGAGCAAACCAAACCCATACAGGCCCCCACGGCAGGGCTAGGGTGGTGGTGGGCATAAGTTTTCAGGCATGAAAGATTGAGCTCTGTTTTAGTGATGTGGACTTCGGGGGTAATATCAACTGATGTCTTAAGAAAGAACATTGATATATCTGGCTGTGGGCAGAGACAGCTGATCATGTACTTCTGGTGAAAATGTTAATATGGACTCTGGGCATGTATCTCTGGGGCCCTCCTTTTCTGATGTCCTGGCTTTCTTAGTCTTGCAGGCAGTCATGAGCATTCAGGGGAGACAAGAATGGACAGGAGTGGGCTGCCAATTGCGGTTGGCTCAGCAATGAGAAGGGTACTGAGCATGAGCAATTTGGAAGAGTCTGAAGCACTCAAGACAAAAGAAGGAAATAAAGGAAATAACCCATTACAGATCTCTAAAAGGAATGAGGAGTCTTGTCTGGGATTAGACCCTGAAGTGTTTTGAGCTAGTAGGACAATTTTAGTTTCACCTGTAGACCCAAGGAATTTTAGAAACTAACATACGTATTTCAACTCCTATTGTATCTCCACGTGGAAGGCATGAGAAAAGTCTGAGGCATACTCCTTGTTTTCAGGTGGCTAAAGAAGTAAATTCCTTGAGTTGAGGGCTCCTTCTCTCTTGAAAGTGCAGATGAAGAGAAACCTAGACTCCGGTAGCTCTATGGACTGAATCATAGTCATCCTTTCTTGGGGAGACCTTTGGAATTCCCATGCTGAAGACCCCAATGGGATTCACAAAGGCTGACACAGTTGTCCACATCTTTCTGTGCTCCATTTCTCAAAGGACCCTACCTCCCTGGGTGCATCTGGACAGAATCCACACCATTGTGAGACCTGGAGGCCTGTTGCTGTGGGGAATATGAATGATTATCTCCATTCCTTATCAACACAAGGTATAGAATGGAATCATCCTGCCTTTATTTTTTTGCGGCAAAGAAGACACAAATTTTTCCAATTTCAGAAATGAGGCCAAGGAGGAGCAAACTCCAAATGTGTCCATAAAAAGTGAAGCTAGATACCAGGCTAGGAAGGAAAAAAAAGCAGCATTATATAAAGTGTTCTTGTTGAAGTCACTTGTTTATGTGTTCTAAGTACTCTGACTTGGCTCATACAGTGAGTGAGAGCAGAAGGCTAAGGAGATATAACAAAAGATGGGGGACTGTGTGCAGGAGATATCTGAACCATGAGAAACTGCTCAGGAAGGGTAAGCCATGTTGCACTGATATAAGGAGCAACAGGGAAAATTAGTTGCTGAAGTTCTTTTGAAGAGAAGCGTTACATGCAGTTATGTCTCAGCTATGACATTTGAGAATTATTTGTTCATTTTTTTTAAAATTGATTAATTTCATTCGACAAATAATCATTGAGTATTTTCTCTTTTCCAGATAGAGTACTTGTTGTTGGGTGCCGTCAAGAAATTCTGACTCATAGTGACCCCACATGACATGATAGAACTGCCTTTTGGCTGTGAGCTTTATAAAAGCAGATCACCAGGTCTTCCTCCCATGGAGCAACTGGGTGGGTTTGTACTGCCAACCTTTCGGTTAGCAGCCAAGCACTTAACCGTTGTGCCACAAGGGCTGCTTGATAGAGTACTAGGTGCTGTAGATTCATGGGAAGTAAAATGGGAGTTTATAACCTTTTAAAAGGGACTTCTACTTTTAAGATGGAAATGTTAACACAGCCCTGCCTACTTCTTTCTGAATTCATTCTGAAACAACAAGAAAAATGAGACACAGAAATGAAAACTTCATCTCTTTTGAGGATGGGCTGCCAAGAGCAATAAAGTTCCCACTAAGAGTAGGCAGATGCTGAACTATGTCTGCTGCCACAGGCCTCAAACAAGGTGGCAGAGCACAGAGTTCTTCAAAGAGGGCAGAACCAACTCTGTCTGTGGGGGAATGAGTGGCATAAGGTGAATGGCTGTCTGTGAGAGTGACCCTGGACCCTGTTTGGCTCCACAGAGCATCAGGGGAGGTGGGATAAACAAGGAAACACAAGGTCATACCACCTCTGCAGGAAGTAGTCTGTTGGACAGGCAGGTTGGAAAAGATAGATCAAATACTAGTTAGTCTTGCAACTGCCAATCTCTAGCCACTGCGAAAAGTAAAGGCTAAGTCAACATTTAAAATCTCCCACGCACACACAGTCCTGTGTGTCATAAAGCTTGTCCATCCCAGAGGGAGACTCTCTGCTTGATGGTGACGTAGCCTGGCCCTTTTCCCCCTTATAAACATTCTGCAAAATATCTGGTCAGGCAAGGGCTTTTCTCAGTCAAATATGAGTCAGAATAAAAAAATGAATCATCTTCAAATGGACAACAGCAACTCAAAAGGACAGATGAGAAGCTTAGGGGGGCAGTGAGTTTGTATTGATGATTGTGAAATAGCTTGGAAAAAGATGTCGAGAAAGGTGGCAGAACTTGAGAATGTAGCCAATATCTCTGAATTGTATGTGTAGAAATCGTTGAAGTGATGTGTGATTTGTTGCATTTATTCGCACACAAAAAAATTGTTCCATGGAACTAAAAAACAGTAAAGTAGTAGTTATATCTGCATGTGTGTGTGCTGATTTAAAAAATAAAGAGAAATGAATCATCAGAAGAGCTCTACAATGATACTGCAAGGAAAAAGGGAAAAGATCAGAGAAAATAGAATAGACAAAGGATATGTATCAAATTGTGTTGCCATCAAGCTGAAAAAAACTTTGCCAAGCAAATTACCATAGACAAGAAAGCAAAGAAACAAAAAACAAACCTTAATGAAACAATCATTTATATAAAACAAGGAAGAAATGTCAAGACAACTGAAAGGGGCAAAAAATGAGCTAGCAGTGCTCAGGAAAGAAACCATAAAGTCATCACAAAAATTAGGGACTCCTCAGAGTCAACAAAAAGATGAACAGACACTGCTAAAACAGACAAAATAAGATTAAGAACTGGATTGATAAAGTGAGCAAAACAAAATGGAAATGAACAGTTAAAAAGGATTAGAGAAAGAACATGATAGACATGGAAGACGAAATAGAGCCAATAGATCTATGCATATGCATAAATGCAGTACTTGCTGAAAAGCACGTAAAAAATAGAATAGAACATGTATTTGGAGAAATGTAATTCCAAAACATTTTCCAGAAACAAAATATTTAAATCTACAGATGAAACAAAACTAAAAGAACATAAAGCATGTCAGGAAAAATTGATACAGAAAGATCAACACAAATGGTAAAGACAGACTCTTTGGCCATCCAAACAAAACAAAACAAAACAAAACAAACAAAACCAAAAAATGAAAACAAAATTTGAATCTAACAGGAAAAAAACTAGGTTGGTTTCAGAGTTTTCCATAGCAACATGCCATGCTAGAATTTAGTGAAACTGTGCTTACAGAAACCTCATTAGGAATGAAATAAAAAAACAACAACAAAAAATTTATGCCTAGCCAAACAGTCGTATGAGTGCAAATGATGCTCAGTACAAATAACCCAGAAAACGTGATTACCAGGAGCTTGTCTTGAAGATACTAGATGCTGAACTTTACCCAGCCAGGAGAGTTTGGAGAAACTATGGCAGAAGGACTGGCGGTGAGTTTTTACTCATTTAGTTTAGGATTAAGACAAAAAACAAACAAACAAAACCTATGGCAAATGTGGTTAGAGAAAGTGTTGTAAACTTTAATGAACTATGACAACATAAAAACATTGAAATGAACCAAATTCAGATGGCGAGGGAAGAGAGAAGGCAGGATTACTACTTAGGGCTAATTAACCAAGTAATAGAAATAAATGTATATTAAAAGTATAAAGTTAAGGTTAGCAGATTATCGTCATCATCAACTAAAATTGGGTGAGGGTAGGAAAGTGAGAGGCAGGAGAAGAGGAAGTATGTTAATCTTATCACCTTGCAGAGTTGAAGGTTACCAGCAACTAAGGATATAGAACATCCCTGGGTGGCGCAAACAGTTAAGCACTTGACTACTAACCAAAAGACTGGGTGTTCAAATCCACCCAGAGGCACCTCAGAAGAAAGTCTCAGTGATCTACTTCTGAAAAACCACTCATTGAAAACCCTCTGGAATGTAGTTCTACTCTGAAACACATGAGGCTGCCGTGAGTTGGAACTGACTTGAAAGCAACTGTTTTTTATACAGTATTTATAAAAATAACCACTTCAAAAACAAAAATGTTAAGACTTCCTAAATTATCACTGTGACCCTACACACAAACCAAATAAATAAAAAACCCAAAGAAACCATAAAGTGAAAAATAAAAAAAGAAGCAATAAAAGTAGAAAACATACGATGTTAAGACTAAGTCAAAAGTATCTCCCATATCAAGAAAAATAAAAGTAAAAATGCAACAATCAAAGGAAATGGATTCTGTTTAAATTACAAATTAAAAAACAATTATACGCTGTGTTAAGAGATTCAGTTAAAACAAAGTGACTGGAAACTTGAAAATAAAAAGGATCAGCAAAGGCCTAACCAGCAAAGCCAAACGAACACACAAACAACAAAACAAAAACCAAAGATCCCAATTTTAATATCAGATATGGAGCAAACAAGGTTGAGTTCAGGGCACAAAACATTATATGAGGTAAAAATGGGAACTCTATTGCCATCCACAGTGGCAATATTTATGTGTCAGAAAACACAGCAGCAACATTTATCAAGCTGAAATACAGTACATGTAAAAAGAAAAGGCAGAGATACATAAATAGAAATTAATACAATTCCCTCAGTTCGAAGAAATCAGAGAATGCTTTCAGAGTCACATTCCACTTCATTTTGGGATTATCTACACTTTGCAACTCCCTATATTTGCACAAGCCCTGGTGGCAAAATGGCTAAGCACTTGGCTGCTAACCAAAAGGTCAGTTGTTCGAACCCACCAGCCACTTGAGGGAGAAAGACTAGGCAGTTTGCTTCCTTAAAGGCTATTGTTGTTAGATGCCATCGGGTCAGCTCTGACTCATAGCGACCTCATGTACAACAGAAGGAAACACTTCCTGGTCCTGTGCCATCCTCACAATCATTATGCTTGAGCCCATGGTTGCAGACGCTGTGTCAATCCATCTCACTGAGGGTCTTCCACTTTTTTGCTGACCCTCTACCAAGCATGATGTCCTTCTTCAGGGACTGATCCCTCCTGATAACATGTCCAAAGTACGTGAGATGTAGCCTCGCTATCCTTGCTTCTAAGGAGCATTCTGGTTGTACTTCTTCCAAGACAGATTTTTTTTTTTTTTTTTTTCTGGCAGTATATTGAATCAATATTCTTTGCCAACACCACAATTCAAAGGCATCAATTCTTCTCCCATCTTCCTTACTCATCGTCCAGCTTTCGCATGCATAGGAGGTGATTGAAAACACCAGGCACACCTTAGTCTTCAAGGTGACATCTTTGCTCTTCAACACTTTAAAGAGGTCTTTCACAGCAGATTTGCCCAATGCAATGTGTCTTTTGATTTCTTGACTGCTGCTTCCATGTGTCTTTATCGTGAATCCAAGTAAAATGAAATTCTGGACAACTTCAATCTTTTCTCTGTTTATCATGATGCTGCTTACTGGCCCATTTGTGAGGATTTTTGTTTTCTTTATGTTGAAGTGTAATCCACACTGAAGGCTGTGGTCTTTATCTTCATGAGTAAGTGCTTCAAGTCCTCTTCACTTTCAGCAAGCAAGGTTGTGTCATCTGCATGACACAGGTTGTTAATGAGTCTTCCTCCAACCCTGATGCCCTGTTCTTCTTCACATAGTCCAGCTTCTTGGATTATTTGCTCAGCATACAGATTGAATAGGTATGGTGAAAGGATACAACCTTGATGCACACCTTTCCTGACTTTAAACCACTCGGTTTCCCCTTGCTCTGTCCAAACAACTGCCTCTTCATCTGTGTACAGGTTACTCATGAGCACAATTAAGTGTTCTGGAATTCCCATTCTTTGCAATGTTATCTATAATTTGTTATGATCCAGACCGTTGAATGCCTTTGCCTAGTCAATAAAACACAGGTAAACATCCTTCTGGTATTTCTCTGCTTTCAGCCAGGATCCATCTGACATCCGCAGTGATATCCCTGGTTCCACATCCTCTTCTGAATCCAGCCGGAATTTCTGGCAGTTCCCTGTCCACACACTGCTGCAGTTGCTTTTCAATGATCTCAGCAAAATTTTGCTTGCATGTGATATTAATGATACTGTTTGATAATTTCTGCATTCAGTTGGATCACCTTTCTCGGGAATAGGCATAAATATGGATCTTTTCCAGTTGGTCAGGTAGCTGTCTTCCAAATTTCTTGGCATAGAGGAGTGAGGACCTCCAGTGCTTCATCTGTTTGTTGAAACATCTCGATTGATATTCTGCCAATTCCTGGAGCCTTGTTTTTTGCCAATGCCGTCAGTACAGCTTGGACTTCATCCTTCAATACCATTGGTTCCTGATCATATGCTACCTCTTGAAATGGTTGAACATTGACTAATTCTTATTGGTATAATGACTCTGTGTATTCCTTCCATCTTCTTTTGATGCTTCCTGCATCATTTAATATTTTCCCCATGGAATCCTTCACTATTGCAACTCGAGGCTTGAATTTTTTCTTCAGTTTTTTCAGCTCGAGAAATGCCTGGTGTGTTCTTCCCTTTTGGTTCTCTATCTCCAGCTCTTTGCACATGTCATTATAATACTTTACTTTGACTTCTCGAGCTGGCCTTTGAAATCTTCTGTTCAGTTCTTTTATTTCATCATTTCTTCTTTTTGCTTTAGCTGCTCGATGTTCGAGAGCAAGTTTCAGGGTCTCCTTTGACGTCCATCTTGGTCTTTCCTTTCTTTCTTGTCTTTTCAATGACCCCTTGCTTTCTTCATGTATGATGTCCTTGATGTCATTCCACAACTCATCTGGCCTTTGGTCATTAGTGTTCAATGCGTCAAATCTATTTTTGAGATGGTCTCTAAATTTAGGTGGGATATACTCAAGGTTGTATTTTGGCTCTCGTGGACTTGGTCTGATTTTCAGTTTCAGCTTGAACTTGCACATGAGCAATCAATGGTCTGTTACATAGTTGGCCTCTGGCCCTGTTCTGACTGATGATATTGAGCTTCCTGTCGTCTCTTTCCACAGATGTAGCCGATTTGATTTCTGTGTATTCCATCTGGTGAGGTCCATGGGTATAGTTACCATTTATGTTGGTGAAAAAAGGTATTTGCAATGAAGAAGTTGTTGGTCTTACAAAGTCAATCATGTGATCTCTGACATTGTTTTTTTTTTTTTTATCACCAAGGCCATATTTTCCAACTATTGATCTTTCTTCTTTGTTTCCAACTTTCACATTCCAGTCACCAGTAATTATCAATACATCCCGATTTTATGTTCAATCTCTGAGGCTCTTTATTTTGTTTGTTGGCAGGTGATTGTTACCTTTAAGACTTCACGAACATGTCACGTCCTTGGAAGCCTTTCTTTCCCTTCAACCACCACTAGGCACGAGGCACAATGAATACCCGATACACTCTGTAACTAACCCAGTTCTTTAGATTTGAGATAACTGAGATATCTTTACTCTGACTCAATCCTCATTCTCCACATGTAATTAGGTACTAAGTCCTGCCAACTCTTTCCCTATTATTTTTCACTCCCTCTGCAGCACCTCTGCCCCTCTCCCTGAGCCCCTCTTCTCTGGGTGTTGTACCATCAGCCTTGCCTCTTCTGTTGATTCAGCATCCTGACCCTGGTTCCATCTGCCTAAAACACCACTAGGTCAAGCCACCTCCTCTGCTCCAGGGTCTTCAATGGACTCCCTTCTGTTTGTGATCTGTTTATTCATCTGATGTCAAGGCTTTCTGCAACCTGAACACGACGACCTTTCCAAAAGTATTGTCCATTACTCCGATCTTCAACACTGTTTCTTTGATGCTGACAAGCACTCCAGCCATGCCATGCACACTTACCACCCTATGCCCTTCCTGACCTGTGCCTTAATTATCTTCCTTGTGTTCTTGCTCCTTTTCAACCCTTTTTCTCTACCTATCCAAATTCCTGCTTCAAGAGCAAGTACAGGGGCACAACTCCCAGGCCCGCCAGCCCATGGATCTCCACTCTGAGCTCATTTGACATTTATTATCAATAGCCCATCTTGGCTTTTATCTTGATTCCTGCTGTGAGATTCATTTTATTTGTCCATGTGTTATCTCATCAGATAGACAGTAAGCCTCAAGGATTATATCTTGTGCTTCTTCAACGTTATCCTGGACGTCTTAAAAGGACTGACAATATAGTAGGTGTTCAGCAAACATATAGTGGCTCTTTAAAAAAAAAAATAATCTATTGCTTCTATCCATGGCATTTCACAAGATGCCAACTGGTATACCTGAGTTCTAAGCCTAAAACAGTCTCATTCCTTGCCTCCCCTCTTCCAGGGTTCTAGTGACCCACTTTCTGTCATTTTCTAATTATTCAGCTAGTCCAATTAATGACAGTAGAGCTGCTTAAAGTTTTAAAAACTTATTTCCAATCCACCATCTCAGTGAACCTGCACATGATACTGTACTGCATGCAAGATGGGGATTGTCAGCTCACCTTACAAATGGGGAAATAAAGTCAGGGTCCAAGTCCAAACAGTAAGTCACAGCTAGGCACCTGGCATCTGCTACTAATCCAATATTCTTTACATCAGACCAAGCTGTGTCTCTTCCCTAAGTTTCTAGAACTTCTCTCTGAAAGTGTAAATGTGTGTTTTTAAAGGCATTGATTTTTGCTAAAATTTCTCTTTATTTTGCTTTTGATTTCTTCTTCCTAGTGTAGATATTGCCTTCTTCCCTGATGGTAAGCATTCTTTTTCTTTTGGTCCCCCTTTGGTTCTCTTCGCCTGAGTTTTCCACTTAGCCCAGCCACCCCCTGGAGAACCATTCTGGCTTAATGCCTCCTACATCCTTTCAAATTGTTCTTGTTCCTCAGCTCAGGATTTCCTGCAGGGCCGGCCTTCTCAGCTAATGAAGAGCCTCTAGCTAAAGGCACTGTTCCTGACCAAGTTTCCCAACCCTGCTGGGAGGTGAGGGTGGTGGCTGGTGGGAAGGGGGTGGCAGTCCTGCCTCGATGCTCTGGGAAGGCACGCAGGAGGCCCTGTTGATGCTCTGGGAAGGCACGCAGGAGGCCCTGTTAATGCGGCTCTGTGAGCCCTGTCCTCTCTGGTACTTGGTTTTGTTTTGATTGACCCACCTTCCTCACCACCCCTCCCCCATCTTTAAAATGATCCACTTTCTCTTCCTCCAGGAGAGCTCATTCATAGTGTGCTTCTTCTTTCTCTGAATTGTCCAATGCTATCACATTTTTTTTTATCACATTATAATTTGGGGGGTGAGAGCACAATTTACACCCCCAGGTTCATTGAGTAGGCTCTTATTTTTAGCTGCTACAGTCTCACTCATGGTGACCTCATACACAACAGAATGAAACACTGCTTGGTCCGGAGCCATCCCCATGACTGATTGCAGATTCATAAGGTTTTCACTGGCTTTTTTTTTTTTTTTTATTTTTGGAAGTGGATCACCAGGCATTTCTTCTGAGTCTGTTTTAGTCTGGAGCTCCGCTGAAACCTGTTCAGCATTGTAACAACACACAAGCCTCCACCGACAGATGAGTGGTGGCTATGTGTCAGGTGCATTGGCCGGGAACTCGGGTCTTCTGCGTGGAAGACAAGAATTCTACCACTGAACAACCACTGTCACTTCGCTGAGTACAGTGTCCTTTTAGTATGTATTTTTGAGACAGGATGGGGTCACCTTTCAGCCTAATTGTCCATTGGGTAAAGTGGGTTTTTAGTTGTCTCGGTCCCTATAGTGAATATCCATTATTTTTGTTCCCTCTCTTCTGTCCCCTATCTGTCCCCACTGCCCATAAAGTGGAACAGGTAATCTAGCCTGGAGCATCATAGAGCCTCACCTCCCTGGCCACTGATTGGCCCAAGGGGTGGACAAGCGATGCAAGCTGGCCAGAGTCCTTCTCTAGGAGTTCCAAAGTAGAGCTGGACTGAGGATGCCATCTTTCCTCTCTACCTGTTAGGATATGAGGCTCCTCTATCTGTTAGGATATGAGGCTACTGGGGCTGGTGCCAAATTCTCAACAACATGACAGGAGCTAATTTGAGGAAATGACATAAGATCCACTGAGAAACATAAACGGGGACTGAGGGATGGACGGCATTAAAATCCCCAATTCTAGTTAGTTATTCACGAGGCCAGCTCCCACCCCTGTTTTTTCAGGAGTCCGGGGACATGAGCCTATAAATCATCTTTTACTGTTCAACCTAGTTTGATTTGTTAATTGCAACCAAAAGAATCTGGCTAATATAATCCCTTCTGTCTGTGACTTCTTCTACCCCATGCCCTTGTACTATTTCCCACCTGCCCAAGACCCAGGTGTCCTTACACAGAGACAGTGTGGGCTCATAGGGGAATGATCTCTGCCTGCTTGTGACCCCTGAAAGTCCCACCCACACAGACACTGCTCCATTTTCAGCAGATAAGGGGTAAAATGCAGAGTTATCTTTTCCTGCTTTGCTCACTGATGTGCCCAAGTGCCTAGACGGTGCCAGGCACACAGTGGGCATAGGACGAATATTTGCTGAGTGAAAGAGTCAGTGAATGTGGCCATTCACTCATTCACAGGCAGTGCAAAGGATGGAGCTACCGCTCCTTTCTGCTCAGAAACTCTGGTGACTGCCCACTGCATCCTGAATTTAACCCTCTCCTTAGTTCAAACTCAATCAATCCACCTGTCTAGCTTTGTCTGTTATTCGTCCCCTACTTGTTCAAAGTGCCCCCTAATGTGAGGTAGGAGACAAGTCACTCAGACTCCTGCCTCTTCCTGTAGCCTCAGTGCCTTTGCTTGGGCCTCTGTCCCATCCATTTACAACACCTTCTCTCTGCATTCCGTGGTTGGAACTCATGCCTCAAGGTCCAGCTCAGATGGAACTCATGCCACCATGCTGGCTCTGCCCTCTCACTTGGAAGGAATCTTCCTGGTAAATTTTGTAGCACATTCTTTCACTCTTCACCCTCTCCAACTTTTATTAATGCATTACTGATGCGCATGCCCTTTTTTCTCCCAACACACTCCAGGCTCCTTGGGTGTGGCTTGCCTTCTCTTTCTCTGTCTTTGTCCATCGTCTTTTCCTTCTGTTCACCTCTTCTCCACCACCCACTGCTGAACCCTCACTATCCCCCAACCAGGTCCTAGCAAAGTGGACATCCAATGACTATTTGAATGAATCAGACATGAGTAAATCCATGCACAGCAGTGAGTCCTGGCCTGACCAGGACAAGCACATGCGAGCAGATTGAGTGGCTCATCTGCAAAATGGGGATTATAATACTGTAGACCTAATCAAGGTATTGCTGATAAGATACATTATGCAAAGTGCTCGACCAAACACCTGACACAGTGCTCAATGTTAATTATCATTGTTGTTGTTGCTATTGACATGTTTGGGGTATCTAGAAGGCCAGGACACTTTTCCTTCCCTTTTCTGATGCAGTAAAAGTCTCTTACAACCTGACAATTATTTCCATTTCATGTGGAATAATGTGGCTTCCTGGAGTCCCTGGGTGGTACAAAGGTTTAAGTTGCTTGGCTGCTGCCTGAAAGGTTGGAGGTTCAATTTCACCCAGAGGCACCTTGGAACAAAAGCCTGGCAATCTGCTGCTGAAAAATCAGCCATTGAAAATCCTACGCTGCATAGTTCTACTCTGACACACATAGGGCTGCCATGAATTGGAACTGACCTGAGGGCAACTGGTCTCTGGGTAATGTGGCTTTCCACACGTCTGCCCACTTTCAGGGTCCTCCCTGTATGGCTGCCTTTCAGCCAGCCAAACAGTCAGCTTCTCCCCAAGTCCGCCCCTTACCACACCTGCCGCACTTCAACCAAAGTATTTCCCGGACAAGGTGAGCACTTGGGCTGAACAAACCTAGGAACCAGAGTATCCCAGGCAGCTTTTCATGGACCTCTGAGGTGGAGCACTGAAAAAGAGAGGAAGGGGAGGAAGGAGGGAGGGAAACCTCCATCCCAAGTCTCTGCTGAGCTGCTTTCTGCTTCAAGAAGCCAGAGGAGGAGGGAAGGAAAGATCACCTCACCAAGGACTCCAAACCCATCTACTGCCCTGCCCCAGGCCTCTGGAAGATGGGACAAAACTGGAGCGCAAAGCAAGCCTGGTTGCTTTCATGAAATTCCCTTTGTTACCAGAGTGTTCAGTAGTGAGGACCTGGTAGAAAGTGGAACTAGTTTGGGAACTTTCTTTCCTTTGCTCCTCTGGGCATATATGTCCTTGGCTTTGGAGGCCCCACTTTTCTTGGCTAATCCTCATAGAGCTCCAGTGGTTCACAGTGGATGAAGCTTCGATAGAAGTCATTTTCTCTTTGTCTTCCCTTGGGTCTCTGCATTTATTTCTCTGTCTCTGACTCTCCTCTCTTTATATATCTCTGGGTTTTTTTTTTTTTTTTCTATCTCTATAGCTGATAGCTCAGCTATCCTCATCTCTTGTCCTGTTATCTGTCTAGCTATTCCTTTTATTATCTGTCTCTGTCTCTCTCATTTCGCTTCTCCCTTCTTTTCTCCTGCCTTCTCCCTGCTCCCTGGCTCCCTGCATATATCCCCATCCTTCCACTTCCCTTCTTGCTACCGTGGTGCTGCAGCTGTGAGAGGGGATGATCTATCTGTCAGAGACAGGCTCTGCCAACCTCGACCACCTCTCTCCCACTGCTGACAATTATCTGGAGGTTGGCACGGGGCCCGGAAACTGCCGTTTGTACTGCCCTGTGGCTCAGGGCCTGCTCCTCCACACCAGCCCCCTCCAAGGATTGCTTGGTGCTGTGCCCAGGATGTGACAACCTGCAAAGGTCACACACACTCCAAAGAAGATGGACTGCTTTGTGAGTGGAATTGACATTGGGCAGATTTGCAAATGTCCCTCCAGACTTTCTAGCATTTCGTGGAGGCAAGGAAAGAGCAGCAAAAAATAGAAACTACCCAGAGTCACCCTACCCACATACACACACACATGCACGCACACACGCATGTACACACATGTGCACATACTCACACACCATTTGCCTCACATCCCAATTTTTGATTTGTTTCTTTTTTTAAAGGGTACCTTTTGAATCTACTTTGTTTGAAATATTATAAATAATTCATCCACAAGATTTCACTGGAAGTGGACAATGTGCCTGAAACTGGGCTGGGAGCCTACCTTGCCTTTATACGATGCTTTGTAGTTCTGTGAACAGTCAGAGCTATCGTCTAACAATATCTCCTTCAGGAGATGATAGATTTCAGAGCTGATAGGGGCTCATGAGGTTATTTATTCCAAAGATCTCACTTTGGAGATGGGAAATCTAAGGTCCAGAAAGGCTGAATAAGTTACCCTAAGTCAGATAGCTAGTTGGAAATAGACGGCAGAAAAGAATTCATTTCAAAAGAGTGGAAGTGCTCATTTTACTCTTCATCCCAATGTTCCTGTTGGCTAAGCTTGATGGAATTATTATCCCTTAAAAGGAGGGGAAGCGTCCCTGGGTAGTGCAAATGGTTCATGGGCTCATCTGATAACCCAAAGGATGGAGGACAGAGTCTACCCAGAAATACCTTGGAAGAAAGGACTGGTGATTTGTTTCTGAAAAGTCAGCCATTGAAAGCCCTGTGGATCAAAATTCCAGAGACTCTACAAGAAAACTACTGGAACTAATATGAGGATTTAACAAAGTGGCAGGTACAAGACTAACATACAAAAATCAATCAGATTCCTCTACACTAACCAAGATAACTTCGAAAAGGAAATCAGGAAAACAATACCATTTACAATAGTCCCCCAAAAGATAAAATACTTGGGAATAAACCTACCTAGGGACTTAAAAGACTTATACAAAGGAAACTACAAAACACTACTGCAAGAAACCAAAAGACACGGTCAAAAATGGAAGAACATACCATGCTCACGGATAGGAACACTTAGCATTGTGAAAATGATAATACTACCCAAAGCAATCTACAGATAAAATGCAATCCCAATCCAAATTCTAAAAACATTCTTTAACGAGATGGAGAAACTAATCACCAACTTTACATGGAAAGGAAAGAAGCCCTGGATAAGTAAAGCATTACTGAAGAACAAAGTTGGAGGCCTCACACTCTGATATCTCAGAACCTACTATACAGCCACGGTAGTCAAAACAGCCCGGTACTAGTACAACAATAGACACATAGACCAATGGAACAGAATTAAGAACCCAGAAATAAATCCATCCACCTATGGACACCTGATCTTTGACAAAGGTTCAAAATCCATTAAATGGGGATGAGTTAGTTTCTTCAACAAATGGTGCTGGCAAAACTGGATATCCATTTGCAGAAAAATGATACAGGATCCATACTTCACACCATACACAAAAACCAACTCAAGATGGATCAGTGACCTAAATGTAAAACCTAAAACCAGAAAGATTATAGAAGAAAAAAATAGGGGCAAACATAAGTGCCCTAATTTATGGCATAAATAGACTATCAAACATAGCTAAAAAAACACAAACAGCAGAAGATAAACTAGACAATCGGGACCTCCTGAAAACAAACACTAAAGCTCAACAAAAGACTTATCCAAAAGAGTAAAAAGAGAACACACAGACTGGGGAAAATGTTTTGGCTGTGACATACCTGACAAGGGTCTAACCTCTAAAATTTATAGAAAACTCCAACAACTCAACAATAAAAAGACAAACAACCCAATTAAAAAACAAGCAAATGACATGAACAGACACTTCATCAAAGGAGGCATCCAGGCAGCCAACAAATACATGAAGAGATGCTCGTAATCATTAGCCATTAAGAAGATGTAAATCCAAACTACAATGAGATACCATTTCACACTGGTAATAGTGGCACTGATCAAAAAAAGAAACAAACAAACAAAAAAAAAACCAGAAAGAAAGAAATGCTGGAGAAGCTGTGAGGAGGTTGGAACTCTCAGGCACTGCTGATGGGAATCTAAAATGGTACAACCACTATGGAAAACAATATGGTGCTTCCTCAAAAAACTAGAAATAGAAATATATGATCTAGCAATCCTTCTCCTACACACATATATATATATCCTAGAGAAGAGCTGTGACATGAATAGACATATGCACACCCATATTAATTGCAGCATTATTTACAATAGCAAAAAGATGGAAACAGTCTAAGTGCCCATCAACGTATGAAGGAATAAGCAAACTGTAGTACACACACACAATGGGATACCACACAGTGTTAAAGAATAATGACAAATTCGTGAAACATCTCACAAATGGGTGAAGTTGGAGGAAATAAGTCAATCACAAAAGGACAAATATTACATGAGACCACTATTTAAAAAGTAAAGAAAAAGTACATAGACAGGAGCATTCTTTGATGGTGACCAGGGATGGGGGGGTGTGGTGGGAAGGGAAAATCACTAATTAGATCATAGACACCTACTAACTTTGGTGAAGGGAGAGATAATACAAAATATGGTGGAAGTCAGCACAACATAATCAAGGTAAAGAAGTCACTGAAAGGTACACAAGAGTAAAAGGCAACGACAGTAAATACCAACACATATACAATCTTGAATCAACAGTAATAACAAACAATAATGTACAAGTGAATACATAGGTAGAAATGTGAGCTGAACGCGGGGGGCGGGGGGAGGCCTAAAGAAGTACACCCGTGTACGTATATACTTGTACATGCTGCAAGTACACCCACATATGGAAACCCTGGTGGCATAGTGGTTAAGAGCTACGGCTGCTAACCAAAAGGTTGGCAGTTGGAATCCAGGTACTCCTTGGAAACCCTGTGGGGCAGTTCTACTCTGTTCTATAGGGTCGCTGTAAGTCAAAATTGACTCAATGGTAATGCCTTTGGTTTTTTTGTTTTTTGGTATACAACCATATGCACAGGGGACACAATCACGAAAACTTCTTAGCCACAACCATACACCTCCCGGGATTGAGATACTGGGCTTAAGGGCTAGGAACCATAGTCTTGGGGGACTTCTAGGTCAATGGGCACATCATAATTCTATATCCCAACTTGGTGAGTAATGACTGGGGTCTTAAAAGCTTGGGCTTGGCCATTTAAGATACAAGTGGTCTCTTTTTGTCTGGAGCAAAGAAGAGTGACGAAAACCAAAGACTCAAGGAAACAATTGGTTCAAAGGACTAACAGACCATATTTATCATGCTCTCCACTAGCCTGAGACCAGAAAAACTAGATGGTGCCCTGCTACCACTACCAACCAAATGGGATCACATTTGTAGGTCATGGAAAGAGTGGGAGAGAAATGTAGAATAAAATTCAAACTCATAAGTAAGATCAGACTTACCAGTCTGGTAGAGACTGGTGAAACCCCCAAGACTATGGCCATCAGGCCCTATTCAAACTTGGAACTGAAACCACTCCCGGAGATCACATTATAGCCATATAATAGACGGGCATACGAAATAAACAATAACACCAGTAAAGAATGTATACTTCAGAACATGGAACAATACTAGATCTTAAGGGCAGCATTTGCCCAAAAGCAAAGTTCAGAAGTAGGGTAGGGGCAGGAAAGCTGGGCAAATGGACATGGGGAGCACAGAGAGGAAGGGGGGAGAATGCTGACACATTCAGGAGTTTGCAACCAATGTCATGAAATAAGTTGTGTATAAATTGTTGAATGGGAAACTAATTTGCTTTGTAAACTTTCACCTAAACAACAATAAAATGTTAAATAAATAAATAAAACGGAAGTGAAAAGAAAAAAATGTAAGATTAAAGCCTTGGAAATCCTATGGGGCGGCTCTACTCTGTCCTATAGGGTTGCTGTGAGTCGGAATCCACTCGATCGCAATGGGTGTTTTTTGTGGGGATTTTACGTTAATGGTAGTGGAATGATTTGAAAAAAGATAGCAGTAGTAGTGGCACAATTTGAAAAAATGTAACCAATGCCATTGAATTGTAAACGTGGGAGTTGTTCTTCTGGTCAATGTTTTGGTGTGTATACTTTTACAACAATTAGAAAAAAAAAAAAAGACAGAGAGAGGGGCAAGGAAAAAACAAAAAAACAATACCCTAGAGAGCACTGCCCTACTTTGACACACATGGAGTCACCATGAGTCAGAACTGACTCCAGGGGAACTGGTAAAGAAGGTAGGGGCTTTCTGCTCTGAATCAGGACTGGGCTTACAAGAGGAGGGGACAGTAGAGTCACGAGATGAGCAGCCGGGGGGTGGAGGGGTGAGTGAACCTGTCTATATACCTTGTGGGCTCCCAAGAGCATTACAGTATCACAGCACATTATAAAAACAGATCTTTATCAAATATAATCCCCCTGAGGGAAACAAAATTTAATGACCATTAACATGTTTTGTTTTAAAAGGGAAGGGATAATCATAATAATGTTGATGATTGTCATGGATTGAATTGTGTCCCCTAGAAATATATGTCAACATGGTTAGGCCATGATTCCCAGTATTGTGTGGTTGTCCTCCATTTTGTGATTTTCCTATGTGTTATAAATTATAATCTCTGTCAGAATCGACTCGACGGCACTGGGTTGGGTGGTTAAAGAGGATTAGGATAGGACGTAACACCCTTGCTCAGGTCACATCCCTGATCCAATGTAAAGGGAGCTTCCCTTGGGTGTGCCCTGCATCACCTTTTATCTTATAAGAGATAAAAGGGTAGGGAAGCAAGCAGAGAGTTGAGGACCTCATATCACCAAGAAAGCAGTGCTGGGAGCAGAGCGCATTCTTTGGGCCTGGGGTTCTTGCACGGAGAAGCTCCTAGCCCTGGGAAAAATTGATGACAAGGACCTTCCTCTGGAACCGACAGAGAAAGCCTTGCCTTGGAGCTGAAGCCCTGAATTTGGTGTCTTCTAGCCTACTAGACTATGAGAAAATAAATTTCTCTTTGTTAAAGCCATCTACTTGTGGTATTTCTGTTATAACAGCACTGGATGACTAAGACAATGATAATGTTATCAGGTGATACTCAGTCAATTTCTGACTCAGAGCAACCCCAGGTCACAGAGTAGAACTGCCCCATAGGGTTTTCTAGGCTGTAATCTTTATGGGAGCAGATTGCCAGGTCTTTCTCCTGTGAAGCTGTTGGGTGGCTTTGAACTGCCAAACTTTAGGTTAGCAGGTGAGTGCTTAATCACCAGGGCTCCTTATTGATGATAATACCAAACTTGACCAAACCTGTTGCTGTCAAGTTGATTCTGACTCATAGCGACCCTACAGCAACCCTATAGGACAGAGTAGACCTGCCCCACAGGGTTTCTGGGGATGTAAATCTTTACAAGAAGCAGCCTGACACATCTTTCTCCCATGGAGCAGCTAGTGGATTCGAACCACCCACTTTTCGATTAGCAGCCAGGGACTTCACCACTGTGCCACCAGGGCTCCTTACTGATGATGATACTAAAAAAAACCAAATATTGAGTGCTTATTAGGTGACAAGCGGTTTGCTAAGTGCTTTACATTCCTCATCTCATTTATATTTTGTGAAAATCTGCAAATTGGGCATGATTCCATTTTGCAGGTGAAGAAGTTAAAGTCTGAAGCTGTTAAAATAAGAGAGAGAAAAAAAAAAATCCCTCTGCAGGTTTATTCACATTTTAAGTGCAGAACTGGGATCCTAATGCCAAGCTGCCTGATCCCAAAGCTTTTCCACCACACTGCTCTCAACGAAGTACATATGACAGCTTAGAAAGCTTTCCTACTAAATAATTAGAAAACGTCAGCATTGTCCCAATACTTGAAGGGATACGTTTCAATTATGGGGAACAGTCACTGAGGGAGAACAACCTCTTTTCCTGTGCTCTTCCTCGGCCCTGTTTCAGACTGTATACCTTGGAAAGCTCAGACTCCAGTGCGCAATATATACTTCCTGCCTGGCAGTGTCACGAAGTGGCTGTAAAACACAGGAATTTACAGGCCCTGAAAGATGGCCTGCAAGCCCCTGCCTGCTCGGAACGCAGGATGCGGCCAGTGGGCTCTCCTCGGAAACTAGGACCTGGTTCCAGTGACTCGGATGGCTCTAGAAGGCTATGCCTTTGGTATTGAGGTTTTAATTTCTTTTTCAATGTGTAATGTGGAACAGTTGAAAAGGAAATTCCCTGCAGTTCGACAGACTCTAGATTTATGGAGTAGTACGAAAATATTTGTCCTGTGTTTGAAACTGCTGAAGAGGGAGAAAGAAATGTTGTTTTCTACAGATTTATGAAAACAGAAACATTGATTTGTTTTGCTTGGGGTTTGTCACTCTTTTAATGAGAACTTGATGTTTCCTGGTGCTTGGAGAGGGCCAACGTTCCTTCCAGGTAAGACTGGCCTCTGGGAAAATGGTGAAGTTTGTTTCTTGCACTTTTGCCTCCATCCTGTGCACACCCTACCACATGTTCCCTTTTTAATTCCCACCTGCAATGTTGCAGGCGTCTCATGTCACCTCAGACTTTCCCGGGAGGAAAGCAATCTAACATTAATTCACAGTAAATATGAAGAATTCGTGGGTCATAATTCCTTTTAGATATTTGTCTTCTAAAAAATGCTGAAGATGAGCAATGTGCCTTAACCCAAATATATTATTAGTCTCAAATGATATAATTTTAGGCACTTGTGAGTGATAAGTTACACGTGGAATCTGGGTGGGATTTGAAGGTCTTTTTGTTGTCCTTTAGCTCAAGTGTATTATGATTCTCAAATGATGAAATTTTAGGCACTTGTGAGAGAAATATGTTTTGGGTGAAATTTGCAGGTCTTTTTGTTGCCCTTAATGTCGTATCAGAGGCACTGAGGGCTTCTGCCTAAATATAAGGCTGGTTCTGTCTAAAAATATGGATTTTGCTTCAGGACCACCGCTTTCCAGAGCCAAGACTATTCTAGCCTCTTTGACCTCAAATACCTGTCTGCAAGCCTTTCTAGCAGAGTTGAGAGATAGATCCCAGGGCCAATGATAAATTAGAAGAGCTCTTAAAAAAAGGAGCTTAGGCTGGTTGTATTGAAGGATGGCTCAGGATGCTGCTCCTAGAAGCAGAGGAAAGAAGAGAAATGCAGTTGTCTTTAATAAATTGTTTGATTGCACACAACCCAGACAACTCCTGGCAATGGCCCTGTCACCTTGGTTCATCTTCACATGGTCCAGTGTCCCTCAGGGCAAAGGAGCATTTGAGTAGGAACCAAAACAATGCCTTCCCCAGTGTCAGTTCCCCTTCACATATTTGCTCGATGACCAAGAGTCACTGTGACCAGCAGGTTGTCAGTGTTGGGAATAATTAGAAACAGAAGAACCTGAAAAGGCTGTGGTGGTTGTTGTCAGGTGCCACTGAGTCACTGCCAACTCGTGGTGACCCTGTGTAGGCTGTGGTGGTTGTCGTCAGGTGCCACTGAGTCACTTCCAACTCGTGGTGACCCTGTGTAGGCTGTGGTGGTTGTCGTCAGGTGCCACTGAGTCACTGCCAACCCGTGGTGACCCTGTGTAGGCTGTGGTGGTTGTCGTCAGGTGCCACTGAGTCACTGCCAACCCGTGGTGACCCTGTGTAGGCTGTGGTGGTTGTCGTCAGGTGCCACTGAGTCACTGCCAACCCGTGGTGACCCTGTGTAGGCTGTGGTGGTTGTCGTCAGGTGCCACTGAGTCACTGCCAACCCGTGGTGACCCTGTGTAGGCTGTGGTGGTTGTCGTCAGGTGCCACTGAGTCACTGCCAACTCGTGGTGACCCTGTGTAGGCTGTGGTGGTTGTCCTCAGGTGCCACTGAGTCACTTCCAACCTGTGGTGACCCTGTGTAGGCTGTGGTGGTTGTCGTCAGGTGCCACTGAGTCACTTCCAACCTGTGGTGACCCTGTGTAGGCTGTGGTGGTTGTCGTCAGGTGCCACTGAGTCACTGCCAACCCGTGGTGACCCTGTGTAACAGAGCAGAACTGCCCCATAGGGTCTTCTTGGCTATTATCTTTACAGAAGCAGATCACCAGGCCTTTCTTCCACTGAGCCACTGGGTGGGCTCAAACCACCACCTTTTTGGTGAACAGCCAGGCACTTAACCATTGCACCACCAGGGCTCCTTGGAAGGCTGGGATGGAAAATAGGGGTAAAGTGAGTGGAAGAGAGGGACAGAGCTTTGGGGGGTTGGGAAGCCTATAAAGATGAACTGGAAAAAAGGCCCTTGGCCTTGATAGCCTTTTTAATGGGGTAGAAGGTGAAACCTGGTAGGAAGGATTGTGGCAAGTGCCTAGGGACAGGGACACTGGGTACCTGGAAAGAATCTGAGAAATGCCCATTCAGCTTGACCAAATAATAAAGGCTAGCCAAAGCCTTTTCTCTCCAGCTTCCAAGTCACACAGTGAGACCCAGGAGGCAGGAACCTATAAAACCTTAAAGACACCTGAGGGCCAAGCCCACACATTTCTAATGTTTTTTAGGGTGAGTATTTTCTGCCACAAAGCAAAATGAATTTACAAGTATCTCATTTAAACTTCAGAGGAGGGAGAACACGAAAAGTTTCCAGGGACAGAGGAATTAATAGTACAGAACTCCTAGTACCCGTTATTAGTAATTTATGTGAAATGTTATTTTCTTTACTTAGTGCATTGTCTTTCTGGTTTGGTTGAGTGAACTTTGTTGGGGCTTTCTTAGCATCTCCTACAACCTAGACCCCTCAGTCCTAATTTCCCATAAGTTGTAATTTTCATACAGAAAAATTCTCCTATTATGGAAGACTTTTAGAAACAGTAAGGAGGTTCCCTGAATCCCAAGATGCAGGGGGCAATCCCAGTGTCTAAGGTGGGGTCAGTCCTCCAATAGGAAGACCTAGGTAGGAGAATACAGCTAGGAGGTGGCTATGGGGAGAACGGGTGAAAAGTGAGCATGTGACCTGCAGAGCACCGTCAGTGAGGATCCTCAGCCTCAAAATTCCCTCCTTTACTAGACCATGGCAGCTGCCAGAGATGCCTCCATGTCAGAAACATCACTGGGTTACCAGTTGCCATCGATTTGACTCTGACTCATGGTGGCCCCATGTGAGTCAGAGTAGAACTGTGCTCCACAAGATTTTATATATATATGTTGTTGAGTCCATAGGGTTTTCAAATACTGATTTTTCAAAAGTAGATTGCCAGACCTTTCTTGTGAGGCACCTCTGGGTGGCCTTGTACTTCTAATCTTTTAGTTAGCAGCTGAGCACATTAACTATTTGCACCACCCAAGGACTCCATCATTGGGTTGTTGTGATGATGGCGTGCCATTGAGTTGATTCCGACTCTCATAGCAACCCCACGTGACACAGTAGAACTTTCCCATAGGATTTTCTAGGCTGTAACCTTTACGGGGCAAATCTAAAGCAGCTTTATTTCCTGTCAGATGTGAATGCGCTTGAGAAGGCAACAGAGCATTCACATCTTCATGACAATGGTCTCTCAAAGCTAGTGGCTTTGTCTTAGAGAGAAGTTTTGAGTATTCAATGAATAGAGAAGTGTTCGGAACATGGGGTGCTGATCAAAGAGGGTGGACTTGAGGGCAGACGTGAGTGAAGGTAACACAAGGACACTGGTTGGGAAATGGCAGGAAGTAGCTGAGAGTTGGAGAAAGGAGACCTGGTGAAGGGGAGGACAAGGATGCCCAGCCTGAAAGTAGCCATCTCCATGTCTCAGCTGAGTTCCTCAAATTCAGTTTTCCTGTCTCATGATTGGGGCGCTGGTAGCACAAGGTAAGCCCTCAGCTGCTAACTGAAAGATTGGTGGTTCAAAGTCACTGAGTGGCTCCTCAGGAGAAAGACCTAGTGATCTGCTTCCATAAAGATCACAGCCTGGAAAACTGTATGGGGCAGTTCTACTCTGTCATATGGGGTCACTGTGAGTCAAAATTGACTCAATGGAACCTAATAACAACAACATCTTATGACTGGCTCAGGGTAGACTTTCAACACACATGCATAGGTTCTTCCAGAGGGGACCTCCTCCCTCAAAGCCATGATCAAAAGCACAAATTGAAAGGAAGGAGGTCATGGCGTGAGTGCTTCTGGCTTCCAAATCTAGCCACTAAATGTCAGAACTGGAACGGCTATGGATTCACCAATCCTGAGAATGTTTTCTGAGCAGCCGTGTGTACCAGGCACTGGATGAGGCCTTAGGAATAGAAGGTTGAATGTTTCAGTGCTGGCCATCAATATGCTTTCAGTCTAGCTGTTCACCTCTCTCTTTTTACAGTTGAGGGAACTGAGACCCAGAGAGGGAGGCAACATGTTCAAGATCATCTTCTTGTTTGAGGCAGAGAAGACACATGGCAACTGCTCCCATTGTGGCCAAGTAGGAAGTTCTCCAAAGGGCAAACAAAGAGAGATGTGAAGACACATGCAGACAGGATTTTTCTCCTTCTTTATACCAACTGGAAGGAGTCCCTGGGTGGCTCAAATGGTTAAGCACTCAGCTACTAACCAAAAGGTTGACAGTTCAAATCTACCCAGAAGCACCTAGGAAGATAGGCCTGGGATCTACTTCCAAAAAACTTAGCTGTTGAAAACCCTATAGAGCAGTTCTACTCTGACACACGTGGGGTCACCATGAGTCAGAGTCTACTCGATGGCAACTGGTTTGGTTTGGTTTTAAAGCAACTGGAAACAAGGTCAAATAAACTGACGTCTTGTAAAGATACAGATGGAGCTCAGAGAAGGCCTCAATTGCTGGCAGCAGCCTCTCTTTGGCAGCTGACAAGACATCCTTCTCTCTGTCTCCACCCAAAGATATTCATTTGCTTGGAGTTTGGGAGCCCTGGGGAAATGAATAGCAAGTTAGCTTCCACTAACTGAGCTGGTGCCCTTTTCATTCCTGGAGGGAATTTGGATTCAGCAATTATTCTTATGGAGTCACAGCAGACCTGTTATGCTAACAAACTGAGGGATTTCCAAAAATCAACCCAGAACTGACTGCCACATGGTCCTCCTATCTCTGAACTTCCCCCACTACATACTACTCATTATACCAAAACCAGTTGTAGGCCAGTTGATTCTGACTCATGGAGACCCCATGTGTGTCAGAGTAAACTGTGCTCAATGTGGCCTTCGATGGCTGCATTTTTTTGGAGAGGGGAGTAGATTGCCAGGCTTTTCTTTTGAGGCATACATGGGTGGTCTTGAACCTCCAAACTTTTAATTAGCAGCTGAGCACATTAACCATTTGCACAAACCAGGGGTGTACTTTAATATACTTCTCCCAATTTATAGACTTATTCATTGGACAATGAATACTGAAGACCAAAGAAGAATTGATGCCTTTGAATCATGGTATTGGTGAAGAGTATTGAATATACCATAGGCTGCTAAAAGAACAAACAAATCTGTCTTGGAGGAAGTACAGCCAGAATGATTCTTAGACGCAAGGATGGTGAGACTATGTCTCACATACTTTGGACATGTCATCAGTCCCTGGAGAAGGACATCATGCTTGGTAAAGTAGGGGGTCAGAAAAAAAGAGCAAGACACTCAAGGAGATGAATCGACACTGTGGCTGCAACAATGGGCTCGAATATGACAGCGATTATGAGGATGGCACAGGACTGGGCAGAGTTTTGTTCTGTTGTATATATGGTCGCTGTGAATCGGAACTGACTCGATGGCATTTAACAACATGACAGTCATTGGTACCCCAAAGCATAGCTTTCTGTATATCAGTATAGTCACTTGCAACAAATATTTCATAAAATTTATAATTTTACCAAAAATGTGAATGTCATGAGGAAGGATCGCTACACACACCACCCACACATCTGTGAACATCTGACCCCCCTCTGCCACTTCCACCTTCACCTTCCTGGAACAATGGACACATTCTTCCTCCAACACCTGCAGACCAGTCACACACACACACACACACACACACACACACACACACACACACACAGACACTGGGGTCCAGAGGCACCATGTGGTGAATAAAAATGCTCTTGGGGACTGCTATGGATTGAATTGCATCCTCCCAAAATATATGTCAACTTGGCTAGGCCATGATTCCCAGTAGTGTGTGATTGTCCACCATTTTGTCATCTGATATGATTTTCCCATGCCTCAATGATGTTAATGAGTCAGGACTCAATCTATAAGATTAGGTAGTATCTTGAGTCAATCTCTTTGAGATATAAAAGAAAGAAGTGAGCAGAGAGACAGAGGGTCCTCTTACCACCAAGAAAGAAGAACTGGGAGCAGGGGTATCATTTGGACCCAGAGTCCCTGAGCTGGGAAGCTCCTAGACCAGGGGAAGATTGATGACAAGGACCTTCCTCCAGAGCTGATGGAGAAAGAAAGTCTTCCCCTAGAGTTGGCACCCTGAATTTGGGCTTCTAGCCTCCTAAACTGTGAGAGAATAAATTTCTCCTTGTTAAAGCCATCCACTTGTGGTGGTATTTCTGTTACAGCAGCACTAGATGACTAAGACAGGTGGAAGGGAAATCTCTCTGGGCCCTAGTTCCCATTCTCTGGTCCAGCAGAGGTTTTGGTGAAACCAAACGGGTCATTTGTTGATCATTTCATTTTCAAGCAGAACTTGAGGAACAAAGACTCTTTAGCAGCGGAGTGGAGAGGTTGGGGGCTGTGGGCTCCTGCAGCGTGGAGGAAAGGGCTCGCTTCCTGAGTGTAAGCCTCTGAGGGTGGGGTTCCCTGTCCAGAAGCTTCCGGAACACTCTGGGTTTTGCTATAATGCCAATTCCCCTTTCCTAATGTTCCGGGAAGAACATTTTCATGGAAGACAAATCACTGGCTCTTGATCCCTGTGACAGCAAATGGAGACTAATGATGGCAACCGGGACCGAAGAGATGCCTTTACATTAATGCCTGTCACTACAGACTCATTCCAGAAAGCTCCTGCACTTCTTGGCGCCTGGCCTGAGGGCCCCAGCCCAGCAGCTGCAGTTACCTCTCTCCTACAGGCATCTCTTGTACATCTATCTCTCTTTAGGGCTGATGTCTGAAATCCCCACGCAGGACCTTTCTGGCTCCCTCACATCCTGAGGAAAACCCCAATGTCACATCAGCCCCTCAGTATTTCTGTCAACATCATCCTCTGTCCTCCGCCCTCTGAGAGCTCACACAGGTCCTCAGCTTTCCTGCCACCTCTCCTGCGGACTTTTGGCTTCTGATCTCCAGTTCCCCATTGGACAGCCTTTGAATCCAGGACGTGCCTTCTCCTCCCACTTCCTAGGAGGTGGTTGTTTTTGTTAGTTACCAGCGAGTTGATTCTGGCTCATGGCACCCCATGTGTGCAGAGTAGAGCTACTCCATAGGGTTTTCAAGGCTGTGACCTTTCCGAAGCAGATGGCTAGGGCTGTCTTTCAAGGCGCCACTGGGTGCGTTTGAACCTCCAACTTTTCGGCTAGTAGTCAAGCCCTTAACCATTTGTACCACCGAGGGACTCCTTCCTAGGATGTAGCTACTCTCGTGGTCTCTATTTTAGAGCCAGGAAAATGGAGGCACCGTGAGGTAAAGTTACTTAACCAAGGTCACAGACACAGGTGGCAAGTTCAGGATTTAAAGCCGGGCAGTGCAGCAGCTGCCTGTGTCCTTACCACATTGCCCTTCTGCCTTTTTTCACCTACACCACCTTCCTCACTCTTCACACCTTCCAGACCCATGCAAGTCACTGTCCAATGACCCTCTTAGCCTGTTGACTTTCAAACAGTGCTCCCAGGATTCTAGAAGCCTCCAAACTGCCTATAGGCCTCGGGAAGATAGGGCAAAACCCCAAAATAAGCCTGGTCACTTTCATAAAACTCCCTTTGCCATCAGAGTTGCCACTGATGAGGCTCCGTTAGGAAATGGAGCTGGTTTGGGGGCCCTCATTTCTTTGTCCTCTTTGCACATATATGCCGTTGGCTTTAGACACCCCTGCACAACAGGGGAAGGGAGGCATTTGTTTTTCTTTTCTAAACCCACCACCAGGGACACACCTCAAACCAGGGATGCTGCATCCGGAATGTGGTAGGGGCTTTCAGAATTTCTAAGAAATTCTTTGAGAAAGGGCTATCGTTATTTATTCCACTGGTGGTGCAGATTAACGTGCTGGGCAGCTAACTGAAACAATGGAGGCTCAAGTCCACCAATAGGCACCTTGGAAGATAGGCCTGGTGATCTAATTCTGACAAAATCAGCAATCAGCCACTGAAAACCCTGCTCTATTCTGACACACGTAGGGTAACCATGAGTTGGAGTCAACTTGACAGCAACTGGTTTTTTTTTTTTTCTTTTAAATTGGTCCAGTTTTAAATAAGAGAAGCCTTGGTGGCACAGTGGTTAAGAGATAATAAGCAGCTAACCAAAAGATTGGCAGTTCGAATCTACCAGCTGCTCCTTGGAAACCCTGTGGGGCAAATCAACTCTGTCCTATAGGGTTGCTATGAGTTGGAATCTACTCGACAGCAATGGGTTTTTGGTCTTTTGGGTTTAAATAAGATTCAATCTTATTCGATAGCTGAATCTGGGACTCAATGAAATTAAATATGTGAAAAAATAGACCCTCTGTAAATTGCAAAGCACTACGGAAGATGTGCTTTGTTATGACTTATTAATATTCTACTTTCACCAAAAGTGGAATTGATTTTTTAAAATTTGTATTCATGCATGCTTCCTAACTGGGGGGAGCTCCTGGCAGCCATGGGGCCTCCAGGTCCCTGTGTCTCACGGGTCTTGCAGGCACATCCTCCATGAAGGCTCCCTCCCCCGACCCAAAACATCTTGACTGGACTAATAAGGCATTTCCCCACATTCCTCCAACCCCACTGACCACGTTGTATTTATTCCAAAGACTGTCTTTACCTCAGCTTTGAAAATCTACAACAGCTCTGCAGCCGGGAAGAGAATATACCATTTGGCTTTTTGCCTAGAAAATAAGATGCTTCAAAAAGGTCATCAAAAAAAGAAGTCTCTTGGGGGAGAGAAGGAAAAAAAAAATAAAACCCTCTCTCTCAGGGTTAATTGAGTGGAAGGTGAACTTTCATCACACAAAGTCCCTTTGTGAAAGCTGCACACCCTTCAGTATGTGGAGGGGTGATTCATGGGAGAACATGGGCCAGGCTGTGGCTTGTGAACATATTGTTTTCCAGAGTTGGCCTGTGCTTGAGCCCTTGGAGAGGGCGTCTCCATCATGGGTAAGAGGACGGAGAGTGCACAGACACATGCCACTACACTGAGGAGTGGTGAGGTACGTGAGATACAGGAGGAGTGACGGAAGGACGCTGCCCCCAGGTAGCTTCTGGGCTTGTGGATGAAGACTGAACAGCCAGACAGGAATGAACCAGAGGATAAGCAGTGTCAGGTGCTGACTTGAAGGCCCTGGGTCCTTGGGCTGGCCGGGATGAATGGGCAGCAGACAGCACTGTTCCGAGTTCCAGGAAGCCTGACTTATTTGGGGTCTGTCATGGATTGAATTGTGTCCCCCAAAAAGTTATGCTGAGGCCCTAACCCTTCTACCCTTGACTATGACCTTGTCTGGAAATAGGGGACTTCTTTTGTTATGTTAACGAGTCCATGCCTAAGTAGGGTGGGTCCTAAACCAAATCCCTTCTGAGTGGTGTCTTTCCAAATAAGCAGAATAGACACAGGCACACACAGAAGAGACCATGTGAAGAACCACCTATGAGCCAAGGAATGCTAAGGAGTGCCTGGGCCTACTGACAAGGAAGGACTTGACCCCAAAGCCGGTGCCCTAATTTGGACTTCTAGCTTCTGAAACTGTGAGACAATAAAATTGTCTTCTTTAAAGCCACTCATTTGTGGTATTTCGTTATGGTGGCCCCAGGAAACTAAGACAGGATTATTGCACTTGACTCTCCCTCTACCTAAAACCATGGTTCTGTACTGCGGACAATTTTACCCCTCAGGGGACATTTGGCAGTGTCCAGAGTTGTCACGACTGAGGGGGATGTTACTGGCGTCTAGTGGGTAGAGACCAGGGATGCTGCTAGTCATCCTACAGGGCACAGGAGAGCCCTCCACAACAAAGAATTACCCAGTGCAAAATGTCAATAGTGCCCAGGTTGAGAAACCCTGGTCTAGGATTCTCCCCACACCAAGTCCTCATGCCTTCCTCTTACCTTTACTTTATTTAGCTGTTTGTGCAAAGCCACTTATCAAAAAGTCCTTCATGACCACCTTACATGAAATAAAACCCACATCCCATTCCATCAGGTTTTCCTCTTACCCTGCTTCCCTTTTTTTCGTAGCTCTCAAGCTTGTCTGATGTATGTGTTTAATTGTTTATGAACTGCCTTTCCACCTTAGAACGTAAGCTCCATGAGAGCAGGGACGTTGTCTCTTTTGTTTCTTACTTTAATCCTTGTATTTACAACGTGGAACGTAGTAGATGCCCTATAAACACTTGTTGAGTCAATGAATGGATGCTGGTCCCAAACAGCTGCATGTCCCTGGGCCAGTCCCTTAACCACTCTAATAGGCATTAGAAGTCTCACATACAAAGGAACGCAGGGGATGGGTCTTTTCAGTTCTAAGCTTCTTTGGTTTTATAAGAAAGTGGAAACTGACTTGGGAATTTTGGATGAGGAAGAGGGCAGGTTTCAGTAAGGGAGCACTGTGAAGGAAAGTATGAAACTTCTTTAAGCTGTAAGGTAGGTGAGAGGGCTCCTACCTCACGTGAGTGCTATATGGATTACACGAGCAAGGCACTTAGCACAAAGCCAGGTTTATACCCTGTGTGTAGTGAGGGGCAGCTACTGTTACTCAGAACTCAGGGCAGGGACTAGCGTAAGGCAAGTGAGACCCAGGTCTTGGGTGTAAAAATTAAGGGGCACCAAAAATATCTTTAACCAAGATATATAATATTTTAATATAATATTTTTCTTAAAAACGAAAATGGTTGCAAAAATCTATAATGAATGAACCATCGAGATTTTAACTGGAGACGAGATGACTATAACTGATTTTCCCTTTTCTCTCAGGCTGTAATATGGCTTGGCACAGCACTGTTACTGATCCTGTCTTTATTTGAACTTTTGATATTTTGTTCATTATGGATTTTTTGCATTGAGTTTGACTTTTGAAAACATTGTGTTAAAATATTATTTATCTTGATTACTGTGCTTTTTAGCACCTTCAATTTTGCATTGAGATGAATGCCTTGAATGCCTCACTCACCTCACCCTAGTCCTGGCCTGAGATAGCAAATGTCTGAGAGCAATGGGCATGTCTAGAGGCAGTGAGGAGCCTCTTGAATTTCATTTCTAAGGAGGAGAAACAGTGAGGGAGAGCTTTTGAGACAGCTGGAAGGGCCTTAGAAGTTGAGGGCTGGACTTCCCAGGCAGAATAGGGCTGAGTAAATGGGTCTGAGTTTCCAAGTAAAAAGGAAGAAGATATCCTTGGTGCTGGGGAGACAGCAGATCCTGGTCTGCCTGGGAGGATCTTAGTTGCACCAGTTGCTGACTCATTGTTGTTATTAAGAGTGCCTGCTGAGCCACTGAGGCCACATGATCCCCCCACACTCCGAAATTATTACCCTGAGGAAATCTTTAAACCTTCAACCGAAACCACCCCCTGAAGTCACCTTTGAATCAAATAATAGTTTAGCCTAATTAAAAAAGAATGTCTGCATTAAGCATTATACTCTTTAAAGAATTATCTATATGTGATCAAATTGACAACAGCAACTTGAAAGGATAGATGAGGAGCTTAGGGGGGCAGTGAGTTTGTGTTAATGATGGTGAAATAGTTGGGAAAAGTTGTCAAGAAAAGTGGTACAACTTGACAAGTATAACCGGTATCACTGAATTGTACATGTAGAAATTGTTAAAGCGGTGTATGATTTGTTGTGTATATTTTCACAAAAAATAAAATAAAGTAAAATGCATCATGTCCTTCCCCTCCCCCCCACCACACACACACAAAAAGTGCCTTCTTTTGCTTTCTAGCATGTTCAGAGCTGAGCAATAAGTACTTGGTTACCTGGGTCAGGCTGCTGTCCAAGCAATTGCTGCAGGGGGCCTCTCCTACCCACTACAGAGGAGAAAGATGCTGCCCCCCGCCCTCACATGAGTCCTGATCTCTGATGAGCTCCGAGGCTATGAAAGAACTTCTCAGACACCACCTTGGACCCTTAGCTGAGCTCCAGAGCTCTTACTCTTTGCCCTGTAGGCATTTTTCTCACCTTGCCCTTGCCCTGGCCTTGCCAGAGTCTTAACCCCTGATGGCCTTGACTTATGACCTGCTGCCAGCGCCACAGATTAGCTATCCCACGAGCAACATTCACAAAGAAGCACAATGTTTTTTTAGTCCATGGCATTGAAGAGGAAAATGCAAATGATAAGAAAGACAATAAATAAATAAAATTAATGTTAGATTTTTATAATCCTGATTTCCGACATGTTTGCCTAAACTTCTATTGCATTTCTATTGCACTGCTTGAATCTAAAATGCATGTATTGACTGAAATGCAAGGTATCCAGTCAGAAACACCAAATCCTCGTCTTATTCACCAATGGGAGTCCCTGAGTGGTGCAAATGGTTAAGTACTCCACTAATAGCCAAAAGTTTGTTGGTTCAAACCTACCCAGAGGTGCCTTGGAAGACAGGCCTGCTTCTAAAAAGTCACCCAGCCTTGAAAACCCTATGAAGCAGTTCTGCTTTGCACACGTGGTGTCACCATGAGTCAGAATCAACTTGAAGGCAAGTAACAACTCACATGTGGTATGTAAACTAATAAAAGCAAAGGACTTAGTGCATAGTATGTAAATCAAGGGACACAAAGTGCTGAAACCAGAAGGTTGTGCACTCTTTGATTATTGAAATAACGCACATTTTAAAAATGCACTTGTTTTTCATCATCATTTTATATTGGGTTGCTCATGCCTCAGGCTCTGGGCTGCATACATTACAGGCAATGTTCTATTTAATTTGAATTCCTACAATAACTCTGATAAGTGGATATTACCTCCATTTTAGAGATGAGCAAACTGAGGCCTACAGGGGTCAAGCTGTCCCAAGTCATAAAGCTAGCAAATGGCAGACCTGGGATTCAAACCCAGGCTTCTCTGAGTTTAAGCCCTCAGTTTAACCCCTGCACGGGTACGATTATAGGATGTGAGTGAGGGTGGAGGCAGGTGGATGGGAGAAACAAGGTTCCATGAAAATGGGGCAAGGTTGGGTTCCCTTTCTTCACTTGCCTCCCAGCTAGGGTCAAACAAGAACTTGATGACTTCTTTTACACATGTATCCTATCCTTTGTCAAACGGGCGTGTGACCAAACTTCTCCCCAGGCCTCCTCCCCTTACTAGAAGCATCCCCCCAAATCCTAAAGTGTTCTGGTTAACTGAGATTTGGCTTGCTGGGTGGGCAAACAGATAAATCCTTCACATAACCAACAAAATGATTTTTCCAACAAAAATCTTTCAAAATAGAGTGCAATTGGTCCTTTGAACAATTAGTTGATGACTTGTGATTCTTAAAATAGACATGAAAGGGACTTTAAAAGTCATCTGATCATACTCTTTTGGGCTGTTGAATTGAGACGCCAAGGAACTTAAAGAAAAATGGTTGATTGGAGCTTGATCGAGGATTTTGGTAAACAATCTCTGAGGTTATAATGTGAACTCATAGGAGAGAAAAGTGTTCATTGGGTTCAATTTGATGATTTTTTAATTTATTTTTCAATTTAATTGCTATCCCCAATGTTGAGAATAAGTAAATTGTGCCCCATCCCTTCTTCCCCTCTGGTCTATCATCCTACCCGTTCTGGACGTCCTAAAATTCAATTCTAAAGTTTTTCATGGAACTTTCCCAGTGGTTGAGTCTTTATCTTTTCCTTTTTCTGAACTTCTAACTTCCTCACTCTTCACAGTGACACTTAGTACTTGATTACTGGATTTCTCTTGAACAGTTTTAGCCTTCCAAATTGATTGCATGAAGAAAATAGTGTTATCTTCAAATTCTTGTTTCCTCAGATCTCTTTCACTTATAGCTAGGCCAAGGAGATATTCTATAGCAGGGGTGCTCACTGTCCTGTCATATTCCTTGGGCCCTTAGTGGGTTCCAGCTAACTTCCAGTTAACAGTATCTGAATCTCTGTGCCTGAAGGCTCTCTTTTCCCCACCCCTAGTTGGAAAATTTTTGCTCTTTGTGTAATGGCAGGTCAGAGTTTCAAAGATTTATCACCCCTAGGAGCCGCATTCAAAGCAATGACTCTTAGGAGTTGGTGTTTATCTCAGCTCCTTCACCCCTTGGGATAATTTGTACCATTTCCCATGGTTTCCCCATAGAGTCAGGCCCACAGCCATAGCTGATGATATACCCTTTATTCCTTGCCTTTTCTTCCCCACATCTCTCCTAGTGCTACTAGAAATTCTGAACTACATGATTGCTCTCAAAACCTATCTCAGGGTCAGCTTCAGGGGAGCTCCCACTAAGGCAGGCATGGAGGGCGTGGTCAAAATTACTTGTTGATTGGAGGATTAACTGGTAACTGTCAGAGGGTTACCTGGTGGGTATAGAGATTGTGTATTCTCAATTTAGAGAGCCCATTGCACAGTGTTATTCTCCCCAGTGGTCCTCATTCAATCCCACTCCAGGCTCATCTACTCCTGTTCAGTACTCCGCATTTGTGATTTATTACTGACTTTGGTAAATGGTGAAGAAATGAGCCAAGGGGAATTGTGTCAAACCCCTATTACCCCTCTCCCATCTCTGCTGCTAGCAGCTGTATATAATTATCAAGTTGTATTGTCTTCAGACTGATTATCTTTTGACAAGGCCAAGAAGAAATGTGGCCCTGGGTCACAACTAAAGCAAAGACCCCTTCTCTTTGGAAACACAAAAAGAATGGGAAAGTGCACAACAGCAAGATGTTTCCTAGCAGGGCTATGTCAAATTCAGAGATAAATAAAATATCAAAGATCAAATGAGGCTAGATCAGCAGTTTGGACCTCTCCCCAACCTAGCAGAGAATATGCTGTCTGACTGCCTTGAACTGCTTTCCAACTTGGTGATTCACAGCTGCAGCCAAGCAGAGCATGGCCAATAATGCTATTTGTTTTCCACTTTAAAAAAAAAGGCTGGGGAAATATATAAATGGCTCATAGGAGATGAGGACATTAGCAGACAGTCAGTCTGACCATAGTGAGACAGGCAGATGTTCGTGGGACTGACGCCAGGGGGTGTTTCCATAAGTGACTGCGTATCTCCTCTCTGAGCCCTGCACTCAGCTTGATTAAGAGGCCAGGTGAAGCTGCCACAACGCGAGGTCGGAGCGCACATGATATACTGCCAGCCTGCTGGTCACCTAGAAACAGCTTGGTAAAGGGGCCCAAAGACAGATCAATTTATAAACCTACACATTTGGGCCCTGTCACACTGGCTGTTATTAAACACAACGTTTTATTTTTTGGATTTTTTCCCTAAATGCCACTCTGCCTTTCGCCTTTGACCCTACGCCAAAAGTCATATCTCATGATAAGCGACAACACCTTTCAGGTGGGATTGTAGGAAGTGAGTAAAAGTAGAGGCAGGCAGACGGAAGGGAGAGGGGTTCCATGAAAACTGGGCGAGGTTCCCCTCTCTTCACTTATGGAGCTCTTACTGTACGCCTGGCCCTGTTGGGAAATAGGCAAAGGAAAATACACCATCCTCTCTTGGAGAGTCATGTGTATGAAGCAGAGCAACCCAGGGACAGAAAGGGTAAAAATGAGAGGCATGGACAATACAGGTATTTTAAATGGTAAAAAAAATGGCCAGGACACTTCACCAAAGAAGACATTCAGGTGGTTAACAGATACATGAGGAAATGCTCATGATAATTAGCTATTAGAGAAATGCAGATCAAAACTATGATGAGATTCCATCTCACACCAACAAGGCTGGCATTAATCCAAAAAACACAAAATAATAAATGTTGGAGGTGTTGTAGGGAGACTGGAACACTTATACACTGCTGGTGGGAATGCAAAATGGTACCACCACTTTGGAAATCACTTTGGAACTTCCTTAAAAAGCTACAAATAGAACTACCATAAAACCAAAAAACCCAGTGCCATCGAGTCGATTCTGACTCAGCGACCCTATATATTTGTTTTTGTTTTTAGAACTACCATACGATCCAGCAATTCCACTCCTTGGAATATGTCCTAGAGAAGTAAGAGCCTTCACACAAACAAATATATGCATAGCCATGCTCATTGCAGCACTGTATACAAGAGCAAAAAATGGAAGCAACCAAGGTGCCTATCATTGGATGAATGGATAAATTGTGGTATATTCACACAATGGCATACTACACAATGATTAAGAACAGCGATGAATCTGTAAAACATTTCATAACATAGAGGAATCTGGAAAGCATTATGCTGAGTGAAATTAGTCGGTTGCAAAAGGACGAATATTGTATAAGACCACTATTATAAGAACACTAGATAAAGTCTAAAACACAGAAGAAAATATTCTTTGATGGCTACAAGGGTGCGGAGGGAGGGAGAGGGTTATTCACTAACTAGATATTAGACAAGAATTACTTTAGGTGAAGGGAAGGGCAACACACAACACAGGGAAAGTCAGCACAACTGGACTAAACCAAAAGCAAAGAAGTTTCTTGAATACTATAAAACTCTTCAAAGGCCAGAGTAGCAGGGATGGGGGTCTGGGGACCATGGTTTCAGGGGACATCTAGGTCAATTGGCATAACAAAATGTATTAAGAAAATGTTCTGCATCCCACTTTGGTGAGAGGCATCTGGGATCTTAAATGCTACCAAGTGGCCATCTAAGATGCATCAATTGGTCTCAACCTAC
Source organism: Loxodonta africana (assembly GCF_030014295.1). Lineage (NCBI taxonomy): Eukaryota > Metazoa > Chordata > Mammalia > Proboscidea > Elephantidae > Loxodonta > Loxodonta africana. The sequence goes on from NC_087352.1 coordinate 61,756,649, forward strand.
CTGGAGCAAAGGACAATGAAGAGCACCAAAGACATATGGTAGTAATGAGCCGAAGAGACAGAAAGGGTGACGTAAACCAGAGACTCCACCAGCCTGAGACCAGATGAACTAGATGGTGCCTGGCTACCACCCATCACTGCCCTGACAGGGAACAAAACAGAGAATCCCTGATGAAGCAGAAGAATAGTGGAATGCAGAGCTCAAATTCTCTTAAAAAGACCAGGCTTAATGGTCTGACTGAGACTGGAGGAACCCTGACAGTCATGATACCTGGACCCTTTGTTGGCCCAAGATTGGAAACATTCCCAAAGCCTACTCTCCAGACAGGGATTGGACTGGACTATAAGATAGACAACGGTACTGGTGAGGAGTGAGCTTCTTGGCTCAAGTAGACACATGTGGGCAACTCCTGTCTGGTGGCAAGATGAGAAGGAAGAGGAGGGCAGGAGCTGGTTGAATGGACAGGAGGAATACAGGGTGGGGAGGAGGAATGTGCTATCTCATTACGAGAGCAGCTAGGAGTACATAGCAAAGTGTGTATAACTTTTTGTATGAGAGACTGACTCGATTTGTAAACTTTCACCTAAAGCACAAAAAAAAAAAAGGCAGCCAGGAAAGATTTTGGAGAGAAGTTTGAACATGGGGTAGGTGGGACTCGCATAGATGAAGACGCAGGATTTGCAGAGATGCCCCTAACTAGGTGGGTGTGAGGAAGTCTCTTAACCTGTCTACACCTAGGTAGTTTTTATCCATGTTTGTCAGAAGAGCATAGGATGTAGAACTTTCCAGATAAAAGACTCAGAAAACAACATCTGAGCGTAATACTGGAGGCCTGTGAGGCACTGGCCTGCCTAAGTGGGCCTGGAGCCTTTGCTCATTGATTTGCCCAGTAAATCCCACTATCCGGTGATTCCCAGGACACATCTGAATGACCCTTGGGGTAATCACCTCCTGGCCACACCTTCCTCTGCTTATGTCCGCTCCACAGGCCCATCTGCTCAGTTACAGGTTCTAGTCAGTAATCTTAGACTGAAATTCACTCTCACTTCTGATCGGAATGACAAGGGATTGTGTTTCTCAACTATAAATTATTCAGTAAATATTTACGGTATGCCTACTTTTAGCAAGGCACCAGCATAAGAATGTTGGAAGAACTAAAAACCTACACAGTCTGTCTCTTTCATCAAAGAGTTTGCAGTCTCTTCATGGAGTGAAGTTAGAAATGAACACATAAACAAAGATGTTGCAGCCAGTGGAATATGCACTGAGAGAGGTGTAAGCAACGAGGTGGGAGTTAGCCAAGGGAATGGTCACTTCCGGTTGAGGGACCAGGGAAGGTTTCCTGGGGAAAACGATGTACAGTCTAAAGTTGGGTGAAACTGAGGGAAGGCAGAGATGCGGGGTCTTACCTAAGACAATGTGGTGATGGCAGTCAGGAGTTGAGCCTGATTCTCACATTCACAGCCTGGCAAAAGCAACCCAGATGGATGGACACAGGCCATGTTAATTTTAGGAGGGTCAGTCTCTGTCCCAGTTTGCTTAGAACCTCCCCAGTTTGCATGTTATTATTAGTAACACTCTTTTTTATTCTAAAGATTGCCCTGGTTTGGACAATTACTTATATGTTGTTAGTTGCTGTCAAGTCATATCTGACTCATGGTGACCTTATGTATAACAGAAAGAAATATTGCCCAATTCCTCACCATCTTCTTGATATTTGGAGTCCATGTATGTTTGAGTCCACTGTTGTGGCTGTTCTCTCATACCATTGCCGTCTAGTCGATTCTCACTCATAGCGACCCCACAGGACAGAGTAGAACTGCCTCACAGGGTTTCCAAGAAGCACCTGGTGGATTCTAACTACTGACCTTTTGGTTAACAGCCTGTAGCTATTAACCACTATGCTGCCAGGGTTTCCATCAGTCATCTTAATTACAGGTAATGTTTTCAGCAGTCTGTCAAGAAATTCCAAGATGGAATATGGGATCAAACTGACAGCAGCAACTTGAAAGATTAGATAGGAAACTTAGGGGGCAGAGAGTTTATGTTAATAGGGGAGGAGCACTTCGGAATGGTTACATAACTTGAAGAATGTAATCGATTGTACATGTAGAAATTGTTGAATTGGTGTATGTTCTACTAAGTATATTCTCAACAAACAAATAAACAGTAATAATAACAAAAAGGTTGCAGGAGGAAAGGAAAGAAACAGAGATAGCAATGTTGGGTCAGCCATTTTTAACTGCAAGCACCATCGTAGACTGTGGATGTTGGCTTGAACCAAGCAATCCCCTTTACTTTGGCTTCTGAATTGATAATATAATCATCAGTGAAAAAAAGCCAAGGCATTTCTCCAGAATGAGCCAAAGTTCTGAAGCAGATGGGTGAAACCAGACACATACCCGTGGGCCAGGCACACTAATAACACACCAATAATCACGAATAATCTATTAACACACTTGAGCCCCACTCAGTCTTGCTTTGCAGATAAACATGGTCTGTGATTTATTTTACAACACTGTTAAGGTGCTGGGGGTTGTCCCTCATTTATTACTTGACTAATAAATACTTTAATTACACTTAATAAATAATGTAAGCAGGGCTCACTGAAGTGGTAATTCTTTAAATTAATTATTAACTGCTTGCAAAAGGCTGCACTGCCGGTATCACTAACAGAAAATTCAGGCTTTAATCTAAAGTGATGATTCATTATCTGGTATAAAGGCTTCATTTGCATATTATTAGGGAAATAAACTTTGGCCTCTTTGGCAATACAGATAGACCTCGAAGTCTGTGCATTGTGAATCTCCAAATACTAAAGCAATGATAAACAAGGTGTAATAAAGTCTCCAGTTTATAGCTTTATAACAGCTGGTTTTTGATTTTCCAAATATATTACCATGATAAAGTGACCAGTTAATGTATAAGCTCTTTGTGAAAGGTGCTACCTACAGATGGTCCACTGATAAGAAACGGTAAACGTGCAAACTGCTCTTTTCCCTTGAGATTGGAGTCATAAAATGATCTCAGTAAGCTATGAGAAGGAAGTTTCCATTTAACCCTTTTCTCTGCTGCAACTCAAAAGTGGCATAGCATTTAGTGTTTTTGTATGTGTCTCTTTCTCCGATCCTCTCTATCCCTGCCTCGCTCTGGGAAAAGCAAAGGTAGGATATCTGGATATCCTGAGGTCATGGTCTTCAGACATTGTGGTGTGCTTGATTGGAGCAAACTGGCAAGGCAAAGCTCCAGTGGGAAGAGAAAGGTGATTTCTAAAGTCAGCAAAGGACTAGAATTCATGTGCACTTTTGTCCTCAAGGAGCCCTGGCAGTACAGCGCTTAAGAGCTCAGGGGCTAACCAAAAGGTCAGCAAGTTCAAATCCACCAGCTTCTCCTTGTAAGCCCTATGGGGCAGGTCTGCTCTGTCATATAGGGTCGTCGGACTCAGAACTGACTCGATGACAGTGATTAAAAAATTTTTTTTTATTGTACTTTAAATGGTTAACAGAAGAAACTAGTTTCTCATTAATCAGTTAGGACCCATATTGTTTTATGACACCGGTTAACAAACCCACAACATGTCAATTCCCTCCCTTCTCAACCCTGGGCTCCCTATTACCAGGTTTCCTGTCCCCTCCTGCCTTCCAGTCCCTGCCCCAGGGCTGGTGTGCCCCTTTAGTCTTGTTTTGTTCCATGGGCCTGTTCAATCTTTGGCTGAAGGGTGACCCTCTGAAGTGACTTCATTACTGAGCTGAAAGGGTCTCTGAGGGCCATGCTCTCAGGATTTCTCCAGTCTCTGTCAGGCCAGCAAGTGTGGTCTTTCTTTTTGAGTTAGAATTTTGTCCTACATTTTTCTCCAGCTCTGTCTGGGGCCCTCTATTGTGATCCCTGTCTGAGCAGTCAGTGGTGGTAGCCGGGCACCATCTAGTTATGCTGGACTCAGTCTGGTGGAGGCCATGGTAGATGTGGTCCATTTGTCCTTTGGACTAATCTTTCCCTTGTATCTTTAGTTTTCTTCATTCTTCCTTGTTCCCAAAGGAGTGAGGCCAGTGGAGTATCTTAGATGGCCACTTACAGCCTTTTAAGACTGCAGATGCTACTCAACGATGGGTTTTTTATTTTGTGTTCTCAAGTTTGCCACTTCCTCCTTAATCCTGAGCATCGCCCAAGGACAGTGACCTGTCCTAGGAGCTATGGACATGAACAAGGCCCAGAGAGCAGTCTCCCAACATCTGAGCTACCGGATGCTGGGAGCAAATAGATGAACTGAAAACAGAGATTTCCAGAAGAGAAGGAACAATCTCTTCCCCTCTGCTCCTTTTGGCACAAAGTGGGGTAGAGAGTGGGAAAGGAGTGGGAGAGGGGAGGGGTAGAGACAGGAAGCCAGGGGCTCATGAAATGGTGGCAGTCACAAGGAAGCAGGATTGACCTCTCTCCCCATTTCCCACTCAATCCTAATCACCTCTCTGAAACCCATTTAGGGACCCCCTCTTTCAAGCAACCTCCGCTAACCCTCTGACCATTCCAGCATCATTCATATGCAGTGCGGGCCAGTCAGAAGGTTTAGATTTTGGATCAAGGAAACTTTAACAAATATTTTCCAAAACAGGCACATACATAAACCTTTGTCAATATATGGCTGGCCCATACATATATTGACATTGTGTAGATACAGCCTGGAGTCCCTTGGAGGTACAAAGGGTTAATGCACTCAGCTGCTAACCAAAAGGTTGGAGGTTTGAGTCCACCCAGAGATGCCTCAGAAGTAAAGCCTGGGGATCTACTTCAGAAAAATCAGCCATGGTAAACCGTTTGAAGTGCTGTTCTACTCTAATACACATGGAACCACCATTAGTCTGAGTCAACTCAATAGCCATTGGAAAGGATGGAGCCTAAAAGTTCCTGCAACATAGCAGCCCTTCTCCTACACCAAAAACAAAAATAAAACCTGTTGCCTTCGAGTTGACTCCGACTCACTTGTAGTGACCCTATAGGCATAAACATACACTGGATAACCTAGAAGACATAGTTGATGTATATGGCCGATGATTTTTCCAGCCATCTATTCTAGCTGCGAGCCCTGGTGGCACAGTGGTTAAAGAGCTTGGCTGCTAACAGAAAGGTTGGCAGTTGGAACCCACCAGCCTCTCTGTGGGAGAAAGATATGGCAGACTGCTTCCATAAAGACTTATAGCCTGGAAACCCTGTGGGGCAGTCCTACTCTGTTCCATAGGGTTGCTATGAGTCAGAATAAACTCAGTGGCAGTGGGTTATTCTAGCTAAAGGTGAATCTTCCAGTAAATGAAGGTTTAACAAAAAGTAACAATAGATTCCTTTATTGATCACTTACTTTGTAATGAGGACTGAATTAAGTACTTTATGTACATGTGTCATTTTTAATTCTTACAACAAGTCTTTGAGCACTACTATTATCCTCATTTTAAGGAGCCCTGGTGGTGTAATGGTTAAGCATTTGGCTGCTAACCAAAAGATTGGCAGTTTGAACCCACCCAGCTGCTCTGCAGGAGAAAAGACCTGGGCATCTGTTCCTATAAAGATCATTGTTGTTGTTAGGTGCCGTTGAGTTGACTCTGACTCAGAGTGACCCTATGTACAATAGAATGAAAACACTGCTTTCTTTGAGCCCATTGTTGCAGCCACTGTGTCGATCCATCTCCTTGAAGTTGTGTTCCTCTTTTTTGATGATCCTCTACTTTACTAAGCATGATATCCTTCTCCAGAGACTGATCCCTCCTGAAAACATGTCCAAAGAATGTGAGGGGAAGTCTTGCCATCCTTGTTTCTAAGGAGTATTCTGGCTCTACTTCTTCCAAGACAGATTTGTTCATTCTTCCGGCAGTTCATCGTGTATTCAGTATTCTTTGCCTATAAAGATGACCTCCTAGGAAAGCCTGTGGAGCAGTCCTACTGTCCTATAGGGTCACTATGAGTCTGAATTGACTCGACTCCACCCAACAAAACAACATCCTTGTTCTGTGAATGGACAGGGAAGCTGAGGCTCAGAGAGGTTAAATAACTTGCCCAAGGTCACATGGCTGGTCAGAAGCAGGGCCAGGATGCAGACTCAGTGCTGCCTGCTCTGAGGCTTTTACCTGCAAGGCTGTGCTACTTAAAGAGTATAAAGGCCAAGTCTTCCCTCTACGACAAGCTGGGCGTGATATAAGTTCTCTCTCAGCCTGGGATATGGCAGTCAGTTCTCCTGGTTCGTATCCCCAACACTAACTCAGAACCCTGAGGCCAGCCCTCTATTTTTTCCATATTTCTCCTCTTTCAGCAATTAGCAGAACCCCAAAGCAAAGGCCAAGGGCTGACATTAGAAAAATAAAGTTTCCCCCTTCAATCTTCTCATTTTGTTTTATTTATTTACTTTTTGTTTAGCTCTAGGAATCCATTTGATACCCTGAAATGCATGCTGTTTTTGAAAGGGTGAATTCCTAAACTTATCTGGAATGAGAAGAAAAGTCAAACTTAAGACTCCAATGTTCCCCCATTCCTGGTCTCTGTGGTCAGAGGCCCATCTTGCCTCCTGGTATCCACCCACTCAGCCTTCAAATATACACACACGTCCGAAAGTTGAACTTGGCTCTTTTGCTGAAGCCAAAGAGACCAGATTCCTCCAGGGCCTTCTCATCTTACCATCTATCCGACACTAATCACTACTGGTCCCACCCTCACTAGCCTTCTTCCACCATCTGTCCTGGAGCCAAGATCCCTGGTGGTCCTGCTTCAATGTCTATGGCACCTGAGGTGCTTCACGGGTTTGACTGGGTAGAGAAAAAGGGAGCCCCAGGGCAGTGAAATGGCCACCAATTTGAATTTGATTCCATTTCCAAATCATTTTAACCTAGTGCCCCTCAGCAGGAGGGACACTTGCAGACTTATCTTTGGAATCTATGCCTGAAAAGGCCTCTTCTCAGCATTTCTCAAGCAGAGAAATTATGTAAAATTACATTTGAAAAGAGAGACCTGTTACCGGTCCAACCAGTTAAGCTGGGCCATGGGCATGACTAGGATGCAGACAAAGAGAGCCAACATGCAGGAGGAGAGGACACTGATGTCCATTTGACAGTATAGTGCAGGACCAGAGGGAGCAGGGGCAGATGGTTCCAAGCCAACAGTCCAGACTCAGAGATCAGGCAAAACCAGAGACCAGAAATGGGGAAGCAGATCAATACCAGATCAAATGCACCACCAACAAGGCAGCCTTGATGTTCCTCAGAGAGGAAGTTCTTTATTCTCACAGATAGAGTGGGAATCAACATCTGGCTTCCAGGACAATGTCAGCCTGAGGCTGACTCAGAGTGTCCATCACCCTCTACTGCTGGCACGCTCTTATCTAGGGCTCTAAAAAACAGTAATAGCAACTGTTTACATTATTCTACATCATCTTTGCATTCTTAGTTGATCCAAATATCTTATCCTTGAGGAAGGTTCTCTTACTCTCTTCAATTTACAGATGACAAAGGGGAGATTTCAAGTGTCTAGTTTGCCAAATGTCATACAACTAGTAATTGATAGTGCCAGGAGTTGTGTCTCACTCTTAGAATCTCAGAATTCTGTCTACCACATGGAGAGAGCACTTTTAAGGGCTGTGGTCTTCAGTCCCTGTCCTCTTGTAGGTTCGCCTCCTACTTCCTAGGCTTACTAGCTTCACCTCCCATTAAATTACTGATGTGACCATGTGGGCTAGCACCTAGAGAACCCCTATGATTTCCAATAAGCTGGAATAATTCTGCTGGTAAGGAGTGAAAGGGAAACCCAGGCTACCCAACTTCTCTACTTATGGTTTTGGAGTGCTCATTGAAGAACCTGGCTGGGGGTGGGAGGTGGGAGCAAACGGAGTGGTGAGGACAACCACATTGGATTCAGTGTATGTGTTGGCAAGCAGCATATAGAAAAGCTTCTGGATTTAGTCCATGTTGGCATGAATTAATGGCTAACAGAAATAAAAGAAAGAATTTGAAAAAAAAATTCTTAAAAAAAGTGTTTGCTTGGAAAGAAGCTAAGGCCAAGCTTCCTGGAGGAGGTCTATACCCAGCCATCCATTTTCATTAGTTTTATGATTTGATCAACTTACAAAGGTCACTCTTTAGCTTCCTGTGAACCGCAATATTATGACTAGACTTAAATAATACCAAGGCAATTCATTGAAAAGGGAAACATTCACTTAAACCAGTTGCTGGGCACTGAAACAAGCTTTCCAAATCCGAACTGGTCCCTTGTAAGAGACTAGTCTTGCTTATGGGAACAAAGCACAGAGTCTCCAAGCCTTGATCTACGCAGAGCAGAGCCTGGGAGGAACCTCTCCAGGTACAGAGGAGCCACGTCACTCCCCTAGTGGTCTCTTCTCCTTTGGGTTTTCTTGTACTGTGATTCTTGCACCTCCCCTGTCAACACTGTGCTACCGTGGACATGGTGCCATCCTCTTTAAAACTCTGCACCAAGTGTAGGCAAAAGTCCTTCCTGTGTTTCTCCTTAGCACAGCAGAGCAGAAACCAGTTTATAGTTACTTAGTTATTATACGTTAGTATTTCATTAGCATCTCTTCGTTAGTGGACTCCAGGTATGATAAGAAAAAGAGCCAGGTCCAGTGTGTTCATTCCTGATCCCTGACATTTATCACAGTGGTAAGCATATAATAGAGGCTCAATAAATATGCTTTAACTGACTTATTTTTTTTTCAAAGAGAAACCCAAAAAAGAACATTCCAGAAAATACAGGGAATCTGTGACGTATCTTCAGTTTCCTTACAGAACACTCTGCTGAGCACCAAATCCCTTACCCTAACCCAACTTAACAACATACTGTCAACTGATAAACAAACCAGCCACCTTTGACTGGGTTTCCATGTCAGGTCTGCCTCTGTCTCCCCTGAATCTTGAGAGGCCAGAAACCCCTCAGCTAACATCAGAGTTATATAGGCTTGTTGGGAAGATTAAAGGAGAGATTGTACAGAAAATTGCTGACTCTAGCGCCTGGAAGCGGAATAGTGGGCTACATGTAGGGAGTATCAGAAAACTTCTCGTGGATTCCAATCTGGGAGACACAATTCATTCACAGCTTGTTTGAGTGATGGTATTGTTCATCCTCCAGCTGAATTTTTTTTTAACAGTTGCTTTGACTATTATAAATCATCTTAAACAATTAGTCTTAAAAAAAGATCTCTTTTGTACGTGTGCATGCATGAAAACACACACACACACACACACAAGCACACACACACACAACCTTTCTTTAAATTTGCCCCTGGATTCTGTCAAACTAGTTTGTATGTGTAGATACAGATAACAGGAAGGAAATTTTCTTAGCTGTGGGGCCAAAAATACATCTTTGTGTTTTTTCAGGCAGGCTTGTGGTTGCAATAGTGATAGAAAGGTACCCCTCCACCCAACCGCCCCAGCCAGTCATGTGGAAAGACCTTGTTTTGCTGCCTCTCAGGGGAATGATTTTGAAGGTTTAACTCAAGTGATTTTGTTTAATCAAATTCAATAAATATGAATTGAGTACCTACCACAGGCAAAGACCTGTTTTACACTGACTGAACATCTTTAGTTTTGTCTCTCTGTGTGCTTGAGGTCACCAGGATGCTGTTCATAGCCATAGTTCCCATGCCTAGCACAGTCCCTAATATATAATCAATGCTCAATAAATGTTTTTATTTTTTGTATGTATGCCTGAAGATAGAAGGGCAATAGAAACAAGGGTATAAGTGTATTTATAACCCAAGATTCTCAGGCCCTCTGCAGGCAACAAAGTACCACATACATTAAGAGTGTGGGTTTCGCTTTCAGTCTGAGCATGAACACTCCTTCTGGAATTATTAGCTACCAAGAAGTTAGTTATCATCTTCAAATCTCAATTTTCTCCTCAATAAAATGGGAACCAACAGGGTGGTTGGGAGGGCTAAACTACGGAGGGTGTGCTTAGCAGTGTCTGGGACCTAGTGGATACTCAACATGCAATTACAATGGCCTTGCTGCTGGTGGTAGGGTTGGGATGGGGTGGCCAGGTTCCTTAGCATGGTGAGCACTTAACAACCTCCAGGTGTAGGTTGGTGGCATGGGGTTCTGAAAGATAGGCAGGGCCACATGAGATGGGGTACTTAGGGGCTGGAATAGGTGTGCCAGGTGGGAGGTTTCAGTGCCGTGGGGACCTTTGCAGTGTTCCCATGATGGCAGGGGTGCCTGGCTCCTTGAATGGGAAAATAATTTAACTTCATTGTCTGGCAGTGGGGTCCTGGATGAATGATTCTCCATGAAGTGTGTCTCTACCATCCAGAAGCAAGGATGTGCCAACCCTATGGCTCTGCTCTGGTTCTATTCCCTGGGTTCTGGAGGCACCAACAGTGTCTTAGTTAGTACCCTCTCTGGTGACTTGCTACAGATTTTGGAGTCCAACTACAGCCCTCAAGGACCATCAATAAAGGAGAATAAGCATGGGAAGGACACAGAAAGAAGATGAAAAGAAAGGGCAAAGCATAGGTGTGTGTGTTTTTTTGTGTTATGTGTGTATGGGTATGTGTTTGTGTGAGTGTGTGTATGTAAGGCAGACAGAACAGTGTGAAGCACTTGTTCAGAAGGACAGAAGAGTCTACCCGGACATGGGGTTCTGAGCGTGGAACCAGCATATTCTGGGAGAAAATATACAGAAAGTTCAAGGGACCTTTCCTCTCCATTTGCATCTCAATTTAATTAAATCAAGTCCCCTCTCCCTTGAGTCCATCTTTGCTGTAAATATGCACTGTTTGGTTTTCCTTGCTCCACTTCTATAGTTTTTGGATAATGGCTTCTCCCAAATAAAATTTCCAATCACTCTGACTTTCTCAGCTTCTGGCTCCATTGGCATCACCATTTTGCTATAATTATCCAATTACTAAAGCCATTTAACCTATATATTCAGGCAATCAAGGCTTTAAATGCGTGGATTTATCATCACCCCAAATCACCTGTCACTGCAATTGAACAAAAATAGGAAAGGTAGCCAGGTTGCCTGCAAGATGGTCACTTCATTATTTTCAACAGACCTGTATAAGACCAACGTGGTAGGTGAGAAGAAAAAATTGGAGGGGGGAGCTGCCAGGGGAGCGGAGAAGGAGACAAGAGTTATGGAGGGAAAGTGAAAGGAGACAGTTTTGATGGATTTTGTTTCTGTTCTTATAAGGATTGATGTTTAGTGTTTTCTTGATTTTTCCCTGAATTCCCTTCTGCCCCAGCTCTCTCCTCTGTAGAGGGAGCACCACCAACATCACTGCTGCGCCTCTTGGTCTTCTGTAGAGATGTTGTGAGGACCAATGCAAAGAGACAAGAAAGGCTCGGGGAGCATCAGAGAACAGGGAGGGTGGTCCATCCAGCTAGGCTTACTGGAACTGCTTCTCATGGAAGAATATTAGAAGTCTGTAGCATGGGCCAGTGTCCTTGTTAAAGCACATTCATTGAGGCAAGAAGAGCTTCTAGGACAGAGAGGTTAAGGAGTCTGGCTGAGGATACACTGACATACGGACAGGACAGTGTCCTGGCTTTGTGGCTCCATGTACATCCACCCCATGCATGGGAATGCATTGTGGCTGGGTACCAGAGAAGGGGTTAGAACAAGTGTTCCAATATTTCATCCCAATTTTTCTTCTGTTTCAAAGATAAGATTTATGTATAGTTCTTTCTCTATACTTTCTCTAACTTTTAATGTTCACCTTTAGCTTAATGTATTTGTATATCGCACTCCATGTAAATCAACACCCGTGAAATCTGTATGTACTCTGTAGGTTCAGAAAGGGGGCATATGCAAAGGGGGGTGGGCGGCAATGGTGACACTCACCATGAATCTGCTCTTTTAGCTCTAATCCAACCAGCTCTTAATGTGGAAACCCTCACCATAACATTCATCTTTTGCCTGAAAAATTCCAGGGCTAGGGAGATGACTACCTTCTATTTCAGCTTCTCATTTGAAATCTACTCTATTACTATTGTGCTTAATATACTGTGACAGGGTCGTGCAGGCAACTTTTTCTTACAAGCTGAGAGAAAACAGAAGCTAAGTCCTTAACATTATAAATAGGACATAAGAAAGGAACATGAATTTTTTCCCAACCCTTAAAATCCTAGAACTTTGAAGTAGTTTGTTGAGGGAGGTAAGTTGAAGACAAATTCGAAACCATCTTCCTTCATTGCAATAGTCAATTTATAAATTCACTTTCTCCAGAAGTAGTGGAAGTTGCAAAATGAATGTATTTTTACTAGTTTGGATTGCAACATATCTCCCAATATGTTTACTTTTATTTAAACTGTAGTTTTTGTGCCCTCATCCTAGTTATTAAGGCCACTGACCAGAACAGGATTGATGTAGAGCCCTGGGACAAACCACCAGACACTACCCAACAGGCTGATATTACTCCATTAGTCACTGCTTTTTAGGTTTGCTTTCCCAGACAGAGGCAGACTCCTGAACTAGAAGGTCCTGGGGGCTCAGCCATTTCTGATAGTAATCCTGTTGTTATTGTTGGGTGCCCTCGTGTCAATTCCAGCTCATAATGACCCTACATGACAAAATAGAACCACCCCATAGGGTTTTCTAGGCTGTAATCTTTACGGGAGCAGTGTTTTCTCCTGCGGAACCGCCAGCCTTTCAGTTAGCAGTTAAGTGCTTAACCATTGTACCACCAGACCTCCTTCCTGATATTTGTATAAAAATAATACTAACGAAGCAGTCTCATCAAAATTTTCTTACTGCAATGCCAATTTAAAGGAAGACTCAATTGAATATAGATCAATCCATGACTTCACAATTTGTGCTTTTTTGTGTGGGGGCCGGTGATATGATAATACTGGCTGATGACATACTCTTTCATATAGAAATTTCTCAATAAAACACTGTATAATAGCAAATGGATTTGATTTATTTCATACACTTTCTTCAAAGTAATTTTAAACACTCTCACTTCCTTTGTCTTTGAGTTTGGCTAATGCCCTCATGCTAGCACATTTCCATCTGTGAGTTTGGTCAAAGCAAGTTTATGTGCAAAATTTTGAAGAATCAACTTCATCTCCACTTGGTGACATGTGGTAAATGAAGGTAGTCCTGGTAAGATTTATTGTATCACCTTCCAGGAAACCCCAACTCCAGAGAGGACCAGATTGCAGAGAACTGCATATTAAAGTTCTTCTTCCTATCTCTGGGCCCAGGTGGAGGGGACAAATGGATTCCTACCTGACTGCAAAATATGATATATTATTATAAATGGAGTATAGAAAATACTAGTTAGCATAATTACATTACCATATCTTTATGTGGAGATTATTATTCAAATACCAAACAGGCAATCTTCCATTGGAAAAACCCAATAAACACTCTCAATCCAGACTTTCACTGTTATGTATGTCATAGTACAAAACAATTTTAAAGTTTAAAACCCATTACATTACGAGAGCTATTCACTTCAAGTAGGTGGCAATTTGCTTCTTTTTTTTTTTCACCCCACGTTTTGATAGCTATTCACCTCTATCAATTCTTATCTTGCCCATTCTTTAGAAAACAATTGCAGTTTAAAAAGTGCCCATCTATTTCTGAATGAAAACTTCACATGCTGGTTTTTTAAAACTATTTTTCAATCTCTTAATAAAATAGATTGTCTCTCAGCTGCCAGTTAGTAAACCTACTAACAATGCAGTGATTCCAAGGACTGCCCTAACCTGTGGGCTTTCCTTGCTCTTAGTTCTGCCCAAGAAATTCCAGATTTCCACTGGTGCTGCCTGTATGTATAGAACAGATGAATGGATTAAATTTATTTCAAATTGTACATGCAGAAACAACAACCATCATCTGCAAAAAATTCCTGGTTAAATTCAGTTAAACTTCCAGCATTTTTGATTCATGAAATATAAAATTGCTCTCACAACTCTTTACTTGTCAACAGTTTCTGCTGTTGACATCCGAGAGTCGTCAGACTGAAAAAGCCTCTCCCCATCACTGAGGACAACCTCAGTTTGTAGGAGGCACTCTCAGTCCATCAATCTTGGAAGAAATACTTCTTAAGGGCCCACCCAGTGGCAGATACAGCTTTTGCCCCTGAGGCTCACACTTCAGAGAGAGAACAACAGGAGACAATCTACAAAGTTATAGGGAGAGGCTCAGACTATAAGATCACCTGGGATCCAGAGATGGTAGAAATGAGCGGATAGGAGAGTGGTCACCAAAGCCAAGGAAGGTCCCAATGTTGAGGGGAGCCGCAGAAGCCAGGGATATGCATTCTGATTATGAGGTATAACAAAGGCAGTTAGATGTTGGCCAGACTAACCTCCACGCTCTCCCTACCATCCCCCTTTCCTCTCTGAGAGGAAAAGCACCATATTTTCTTTTCTTTCTAAACTATGTCATCCTTAGTGCCCACTCAGGATCTTCATGCCCATTCCAAAGCCTTGGTCTTGTTATTACTCAGGGTTTGAACATCCTGTGACCTTGAACAATACCCACATCCTCTTGGTTTGAATTGGATTAAGTTGAATTTCCTCTTCCTAGACCCAAATACAGATATCAGGGAACATAAAGGTAATGTAACTCAATGAACATGTTCTGATCTCATACCAGGGGCTGGACATTGCATATTCCCAGCCTGCTAGATCCTCTTAATCCAGTAGCAGGTACAAGATGGAGAAGTGTGCTGCAATAAGGTAAGTGCCATGAGAACAGTATGGAGTATTCTGGAGTTTCAGAGCCAAAGAGAGCACATCTGTTTGGAGGATCAAAGCAAGTTGAATATATTTGAGATAATTCTTAAAAACAACTAAGGCTTTCATATTCATCATAGAAGAAGGTCTAGGAAGATGAGGAAATAGTGAAGACAAAGGCATGAAAGTAGCAAAGTTGAGATTACATTCAAGGAAAAAGGGAATAGTTCTGTTTGGCTAATAGTATTGGTGGAGCCCTCACTGCGTAGTGGTTAAGTGCTATGGCTGCTAACCAAAAGGTCAGCAGTTGAAATCCACCAGCTACTGCTTGGAAACCCTATGAGGCAGTTGTACTCTGTCCTATGGGATTGTTATGAGTTGGAATCAACTTGATGGCAACAGGTTTTGTTTTTGATTAACAATATCAATAATATAATTTTATTAATTATAAAATAACATTACATGTTCTTTCTAACAGGCACCATG
Source organism: Loxodonta africana (assembly GCF_030014295.1). NCBI lineage: Eukaryota > Metazoa > Chordata > Mammalia > Proboscidea > Elephantidae > Loxodonta > Loxodonta africana. The sequence continues at coordinate 61,771,810 of NC_087352.1, forward strand.
TTACACTCTTTACAGACAATCTTTTATTTAACCCTAACATCAGCATGTGAGGGAAGTGCTACCGTCTTTAATATACATATGGGGAAACTGAGGCTTACTTACATTAAGTACCTTTCCTGCAGTCCCTCAGAAAGTAAATCTTGGAGCCAGGACTCAAACCAATGTCTATCTAATCCATCCAGTGAAGGATATAGTTGAGGGGAGGTAAATATGTATTTTGAGGAGGAAAAGAGAAAGGCTGATAAAGTTCAACTCCAGAAAGTGAAGGACGACGAGGAGGGGTTAGAGAAGGAGAGGAAGAAGAGAGACTGGTTAGAAAATCTGCAGTGAGCAAATGGCAGCCTTTGGGAAATGTGCAAAAAGGATTTATTTGCTAATACATGGGAATCAAACTCTTGCCCTTAAGGTAGGATTTGATGACTCAGGGTCAACCCAGTAGACACTTGGTGACTGAAGCTGGGTCTACACAGCCATCAAATCCCAGCTTGGAATCAGAAGTCTTCCACTGACCCTGTGCTGGGGAAAAGAAAGCACTGGGTGGATGCAGTCCCTGGCCCGTGCAGGGAATGGTGCAGGAATCATGAACTCGTCACAGCAGACTCACAAGGCCCAAGTCAGGGTTGGAAGCCAGGGCTTGGGTGCTAGAGCAGCAGGGAAACTGGAGTTGGAGACTTCTCCTGGACGCTGCCTCCTCTGGGTCACTTTGGTTATTTTCCAGCACAGAAGTCAGAACCCCCAGGGTCAGGAAGCCTGTCTACAGCTGACTCCCTAGGTTGCAGCAATCTGTGTGCCTCAGTGAGGGTGTGATCAGGGACTAAATATTCCAGGCCGCTTGCTAATTAGTCACCCTTTTATTCATTTGTGGAAACCCTGTTGGTGTAGTGGTTAAGCGTTTGGCTGCTAACCAAAAGGTTGGCAGTTCGAATCCACCAGGTGCTCCTTGGAAACTCTATGGGGCAGTTGTACTCTGTCCTATAGTGTTGCTACGAGTCGGAATTGACTCGACGTCAACGGGTTTGGTTTTTTGATTTTGGTTTATTCACCTAACTACTTTCTTTGGAGGAGGATTTTATAATGGCAGTTTTGAAAAAGGTACCGTAGAAGCATCTTTCAAACTGTCACCTGGGTCCCACCTGCCCCTGTGGCCTTATCATTCTGCACAGGAGTGTCTGTCATTTTCATTTCTCAGTTGCCATGCAGAACGCTGCACAGGGAGGGTGCGTGCTGAGGAGTGTTGTTATCCTTCTTAACGCTGCTATTTTTATTATAAAAGATTGAGAAATAGTAGGAGGTTAATGGCTGTTCAGAATAAAAACAAATAGTGACTAAGAACAAATATTCAAACAAGGCATTGTCTTGCTAGGGGAATGATATTCAACAGTGAAGCTTTGTGCTCAGTTTTCATCTCCCTCTTTGACTACATAAACCAGGGGCTGTGTGTACTCAATTACTAGCATTGTACTCCCTTCCACTGTCAAATAACCCAACAAAGCAGACTCTGTTGGAAGAACAAGAAGCTTTGAAGGGTCAAGGGTTCTAACCAGCACAGCTTTTTTTTTTTTTCCTTTCCCCATCACACTTCCCTTTTCCTTCATTTTATTGAATGAATCATCCCTTCACACTGATTACTCCGGGCTCTTTGCAAAGCCCAGTCCCTGGCTTCAAGGGGAGTGATCACAGAAGGCCATCAGCCCTAGACCACAGTCACTGACCTGTAGGTACTGCTTACTTTCTCCGTCTAAAGCACAAAGTACACACATTATTGCTCCTTGTTTGCCCAGGACTTCTAGTTTCTATCTGGACTGTCCCTTCAGGCTGAGGTAGCACTCTAAACTGCAGCCATCTGTGCCCCATGCCCACACCCCTTCCCCAAAGTCTCACTCTCCGCTAAGTAAGTGTGGATAGAAAAGAGGAAAGAGAATTCGTATTACCTGGGTGCATTCTATGTACTAAACACTGTGTGAGGTTTTTTTAAAACTTATGTACTTTAAAAAAATAACCTTGCAAGGCAAATATCATTACCTTTATTTCACTGTAAAGAAACTAAGGCACAAAAAGGTTTAGTAAATTGCCCAATGTCACTGAACTTACAAATGAGGGGCCAGGATTCATTTGCTAATCAGACAGACTGTACACACACACACACACACACACACACACTCATTCACTTGCTAGACATGTAATATGTTTTTCCTTACATAATATCTTAATTTTTTCAAAATGTACTATCTTCAGAAATTCCCTGAGGAGAGAGTCTAATGGTTATTGACAGGCTTTAGCACAAATAATATCATGTAGGGAGATATTACTTCTGCCCACCTGTAGGCCTACTGCTATCAAGTTGATTTCAACTCATAGCAGCCCTATAGGACAGAGTAGAACTGCCCCACAGAGTTTCCAAGGAGCGGCTGGTAGATTTGAACCACTGACCTTTTGGTTAGCAGCCGAGGCCTTAAACACTGCGCCGTTAAACCTTGTCTATTTACCTACCCAAATGAAATATAATTGTTTCCAAATAAAAGGCAAGGGATCGAAAGTAGGCCACATAAGCTCTTCTAACTCCTTCCTCAACCTTCTTCAGGTCCTCCTTATCTTATGCCTGTGTCCTAAACTCCCTCCCTGACTATTTTCTCTTCCTTCTAAAAAGTCATCCACAACCGGTCTCATCAAACATGGCTTTCACATTACAAAAACCAAACCTGCTGCTGAGTTGATTTCAGCTCATAGTGACCCTATAGGAGAGAGTAAAACTATCACATAGGGTTTCCAAGGAGTGGCTGGTGGATGCAAACTACCGAACTTTTGGTTAGCAGTCGTAACTCTTAACCACTGTGCCACCAGGGCTCCAAGGCTCTCACATTGGGCAAGGCTAAAGGTCTCTCTGGGTTTCCATACACCTTTCAGCTCCATGGATTCATGAATTTCCCTGTCCTTTGTGGCCAGTGATGGACTCCCTTATTACCACCATGACAAGCCTGCTCCCCTCTGCTTAATCTCCCAGTCCCTTTGTATTTGGCTTTCCTTCTGCTTTCCAACCTGCCTACCCAATCTTTACTCTTCGTTGTCTGCCTGATATTATAGTTCCCTCCCATAGTTGGAGCCAGTCCAGTTATTTCAACCCACACCAATCTTCTTTTTCTGAAAGCCTTTGGTCAGTCCTATATGGGTTATCACAAAAGCTCTCCCATTTCTCTTGTGTATGTTTTGTCTATTCAAATTGATTTATACCTTTGAAGCTAGAGGCTATGTCTTATGCTTCTCTGTAACCTCTCATGGCAAATGTTCAGCAAATACCAAAACCAAAAATCTGTTGCCATCAAGTCAATTCTGACTCGTAGCGATCCTATAGGACAGAGTAGAACCACCCCATAGGGTTTCCAAGGAATTACTGGTGTCTTTTTTTCAAACTGCTGACCTTTTGGTTAGCAGCTGAGCTGTTAACCAATGTGCCACCAGGGCTTCATCCAACAAAGAGAACTGCTAAATTGAAGAAGTAGAAAGAACACAGGATTACTAATTTGGAAACTTAGACTTTTTTTTTTCCCCTCAGCTCTTCTACTAATTACCTATGTGATCTTGGGCAGGTTGCTTAACTCTCGAAGATTATACCTCCACCTGCAAAAATGATAATATTTGAAGCAAATGATTTCTAAGGCTTTTTGCAATTTTGCAGTTGACAAAGCATTTGAAGAGGAAGTTGGAAAGGGCCATCCCAAACCCTATGTGCTCAACATATAAGTATTGGGGAATTGAGGCTGAGTGGGAAATGTATGACTGAAGGAGCAAAAGACAGCACAATCAATTAAGTAAGGCAGGTTATTAAGTTTCCATAATGCCTTAAAAACTCATTGGGCCAAAGCAACTTGCTCATTTTTAAGTGAGCAACTCTGATTCAACAGGGAGTAACTAAAAGAACCTCAGGAGTAAAAAGGATCAGGTTCTTTCTGTTCCCATGGCCCCCTGCTTTTAGCTTTTAAAAATGTAACAGTGTTTATTCATGTAATAAGTGTTTTGTTTTTTTTTTTGCAAAAATGAGATCATACAGGACATATTGTTTTATAAGGTAATTTTAAGTTTAATGGTATATTATGAACATCTCTTCATGCCAATAAAAGCAGACCACTGACATAATTCCCCTTGTCTTTCTTGTCCTCCATTGTTGTTCTCGTGTGTCACAGAATTGATTCTGACTCCTTGTGATCCTATAGGACAGACTAGAACTGCACAGTAGGGTTTCCTAGGCCGTAATCTTTGAGGAACAGATCGTCATGTCTTTTCTCCCGTGGAGCACCTGGTGGGTTTGAACCACCGAGTTTTTGGTTAGCAGCCAAGTGCTAAACCATTGCACCACCAGGGTTCCTTTGTCCTCCATTACATAACTTCATTCTTGCTCAAGGGCAATGTTCCTCCAAGTATATGAAAGAATAAATTTGACTCTTGATTACCCTCTCCTGTCTCTGCTCAGCAAGGCATCACCTGCCACTCAGCCCTCTTGTTCAAATAGGGACTTGTGAGGTGTGGTTTTAATGCTTACAGGAAAAATATGCATATTCCTCCAATAAGTGCAACAGATCCCCATCTCTTCCCAGAAATCTAGAACCAACAGTAGGGGACATGTTAAGGGCTCTTCAAGAATCACCATCTAATCATCCTGAATGTTTTCAGAGAATTTCTATGTGTCTTGAGTTTATTAAACAGAACCCAAATGGAAATTTTAATTAGTTTTCCTTCTTTTGACTTGGGGTGTTAAGTGGGGCAGGGTCTTTTGTAAGTGGGGCAGGGATTGGTTCATTCAGTTTTTAACCCGTTAACCCGTTGCCGATTCTGACTCACAGCGGCCCTATAAAACGAAGTAGGACTGCTCCAAAGAGTTTCAAAGGAGGGCTGGTGGATTCAAACTGTCAATCTTTTTGTTAGCAGCTTAGCTCTTAACCACTGTGCCACCAGGGCTCTGCTTAAGTCTGCTATTCCCTTCTGCTCACCTCTGTACCCACGCTCATCATGTGACCTTGGAATGGTCCCCTCTTCTCTCCTTTTCCAATTACAGTTCCTGCTTCAGGGCCATCTTGGGTGGTACATATTCTGGGGGCCCCCCATGAGCTCCATCCCACAGAGATTGCCCTCTCCCAAGCTCTCTGCTTTGTATTCATGCTAACACCAACTCTCCTCCATACTTCTAATATCAGGTATATTTTTTCTGCAAAGCAGGTTTTTTTTTTTTTTTAAGTTACGGTTTGCGGTAACCATTTTATAGCTTCTTAAACATGGATCATTTCTGTCCAACAATCCAAAGAAGTGACACCCTGCTCTTGAAGGGTGCTGTTTTATTTGAGCTGACTATAATACTGCTAAAATACATGCCATCCCAAGAGACTGGCCACATCGTGAGTTTTCCCTATAAATGTGTAGCTTCCATCTTTAATTCCCAGGCTAGTGCTCCTTGTGTTGAATGACACATTTTCCAGAAGTAATGCAGGTGCAGTAGCTGGGAAACTTATATATATTCTTTACCTCTGGGACTCCCTCTTAGCAGAGTGAGTTTCTAACATGGGATGAATAGACTACAATCCAGATAGTCTTGCTGAACACAGCAAATTCTTACTTGAATACAGTGATATATACTTGTCAATGCTCTTTCATTCTTATTATTTCAGATCTTCACTGTGCCCTTGTGAGAAAGGTAGGGCAGTTATTCTAATCCCCATTTGACAGACGAGGAAAGTGAAGCCCAGAGAGATCTTACAACTTGCCTAAGATTACATAGTTGGCCAGAACAAAACGCCAGGTTTCCTGCTTCTATAGCCCTCTTGGCAACACATACGATGATGCTCTGACAACCATTTGTTTCTCTACATCATTTTACTCCTAAAATATGGTCACATTTTGAATCACATTCAATTCTCACAACAGCCCTGGGAGGAGGGAGTTATTGGGGTCATTATTTCCAACTTACAGAGACACAAGCAAAGAGACTTAAGAGACTTCTCTGGTCACACATGGATCAGTGGAGCAGTTGGGACTGAACTGGGTTCTCAGACTCACCAGGTGGAACTATGACACCTTTCTGCATGCATACCTCAGATGCTGGCCTCCCTGCTGCCAGTAATTTTAAGTACAAAGCCTGAGTGTCAACAGAAACTCCTGGGTGGTCTTTAAAGGAAACACTGCCACCCAAATGAGCCCATCGCTTGGTACTAAGTGACAGGCAGGTGTGCAAGTGGTGTGGTCCCCCGGAAAGAAAGAGGGGGAGGAAGGCTTGGGCGCTCAGCCAGGGTGAGAAGCCAGGCCTCCTGATTTCCAGGCCAGTGCCTTTTTTTCTAACTCCACTAATAGGAGAAGTCAACAGCATTAACCATGAAGAAAAATTAAGTGAATGTCAGAACACAGGTTCGGTTTCCCCTCTGACAAATAAAAAGAATCACTCCCACATTCTTCCAGTAAAATGGTGTGGGGTGTCCATTTCATACTACTTATATCCCTCAGCATGTATCTCGGAATGACTCGGTCACTATTAAGTGAGTAAAATGACCCATAGTCTCAACTCAGCCAATACTAATATTTCCCCAACACTGGGTTGAATAAAAAGGGAAAAAATTTGGCATCTTAAGAGGTGAAAGGAGATGGTTGCAATGTAGTCATTCCCCAAGAGAGAATAGCAGCTGGATGGATTTACTGTTGATGTGATGGGTGGTCCAACATCAGCAAAGAAGGGGTTTCCTCACTCAGGCATGTGTGACCAATGCATGTTCCTAGGCGCAGAACCAGAGCCCCAGGACAGCATTTTGATTCCCTTAGAAAATGTCCAATCCTGCTGAAGGGATATTTATATATATCTTGTTCTCCGTTGTTGTTCTTGTGTGCCATAAAATTGATTTCAACTTATAGAGACCATATAAGAGACCATATAGGATGGAGTATATATATCATTTAGTTTTGATTTGTGTTATCAGGGCCAAAATAAGGGTGGGCTCCAGCAAAAATAAGAGAAAGCCTCCATGAGATGGATTGACACAATAGCAGCAACAATGGGCTCAAACATACCAACACTTTTGAGGATGGCACAGGAGGACTGGGCAATGTTTTGTTCTGTTGCACGTAAGATTCCCATGAGTTGGAGCCAAACTAACAACAAAAACCCTTGAAAGTTGATTTTTAAACCAAAAAATAAATAAATAAAAAATACTGTGTGGCCATCTAATGAAAGTACAGCCAGGAACAGAGAGATGAGGGAAGTATACGTTTTGTCTTTAGGGAGCCTACGAGCCACCTGAAGAGTAAAAATTGTACACTTGACAAGTTAGCAATCAATTTGGGGCTAGTAAAGGCAATGAGAGGCAGTCAATGAGGAAAAGAAAAATGAGTTCTGGTAGCCCAAATATGAGGGTCCCAGTACGGTGGAATGGTCTGAAAAGCCTCAGAAGTGATGTGGTTACTTGAGTTTGATCTTGACTGCTGGGTACTGCGGGATAGGAGGAGTGGTCAGGGAGGCCTGAGAGAGACAAGAATAGAGATGTGGAGGCAGGACCCAGTCTGAGAGTTAGCTTGGCTCACTTTCCAGGACACGGACTTCCACTTCGTGCCTGGGGACCTGCTCTCTCGTAATCACAAAGGAACTAGGCAAGGAAGTGCGGGTGGCTAAGGACAAATTTATTTCCACTTCCAGAGGCTCAAAGAACATCCTGGTGATAATAGTGAGAAGCACCACTTCTGAAGTGGAGGAAAGGCACAGTTTTTCAAACAAATGAAATTCCCTCTTTTAAAAACATGGATGGACCTTGAAGACATGATTATAAGTAAAAGCAGCCAGTGACAAAAGATCACTAATTGTATGATTCCATTGATCTAAAATATCCAGAACAGGCGTGTTATGGATTGAATCGTGTTCTCCAAAAATGTGTATCAATTTGGGCAGGCCACGATTCCCAGTATTCTGTGAGTGTTTACCATTTTGTCACCTGTAATTTTTTTATGTGTTGTAAATCCTGCCTTTATGACATTAACGGGGCAAGGTTAGAGGCAGTTATGTTGACGAGGCAGGACTCAATCTATAAGATTAGGTTGTATCTAGAGTCAGTCTCTTTTGAGATATAGAAGAGGGAAGTGAGCAGAGAGGAGAGGGACCTTCTACCACTGAGAAGGCAGAGCCAGGAGCAGAGTGCATTGTTTGGACCCAGGGTCCCTGAGCTGGGAAGCTTCTAGACCAAGGGAAGATTGATGACAAGGACCTTCCCCCAGAGCCGACAGAGAAAGAAAGCCTTCCCCTGGAGCTGGTGGCCTGAATTCAGACTTCTAGCCTCCTAAACTGAGAGAGAATAAAATTGTCTTTGTTGAAGCCATTTACCTGTGGTATTTGTGTTATAGCAGCACTAGATAACTAGGACGGAGTGTCTATAGAGACAGAAATTAGGTTAGTGGTTGCTTAGGGCTTGGAGGGGAGAGATTGGGCAGGGAAGGGGGAATGACTACTAATGGTTACAAGATTTCTTTTGGGATGGTAAAGTTCTAAAATTAGATACTTGTGATGGTCGTACAACTCTGAAAATTCTAAAAAGAGTTAATTGTACTTTAAAGTACAATTAAACATTTTGTTGACTATATGGTATGTGAATCTCAAAAGAGTTGTTATTAAAAACAAACTATATGTGCGTATACATAAAAAATCCATCGCTATCAAGTCAATTCTGACACAATGGCTTTCATGGATTGAGTTGTGTCCCCCCAAATTGTGTCATCTTAGCTGGGCCATGATTCTCAGTACTGTGTGTTTGTCCACTATTTTATGTGATTTTCCTATATGTTGTAAATCCTATGAGTATGATGTAATAAGATAGATTAGCAGCAGTTATATTGATGAAGTCTACAAGATTAGGTAGCATCTTAAGCCAATCTCTTTTGAGATATAAAAGGGAGAAGTGAGCAGAGAGACATGGGACCTCATACCATCAAGAAAGCAGTGCCGGGAACAGAGGGTATCCTTTGGACCTGAGGTTCCTGTATTGAGATGCTCCAGGGAAGACTGATGCATCACAAGGACCTTCCTCCAGAGCCGACAGAGAGAGAAAGCCTTCCCCTGGAGACAGCACCCTGAATTTGGACTTCTAGCCTATTGGACTGTGAAAGAATAAACTTCTTTTTGTTAAAGCCATCCACTTGTGGAATTTCTGTTATTCAACACTAGATGACTAAGACAGTGACCCTACTGGACAGAGTAGAACTGTCCCATAGGTTTTCCAAAGCTGTAATCTTTACCTAAGCAGACTGTCACAGCTTTCTCCTGCAGAACAGCTGGTGGTTTCAAACCAACTGACCTTTAGGTTAGCAGTCAAGGATGTTTAACCACTGCACCACCAGGGCTCCTTGTGTGTATACACACATACATATGTATATACATATACACATTTAAATTATATACACATTAATTAATACAACAAATACACTAGTGCTGCAATACCTACCTACTGAAAAGACTTGAAGGAAAATGTGATAACTAAAATTGCTTTGAGAATCTGTAGAAGGTTAATTCAATGTTTGTAAACTGGAAAGCACTGGGCAATCTACTACTACTTGGAGGCCTGACTGAGGGACTGTCTTCCAGGGGAGGGTATGTTATTAGAAAATAAGGTGATATGTCCAGTGAGTCCTTAGCGGCAGAGAGGACCACAGTGTAGTCCAGTCCAAATCCTCTGCCCCCCCACCCACAGAACTCTCTCAGAACCATCTCTAAGGATTGCTCATCCAGCCTGTGCCCTGTGACAGCCTATCCCATGAATGTCCTGGTGACCCATCAGACAGGATTAGCAGCAATTGAACCAAGGACAGGGTTCTTGGTGGGGGAGGCTGTGGAATCAGGGTGCTGAGAAGGCAGAGAGGAGACAGCATTGGGAGGCTGGGTAGCCCTGATACATGCTTTGCCTATTTCAAATCAAAATTAGGCCAGGACCTGGTGTCCTCATCAACCATTATTATTGCCCTGTCATATCTCTAAGTATTGTTATGTATTTCCTAAATTGTTATGCCTGGAGCTGGAAGGCCATTCTAAATTAAGAGTGGGTTGCAGCATCCTTGAGGGATGTGGGGTGAAGACACTGTGAGATCAAAGTCAGCTTTGCCATTAGGTAACAGTGTCTGTGATGTGCCTGCTGGGTCATGGCGCTCAATAAGTGTTTGGTGAATGAATAGGAAACTCAGGGAAAATCACTTAATTTCACTGGGTCTCAGTTTCTTCATCTCTAAAACAGGAAAAATAGTCCCTACTGACAGGGCCGTGTTGAAGATAAAAATTGGGTAATGGTTTTTCGGTACGCTTTAAAAGTAAAAAGTTCTGTAGAAATATAACTGGTTACCATAGGAAACTGAGTTGGAAAAGACCTGTGGCCAGGATCTAGGAAAGCTTAGGTTTTGTCCAACTTGGCCCAAGCAATAAATCTTGGGAAGTATCTTACCTTCCTGGAGCCTCAGTTATCTCATTTGTCAATGGGCCCTAGTAGAATCTATTTACTTCACCGGGGGTTTTGAAAGTCCACAGCCATGATTGTGAATTCCTCCTCTCTGATGAGCCAGAAAAATGAGTTATGAGTGTCCCACTTTTCATGCTGGGGCTCAGTTGCCACGTTGGAAACAGTTTGCCCCTGGAGAAGTTAAGCCTTTATGGGGAGCCCCTGGGCCTGCTGATCCTGCCCATTTTGTCCTGGCGCTAATCGTCCACATCATGTGTTTCCCATTAGGCTTTCCTCACCACTCCCCTTCCGGCCCCAGGTTCCAGGCACTCCTTTCTCACTAGCTCTCAAATGCAAAATCTCCGTGGAATCCCAGAGTGCTAGGGTTGCATGGGGTCACTGAGCCTATAAATCCAACCCCTTTATCTTATACATGAGAATATGGAGGCCAAGGAAGGTCATGCAGCTATTTAGTGGCTCACTCAGAACCAAACCTGGGTCTTCTGCCTCCAACTTCAGTGTTCTTTTTACTGCAATTCACCTCAGGTCTTTTAAAATTTTTACTTCCCAGCCCTGTTTCATTACAGGAAATCCCACCTGCCCAGGTTCAGCTAAGCTTCATAACTGACTCTGTTATGGGGAAATCTTTGCCCGCCCTCCTGCCCTCTGCTCATCTCAGCGATCTTCCCAAAAGCCAGCCCCAAGTGTGGTTAGGGTTTCCCAAATGCATCGAGAAGAAGCTTCTCCTCTCAGCTCCCGTCATTTCTCTCTTGTAGAAAAACAAAAGAGAGATGAATAAGGGATGAAAAAAATAAAATAAATAAAAACTCGACATCAACTCCATAAATCGAGGATGAAATGATACAGTCTGACAAGGTAAACACAAAATGGCGCACTTGAGCAGCAGCACAGGATGAGAGATAAATGCATGCCAATTACCAGGACTTCTGCTCGCTTGTTTCCTCAACATAAAGCATCAAGTTAGAATCACTGTATGTCATCATCTGTGAGTTTTAGTTTCTACTTAGGACATCAGGTGGGCATGCTGGATGTCAGGTTGGTGATGTCCTTAGCAAAACAAGAAGTTTTTAGAAGTTTTTTTTTTTTTTTTGACTGTCAGAAATCTCGATTTCTAGTCCGAGGTTGTCACTGGAGGTGTGCCTTAGTCAATCACAGGTCGTTCTGAGCTTCAGTTTCTTCATCTGCAAAATGGATGGGATACGCTAGGCACTCACCAAGGAATCCTCCAGTTAGAATACTTTCATGTGCCTCTTCAGATTGTGCACGCTGTCTCTAAATGTTGTTGGCTCCCAACTCTTGGCAATCTCATGCACAATGGAATAAAATGCTGAGCGGTCCTGCACCATCCGCATGGCTGGTTGTGGATTGGATCATTGTGATCCACAGGGTTTTCACTGACTGATTTTTGGAAGGAAATCACCAGGCTTTTCTTCCTAGTCCACCTTAGTCTAGAAGCTCCACTTAAACGTGTTCAGCATCATAGCAACACACAAGCCTCCACAGAAAAGATGGGGCGGGGTGGCTGCAGATGAGGTGCTTTGGCTTGGAATAAAACCCAGGTCTCCAGCATGGAAGGTGAGAATCCTACCTCTGAACCACCACTGCCCTCCTGCTAAACATTGTTGTTACTAGTTGCAGTTGAGTAAGTTCTGACTCATGGTGATGCAGTGTGTGCAGAACAGAACTGCCCCATAGGGTTTTCACGGCTGTGACCTTTCAGGAGCAGATTGCCAGGCCTGTCTCCTGAGGTGCCTCTGGGTGGGTTCGAACTGCCAAACTTTTGGCTTGTAGTTGAGTACTTAACTGTTTACACCACCTAGGAGCTCCGTCACTAAACATTAGAGCCTTTTTAAACATCAGGGGTCACCCTGCCCCACAACTGGGGCTCCTCAGCACAGGAACCCCCAGAGAAAGGCCTCTTACCAGGGCAGAGTTATGAACTCCCCATTAAGCAGTTGCAGATTACCCTGTCTTTCAGCTCCTGTTTCCTGACAATTCACATAACCACCTTTTAGAAGGACATGATAACACAGCGTCTGGTTTGTAAAACTGCTCATAAAACATTATGGGATTGTGGGATGTGTGGGTTCCTGTAAGCATGGTGCTGGAATTCAACTTAAGCCTGAGTGGAAAATAAATAATGAGCTATTTAAAACCTTCATTTTTTCCCTAAATGGAGCATAGAAAGTGAAGATAAATGGAAATATCATCAATTACTGTTTTTCCCAATGGGAAAGTGATAAAAATATTCAAACGATGTGTGACAGAATGGAGTGTGAGTTCTAATGAAGGGCCGTTGTCCTTAATGAGAGAGGGATTTACGGTAATGGAATGACTAGGCAAGAGCAGAGAAAGGACAGAAATGAGAGACTGGAGGATCGGGGCGGAGTCTACACAGCAGGACGAAGTGAAAATCTGACTGGACTTAAGCACATGCTTGTATAAGGTCTGGAGTCCCTGGGTGGCATAAGCTGTTAATGTGCTCAGCTGGTAACTGAAAGGTTGGGGGTTCAAGTCCACCCAGAGGCCCTTGGAAGAAAGGTCTGGCAATCTACTTCAGAAAAACTCAACCATTGAAATCCCTACGGAGCAGAGCTCTGCTCTGACATACATGGGGTCTCCATGAGTAGGAGCAGACACGACGACATTTTTCTGTCTAAATGGAGACCCAGAAAGGGAAAGACAGAGGCTGAGGCCCCAAAAATAGGGAGAAGGGGAAAAGCAAGGGCAGGAAATGTAGGTTGTAAGGTCTTAGAAAGCAGCACCTTTAGCCACCTTTTCCATGTGATGAAAGCACCTGCAAACTACTCTAACAGCCCTTGCAAACTGACCTTGGCTCTAGTGTCTTCCCACCTGAATCTACCCAGGGTCCTTCTGCCATGTTGACAGTCCTCAAACACCTATTGGTCATGCTACTCCCCTGCTCAGAGACCTGCGATGGCTCCCTGCTTCCTATGGTGAATTAAAACTCTGGACCTGTTCGGCCTTACCTTCCCAGAGAGATCACGTTCCGAGCTTTTCCAGGTTCTCCTTTTCTACAAATGTTCCTATCTTCCCTCTCATTCTCACTTCTGTGGAATAACTATCTCTCCCATTGGAAGTTTCATGTCCGATTGAAGGCCCAAGTCAAGACACCCACTCCTCCAGGAAGCCTATTCTGACTACCGAGGCTGCTGCTGCTGCACTTATTGCCTAGCTATTGCCATCCAGCGTTGGATTAGAGACTAATCCTCATTGTCCCCCCTAAGATTTGGGATCAAACATAATTCACTCTTAGACATTCACTTCTCCATTCCTCGAGGTCTTCATCACACCTCTCCTGCTTGATGAGGAGAACGTTATAGGTTCATTGACAGTCTGTGGTTGTCTGATCAGCCCGTGCATTTATCTGCACAAATTTTCTTTTTAAGAAAGGAATGCAAATAAAGATCAATCATTTCAATGCATATTTTAAGTGAATGCAAATGAAGTAAAAATATTTAGCATAAACACTATCTTAACAAATGACCACTTAAATAATGGCATCCAGACATCTGAGGAACCTTTGGGGTTAGTTTACTCCTCTCTAGGAGGCTGGAAAACTCCAGTCCCACTTGGTGAGATGTGTGCTCCCCAAGAATCCACTGTGTTTGTTCCCAAACCTTTTTATGCTGGCTGTCATCATAATCACACAATTTTTTAAAATATGAATGGAAACGGAGTTGTTGTTTTGATAAAAATCAAGGTCATTACTTTGGAAAGAGTCAATAAATGGGGAATTGATTAAAAAAAGGAGAAAGGAATTGATGCTGAATTGAGTGTGGGTGAGACAACTCTGAGAGATAGTCAAATATCACCAAGGTTTCAGCAAGTTTTGTACTCAGATTACTCGGAAAATACATTTTAAGTTCTTGCTCCACTTTGAAGAAACTAAAGCTGGGTAATGTAACTGATGTATCTGGGAATGATTTGGGGGAATGATGTTACAGAACTCCAGTTGGAAGACCCTTATCAAAGAAAAAGCATTGGTCCTACATAAAGAGATTGGTACATGAATATACGTTTATGTAAGTTTAAGTTAAAAGACAAAGCTTACTGTTTTTATGCAGGTTTAAAATAATTTGACCACCATTTCCTCTTATCTATCATTATTCCAGGTTGTGTCAGATTGCTCTACTGAATCTTCTTCTAGATTGTCTCGGACGCTCCACGTGCATTTTACTCATCCTTGGAGCCCGGCAGCTCCAGTGCCACCTGCTACAGGAGCCCTTGCATTGTGATGTCACCTCCAGGCTTCTATGCCACTCACAAGGCATTTGTTTCTCATTCAATAGTGTAGGGACTGTGTATGTTTTATCTCCTCTTCAAGTTGGTAAGCACCTACAGAATGAGAAGCAGGTTTCATACATTCCTCTTTCCCCCACATCACCTCTCAGTGTCTTTGGCACTTACCATGAACTTAATATATAGTTGATGCATAAATGAATTAACTGTGTTCCACTACTACCCTATATTCTCCCTCTTCCAAAACCCAGCTTACTATCTGCCCTCTATATACGTTTATTTCAAAGGGAGAACCACAAAAAGTCAAGATCAGGGATGTGACATAGGGTAGACAGTGCCATCTCCCTCAATAGCTTCATCCAAAATCTGCTCACTTAGCGATTCATCATCTCTAAATCTAATCATTTAGCTTCATTTGATTGGATTGACTGCAGGTCTTTCTTATAAAAGACAGTCTTAAGACTTGATGAAGTTGGTAGTTACCCAGGAGGTATGATTTGATAAACCAAACCAAATGCGTTGCCACTGAGTTGCTTCTGACTCAGTGACCCTGCAGAACAGAACAGAACTGCCCTACGGAGTTTCCACAGGTATAATCTTTATGGGAGCAGATTGCCAGGTCTTTTCTCCCTCAGAGCGGCTGATGGGTTCAAACCACCAACCTTTTGGTTAGCATCCAAGTGCTTAACCACTGTACCACCAGGCTACCTTTTATGATTTGATAGAAATTGTAAAATGTTCCTTTCATCCTCTGTCCATCACTTAAAAAAAAATCTTTTGCTGATTTTGGAAATTCTTCCTTTCAAGAGCCAATGTTTAATTATTTTTTTTTTTAAATGTAGCTATTCTTGGAAGTGGTCATTCTTAATGTGTGATGATTACTACTAACAATAGTGATAATTTTAAGAAATAAAAGGTGCCCGAAGGTGCAGTGGTTAAGCACTCAGCTGCTAACCCGAAGACTGGTAATCGAACCCACCAGCTGTTCGACGGGAAAAAAGACCTGTGATATGCTTCCATAAAGATCACAGCCTCGGAAACCTATGGGGCAGTTCTCCTCTGTCTACAGGGTTGCTATGAGTTGGAATCGACTTGACAGCAATGGGTTTGGTTTTGGTAAGAAATAAGACTCAAGAGTGCAGGGAAGCGCAAAAAGAAGGAGAAAGGGACAGAGTCACTGAAAGAGGAGGTGCCCAAATGAACTACGAGTTGTTGAATTTTCTGAAGTTTGGTCCATACGTAGTAGAATTTTCCATGGCAACCATTCATGGGCCAGGAAATGCTTCCACTGATGAATAATTATAATCCTGACTTTTTTTTTTTTTTAACTTACCTGCCCTCAGTTCTAACATAATTGCCTATGATAGAGAGCCAGCTGTAATCCTGTGTTGTAATTATTTTCTTTCTAGAGCCTATTGTGTGGGTTCACGTACATGCAACATGCACCTGCATGTGCATGCACACACCATACACACACACACAGACACACACGCATGTGTTGTGTAGGCACTGGGCCAGTTCACTGATTCTTTACACCCCACTCATTTTCCTTTCTGAAATGATACATCAAAAGCACACTGGGATTTCTGGGTGTGTATTAAAACATGAATGTGTGGAAAATAAATTAACCTAGTAAAATCTTACGTCCTGTAAAGGTAATTCTAGAGGGGAAAAAAAATACACTGGTTTTGAAGGCAGTTTCAAACATCCTTTATTTCTTATAAATAATCAGCTAGTTTAAAATAGCCATTTTACTTATGTCATTGTAATGACTTCTCCATGCTATCCCCAAATCCTCATCATTCTCCCATTAAACCTTCCCAATAATAACAAAGACAATAACAATAACAACAATGATCATATACAACAAAGAGCGAAGATCGTTGGGAAGTTTTCTCCCCCAAAGGAGGGATTTTTGAATGGCTACGCTCTGTGCCTTGAATGCATGATGGTTAATTTCAGATTCCGAGGATGATTAACTCTGACTGGTGGAATAAAAGGCCACGACCAATTATTATTCAGAAAAATCCTGCTGTTTAGCCGAAGAGTGTACAGTGCAATCCAGTCCTTGATGTTCCTGTGATAAACGCTCACATGACAAGGTTATTTGGTGTAGAGCAGCCAGAGTGGTTGCTATGGCAACCTGTTCACAATGCCCATAAATCTGAGGTGTAGTTATCCTTGCTGTGTATGCAAAAAAAAAAAAAAAAGGAATGAAAAAAGAAACCTACAAAGCCAACTCAAGCGGTTTAATTTACAGCACTGCCTCAAAAAAAGAAAAAAAAGGGTGAATGAATTCTAAGATAATAGACCTCTCCATATTATATTCTTTCACAATACAGGCACTTAGTACTCAAATGCTCTCTTCAAAGCCAAAAAGACTTTTAAGATAATCATTATGGTAGAGAATATAGGTCATCATTTAGCACCAGGAGTGACAAAAATAAAAGAGGTGGTTGGAAATTTGAGTTTGCCGGCATCAGTTGTTTTCCCTGGGCATGGTTAGCAATGCAAACTGCTGTTGACAGTGCATCAGGACAGGTACATTCGATACGGAACAAATAGCTTTTTTAGTCACTGCTTCCCAGAAACGATGGGCTGTGAGTCTAAGGGGCCAAAGGCCAAGCAGACAATGATGAAATATCCCCCACAGACCCAATGTCAGGTGGTTCGATGTGAAGATCGCGCTGATATGGTCTCTCAGCTTCCATTTCAGCTCCACTCAAGCCCCATTAGAAATAAGGGCAGCCTATTAAACCAGCAGGTAGCAAGGCTTTTCTCAACTTGGGTATAAGCTCCCCGGCCACCTGGCTCTTTGACCCCCTGTGGCTTATTTCAACTATTATCAGTTTTCTAAATAAAATTGAGGAAGAGTGGAATCCTTTGAAGAGGCAATTCTTTGACACGTGAGAGCCATTGGCTCTGCCTTTGTGTAGAACGACAGTGAAGTCTAATATGATAATGATCTAGTGAAAAATTAAGACTAACATTTGTCCTGTTCAATATACCGGTGAAGATGGCTCAATTAGAGAGCTTTGATGGTCAAATTCGGGTGTGTGATCAAGTCCCAGCGTGTACACACATGTTGACTGGGGCATTTCAAAGAGTGCAAGAAACTACACATTTGCTTGAGCAACTCTAGAAGTGCTTAGTTGTATAAAATTGAAGAGAATGATGATAGAAACACAGCCTCAGTCCCTGGGCCTCAATTCTGATTCAAAGCACACGTTTCTCTGCTAGTTTGTGAAAAAGGGTGATAAAACCTGAACTCTAGGCCAAGGAGGATCCTGATCAAGGCATATTTGGCAGCTGGCTTATTTCAGGGTTAGCAAGTACATATAATTTATAAAAATTTGCTCTACCCACCTTTTCAATTTTACCTAAAATTCTATCACATGGTATAACCCATTTTGGATTAAGACATATCATCTTTTAAAAAGCAGATGCCCTTGGAATTTGGAGAGGTGTGAAGGGTGGTGTTACCAGCTGTGTAGACCTCTACACAAAGTTGATCAGACTCTTTGCTGAGAGCACGTTAATACATTGGGCAGGAGGATGGGAGGAACTCTGGAAGAGGAAATGGGAAAGCTGGGCCTTTACAAAGATCACCTTACCTCCAAGACTATGGGATTTTTGAGGGTACGGATTGCATTTTCCAATTTTTGTATTTTTTTTTTTTTTGATGACTAGCACAGAGCCTGGCATGTGGAAAGGCCCAATGAATTGATGAATTGGTGCAATTATATAATTCTGCAGAGGGCTAACTTTCTTCTGAAAAAGTACATTGCACATGAGCTCAAATGTTTTGATGTAGATCCCATTGAATACATGGATGAACAGGTAGATAAAGAGAAGAGAGTAAGAAAGAAGAAGGGACAGGAGAATGAGGAGAAGAAGAAATTCCCTTCCTCTTAAATTGTTGGAAAATAGATAATGTGTGAACTAAGGAACATATAAATCACAGAAGACTCCCCCCTGCGCCTAAATTCTAGAATTAAAAAAACCTTGGAAAATTCTCAAAGTGCTATTGGTTATTATTTATCTAGGGTCCCTTTCTACTGAGAACTTCCCAAGATAGGGTGTGGGGTTGGTCACTCGACTTGGTCACACAGGGCTGCATGCTGAGCACCTGGCCTGGAACCAATGGCCTGGAGTGTGAAGGGCACACTTCTCCACTGGCTAAGTCAAAGCTCACCCAGAACCACATAATACTACATCTGGGTTTGCTAGACTGGCCTGCTTCATCTGCAGTACATTAGAAATTACTCAGATGTGTACATATTTGGACATGTTGTCAGGAGGGATCAGTCCCTGGAGAAGGACATCATGCTTGGCAAAGTACAAGGTCAGTGGAAAAGAGAAAGACCCTCAATGAGGTGGACTGACACAGTGGCTGCAACAATGAGCTCAAGCATAACAATGATTGTAAGGATGGTGTGGGACCGGGCAGTGTTTCTTTCTGTTGTGCATAGGATTGCTATGAGTTGGAACTGACTCAATGGCATCTAACAACAACAACAACAACGTACATATTCTCGTAACACTCTCCAGCCAGGGATTATTAATGTCCCCATTTGGTAGTAACACTGTTGACTGTCTTTAACTGTGCACTTCTTTGTGCCAGACACAGGCCTAATGCTTCAGATACAGACTTATACCTGATCCTCTTTCTTACTGTTCTGTTAGAATACCTGTAGGGTCAACATGTATGATTTTATTTGGTCCTCATAAAACACCCCCAGAAGTAGGTACTATTATTACCTTAGTTATAGAGGAGAAAGCTGAGGCATAAGGAAGTTAAATACCTTGCCCAAGGTCACACAGCTAATATGAGAGGGAAGAGGGGCTGGAATCCAAGGAAAGGATTTCAGAACACCACGCAAAGACTATGACTTAGAGTCGGCAGGAACAGTGACACCCTGATCAACTTGCTGAATGACAACGTTCTAGCAAAAACAGCCATATTTTGTAAAGGCATTGGAATTTTGAATCTAAAGTGTTGGCACTTCCTCATAATTCTGGTTACTCCTTCTCAAGAGGCAATGCTGTGGAGAGGAGAGAGTGTCACACCAGAAGTCAAGGACTTATGTCAGAGTCCAGGTGAAGAGAAAGACAGAAGGAGGAGGAGCTGGAGAACGCCAGGCCAGTACTACTGTTTAATGTCTTAGTCTTAGCTCAGGCGTGTGTTCCATGGAACCACCTTCATTTGCTTTCTCACCATATTGCCACACAACTCTACAAGCCCTGGTTTAGCAAAGAGGCTCCATTGACAGGAGAAGTTTCCTTGTCTGGGGGCAGAAACAATTGAGTTTCTTGTTATTGAAGAGAGGGATTCTCCTCAACAAAACTGTCTAATAAAGCTTCCTAACACTAACTCTCTGTGGGTCGTGTGGATAATTATATTTCTATGCATAAGTTTCACTTCTCCCCTTTGACCATCGACTCCTTTAGGATGGACGCAGGTTCTATTTATCTTTATCTTTCTCTCTAATGATTGACACAAGGCACTTCAGAAATAAAAAACTGACAGTCTGGGGATGGAATACCAGATTTCTGCTTTCTCTCAAAAAATCAGGAGATCTGGCAACACTGGTTCTGAATGCTTGCGTGGAGCTGAGTAGCAGCTGCCCCCTTCAGACAGGGCTTGCCACAGTTCTGCCTAGCCAGCTTCACTTCATTACCCGCCTGGCCACATGGACATTTGAGTTTTAGAGCTTACAACAAGGAGGTAAGCCACAGGAGGAGAACAAGGCCCTCTGCCTCAGAAGCCTCCCAGCGTCCTTCAGCCATCTCAGGGCTGGCCATCCTGACCCTGATCCTCATCTGTGATTCATGCCAATGACTTTGGTTCCATTTGTGTGTGCTTCGGCTCACTTCTCTTACCCACAGAGAAGAGGTCTTCATGGCAAGGGAATTAAGGAGACTGAGGAGAAGCAAATGATTCCTCTGCGAGTGGGATTCTGGGCAAATCTCAAGCTCAGAACCGGAAGTAAAAGATTACAAGTGCAGGCAGTCAAGCGCCCTGCCCACGTGTGCAGCCCCCACCTTGAACCAAGAACACAGGTCAAGCTTCTGGTACCAACAATTGCATTCAAGAATTAAAGGACCTGAAACCTTTCTGTTTTCTCTCTTTTCAGGTCTAGTTACCACAAATTTACCAAATGCTAGGTCAAAGAGTTAAGCAATGAAAAGCTTAGAGCATTACCTCTGCTCTCGGATAAATACCTATGGAGTACACCGATAAACCAGCTGCTGTCATGATAACTCCAACTCACAATGATCCCGCGTGTGTCTGGGTAGGGCTGTGCTCTATAGGGTTTTCAGTGGCTGATATTTCAGAAGATGATCCCTAGGCCTTTCTTCCGAGACACCTCTGGGTGTACTCAAACCTCTAACTTTTAGGTTAGCAGCTGAGCATGTTAACCATTTGCACCTCCACACACTCAGTTGCTAACCAAAAGGCTGGAGGTTCGAATTCACCTAGAGGCATCTCAGAAGAAAGGGCTGGCAATCTACTTCCAAAATATCAGCCATCAAAAACCCTATGGAGCACAGGTCTACTCTGACACACATGGGGTCTCCATGAATCGGAGCTGATGAAATGGCAACGTTTTTTAATGGGGTGTACACTGATTCCCCAGGACAAACCATTTTTCCATGTGGGAAAAATTCCCACAGTATTGCAACCTTGCAAAATTTCCCAGCAAAGCTGTCACCCAAGAGATAAGACTTCAGCCTTCCTCTTCAGTCTGTATTCAGCAGCTTATGCCAGGTGAGGTACAAGTCAGTGGGGGATTCAACAGTGACAAAAACATACCTGACCCCTGTTACCAGACACTCTGTTTGGGGAGACATGTAAATTAAAATAAGCTCCAGGACAGAAGAAGAGAGAAGCCTTATGAAAGGATCCTTGCCTAGTGTCAGCTGGGGAGTGCATGTGTACATGGAGGGGAGGTGTCTTCAGGCAACTTCCTGGAGAAATAGGCCTTTGAAGATGCAGGCTTAGTCACCTTCCTGTCACCCATGATGCCTGCCCTTGTGTCTTGCACAAAGTAGGTGCTGTGCATTCTTGTACCAGGGAAGTCCTCTCAGAATACCCTCCCCACCGAGGCTACCATGTTAACTGCTCCTTGTCCCTCAGTTCAGGCCTTTTTCCCTCTGGGCAGCTTCCACCGACCTTTGCCTACTACGCTGGGCTGAGTTCCCCTCAGCATCTTCCTACATTTCCCTCTCAGCTCATCACTTACGGTGGTAATCGTAAGACAAGGATTTGTCCTCTCTGCTATCCTGACCTCAGAATCTGGGACCTAATATGGCCTGGGTGAATGTTTCCTGCAGAGATGAGGGGTGATCTATGAGAGAAGAGAGGTGGCATAGCGTGCAGTGTGGGTGTGGGGAACTGAATTGGTGTATGCTCACAGAGACGAACAATGAGATTCCCTTCACTCTGCTTCTACTGTACATTTTCCTTGATTAGAGCTTTTTAACACAGTGGAGTTTGGTTTCTGAGACTGCTTTGTTTTCTAAGACTGAGCTGACTGGTTTACATTTATCCTAATAAAAGCAGAAGCACTCATTTAAATTAGCAACTTCTGCTGAGACTAACAGTCTAAATAGAAAAGCATTGGATAAATTTGCTAATGATGTTTCTCTCTAGTCTGTGTTTAAGGAACCCTGGTGGCACAGTGGTTAAAGTGCTCGGCTGCTAACCAAAAGGTTGGAGGTTTGAACCTACCAGCTGGAAAGATGTGGCAGTCTACTTCTGTAAAGATTTACAGATGGAACCCCCCTGGGGGCAGTTCTACTCGGTCCTATAGGGTTGCTGTGAGTCGGAATCAACTTGACGGCAATGGGGGATAGTTAGTGTCTAGTACTTAGCTCAGTAACACACATACCCAATATAGGCATACAGAGAGAGATAGAGAGCAATATCTATATACATAAATATATTCTTCAGCAGAGTACCTGGCATGGATTAAGTGCCCAATAAATACTTTTTGAATGAATAAATAAGATTTGTTATTTAATATAGTCATAAAGTAAGACATTTTTGGTTAAGAGAGTCCATACATATCACATGACCTTAAAAAAGTTGGTGCAATAGTGCATATTTAGTAATAAAATGCTACTAAATATAGTCTTTTGCTTATATGCCTCAAAGATCCATGTAAAGACTCTCCCAAATGACCTGCCCAGCAAAGTTTGTGAAGTTCAGTTAAAGTTAAATAACATTTCTAGGATATACTGCTCATGATCACTTGGGAAAAAAACACACAAACGATTCTTTACTTAATCCTTTTGCTTCTCCATTGTCACCTAAGGACAAGTCTTCTCTGGAAAAGGGGCGGTGGAAGGAAAGCTCACACTGAAGCTTAGTGGGTTGGGTTCACTCTGGGACAGGCAATGCAGTTGTGTGAACCTTGAGGGTTTTCTTTCTGTTTCACTTTTACTACCATAGTCATGAAAAGAAGGAGCCTTGGTGGTGCAATGGTTAAGAGTTCATCTGTGAACTGAAAGTTTCGAGGTTCAAACCCACCTAATGGCTCCATGGGAGAAAGACCTGGCAATGTGCTTTCCTAAAGATTATAGCCAAGAAAACCCTATGGGGCAGTTCTACTCTGTCACATGTGGTCGCCATGAATTAGAACAGCACGTAATAACTGTCTTGGAAGAAGTACAACCAGAATGCTATTTAGAAGCAAGGATGGCGAGACTGTGTCTTACATAATTTGGACATGTTGTCAGAAGGGATCAGTTTCTGGAGAAGGACATCATACTTGGTAAAATACAGGGTCAGTGGAAAAGAGGAAGACCCTCAATGAGATGGATTGACACAGTGGCTGCAACAATGGGTTCAAGCATAACAAGGATTGTAAGGAGGGTGCAGGACTGGGCAGTGTTTTGTTCTGTGGTACATAGGGTAGCGATGAGTCGGAACTCACTCGACCGCACCTAACAACAATAACAACATAACAACAACAGCACTTATAAAAGGGCCTAATAATAGTTTGGCAAATGAAAAATTCTGGGTACCAAAAGGCTCGTTAGCAAATAGTTTGCTTTATATTTAGAAAAAGAGAAACAGAAGAATGAACATTAGGTAGGAGAAGAAGAGAAGAAAAGTAAGAGAGGAAGGGGCCATAGGACTGACATGACTCCCAGAACCAGCTGTCAGTGACTCTTGGTGATGACAACACAAACAAGAATATCAGCTTACATAGACATGGCACTTTCTGGCTTTCCTATAAATTATCTTACTTAGCCCTCATTAACAACTCTTTGCAGTAGATTCTTACATCTACATTAATGGTTGAGGAACTGGCATGTTGACTTCCAAATTCTCACCTATAATAGCAGAGCAGGAAGTGGGGCTGCTCTTCCACCTCCTCTTGGCAGCCTATAATTGGAATGGCTGGAGTTCTGGGCCAAATGTTTGATGAGCAGAAGTCAACAAACAGATATATGAACAGCTCAAGTAACTGGAAAAAAAACAAAACAAAACTTGTTGCCATTGAGTCGATTCCAACTCATAGCGACCCTATAGGATAGAGTAGAATTGCCTCATAGGGTTTCCAAGGAGCAGCTGGTGGATTCAAACTGCCGACCTGTTGGTAGCTGCCAAGCTCTTAACGAGTAACTGGAGCATTCTCAAAACCCATGTAGATAAGTTCACAAACTCAGAACGTTGCATGTAAAAGAACTCTTAGGAACAATGCTATATAACTCCTCATTCTTTTCAAATAAGGAAACCAAGATGCAGAGAGGTAAGGTGGGTTACACAAAGTCACACAGCTGGTTAGTGGCAGAGCCTGGTCTTGAACCAAGGTCTCCAAGTTCTGGGTCTCCTTACTGCCAGCCTTTTGCTATTTTGATTACTATCCTACTCTCTTTATCCAACAGCTTCACAATTTTGAATTTTCCTGATGGAGTTTCAAATCTATGGTGTGGGAAAATCCTCTCTGTGGTCCGTAGATAAGAATTGCAGACTTCCCCGCTGTATTAATTAATGGCCTCATTAATCCACATTTAACTGTTCAATTAAATGTTTAATGTAACGCTTAGAGGTGCCATCAATTACCATGTGTGAAGCAACTCTTGGAGATCCCAGACTGGAAGCTGCTATGTACATGTGCAAAATTGCTGTCATTCGGACACACCATGTTATCTCATGGTGCTCTATTCAGGGAAGGTACGTTACAGCTCCGGCTTAACTCAGGGCGGATTAAATCAGTACATGGGAAAAGAATGGAATTAAATGCTTTGCTGTAATGACTCACATCCTCACAAGTACCACTCATTAATTGTAGGTGCTACATGACATGAATGTGCTAGGGGATGGAAAATATAATATTTTGAATGCTTTTCTTTCCTAGAATTACCCCAGAGAGAGAGAAAAATGATCTCAGTGGTGGTTACTGAAAACATATGCCAGTTTGATTTCCCCAGCAACGATATTAACAGTGAAGAGTAAAGCATTTGTGCCTCAGCTCAAAGAAAGGCGGCTCGATTTCCACCA
Organism: Loxodonta africana; assembly: GCF_030014295.1. Classification (NCBI taxonomy): domain Eukaryota; kingdom Metazoa; phylum Chordata; class Mammalia; order Proboscidea; family Elephantidae; genus Loxodonta; species Loxodonta africana. The sequence continues at coordinate 61,797,046 of NC_087352.1, forward strand.
AATGTATTTCAACCTGACCTAGGTAATAATTAAGCGAGCAACATGGGGAGGCTCATAATTGGAATTGCTTGTTCTATGAGCTAAAATGTTAAAATTTTGCTTTGGTGGCAGAGTTTTTTTAGCAGGCCTGTAGATCAGAGCATGCGGTTGCCTCTTTGGAAAGCCACTAGAGGCATGCGATGTGGTGGCTGAGAAATCAATGGAAGAGAGGTGCTGTATAGGAGGGTCAGGTCTATGTCCTGCACCAGTTTGAGAGAACAAAGGATTTTAAAAGCTGAGATCAGGCAAGCAATGTCGTGGTTGTCCTCGTGAGGTCACATGTTTCGCTCTGTAACCGTGGTTGGGGTATTGTGGAGACTGAGTCTTTGTAAGAAGAGTCTTGGGAGTGAGAGGTGAAGAATCACTGACACCTGGCTTCTCAGGGTCTACCCCCTTAAGCCTGATCTATCTGGAGTTTTCTCCAGAGGACCTGGATTGAGTAACACTGGGAATGAAGTCTGCTCAGTGTCAGGGCAGGAGAAGACAGGGTGGATGTGGGTGGCAGGAAGGGGCAGGCCCAAACCAAGCAGAGTCCAATAGCAAAGCTCAGTATCCAGAAAGGAATCTGTGCTAGGGAGAGGATGCAAACATACCTCTTTTAAATGAGAAACTGGGTAAAAAATTATAAAGTGGATTCCACTGAAAGGAGAGAAACTCAGGAATGAACTTGAGGTAGGCATGAACATGGAGCCACAAGGTGGAGATACACATACTTTGAAAGCTGTTCAGGGTCCCTGTCAGACAAGGAAGTTTTCAGCTGGGTTTTGGGTGGAGTCAGGAAATTGCAGTGGAAAATGAGGAATTTCCAGAATGAAAAGATTCTGAACACCTTCTGTAGTACCTTACAAGGTCCTTTGGAATTGCCGAACACAATGATTTTAAGATTCTTTTCCTTCTAGCCTCCTAGATAGGTTTTTAAATGTTGACAAGATCTACTATTTGCCAGATAAACACACCAACGGTATAGCTATCTAGAAGTGGCCCACTTGCAATAAACCTGATTGGGGAAAGAAATGGACAATTAATTTTAGGCAAACAATAAAAATATACGAAAATTAAAGACGTAGAGAAACTAATAATGACAGCGATGAGGGCTGGCTCTGCCTTTATTAGTGTCTTTTGTGTTCTTTTATGAAACATCTATTATCGGAGAACTGGCTGATTATTCTCTCATAATTACTTCATACGGAATAATTAAATAAAATGCAGACAATAATCTTTTATAGACAATTACAAAGAGAAACATTTTTGCAGGAAGCAAGAAAGGGAGGGGTGTTGGATGGGAAGGATGGAATGTGTTTTCTCGCTCCTGGGCTTGCGTGGAGATTTCTCTGCCAGCTCTCAGGTCTCTGCTAAGACCTCCAAAGGGACTGTAGGCACCATTTTCAGTGTTGAAGGCTTAGATCATCACTTGTTTGGCTGGAGGGGGATTTGGCTCCCTGGTAGGCAGGGAAGTGTGGACAGATTTTACAAAGTAACTCTTGATCCAAATCTTTACCTCCAACGCCTTATTCTCTGTCTTTGGCCATCTGGGGATGCCAAAGCAGTTATGAAGCCTGACGGGTTTAGTTCTATTCCCTAGTCTTCAAACTATAACCTGGGGATCATGATTGATATTTCTCTCTTCCTCACTTCTCATATTTAATCCATCACTAGCAGGTCTTAGAGAGTCTGTCCCCCAAATATTCCCTATATCTTCTACCATTACCTCTACAGCCACCACACTAGGCCATATCAACTCTCTCTTGGACCATTGCAACAACTTCTGCGCCAGTATTCCTGCTAAAATTCTTGACCCCATTTAATTACTTGTTCTCTCAGTAACCAGTGTGATCTTTGAAAAATACAATGTGGATTAGATAGCTCCTTTATTTAAAACTCTGCCAGTGCTTCCTGAAGCACTTATAATGAAATGCACCAAACCCTTTTGCTGAATTACAAAGCCTTGGATGGAGTGGCCTCAGCTGGCTTCTCTGCCTTTATTTACACCACTCTCATTGAAAACCTTATGGAGCACAGTTCTACTCTGCACACATGGTATTGCCATGAGTTGGAATCAGCTGGATATCAACTAATAAAAATAACCCTCTTGGTTTCTTTTCTCCAGGGGGTGCATGATAAAGTAAACATGTCAAAGTATTTATAATATCATATGCTGATAAGTGATAGAGAAGAAATAAAGCAGGAGAGATGGGTGGGAGGGGGTGTCAGGGGCTGCAATTTTAAATAAAATAGACAGGGGATGGCCTCATGAAAGTGATATTTCAGTAAATATCTGAAAAATTGGGGGAGTGAACTGTCAATGAAGAGTTCCTGAGAGCAGCAACAACCCAGTAGGTCTGAGCACACCTAACACCTACATCTTGGCTTCTAAAGGCCATTCTCCACTGAAAAGAATTAGAGATCATTGGAGAAATGGCTGGCTTCACAGTTGGGGCAGTGGAAGTGAAATTCAAAGGAATTTCTCAAAGATACAGCTAGGTCAAAAGGACACCGAAGCCAGGTAGAATGGGGTTCCTCCAGGCCAAATCCAGGATAAATCTGAGCATCAAAATAAATGATGATAAATAAATCAAAATAAATAAATTCTATATGGGGAATTGATGCCCTATATAGATAGAAATAAACATATGAATAAAAACATGGAGAGAAAAAAGCTTTTCTTTATGGCAGAATGTCAACTAATGCATGTAGAAGAAACGATGGAATTAGAGAACTATAACTTGGTAACTCTCATAGTAGTAATTAACTCAAGCAAGAAACATCAGTGAATGCTGAAACCAGGGCTTCGAACCATTTCTGCCTGGTTCAGTCATGGCCAAGGAAGTGTCACCGAACAGACCTGGATTTTTAAAGTTATGGTGAACCAGAAGAGTTGTGGTGGATGAGAAAAATTACGAGTTGAAGCCCTGCTAGAAAATCTCCTTCTTAGAGAACGAGGGCAGCATAAGCACTGCATAGCAACCAAGTCGTTTGCCCTTGGATTTTGGGCAGAAGTCTGGAGCATTGCTGTTGGGCTCAAAGATGGCAGTGCCTCGCCCAAAGACGGCGGCACCTCACTCAAAGGTGGCAGCCAACCAAGCTACTTTGAATGTATGCAGCTCTCTTACAGGCCTGTAAATAATCCAATCTCATGTATCAGGCTCCTGAAAGGGCTCAGTATGCCTCTTTCATGTCCTTCCATTTCAGGGCTTCAAACTAATTTTTCCCATTCTGGGTATTGTGCCAAATCTGTCAAGTTGTAAAACTTTGGGCCTGTTCCTGTTTTGTTTCGTTTCATCGGCCATGTCTGATCTGGTTTGAACCAGTTCAAAGCCCTGGCTAAAACTAGTGGGTGAAAGTGAGATGAGGAAAGGAATCTCTACATTGTCTCTACAAAGAATGCTTTTTAAGTACAAAGTGAAACAGTAATTTTATAGTGGAGAAACCTGGAAGACACCATCTTAATTAAATGATTAAAGTTATCATCAACATTAATGGGACAAATTGGTATTGTGTGCCACCTGAGAGTATGTAATAAATACACAGCATCACTTCTGAGATATTCCTGCCAAAAATGCATAGCCTGGGTCTAATCATAAGGAAAGACTGGGCCAGCCCAAGTTGAGGGAAATTCTACAAAATGACTGCCTTGTAATCTTCAAAAAGGCCACTAGCATGAGACTGAAAGACTTAAGAACTGCTCCATATCAAGGGAAACTAGAGAGACCTGACCACTGGGTGTACTCATGATCCTGCATTGGGGTATATTTGCTATTAAGGGTATCATTGGGTTATTTGGTATAACTTGAATGGAGTCTCTGGGCACAGAGTAAATGAAAGTTCCTTATATTCTTCTTGCAACTTTTTTGTGAGTTTGAACTTATTTCAAATAAAATTACATTTTAAAAATGTATCCTCAACTTCCATACTTCAGCTCTTACTAGTGACAAGCTCCTTGCAACAAATTATAACTGACAGTGATAAGGCCATGAATCATGACAAGATGGACTCAGGTTTCAGGACCCTTGGGACCTCAGCCAACCCTGATAGAAAAATAAGGAAGAAAAGAGGAAGACGGTGCTGATGGGATGGCTATGTCACTTGGCTCTTGCCACCAACTCTGATTTGCAAATTCCTCCTCAGGAATAGTAGCATAATCAAAACCAGAAAATCCATAATCAGGGCCCTTTTAACTCCAAACCTAATCTCACCAGTTGTCTTCCTGTGTGGTTGGGACTGTGTGGGTAGCAGCAAATAGAAGAAAGATCTAAAAAAATAGAATCAAATGTGGAAAAAAAAACCTCCAAATATATATTCTTTCTCTCTCCCCCACAGCCCCATCAAACAGAATAATGAAAGAAGAAGAAAAAACAGAATTGAACCACCGTCAGGAAACTTCCCAAGCTTTTCTGTGCCAAACAATAGCGGAAGCCAAGAAGCGGCATTTCACCTACACAGCCTTCTTGTCGATGGACCCTAGGTGGGTCTCCCATGTCTCAGACAATTATGAGGCTCCGGGAAGGCATTCTGAGCTGGAGACTGACACTGCCTCTCGGAGAAGCGTGGTGGTGCTTCAAGGACCGTGGTTTGGCAGCTTCTCATCTGTCAGTGCAAGTGTTCACAACCTGGACAGCTGCGCTCAGGACCACAAGCTGGCCTCATGTGGAAGCTCTTCCACTGCCCAGGGTATGTGCTCATCTACCTAAAACCTAGATTCTCTACGGAATCTAGATCAGCAGTTTGCTTTGCCAATTACAGCACGGAGGGTACGAGCTTTAACTCATGAGCCAGTCTGCCTGGGCTCAAATTCTAACTCCAGCAAGGTCAGTTTCTTAACCTCTTTCTGCCTCATTGTCTTCAGCTCCAAATTGTGGGCAATAATAGGAGACTGTTGGGAGGATTAAATGAGATAAAACTTAGCATCTGATAACTTTTGTTATACTACTGTCGTATGTGGAAACTTTGTCCACCCAATGTCAGCTGCTTCTTGGTAAGAACCTGGTTTGAGCCCTGTGACAGCCCGGAAGAGGCACGGCCATCTTATTTCCCTCAGGAACCTCAGCTTTCATAATCTGATTTAGGTAGGAAATTAACAGCCTTGCCATAGGTCTTAGCTACACACTTAAAGCCAAGAAACCAGAAGGAGAACGGTTGATGGAGAGGGCAAGGGCTTTGGACTTAGAAACAACTCCTTGAGACTCCTGGTTCTGATATCTTAAAGCTATGTGGGCCTTGCCTAGTTCATTTGATCTCCATAAGCCGCAATTTTCTTACATATATAACGAATTCTGTGTGTAGATTATCTACTTTTTTTTGTGAAAATTAATTGAGATGATATATTTAAGTGTGTGGAGCCCTGGTGATATAGTGGTTAACAGCTCAGCTGCTAATCAAAAGGTCAGCAGTCTGAATCCACCACTCCTTGGAAACCCTATGGGGCAGTTCTAATCTGTCCTATAGGGTTGCTATGTGTCAGAATCGACTCAACAGCAATGAGCTTGTATTTTTTTTGTTTGTTTTATGTAAGTGTGTAGCATGAACCAGTAGTAGGCCCTCAATAAATGTTTCTTCCTAAACACCCTGCTAGAATTAATGTCACAAATAATACGTGCTGGCAGTTAGATAATTTATTTGATTAAAAATAATTATTATCACAATAATGATGCCTCATACTTACTGAGAGCTACCCGTGGGCCAGATATAGTATTAAGTTTAAAAAAAAAAAAAAATTTTTTTTTTTTATATAGAATTTGTTCAATTCTCTCACTGTACCTTTGAAGAGGGATATTCCTGTAGCTGTCTATTTTACAGATGTGAAATCTGTGGCCTGGAAAGGCTCACTGATTTGCTTAAGGTCCTACAGCTAGTGAGTGATGGAGCCAGGACACAAATTAATCAGTCTGACTCCAGAATTGTATTCTTTCCCTTCACACTCCAAGCCTCTACAAAAATAAATAAATAAACAAATGGATAAATAAATATAAAAAAATACAACTAATAGAAATTAAAAGAAAAAAGGGAAGAGATTATGACATTCTGTGAGTATGTGTGGACAAGCAAGGAGAACAACTCATAGGGATATAACGTGATTTTTTTATACTATGAGAGTATTGTAGGTGAATAGATTTCTGAATAAATGATTGACCTCAAGGGTACATGTTAATGGACCAATATAAATATGAAGAAAGGTCTCTAGTAGAGCTCTATAGGACTCTTTCCTAGATAAAATCAGCAGTTTTATTTTATCAATGGCTTGTATGAAGGCATAGAAAAAGGATTATAAAATCTTATGGGTCTGGGAAGGCCAGCTACTGAACAGCAAAATGTTCTCAGTAAATGAAATAGATGTGGAGTCAACAGCATAAGTTTTAGATGTGATAAATACAAAGATTGAACTAGGTTAAACAAAAACAAAACAAAACAAAGCTGCAAAACTGGAATATGGATGCACTGGTTTGCCAGAAGTTAAAAAAAAAAAAAAAAAAAGATCAGGAATACTTTATTTGGCTAGAAATGCAACATGTTCCAGTTGGGTGATATGCGTACCAAACACCTAATGTTCCCATAGGCCCTGCAATTAGTAGTGTAGTATCCAGGCGAAGATGGGAACTATCACGTAGGTTTGATCACATCTATAAAAACCGCTTTAGTACTGGAAGTCCTACCTGAAGGAGGGCCTGAACAAACGAGCTTTCCCGTGGAAGAGAGCATAAGAATGGTCAGGACGAGAGGAGACCTGGAAACCATGTCACACATGACCTGTTAGTTGAATTGCCCAACCCAACAGTGAAGATATTTAACTTGGAGAAGACTTACAAGGGCCTAACAGTTGTTTCCAGATATTTGAAAGGGTTGGGTATGGAAACAAAGAAATAGTTTCTTTCTTTGTAATCCGAAGGACCAGAATAAATGAGTGAAAGATATATGAGTCACAATGCAATTTTATACAAAAAATAATTTCCTATTATTTATCATTGTTCAAGAATGAATGAGTTCCCTTGCCAATTCTGAGCAGCTTATCTTTTTAATCAGGCAGAAGTTAATAGACTAGAAAACAGAGATGTTTTAGGAGACACTCCCATATTGGGTAGAAGGTTGCATTCAGTGGCTGTTGCTACACGGCCTTTCCAAGCCCAGATTAGTGAGTCTGAGTTGTAGACGTGTGTGGGTTCAAGCCTGGCTTTCCCTAATTAGATTTGTGATCCCAGAAAGCCGCTTACTCTCTCTAAGCCTCATTTCTTTCATCTGTAAGGGTTTGGATTAGCTAATTTCTTAAAAATAACTTCTACTTTGTCAGTCTGTATTCTACATTTAAAATAACCCAAATACTTTGAATTACAAAATCTTTGATGCTACCAATGTCATGCATATAATCTCACAATAACCAGGTAATTATGTATGTATATGTATGTATGCGTATGTGTGTATATATAATTTGTCGTGGAGCCTGGGAACTTGATTCAGTCTCTTTACTTTCAATTTACACACAATTCTAGAAAGCATGATCCTGTGATTTCCAATCCCCTAACAGATTATCCGAAAGCAATTAAGAGGGAACGAGGATGTCCAAAGTAGCAAACTGATGACAGTGCAAAGTGACTGCTGACAGCCTGGCATGCAACAGCACAATGAAAAAAAAGTAGGCATGAGAATTAAAGGAATGCCATCGACTGGCTCATGTAATGCTTGGGCCAATGAAAGCATCACTGTACGAGCCCAGCATGGTAATCATTGTGCATGATGTACTTTTTATTTATACGTTTTTTTTATTATCTCTCTCAGATAATAAAATGCAAGCTCCATTAGGGCAGTGATTTTTGCTTCCTTGTGCACAGCTAGAACAGCGCCCGGCATTTAGTAGGTGCTCAATGAACATGTGTTTAACAATGAATGAATGGGCCTGGGGTGTATAGGACCATGGCTGCACCACTGCCACCATGACAATTAATGGGTTGAAAGATTGCTTAGCTCACTCTTAGTGTTCCATCCTTGGAGCCCTACAAGCCCTTGAGGCAGGGAAGCGATACTGCCATAGATTGTTCACTGGGTGCGTCATGAAGCCCAGTGAGAGAATCCAGCACAGGACCAGAGGAAGCAGGAAAAATGGAGACCCCTTTTACCACCAGCTGGACATGTCAGTGCCCTGCGTAGGACTTGGATTTCTCCCAGCTCTCATACTTGACATTCTTAGACAAGCGTGTGTGTGTGTGTGTATGTGTCTTTGGGGGGTGTCTGCAGTCTTGTGTGTAGGCAGAATAAAGGAACACCTATGCTCTGCAGTTTCAGGGTCTATGGCAAGGCCATTTTCTCAAAATTCTCTCGGCGACACCAGCCAGCTTTTTGCATGCAGCAGCTACCTTCTTTGAGCTTAAAGCTTGGAGATCTATCAAAACGCAAAGATCTTTTATCAGAGTCAACATTTTTACTTCTTAGAGTGAAAATGGGATCTAATATCTACAGATATTTCAGAATGAGGATGAGTGTGGGTCACTAGGCTCAAGGAAAAGGAAGCAAAACAAAGAAGAAAACCATTAGGCTGGGCTTGCCAAACTGCCAATTTTCTTATTTTGCCTAAGGTCTATCCTGCCTTCTGGCACCTATAAGCAAATATTCTCAAATATAAAGCACTTTTCATTTTTTTTAGTGGCACAACTGGCTCAGAGCTCTTTTGCAGGAAAATTCTAAAAGGTCACACTTTTGCAACGTTTACCCATTAATTTAATCCAAGGGAGGTAGAGAATCAGTTGGTGTTGATTTGGGATCCTGAGAATAACTGAGAGAACAATGCTTATCATACTGCCAAAAACTCTTTGAATAATAGGAATAGGATTATAATTTGATGAAGAATGAGACCATCCTTTTGGAAAAGCATCATTTGGCCATTGGTTTGAGCATTATTTTTGGAGAAAGAGAGGCTGCGTTACATGGTCCAAGAAATGATGTAGTTGGACTCTGTAGCCCATGTTTATGAGAAAGAAAAATTATAAGGCAGCAAACCAATATCAAAATTTAGTCAAGAAAACAAGTTCCAAGCCTGCTCTGGAGTCAGGTCACATTCATCCCTACCCTTCAAGCTATGGGCTTCTACATTCTCCCAACAACTGGCCAGAAAAATCACTGTTACCACCAGCAAATCGTTTCATAACAGTTTCCTCTCCACACTAGAACTCAAACATATGTCATATGCTTTAGAAATATTTCAATCAAAATGATTTGAAATCGAAAGGTTTTGTCTGTTGAACGGTTAGCTCTTATTCTCACCCATCCTAGGTTACTGTGTATCTACTTAGATGCATGTACTTATATATGAAATCTTACACTCCTGTCTTCCTTTAATTATTTATTAAATACTTTTTTATCTTTATTACATGCCATTGATCCATCAAAATGCCTTCTTTGAAGGAGCCAACACACGTGTGGATATACAGGAACCCCTTTCTTTGCAGTCTTATTGCACACAAGTACACGTATATGTGCACCTGTAGCCTTCACTCCCTCTCTGTATCCATGGATCAAAGTGGAGGAGATTGTGATTCTTGCCTCTTCTTCATATAAGTGCTAGGACACTTTTTTACTACCTGGCATCAGCGATGAAAAACATGGAGCAGAATTTCTATTCTTAGGTGTCCTCTTGGGGCATTTGTGGGAGGATGGTGGAGATGAAGGTTTAGAGATTGTGCATCTCAAAATATAAAAATTATACCTTAGATTGGGGCAGTGAAGGGAACTGGCCCAGAGTGACCCAGCTCCAGGAAGGAACGCAAGACATTCTCAAACCAGGTTGTGCTCTCTCCTTTCTAACAGCTCTAACCTTAAGAGTTCAAGAGCCAAACTGTTCTCCAGCTCAGGTAAAGTAAGGCATCACTTCAGGCTCATGGTTTCTTTAAGAAATAGGCAAAGAATATCTAGGACTTTTTCTTCTCCTCTGAGCCTTTCCAAGCTGTACACTGCCTTTAATAATCAGGCCAGAATTATTTCTTCCCATATAACCTCAAGGAGTCCTGGTGGCATAATAGTTAAGCACTCTGCTGCTACCTGAAAAGTTGACAGTTCAAACCCACCCAGTTTTGAGGGAGAAAGACCTGGTGATTTGCTTGCAAAAAGATTACAGCCAAAAAACACCTGTGGGAGTGTTCTACCCTGTCACAGGGGGTCACTATGAGTTGAAATTGACAGCACCCAAAACAATAACATATAACCTCACCTTGTGATGGATTCCCCTATTTTTCAGTCCCTCTTATGGGCACAGTGTATATCAACCTTTCACAAATCTTCTACGTGTAGCTTTGGAGGCCTTCCAGCTATTTTGTGTATGAATTAACTTCCTAAGGACAAATAATCCTCCTAATAGTCATAATAATTCCTACTTTCTACATTTAAAAACACATGGTGTAGATATGAAGGAAACAAAATTCTGCCCTGTATTCAAACACCCTCTCTTCTGACTTGCTCTGAGGACACTTGCCATTTCTACTAGCACTCATTAAGAGATTTTTAATTTAAACATACATTTCAAGGCATGAAAATATATTTCCATTTACATTTCTACTGTGCATTTATTTGTGTATAAGACACACTGCTGGGTAAACGTGGGAGGGGGTAGGTGCAAAGTGGAGTGGAGCTAGAGAGTGCATTTGCTTTCCAGGTGTGTGGGAGTCATCAGTCATTCTCACCAATGTCTAGTTCTCTGCAGGGGTGTGGGGGCACATGGTCTGGAGTTACTGCCTCCTTGAGTTGGGACCAGGACATACGATTAGTTCTGGCCAATGAGCTGTGGCAGGAAGTGATATGTATCACTTCCAGGTTGGAACATTTAAGTGCTGGTGGGAGACTCCCAGAGCTTTCTTTCCTTTTTCATGGTGACCACCAAATTGTGAGATGGTGGCTGCTCCGTTAGCGTGGCCCCTGAGTGACTGCCAGGAGCACAGCCCTGTAGCTGATGGACAAGGGGCATGAGTGAGACAAAAATCTTCACGTTTTTAAACCTTTGAGATTTGAGGGTTGTTTGATTATGCAGCATGAACTAATGTATTTTGACAATACAAGGAGCTTACCTTTTTAAGGTGGAAATAATACATGGGCATAAAGGAGTGTCATATAAGGGTGAAAGCTGTAAAGGACCTATAGAAAAATTCTTATGGAGACAGATTTCCTCAGTATGTAGAGTACCAGTGCTATAAGCCTAATGGAAGAGATGTCAACTGGGCTGGGCCCCCTACAGAGAAAAAATAGTAATTCGGAGAACATTCCAGAAACGGTTTGAGCTCAGGTCTAGGGGGAGAGAGTAAACATTTAAAGAATGTTGGTAGAGCTGAATTCAGATTGAATCATAATTATACTACTAACAACAAGCTGCTATTTACTGCATAGGAGTGATGATGGCACAGTGGTTAAACCACTCAGCTGCTAACCGAGTGGTTGGCGGTTCAAACCCACAAGCCTCTCCATGGGAGAAAGATGTGGCAGTTTCCTTCAATAAGGATTACAGCCTTGGAAACCCTATGGGGCAATTCTACTCTGTCCTATAGGGTCACTATGAGTCAGAATAGACTTGATGGCAATGGGTTTCGGTTTTTGGTTTATTTATTGCGTGCTCACCATGTGCACAACTTTGTGCTAAGTGGTTTGCATGCATTATTGCCATTAACCTTCACAACACCCCTGAGAGGTACTATCATCAACCCTATTTCACATTTGAGGAAAACGAGACCTCAGATGGTTAAAAAGCATACTCAAGATTCCATAGCCAGTCAGTCACACAGCAGAGACAGCCGAGCCTGACCCCCAGAGCCCATGTCCTTAACCACAGTGCTGTTCTGCTTCCAAAGCAGGCACCTTAGCAAATGTTGAATGGAGGGGAAATCTGGGGCAATGTGCCCACTGCCACTGAGCCAGAAGAAAGTCTTTTCAGGAGGGACCCAACAAGCTGAGTTACAATCAAAGATCAGGGAGAAGCCAGGGTCCATTAGGGGGCGCTGTGTGCCTTTAGACAACAAGGTTGTATTTGGCCCTGGTTTTCCGAGACCCTCTGAGGTCTTTGAATTCTAGAAGATATTACAGGACACCAGACTCCAACTCCAGGAATCAAGAAAACTGAGGTTCTTGTCAACCAGTTCTCACTTGGTCCAATCTTCCCCTCGGCTTTAACGATATCTCCCCTCCCAGCTATGGATTTTGCATGAGAAATTTCCATGAGACATTCGACCTTTCGGTCTGGGTTTTAAACACTACCCAGAAGTAGTTTCCAGCTGCAGTTTTTGAACCAACTCCAGCCAGACAGCTGTAATTCCTCATCTGGGCCCCCTCACTCACCCCAGAATAACTCACCACCATCCCTTTCACCTCCATAACTTGACTTATGTTCTTTTCTCTGCTGATGTGACTCATACTTGTTCTTCAATGCCCTTCCTCCATGAAGCTCTCATTTCTGAACCCTATAGCTCCTCTCATTTCTGGACCAATCTCCTCTCTTTCACATAGATCCTAAGCTCCTTGAGGGCAGGTGTTGTGCCTTCTGCTTCCTCTCTTTACTCAGAGCACTTAAGACAGTTCTGGGAACATGGCAGGGGTGTGTGAAGACTTTAGCTAACTCAAGCTTATTTTATTTCCGTCACTTCTGATGCCATTCACTGACTGTGTTCTACCGTTTACTTTTCTGTATAACCCTAGGGAACCCTAACATCTGTATTATATCATTTGAACTCCTATTACTTCAGAATTATTTACTGTCAAATGGATTACAGTCCTGGGTTCAAATGTAGGTTCCAGAGTTTTCTAGCTAAAATATCTTGGGCAAGTCTCTTTCACTGTCTACACCTCAGTTTTCTCATCTCCAAAATGGGAAGATAATAATGGGTACCATGAGTGTTTATGGGAGGGCTAATGATACATAAACATACAGCACCTGGCATGTATTGCATATGAGATGGACATGTAATCTTCCACTCCCCTCTAAGGAGCCCTGGTAGTGCAATGTTTAAGTGTTCAGGTGCTAACCAGAAGCCTGGTGGTTCGAACCTACTCAGCTGCTCTGTGGGAGAAAGAGATCTGCTTCTGTAAAGACTTCAGCCAAGAAAACCCTACAGGCGGTTCTACTCTGTGCCATGGCTTCTCTATGAGTCAAAATCAAATCTAGCAATGATACTCCCTCTACTCCATTTTCAAGCCTCACTGGAAACAATCCAATTCTTTCTCATCTATTAAATCTCCATCATCTTGCCCCTGCCCCGTTCCTTTTTCTACCTGTTTGAACCCAGCATCTCCACATACTGGGAAGAGGTGCTGGCGTGGCTGTCTTGCCCAGCTCCAGTGTGCAGCCCTGTGAGCCTGCGCACTCACAGGAGTTATCAAGTTGCAGCGAATTCGGTAGTACTAATCAAACATTTGCTGTGCAACACCTGGAACTGGTGTGTACTTTAAGATAATGTCTGGCTTCAGATTGGATGCTGGTGATTAGAGCAGTAAATTAGACCCACTTCGTGGCTGCAGGTTTTCTTGGCCCACTTAGCGCATTGGAGCACATTTCAGCATGCAGATGTTTTTCTGCTTCCCTTTCCATCTCTGAGGAGAACAATTACAATATCCTGATGTTCCCTTGCCATCCAATTATTCCCATTTTGCTTCTGTGTTAGAGCTCATGGATAATAAAAGGCAGCAGAAGCTTGAAAGTCCCCTGCTCATCTTTGCTTGATGGCGCCATCATGCTGGTAAACAACATGTGGCTTTAAACTGGGAGAAACCTCCCTGAAGGTCTCACTGAAGTCATAGGGGGCCTTTCCCCTAATCACGGGTAACTGGCCATTTGGATTTACACTCACCTGGCCATTTGCCCCCAGCATGCACTCCTGGGTGCTGTTTCCTTGTGGTGTTCTACTTGTACCAGGAAATGTAAGACAGTTCACCATCAGAGGCTATAAGGGACAGCCACTGGACAGCTGTGGGGGATGGAGCACCACGTGGGGCAGTTGGCTACATACCATCCAGCAGAGGGCAGCCGTGCCTAACAATCCATCCCAAGTCCTCCCTTCATCCAGAAAAAGGCCAAGGCAGGTTGGGGTTGACTTTGGGAGTCTCCTGCAGCCCCAAGAAAAACAGGAAGATCTCCCTTTTGAGGTCAGAAGACTGATTCTCACTGATGAACATAGAATAATCTAGAGCTTGGAAGCCCTTTAGGGCCTGACCCATTCATTTTACACTGAACAGATTTGTTCATGGATTCCCGGGCTGGTCCTGGAGGGTGCTTTCCATGACACCAAGCTCCTGATCACTTTGAAGGTGAAATCATGGACTGCTGGAGGTAGGACCAGCAACTAGCAGAGGAAAGGGTCTCTGTGGATCTCTCAAACTCTTACTCCTCCGTTTAATGCAGTGGCTTAGGTCCACATGGTTCAAGAGAATGTACAAGCTCCTTTAACGTCTGCTCTCTCATTTTCAAACAAATGAAAATTACATGCAATCCCCACTTTCCTGTGTAGAACCTATGTTAGCACATCTTGCATCAACTAGCAATTCTCTTTCTCTGCTACTCAACCTGGGGACTTTCCTTGGCTCTCTAAATTTGTTCATTTTCTGGGGATTTTCTCTTGATATTGGTCCTTCTCCTCAAATCTATCCTGCAAATAGATCTCAGATTAACCTCTTTCATCCTTCTCACCTTGCTTCACTATCAGAGGTCCCTTGGGGACTGCAGTCAGGAAAGGAGAGGGAATCAGTCATTCAGAAGTAGAGAAAATAGGAAACTAGAGAAAGCAGTGCCCCAGGCAGATACCCACAGATATTTTTCAGATTACTCTCCTACAGCATAAAATTGGGGTAGTTGTTCAGAAATTTTGAAGCTTGAAAAAATTGGGGGCAAGATTAGGCTGGGGTCTAAATTGGACCCAGAGAATCATGAGGATATGAACACTTGGAACCCAGTGAAAGAGCCCAGGGCAAAGGGAAAAAGTAAAGAGGGCAAGGGAGGTGGGGGATCTAATAAATATAAATCTTGCATGGTCACACAAGCAGTTTGTGTTAAGCACTAACATAAAGGTTGGAGGTTCAAACCTACCCAGCGGCACCATGGAAGATAGGCCTGGTGATCTGCTTCTTCTAAGATTATAGACAAGAGAACCCTATGGAGAGGTCATATTCTGTAACACGTGGGGTTGCCATGAGTTAGACTCGACAAGATAGCAATGAATAACAACAATTGCAACAATATCAAAAGTTTGTTTAAGGCCATCAGGAAAGCTGTAGAAAATATTTCTGCACTAGCTTGGTGGTTGTACTGGATGACTCAGATGGTTGAGACACCCATTTCAGCTCTTAGTCTCTAGAATTCTCTGAGTTGGATGAAGTTTTGAAGCATCTTTGACCAAAGGAGCTTAAATATGGTCACAATGTCTCGGACCTAGAGTTGGGCTGTTTTAGTATCCAATGTCTAATTTCTTTACCTTTCACAGATGAGCTCTATAGAATCTCTCAGGTGCTTCTGGGAACTGCATGGAACTGTAGGGATAACACTATACTTGGAATCAGAAGTCATGGATATTGGTCCTAGTTTTCTCACTAACCCATTGTGTGATCTTGGGCAAGACATTTTCCCACTCTGGTTTTTAGTTTGCTTTTCTGTAAAATGTAAGGGTTAGAATATATCGGGAAAGATGAATGTGTAACACAAATGAAGCCGGGCCATTTCTGTGCAGAGCACACATTGCACACATCTCTGTGCAGAGCACACAGAGTTCTTTCTTACTGAATTAGGCTCAGAATACTTCTCAACGCTGCATTTGAAACAGCCGTTATTAACCAAATAGAACTTTTTCTTGAGATTAAAACTGTTTGCTATCACCAGACCAGAAAATTTTAAGGGTTATTTACAGTTCCAAAATAAACTTTTCCCCTGCCATATATATTACCCACTATTTCAGTATGACAAAACAGGATATCTACAGATCTCTCTTAAAGAGCTGTATGACGTATCAAAAAAGACATCTGAAATATCTGTGTCAATTAATCAATTATAAGTATTTAATAAGTCCCCAGAACTTTTATAAGTTCCTTCTAGACAGATCAGACCTAAATAACATATGTTTCAGGGACAAATAATACTTGGCTTAAACCTACTGTGGTCCACAAGGGCATATGATTCTTTCTAATAGTGCAGAGTTGGAAATCCCTGAGTCTCCAGGCACCAAAAGTAGAGTGGAGAGAGTCAGGTACTGTAGGAAATTGGTTGCAGATGGGAGGCATAAGGTGGTGGCTGGGTGTATTGCAGACCAAGTTTGTAGACTAACATGGGCATAAATGCCTGTTTTGCATAAAGCCTTCCCCTATGCTTTCAAGTAGAATGAATGCCCATTGTCTTTGACCCCAGTATAGCACTCAATACCTCTGCTGTATACTTTCTTTCCTGTAAAAGTACAAGATCCTTGAAGGTAGAGATAGTCTTAAATTTCTCTTTATTATCTCCAGCATTTAGCATAAATTTTACTCCCAAATGTGACTTCAATTTTGTTGAACCCAAAATTTCATCTCTAGTCAGTCTCTCCCTTAAGGAGCTTACATCATCCCAATAGCTATGCCCAAGACACATTGAAGAATAAAGCAGGAAAAGGACTCACATGTTGAACCCCTCAGTCGGCTCAGGTCAGGATCTAACAGCAAAGGGAATATGTCAGAACCAGTCCTGTGTCTTTGTGGCTTATGCAGTTTGGGGTGACTATGGATAAGAAACCACAGAAAACTGAGCTCAAAAGATTTTCCCCTCTCTGATCCTATCAATTTCTTCAACCATAAAAGAACAGGCTTGGTCAAGAATATGTCTAATGTCTTCCAAATCTAGCATATAATGATGTTTTTATCTGAAGAGTCTACGATTTCTTTTTTAACAAAATATACGCCAAGTTTTGTACAGCCAGCTGTATTACATGAGAAGATGGACTCAGATCTGCCAGGTTCTGGTCTACCGGAGAGCTCAGCTCCAGCTGGTGGGGGAAGATAATTCACTGGCCAACGAGTGCAGAGCGCTGGCTGGCTTCTTCTGTGGAGGGAGGTTGATCAGAATGGTTCAAGAGCAGCTTCCTCAGAGGACTCAAGATATCAAGCTATAGGGAAGATTTCTCTTCTGAGAGGTAACAGCCCAACAGTGCCAGAAAACTGAAGAACATCTACAGGCCATAGATCCTAGAAACCAGAGCTGGGCAAGGCAGCTCCATATTTATGAAACACTTTAGAGCTGAGAGAGCATTTCACAAGTACTATCACTCTCGATCCCTGAAACAATGCTGAGTTGTTATTGAGGTAACTGAGGTTCAAGGATGTTAACAAATGGTTAAATTGATTTCAAGAAAGAAAAAAAGAACAGCCCTTGCATTCGGTAAGTTGGGCTGGCATTCACAGCTGGGCCTTGCTATTCTTCTATCGGACATAAATAATCTCATGAACACCAACCTCAGACAAATGTACTCTAAGACCATGATGAAATCAGACAACACAAGACCACTCATAATTGTGTCTAAGCACAGACAAAAACAAGGCCACTATACCACCCACAAAATACCAAACACCTCCCTCTTGGCTAAAATTAGAGACTTCTACTTCTTTAACAATCACAGATTTATCCTTATCTTCATTACGTGTAAGATTTATTGAGTTGCCCAGTCAAAGAATTGCCTCCGCTTTCTGATAGCGTCCCATCTACGGCAAACCTTCCCTTCCTTAGATCCTCTTCCAGATCACCCAACCAAAGCCCAAATCCTATAATAGGCTCTTTCTTACACTCTCTTACTGGGTGCACCATGCTTCCCCACAGTGTGGGTTCATTTTCCTTTGCTGTAAAGAGTAATAAACCCAAACAGTTCAACTACAAGTGTGTTCCTGCTGGTCTTTGCTGGAGTACATTGATAGTGTCCATATGGTTAAATGGGTTGCCACGGTCACATGGTTGGTAATTGTTGGCCTTGTGGTATCGTAGTCCTTTGTTCTTTCCAGGGTACTACACTACTGAAGGAAACACCCCACTCCTGCCCTCACCATAAGGGAGAGGCCTGGGAACATAGTGGTACCTGCGAGGAGATAGTTACAAGGCACTGAGGTTTAAGGAGAATGAATCACCTTAATGATTTTTATTTGATTCTCTTTTTTACTTTTTTTCAAATTCCTTTCAAATCCAATGACCTCATTTGAGCCTTATATTACTCTAATGAGGAAGGTGGGGTGGGTAATACTGTAGCATTTGGCAAGTGAGATATAAAATGATACACATGTGGACCCTAAGCTAGTTAGTGGAGACCTCCTTTCCTTATCTACCTTACTTCTCCTACAGGTCGGTGGGTACCTGGAGTACATTTAGACAAGCATAATGATTCTGAAAGGAGCCCTGGTAGTGCAATGGTTAAGTGCTTGGCTGCTAACCTAAAGGCTGGTGGTTGGAACTTACCAGCTGTCGCACAGGAAAAAAGATTTGGCAATCAGCTCCCATAAATATTACAGCCTAGGACCCCTATGAGGCAGTTCTACTCTGACTTATAGGGTCTCTATGAGTCTGAATCGACTCAACAGCACACAACAGCAACAACAATGATTCTGAAAAATGGTTTTGAAACTGGGTCATAGGAAGAATGTTTGAAGAAATGGCGGCAGGGATGGTTTGCCTCGAGAATGGTTCACATGGTGGAGACATGACAGCTGTCTTCAGACATGGGACAGACCATCACATAAAAGAGAAAATAGTTTTTCACTATGTTACTTTGGAGGCAGAATTAGGACCAGTGGGTGGAATTTACAGGAAGCCAGATTTCGGCTCAGTATATGAATTGTCTTTTTAACATGGAGAGCGGTCCAACAATATAGAGTTGTCACCTTACTGTTTCTGAGGACAATTAAGTTGAACCTGAGGACATTCAGTCATGGCCACTTGACAGCAGATCTTGTACTAGGTAGATGCTTGTATTCCACAGCACTTGCTGTTGTTCTGTCTTTAACATGTTCACCTGAGATGTGCCAGGCACCATGTTAGGCTCTGGCGGGGGTGGGAGTGAGGGGAGGAATTCATGGGTTAACAAGAAACAAGTTCCTTTTCTATCTCATACGTTTCTTATTTGGTCATTCACTACCTTAGGTTTTAATTTCTTTAGTTTTTTTGGTCAGGTATCATCTCCCTATCAGGCTTATTCAATAAAAATGAGCACTTACATGTTTCAGGCTCTGTGTATACTCTCCTTGTAGGGTTCCATCAAGCAGAAACTGTATCAAAATCTAGTTATTTATTTTTTACTTCTCATAGTGCATTAGTAAAGTGTTGGCCCAATACATGGCTGCTTATGAAAGGATAAATTACAATTCAGAACAATCGATTTCTGGCACCAGATACCTTCTGCTGAACCATCTATCATGAACCTCTATCATGTTATCTCAGGGTTTTAAAAAAAAAAGTAACTTTCAGAAGCCTTTAAAGTCAATTTTTACTACAGGTAGCAGGCTACCATCCAAGCTCGATTCTAAATGCTCACCATGCCATACATTTCTTCTTCTCAAGAAGTAGTTTTCCAAAGACTTTACTCTGGAGACTAGAAATAAGATGTCTTCAGACTTCTTTACCAGTAATTCAATTCAGTTCAGTCCAATTCAATTCTTAATGGGAGCCTTTAAGGCACCATGCTAAATACTCCAGAGAATTCAGAAGTAGATAAGACCTAGCCCATAGCCTTAGGAGCTTACTGTCTCTTCTGGAGCCCACAGTTAAATAATAATAAATTTAAAGTAAAACATGCAAATGCCTTAGGGAAGAAATGAGGAGATAGAGATTAGAATGGTTTTTGGGTTCAAGAAGGAAAAGGTAATTTCACATGAATTTTGAAGAGTGTGCAAATATTTGATGATGATTATAGAGGGTAGGGTTTTCCAGGAAGACAGATGAGCTTGAGCAAACCACAGAGATGGGAACATGTGAGATGTGTTCGGGAAACAGTAAAAAATCCCTGTAATTGGGTTGTTGAGTCAGTAGAACTCAGAGATAAAGCTGGAAGATGGGAAGACAGATGCCTGAATGCCAAGATGAAAGATTAAAGTTTAGTCAGTAATAGAGAATCATGGCAGGCTTTCACCTAGAAAATAGAAATGATCAGAGGAATAGCGTAGAATAGATGCCTCTGGTAGTAAAGTTTTGGATGGATTGGAAACAGGAGTAATATGGCAGGAGTGATATAGAGGATAACTTAACCAAAGGGCAGGCAAGTGAAATGGAAAAGAGGGGATGAATCAGAGATGCTGAGGAGGGAGAATCTACCAGGCTTAATTTTTGGAATAAATGTGGTTGGGAAAGGGGGTAGGAATGGGTGAAACGGGGAGGAAGAGGTAGAATGAGAGCAAATAGACAGGACTTGGGTTTAGACATTGGTTTTGAGGTGCTATTAGGCCTCCAGGGTGAGAGTTTATTTGGCAGTTGGAAGCCTGTGTTTAAAGATTGGGGTAAAAATTAGGATCAGAACCAGGGATTTGCAAGTCATCTGGGTAGAAGTTGATGTTATATGAAAAGATGTTATCATTGAAGGATTCGGTATAGGGATCCTCAGGAGGTTTTCGAGGATACCTGTGCTTAGGGAAGAAAAGGGAGTAAAAAAGATACAAAGTACGGGATTCACGATGAAGTCACTGTTGAGCAGACCATAGAAATCAGAGGTAAGCCGGTGGTCGATAGATCAAAACGTGTTAGAAGTAGGACCAGGAATGAGAAAAGGATTTTGGTTCCTGCAATTACAGATGTTTTGGTGGCCTTTAGAAAGCAGCATCAGCACTTGGTGAAAGTGAAATCCAGATTGCAAAGAGGCTTTTCAAGCAATGGAGGCAGTGACGTAAACCACATTTTAAAGACGTTAGGAGATGAAGGAAATTTTTAAGACAACAGCCAAGTTGACAAAATATTTTATTAAGACAGGAGAGACAAGAGCGATTTTTAGGAAGAAGTGTGTAAAAAGTGAGAGGCTAAAGGTATGATCAAAAGGAAAAAACCAAAAATCTGGTTGTCAGTGTCTTTTCTTGAATCAACAGTATGAAATCGGGACCCACAGCTCCAGAGGTTACTGTTCCCCCTATCCAGATAACTGTTTTTAGCCTAGTCCCAAAGCTATGCCTTGTCTTATGTACTTACCTCATCTTGGTATGCTCTCATCCTAAGTCCTTCCCACTGCCAGTGAGAACTACCTTCAGATGCCCCAGCTGGTGGCAATTTCTCCTTTCTCAGAACTCTCGTTGCATCAACTGTTGGGATCACCCAGTGTCAGGGCGAATTAACCAGTAAGCAAGGTACACATGGGTTTACATTAAGCAAGGTATGCACTGGCTTACCTGGGCTTACTTACTAATCCGTAGTGCACAATTTCACCTTTTTTCATCGCATCAAGAATGTGGTGAAATCCACGTGAAATTGTGCACTACAGATTAGTAAGTAAACCCAAGTAAACTCGTGTGTACCTAGTTTATTGGGTAATCCGTCCCTGCCCAATGTAGCCCATAATTTTTTTTTTTTTTTCCTGAGTATGTGTTTTTCTCTCCAACTAGACTCCTGAGGGTGAGGAGCAGGTTTCTTGCTCCACTTGGTTCTTAGTAACCCTGAGCACACAGCATATGCTCAATAGTATCTTAAAGTCATAGAATTAAGTTGAGAACGTCTAGCTACCTCATATTCCTGATGTGGAAAATGAAGTCTGGAGAGGTTTCTATGACTTAGTTTACTCATTCCATCATTTGTCAAACATTTGTTGAGTATTTCTTTGTGGCAGATACTCTGCAAGGTGCTGAGGATCTCAAGGGGACAAAGAGATTCACAGTCTAGCCTAGAAGAGAGACATGTAAACAGATAGCAAAATACAAGCTGAACGAAGTAAAGTGGTGGTGTGCACGAGCTGGAGCAGGAGAAGTGCTGTTAATTACATCTGAGAAGTAGTTAAGCCCAGGGGAGGAGCTATTTGCCTTGTACCCTAAAGAATGATCAAGGACTTACAGCTTGTTAGTGTCCACGCCAGGGTTGAGCCCAAACACCCCAGATCCACGCCGATGGTTTTCCTGCTTAGGCAACGGTTGACTGCCTGTCTAATTAATTGTCCTATAGCAGGCCATAGTTTCCTACCCTGCCCTGGCCAGCAGGCATGTGGATGTGCACAGGTACTGGTTAGATTTTTTTTTTTCCAGTAGAAATATATATGTATTTTTTTTATTGTACTTTAGATGAAGGTTTATAGAACTAGCTTCTCGTTAAACAGTTAGTACACATATTGTTTTATGACGTTGGTTAACAACCCTACAACATGTCAATACTCCCTTCTCAACCTTAGGTTCCCTATTACCAGCTTTCCTGTCCCCTCCCGCCTTCTAGTTCTCGCCCCTGGGCTGGTGTGCCACTTTAGTCTCATTTTGTTCCATGGGCCTGTCTAATCATTGGCTGAAGGGTGAACTCAGGAGTGACTTCATTACTAAGTTAAAAGGGGGCCATGCTCTCAGGGTTTCTCCAGTGTCTGTTAGCCAGTAAGTCTGGTCTTTTCTTGTGAGTTAGAATTTTGTTCTACATTTCTCTCCAGCTCTGTCTGGGGACCTCTATTGTCATCCCGGTCAGAGCAGTCAGTGGTAGTAGCTGGGCACCATCTAGTTATGCTGGACTCAGTCTGGTGGAGGCCGTGGTAGTTGCAGTCCATTAGTTCTTTGGACTAACCTTTCCCTTGTACCTTTAGTTTTCTTCATTCTCCCTTGCTCCTCAAGGGGTGAGACCAGTAGAGTATCTTAGATGGCTGCTCATAGGCTTTTAAGACCCCAGATGCTACTCACCAATGTAGAATATAGAACATTTTCTTTATAAACTATGATATGCCAATTAAGTTAGATATTCCCTGAGATCATGGTCCCAACAGCCCTCAGCTGCTGGTTAGTTATCTGGTGACAGTGGGAGTCACAATTGTCTCTGGGGAGAGGCCTGATGGAAGTGGTAACGTGGCCTGGGGTTGACTAGAGAGTGAGGGATGAAAGGGAAGAGGTTGGAGGAATCCAGTCACTGATGGCTCACAGAGCTTGTCTGCACTGCCCCTGATGCTGGTGGTCTAGTAGGATTACCTTTGGAAATCAGAAGTTTTATTTATTCATGCATGTGTGTAGGTGTGTTCAAGAGTGTCTCTACTTCCGGAGCAAAGTCAAGCGGTTCAGCCCAACCCAGGGGTTGTGTCTTTAGCCTAACACTCAAATGGCCACCCTGTTTGGGACTAGATGCTTCTGTCTGAGTTCCCTAAAAAGTTGGTTCTCTTGGATAGAAGACCAGATTAGCAGGAGGAGTTCAATCTAGAGGGTGGGAGAACAGAGGAGGGAGAGCAAGAGACAACTTTACATGGAAGGCTACATTTTCTTGCAGCAAAAGCCTGTTCAGCCGGAGGGACGTGTCAGCATCTCAGAGTGAACTTGAAGCTGTTGACTGGCTGGTGACCTTGGTTCTGCCACGAATAGCACAGTAACTCTGAGGAGCCTCCTTGCCTCTCTGGACTTTGACTCCTCATCTTTAATGTGAGAGATGGGGTGGGGGTTGAGCCACCTCTGAAATCCATTCCAGCCCTCGTTGTCTCCAGATTTCTAACTGGAACCCCAAGAAGACAGCAGCTTGTAATTCTTTCTTCTCACCTCCAGAGAAGTCAGAAAATATTTGGCTCTGGCTCTTTAGCATGGGAAGTGGTGGCCCACAGACATCACAGTCGGGATATTAATAGATTATTCCAAATGTTATATTTGCATAGATGTACCACTCATTATGCAGATTGCAAATTATGAATTATTTGTCCTTTCTTCCGGGGGAGAAGTTGTTTATTTGCAAACTGCACAGGGTTGACTTGGGGCAGCAGAGAGATGAGCCCCTCACTCAGCAGGTCTCTTTGTGGAGCTCCCCCAGACACTGTACTTGCACAGGTTCTTAAAGAGGCAGATGAAGGTAGCCAGGGAGTGCCAGGTAGTAAGGTGATGAAAGGGAAACTGGAGACAGGATTTTAAGAGGACTAAAAATAGGAGGTCTTGAGGTTAGAGTGATCCGATGTCTAATGTGAAGTCGAAATAGTTTTGCTCTAAGACACAACCCAAAATGGACTCAGGCTTTTTTAACCTCAGTATTTCTCCTGGCTGAACCATGCAGTGGAGGTCAGGCCCTTCCTCTCAACTCATAAACACCAACGCCAATGATAACCTGACACTTGTGAAGCACTAACTATGTGGGGCACGGTCTTAGGTCCTTTACTTGGATCGTCTCATTTAGCCCTCCTGGCTACTTTGAGAAACTGAAGCTTTGAGAATTTACATACTGCTCCCATGCTGAACTGGTATTTGATCACAGGCTGTCTGATCCCAGAGCCCGTGACTTAATCACTACACTATACACTTCCTTAGACACTTACTACTTTGACCATGAGCCATTTTTTTCAGGGCCATATAAACCCAAGGCTGGATTCTGTGGGCACGTAAAAATGGGAGCATTTGATATAGTACCCCCAATTGTCCTCTATTAGACTCCAGTGTTCCACTTAAGCCTCTAAATTTGAGAGTAGCATGAAGTTGGCTCTGGAGGGAGGGCGTGAAGGTGATTGATAAGTTTTTAACAGGGAAAATGAGGGAGGGATGTAGAAATTGTTTGCTAAGAGGAGAAAAAGGAGGCTGAGGGGATATCTGGGTTAATACTGCAGCTAATGTTGGAATGAATAAAATCGTAGACCCTTGGAAAAGGAAAGAACCTTGGAAGTCACCTAATCTAACATTGTACCAATGCAGGAACTAAGCTAAAGATCTCTGAATAATGTAAATATGTGAAGACATTGAGGAAAGGCTATTTTTTTCCTCCCAAGAGAGCAGAGCAAGAAGAAATTAATGAATAAGCATTCATGGATTATCTGCTCTGTGTATGTTACCTGGGCAGGACATTGCAGGGCATACACAGGCATGAGCCCTGGTCTTAGGGAATTGCTGTTCTAGCTGGCTTCCAAGACTACAAAGTGAGAAGGACTCCACAAGACCATCTACAAGTGACAGAAATGGGGTCTAGGGCTGCACTGTCCTAGGTAGTAACCACTAGCTGTATGTGGTTCCTGTATGTGGTTCCCAAACCCTGTAGGTTTGGGAAGCTCCTAATCTGAACTCTGCTGTAAATTTAAACTACATGCTGATTGCAAAGACTTAGCGTAAAAAAAGAATGCAAAATAGTTAATAATATATTGTTTGCATAGTGAAACAGTATTTTGTGTATATTAGATTAAGTGAAAGATTTTGAAATTAACTTCATATGCTCCCTTTTTTTTTTTTAATGTAACTATTAGAAAATTTAGAATAACACAGTGGCTAATACTAGATCCTTGCTACCTAAGGTGCAGTGCATGGACTGGTAGCATGGGCATCACCTGGGAGCTTGTTAAGAACGCAGAATCTTAGGCCTCACCCTGTCTACTGGATCAGAGTTTGCATGTTAACATGACCTGCAGTTGATTTGGATGCACGCCAAAGACCGTGAGAAGCACTAGACTGTACCAGCAACATCGTGTCTTCTTTGCGGGCTGGTCTTTCCTAGTCTTCACATTTAAACAATGTCCACTCTGATAGTAACCACCTAAATGACCAATGACATCTCCCCTCTCTCTAGGCCTTAGATTTCCCATCTCTAACAACAAAGTGTTGCACTCTACATTCTCGGGAGTCCTCTCCAGCTCTCTCTAGGACAAGATGATCCTAGGATTATAAAGCAGAAATTTTGTACCTAGTAGAAGTCAGCTACCCACTGCAATGTTTAAGAATATCTAGTTCCGAGCCAAGGCTTTATCTAAGAAGGCAATACCCTTCTAGCTCTTTTCATGAATATTTGTGAACTTTTTACCAGATAGCCCTGTCCTATGTCTTTTTTGGAATCCCTGGGTGGTGCAAAGAGTTAATGTTCTCAGCTGCTAACTGAAAGTTTGGAAGTTCGAGTCCACCAAGTGGCACCTTGGAAGAAAACTCAGCCATTGAAAACACTATGGAGCATAGTTCTACTCCGTCACACATGGGGTTCCCATGAGTCGGGATTGACTCTGACGGTATCTTCTTTTTAATGTCCTTTTAATAGCTTCATTCTGGTGTTCACACTCATCAGTGAATTTAGTTGTAAAGCAAGTAAGGGAGAGCTTAGTAATTGTGATATAGACGTGAGCAAAGGCATCAAACCTTTACAACTGCCTTTTTAAACATCCTTTCTGGGTTAGATCTGCAAAATGGGTATTCATCAATTTTCCCCTTAATAGACGAATAGTAAGCAAACACTAAGCGAAGGAGAAAAGCACAATGTTTAAGAACATTGCTCTGGAGTCAGAAGGAACAACATTTTTATCCAGGCTCTGTCCATATGCATAATCTTAGAGGAGTGATTTTACCTATCTGTGCAGTCCTGCTCTGTCCTATGGTGTCACTATCAGTTGGAATCTACTCGACAGCAATGGGTTTTGGTATGCCTAGTTTGGAGCCCTGGTGATGCAGTGGTTAAGAGCTCGGCTGCTAACCAAAAGCTCAGCAGTACCAATCCACCTGCCGCTCCTTGGAAACGCTATGGGGCAGCTTTATTCTGTCTGATAGGGTCATCGTGAGTCGGAATTGACTTGATGACAAGTTTGGTTTTATTTCGATGCCTAGTTTATTCCTCTGCAAAAAGGGTTAAATAATGTCCCTGTTTATTCACTCAATAGATTGTTATAAGGATTAAATTAGTTTAGCATGGTGGTAGAACTCAAGATTAATATGGTACACGGGGCTAGGTATTATGTGGGCAAAAAGATTTATAGGACAGGGTCTACTAATTGTATTTGAACACTGCATGGGGAAGGTAAAATTTGAACTGGAGAGATGGACAAGAGGTAGATAGCATTCCAGGTAGAAGCAGCACCTGATTTAAGGAGTATGAAAGTCCTAGCCATGTTTGGAATGAGGCATTGGTGGTTTAGTGGTAGAACTTACACCTTCCATGTGAGAGACCCAGGTTCGATTCCCAGATAATGCACCTCATGTCACTACCCATCTGCCCCTGGCGGCTTGCATGTTGCTAGGTTTCAGTGGAGCTTACAGACTAGGAAGAAAAGCCTGGCAATCTACTACTGAAAATCAGCCAGTGAAAACCCTACGGATCACAATGATCACAAACATATCATGGGATGGTGCAGGACCAGGAAGTGTTTCATTCTGTTGTGCATGAGGTCACCCTGAGTTGGGGACAACGTCGAAGCAGCTCATAACAACAGGTATGGTAAATTTACCATTGTCCAAGCATGCCTGTTGTTTAGCAGTCAGGAGGGCATGGGTGCGATTTGTGGTTGAAAAGACAGGGTCCTCAGCGGTGGAAACTGAGGTAGAAGAGGTATTTCATGGCTACAGGATTAAACTTTTTTATTAAGGCTGAGATAAGGGGTGTCTACATTGCCAGGATACAGAGTCCCTTTACCTTTGGGGTTGCTGTTTTGTTTTGCTCTGGGGACAATAGATTATTCCATCAACCCCACCTCTGTGGCCTGTCTTCCCCCATCCATGCCAATGGCATTTGGCTCTCGCTCCCACGCTGACATTTCCCTGAGACTCATTTCACGCTATTTCTTCACGGGGGCATCTGGGCTGACAATGCAAAGAGACTTTTCCCACATAATTGAAAGGAATTTCTGATTATGCGCAGGGATGTCAGCCATGATGAGGTCTTGGACTCTTTCCAATTCCAGCCGCTCCTGATGACAGTGCTCCAGTCTCCTTCTCTCGACCCCTCCCTGGCATTCTCCTTGTGAACTTTTTGCTCCCTTCTGGGAGTGATTTCTCAAGATAGTATGTTGTTTTCAAGCTTCCCTTTCTCTAGCCAGATTGATGGGTCCCACGTGAAGTGCACTTTTGGGGGGGGGGGGCTGCTTCTAAGCACTGCTATTTCACAGACCTGCAAAAATTTCAGACGTAGTTACCCTGTCATTTCCATATCTGGAACCCCGCACCTGACAGGAAAAGGTTGAGTGAACACACATATATTTTGGGTCTTTCTTTAGAGAAGTCCTTTTGAATATGCAGAACAAAGTGAGGGCTGCATTTATCTCTGACCTTTTCCGGCTCTTTTTCTTGCATCTGTTAAGGCAAAAACAGGCCTCTGAGCTCATCAGCCTCCTCTCCCACGGAGCAGATGATCGAGTTGCCTGGATTCACTTCCTCGCCAGCCCTCAGTCCCCAGTTCTGCCTGAATCTTTCCCTGTGGCTAATTCTCCTCGGGGTTTCTGGGGGATCTCGGGGGGCGGGGGGTGGGGGGGAGAAAACAAGGGCCTTGTGGGAAGGTTGTCACGGGCTAGACGTTGGAGTCCTTGGGTTATCTGATGTGTTGAGCCTTTAAGAGCCTTTTTCTATCAAGGGGATTAACCTCATTGCTATCCCCTATGTGTTTCTTAGCAGGATCCTTCTTCTCTGACATGGTAAAGACTGCTTGGCAAAACAGGGGAGGGAAAGATAGAGAAAGCATCACCTCACCCCTTCAGTGCTGATCAGAGAAGATGACTTTGCCTGGAGCCTTGAGAGTTCTGACGAACCGCCTATAGAGTCTCGGGGTGCCTCTGGGAGGAATGTACCAATATATGCTTTTGCCATATATTTTTATAACTTCCTTGGGAAGCAGCTACAACATATTAGAAAGAATTCTGGACTTGGTGCCTGGAGGCTTGGATTTGATTCTGGCTAGTTTTTTTTTTTTAGAGGATATGTGCGTTAGATTGTAAGCTTCACAAAGAGTCGCCATGTCTGCCTGACTTCCCATTGTGTTCCAAGAGATTAGCGCTGTGCCCGGTACACAGTAGGTGCGTGATAATGCATAGTAGGTGGTTCATAATGAAAATACGAACTGGAACAAGTTATATAAATATATGCATATGTATACATACATATACACACGTACACATATATTTATATTTTATAATATGTACATTTTATGTGTATGTATATATATACATGCATGCAATCATACACATACAGATTTACCTTCCTCACAGAATTGCGTCGATTTTTTAAGAGATTAAATGAAAGCACTGTAAAACAATGCTCCTAGCAAAAAAATGTTTACTTACATAAAATTAATCTTAGCTTATCCACCACTTGAACACTATCCTTTGGTCAATCCTCTGTGACCCACTCATGTAAAAAATACTCACCTTGGGTCCCTGCAATTTCACCCTTAAATATATATTTCTTTGGATTAAGTCTTACTTTTACTAATGATGTCCTTTAAAATGTAAAGACTTCCGGGTTGGGCATCACATTAAATCATATGTGTGAATTAGTTTGAAAAACAGCTTTCCTAAGAAAGATGGAAGAGACAAATACCCTTCTTGTTTAGTCCCAAAGAGGAATGGATGGGTAGTAGGGTCCTAGAAGAGAAAGCCAGACACTGTCTTCTTTAGAGATTGAGTTGCCCACGCTTTTCTGCTATAGGTAGTAAGGCTTAACTCCTTCATGCATGGTGGCGGTTATGGGGAGGGGGGCGGAGAGGAAAGGTGAGCAGTGACACTACTTCATTATCTGCTTTTTCTATAGTTGTTTTGACTGAGAGCTACAGAGAATCTTAGATGCTCAGAGGTAGAAGGATTCCAACTGCCCATTCAGTTCAGGAATCCCCACTGCAACATCGTAACGGCCCAAGTGGCTTGGCTTCTTCCTGGCTGAAGTTGATGAAATTCACTGTTTCTCAATGCCTGCCATTCTACTCTTGAATGGCTAAAACATTTAGGAAAGCCTTAATTTAACGGATGATTACTATTTTTAGTATTTATTGGCTATTAACATTTTACTTGGAACCCCTTAATGTCCAATAGGCCTGATTTCTCATTGGTGTGAGAGGGGTAAGGCGTTACGGCAAACCAAAGCAAAATTATGACGCTTAGATTTGGCCTTAAGCCCCGTCCATTTACTCTTTATACCTCTCTCACTTGTCTGTGTGGCCTTTCCTCTCTGACCTCAACACTGGAGGCCCAAAGAATTTCTGGGCTTGACATTTGCTCAGTTTCATAGATTATTAAATGGAGATAATAAATCTGACTTCACAAATGTTTAACAAGGGAAACAACACTATAAAGTCATATATCTCACGTGACAGGAAATATTCTACAGGTCCTTCCTTAAATCTTGCCACGGAAGTAACCACTAACTCTACCCACATCTCAGTCTGGCTTTATATCTGATTTCTAGTGGCTGTTTTTTTGTTTTTGGTATACATAGTGAAAAGCTAACAGTGATTCTAATGGACCAAAATTTCGCAGTTCTTGGTATGCAAGGATGTAGCTGTTATTTTAAGTATTCTGCTTTCACTCTGACACCCACACCCTCAATTCATGCTTCTTCTATATATTCTAATATCATGAAACTCAACAGCAAGAGGCCAAAGTAGACACTCAAAGGAAACACATAATTATGTGTGGCGATGTCTCTATTTTGGGGGTCCCTGCTTTTAAGGGCTGCTATTTCACAAAAAGCTTTCAAATGGCCTTTATTCAGAGAAAGTGACAACATCAGAGTGTGTCTTTTCATACCCGCCAAAGCTAAATCAGCTCAGAGACTGTATCTGTTATCTTCTGTTCTCTTGGTTCCCCACAGTAGGAATGAGGAATGACTAGGCACAGAGCAGCAAGAGGACATGAAGGATCACACTACTCAGATGTTCCTGTTTCCAGTGCAAGGTATCAACCTGTGAGCTCAGGTTTTGGCTTTGATTGATCAAAAAACCCACTAAGACTTCAGTGTGCATTTTCTCTAGATAAATAAATGTCCCTTTGCTCTTATCACAATTCCTTAACTTGGGGCCTTGGGTAAGTTGAGCCAAGACAACCTCCTACAGCAGGGTAAATAGAGGCTCTGGACGATGAAAAAGCTGGTAAACCAGATGAACAACAATAACAAAAAGCTCTGTTTTGTAATGTTTGCTCATTTCTGTGGTGTAAATACTCCCTCCATGGCAAATTCTAAGCTACCAATGTGAGGTTAGTGGACAAGGAGTTGGGGAAAGATGCGCATAATTGGCTTGGTGTGAGTTGCTCTGCACACCACTGGGAAAGAGTGACCTTTGCAAGGTCAAGGGTCACTAAAATGTTGAGTCCACAGCTTGACTGGCCGTTCCATGGTGACATTTACTGATTTGGTCAATTTGTCATTTAAAATGGAATGTGGTAATTCTTTCCTTTCGCTCTTGGACAAAATCATTCCAGATCAAGCTGGTTTCTGAGAACCCAAAAACTAAGGAAAAGGACATATTGAGGCAAAGTCCTTCATTCTCCCCATAACCTACAGGAAACCTTGTTTCATCTTATACGCTGCATTTTTACACAAATAACATGTGCCTTTGTGTTAGTTTGCCAACCTCAACACCCTCCCCCCAAGCCCCCAGGTATTTTCGTAAAGCTGCTCTGCCAATTTTTTTTTTTTTTTACATGTTGCTGTTAAAAAAAAAAAAATTAGAGCCCTTATGAAAATACCTGGGGGGTGGGGAGTTGAGGAGGGCTTGATTGGCAGAAACACGTAGAAGGTGCACATTATTTGCATAAAAATATGGTATGTTGGTAATTTTCCCCAAACACATAGTCCACCACTTCGCCATGGACCTTGGTCAAATAATTTCCCCTTTCTGGGTCTCTTTTTCCACATCTGCAAAATGAGGAGGGTAGATTAGAAAATCTCCAATGTCCCTCAGAGTTCTAACATTCATCAAATCCAAAACTAAAGATCCAAAAACTACAAATGGAAAATATAAAATCCAAGTGAAATTTTCCTTTCAAGAAATACTTTCCTCTGTTTGCATGATATTGGACAGTAGGTTGCTTGCCCTTCAGCTAAATAAGACCAAGTTTCTGACAGAGTTTACCTACCAACACCTTCATCGTGCATGGCTTCAGTATGCGTTGAAAGGATACCAGCAAGTCCTGTGTCTTTGTCCTCAAACCATTCTCTCACTGGCCCATTACTTGGCCTTGACATTCTATTTTTACAGATTCCTTCCATTCCATTCTGAACTGCACAGACCACTCTGAAGAAAGCAGATGAAATTTATTGGTAGCCTTGAATACTTTTTTATGGACGTTAGATGGAGCCAGGGTTTCCAACTGGTTCTTTCTGGTTCAACCCTCTGCTGAGAATTCGGATTCCATCCCAGATATACTGAATCAGAACCTACACAAAGGTTCTGATTCAGTATATTCAGGGTGGAAATGCAACTTCTCAGCAGGGTATCAGGCTGGAAAGAACTGGTTCAAAGCCCTGGATGGAGCCTTTCCTACCAGACGTCAGCTGAAGTAAATGTCTCAATAAAGACAGGTACATCAGGCAAAGTGGAGGTGAGGAGGTAGAAGAGAGAGATCCAAATCCATGTCCTGATGTGTATAGGTAAGTTTTGGGTGGCAGTGTGCAGCTACCATATTTTTATGCAAACTATGCATACCTTCTAGTTGAGCACTCTCCCCACTCCCCCGCCCCCTAGGTATTTTTGTAATGTGCTATGCTAATTCTTTTTATAGCAACATGTAAAAAAAAAAACTGGCATAGCAGTGCTTATGAAAATACCTGTTGGGGGAGGAAGGCATGGTTGGCAAACAAACATGGAAGGCCCCATTATATGCATAAAAATACAGCAGTTTCCTTGGGCAGCTAGTGGGTGGGAGAAAGAGGAAGATGCTAAAGGAAGACAAAGGATACTGAAGAGGTAGGCAGAAAATGATGGACAACTCTCTACCTCACAGCTTGCTGAGGCAACACCTTGCAAATGTCAAACTGTCTTTGCTGTAGAAGGGAGTGGTGACAGAGGGGTCCATGGCATGAGGTGCGTTAGTGTCCTGGTCTCTGTGATTGTCAGGATGCAGCTTCCCCACCTCACAGCACCTAGTAGGACAGATCTCAGTCTCACCTCATCATAAACCTTTCCTGCGGCTGGTCCAGTTGGTGCAAGCCAGGGAGAAGACTGAAGTGGAGAAGGATGGACGTGGAGGAAGGACAGGAAGAAGGCCCCAGGTGATGTGGGGAGCTGAGCCCAGAAAGGATGGTGTGATGTGGTGACAGCCATGGCTGGTGAGCAGGGGGAGCTAGAGGAGCCTGGCTGAGGACGCGGAGGTGCTGAGTGCAGTGCCTGATGGGGAAGGCAGCTGTGTGTTGCTCTCTGCTCCAGCGCACACTCTGCTTCATATTAAGACCTTTGGAGAAGAAACCCTAAAAAATATAGCAGTGACCACTCCCCACCCCTGCCAGTGACATTTTCTGATTATAAAACTAGGTTTATTGACATT
Source organism: Loxodonta africana (assembly GCF_030014295.1). Taxonomy (NCBI): domain Eukaryota; kingdom Metazoa; phylum Chordata; class Mammalia; order Proboscidea; family Elephantidae; genus Loxodonta; species Loxodonta africana. Next base: position 61,830,351 of record NC_087352.1, read on the forward strand.
GATTTATTTATTTTTGTCCTTTGCTTTGCTTGTGCCTTAAGTATATACTTAGTCAGCTTATTGGGTAATCTAGCCCCAGCTGCAGCCCTGAACTGGCTAATTGGACAATTTATGTGTGCTGAGTGCACAAGAGAGAGGCCATTCACAGTCCTGGAAAACCAATTAAGAGTAACAATAACAGTAATAATAATACCTAACACATACAGTGTGTACTATGAGCCAGGCGGTAGAGCTGTGATTTGAACCCAGGACTTCTAGCTCTAGTCTGTGATCATAACCACCAAAAGACAGATGTCTCCTCTTCACCAAGATGTCACCCCAGGGAGGCAGGGGAAAGAGCACTGAGGTTGGAGCACGCCTGTTTTATTCATCTCTATTATGTAGCTATGACTATCTAGCACAGTGCCTAGCACATAGTAGGTGCTCAATAAATAATTATTACAAGAATGGATGGCTCAATTGTTTAAGAAGACACCTTATACACATCGTCTCATTGGATCCCACAATAACCCTGTGAGGGGCAGAGAGTAAGAAGCACCTACAGTGGCCATTTTCTAGACAAGATTATGAAGATTACTATGGGGAATGACCTGACGAGGTCACACAGCTAGCAAGAGAGAGAATCGGGGCCTGCACCTTGACTTTCTAACCTACCTCTGTAAAGCAGCAGCATTGGAGGAAAGCAGAGGTTTTCATATAACATTCCTCCGAGCTGGGGGGCTTTGAAAGCCCATAAGTCCCACTAGGGTCTACTGGGGTTGGAGAAGAGTGGAGAGGGGACGAGGAGGAGAGAAGACACCTATGCTCTTCATCCAATCAGAGACGATTCCCTTGACTTATTTACCTTTCTGTGATTTCACCTGAAGGAGTCTATGGCCCAAAAAAGGTTGCGATTCACTGTGCTCCAATTCTGTCACTCTTCACACCTGAGCCTACAGTGGGGCTTAAGATCACTATCAGCCACAAAGACAAAAGGCGTGAATAGGGAGTGGTGCTTTACTGATTTTCAATAAAAGCTCACCAGTGAGGCCCCATGAATGAATTTCTATTCATAAGAAAGAACCCATTCCCAATCCTGGAAAAATAACTTGAGACAACATTGATAATAAAAATAAGCAAAAAATACCATGCTTGCTAGGCACCAGGCACTATTCTAAAATCGTGTGTTGCTACTTGTAAAAACCTGCAGATCTTTTTCTTTACCATGAGAAACCATTGACTTCTTCCCAGAAAAAAGTTGTTTCTTCTTATAATTGCTCTGTTAAACCACATCCACTTCTGTTTTATATGTATATATATATATAAAAAATTGGTGGTTATGATGATATACATATGTGTTCATATATATGTATATAATGTAAAGGTGTATACATATATATAATCTATATATCTATATACATCTATATAAAACTATAAAATCAAACCAAAAACCAAAACCACTGCCGTGAAGTCAGTTCTGACTCATAGCAACCCTATAGGACAGAGCAGAACTTCCCCAAAGTGTTCCCTAGGCTGTAATATTTACTGAAGCAGACTGCCCCATCTTTCTCCCATGAAGAGGGCTGGTGGGTTTGCTGACCTTTTGGTTAGCAGACAAGCAATTAACTACTATGCCACCTGAGCTCACTTTCTCTCTCTACACACACACACACACACACACACACACACACACACATATACCCTGTAGCTGTCGAGTAGACTCTGACTCATGGCTATCTCATGTGTGTCAGAGCAGAACTGTGCTCCGTAAGGTTTTCAATGACTAGTTTTTCAGAAGTAGACCACCAGGACATTCTTCCAAGGCACCTCTATTATATATATATATATATATATATATATATATATATATATATATATATATATATATATATATATATATATTATATAATATATAAATGAATTTTTATATAATTTGTATCTGATATGTACATGTATACCTATATGTATATACATATAGGTATATGTGTATACCTATACTTATACATGGGGCCTGGGTGGCGTAATGGTTAAAAGCTTGGCTGCTAACCAAAAGGTCAGCAGCTTGAATCTACCAGCTGCTCCTTGGAAACTCTATGGGGGAGTTCTACTCTGTCCTATAGGGTCACTATGAGTTAGAACAGATTTGACAACAACAGGTTTGGGTTTTTTTGGGGGGGTATTTTTTTATACATATATATACACATATACATATGCATATACATACACATATCCACCATGCATTTGGCAGTTTGTTGTACTGTAGTGGCTCACGTGTTGTTGTGATGCTGGAAGCTATGCCATTGGTATTTCAAACATCAGCAGGGTCACCCCTGGTGGACAGGTTTCAGCAGAGCTTCCAGACTAAGACTGGGAAGAAGGACTTGACAGTCTACTTCTGAAAAAAAATGGCCACTGAAAACCTTATGAATAGCACTGGAACAATGTCTGACATAGTGGTGGAAGATGAACCCCTCAGGTTGGAAGGTACTAAAAATACCACTTGGGAGGAGCTGCCTCCTCAAAGTAGAGTTGACCTTAATGACATGGATGGGATAAACCTTTAGGAACTTCTTTTGTTGATGTGGCATGACTCAAAATGAGAAGAAATAGCTGCAAACATTCATTAATAATTGGAACGTGGAATGTACAAAATATGAACCTAGCAAAATTGGAAATCACCAAAAATTAAATGGAACACATAAAGACTGATATCCTAGGTATTTGTGAGCTGAAATGGTACTAGCCATTTTGAGTCAGACAGTCACATATAGTCTATTATGCTGGGAATGAAGAATTGAAGAAGAGTGGAGTCGCATTCATTGTCAAAAAGATCATTTCAAGATCTATCCTGAAGTACAACACTGTCAGTGATAGGATAATATCCGTATGGATATAAGGAAGACAGTTAATATAACTATTATTCAAATTTACACACCAACTACTAATGCCAGGAAGAAAAAATTGATTTTTACCAATTTCTGCAGTCTGAAATTGATCAAACATGCAATTAAAATGCATTGATAATTACTGGTGACTGGAACGCAAAAGTTGGAAACAAAAAATTGGTAGTTGGAAAATATGTCCTTGGTGATAGAAACAAAGCCAGAGAACGCATGATGGAATTTTGCAAGACCATCGACTTATTCATCGCAAATATCTTTTTTTTTTTTTTTTTTAAACAACATGAATGTTGACTAGACACGTGGACCTCACCAGATGGAATACGCAGGAATCAAACTGACTACGTATGTGAAAGAGATGATGGAAAAGCTCAATATCATCAGTCAGGATAAGGCCAGGGTCTGACTGCAGAACAGATGATCAATTGCTCACATGCATGTGGAAGTTGAAACTGAAAAAAACTAGAACAAGTCCATGAAAGCCAAAATACAACTTTGAGTATATCCCACCTGAATTTGGAGATCATCTCAAGAATAGATTTGACACATTGAACACTAATGACTGAAGACCAGATGAGTTGTGGGATGATATCAAGGACATCACACATGAAGAAAGCAAAAGGTCATTAAAAAGACAGGAAAGAAAGAAAAGTCAAAAATGAACGTCAGAAGACACTCTGAAACTTGCTCTTGAATGTCAAGTAGTCAAAGCAAATGTAAGAAATGATGAAGTAAAAGAGCTGAGCAGAGATTTCAGAGGGCAGCTCAAGAAGACAAAGTATTACAATGAAACACGCAAAGACCTGGAGTTAGAAAAACAAAAGCAAAGAACGCACTTGACATTTTTCAAGCTGAAAGAACCGAAGAAAAAATCCAAGCCTCAAGTTGCAATATTGAAGGATTCTATAGACAAAATATTGAATGATGTAGGAAGCATCAAAAGAAGTTGGAACAAATACAGAGCCATTGTACTGAAAAGAAGTGGTCAATGTTTAACCATTTCAGGAGGCAGCATATGATCAAGAACTGATGCTATTGAAGGAAGGAGTCCAAGCTGTACTGAAGGCACTGGTGAAAAACAAGGCTCCAGGAATTGATGGAATCCCAACTGAGATGTTTCAACGAACGGTTGCAGGTAGCACTGAAGGTCCCTACTTATCTATGCCAAGAAGTCTGGAAGATAGCTACCTGGCCAACTGACTGGAAGAGATCTATATTTGTGCCCATTCCAACAGAATGTGAAAATTATTGAAGAATATCATTAATATCACATGCAAATAAAACTTGGCTGAAGATAATTAAAAACGAGTTGCAGCAGTATATCAACAGGGAACAGCCAGAAATATCAGCTAGATTCAGAAGAGGATGTAGAACAAGGGATATCGTTGCTGATGTCAGATGGATCTTGACTGAAAGCAGAAATACCAGCAAGATGTTTACCTGTGTTTTACAGACTATGCAAAGGCATTCGACTGTATGGATCATAACAAATTACGGACACCATTGCGAAGAATGGAAATTCCAGAACACTTAATCATGCTCGTGTGGAACCTGTGCATAGACCAAGAGGAAGCCCTTCGAACAGAGCAAGGGGATACTGCTTGGCTTAAAATCAGGAAAGGTGCGCGTCAGAGCTGTATACTTTCACCATACTTATTCAATCTGCATGCTGAGCAAATAATCCCAGAAGCTGAACTATATGAAGAAGAATGCTGCATCAGGATTGGAAGAAGGCTCATTAACAACCTGTGATATGCAGATGACACAGCTTTGCTTGCTGAAAGCGAAGAGGACTTGAGAAGCACTTATTAATGACAGTCAAATACTACAGCCTCCAGTATGGATTACACCTCAACATAAAGAAAACAAAAACCCTCACAACTGGATCAATAAGGAACATCATGATAGTTGGAGAAAATATTGAGGTTGGCAAAGATTTCATTGTACTTGAATCCACAATCAACGCTCATGGAAGAAGGAGTCTAGAAATCAAAGGATGTATTTGAAAATTCGCTGCAAAAGACCACTTTAAAGTGTTGAAAAGCAAAGACATCACTTTGAGGATTAAGGTTTGCCTGACCCAAATCATGATATTTTCGGTTGCCTCATATGCATGTGAAAGCGGGACACTGAATAAGAAGATCAAAGAAGAATTGATGTCTTTGAATTATGGTGTTGGCAAAGAATATTGAACATACCATGGACTGCCAGAAGAATGAACAAGGCTGTCTTGGAAGAAGTACAGCCAATATGTTCCTCAGAAGTGAGGATGGTAAGACTTCATCTCAGGTACTTTGGTTATCAGGAGGGACCAGTCTCTGGAGTATGACATCATGCTTGGTGAGGTAAAGGTCACTGAAAAAGCAGAAGACCCTCTATGAGATGGATTGACACAGTGGCTGCAACAATGGGCAAAAACATAGCAACAATTGTGAGGGTGGTACAGGATCAGGCAACGTTTCATTCTGTTGTACATAGGGTCGCTATGAGTCGGAAGGGATTTGATGGCACCTAACAACTATAACACACACACACACACACACACACAGTATTTTACAAAAAATAACATGTTCCTTTTAAGTTTGTTTGCCAACTTCTCCCTCCCCTCTGCAAGGTATTTTCGTAAGTGCGCTCTGCTAATTTTTTTTAACAGCAATATGTAAAGAAAATTGGCATAGTGGTGCTTATGTAAATACCTCAAAAACTTGTAGGAGATGGAGGGTGAAGTTGGCAAACAAATGTAGAAGGCACGCATTTGTTGTGCAAAAATATGGTGTGTGTGTATATATGTATATATATGTGTGTGTGTATATATATATATATATATATATATATATACATATACATATATATGGAAACCCTGGTGGCATGGTCGTTAAGAGAAATGACTGCTAACCAAAAAGTTGGCAGTTAGAATCCACCAGGCATTCCTTGATAACCACATGGGGCAGCTCTACTCTATCCTATAGGGTTGCTATGAGTTGGAATTGACTTGATGGCAATGAGTTTTATATGTATGTTGTTAGTTGCTGTCAAGTCAATTCCTATATATATATATATATATATATATAAATGAATCCTTCTTATAATTTGTCCTCCTTTAACATACTACATACTACAAAAGAACATTTCTCTTGCTCTTCTTTCTCTTCTACCCCGGGGAAGATCAAAATAAATAAATCAACCAACCATTGGAAAGTCTTTAAGCATTGTGTAGTAAAGTTTTGAATTATTTTAAGAGTTAGAAGACCTGAAGTACAGTCTCAGCTTGGGTCGGTCAGTTGTGACAGGAAGGATGTTTATTAATTTGATATCGTGCATAAGGAATTGCATGATATCAAAAGTACATGATGCAGTCCCTTTTGCATTAAAATTGGCCATCTAGACCAGAAAATAAAATGGCAAAAACTTGTGCTAGGAAGTGAAGGAGCACTGGTGGTGCAGTGGTTAAGTGCTCAGCTGCTAACCTAAAGGTCTGCAGTTCGAACCCACCTTCTGCTCTGTGGGAGAAAGATGTGGCAATCTGCTTCCGTAAAGGTTGCAGCCTTGGAAACCCTATGGGGCAGTTCTACTCTGTCCTGTGGGGTCACTATGACTCCATGGCAATGGTAAGAGGCAAGGGCTGACTCGCTGAGTGAGTGGTGCATAGAGCTATGGAAACACAGAGAGGAGCGAGGGGGCTGGGAAGGAGCTACGGTGAGCTCAGGATGGCTTTATGGAGCTACTGGCTTTTGAACTGGATCTGGAAGGTTGGGTAGAGTTATTATTTCTACATGGTCTGTTCCAGCAAAGGGTTTGATGTGACTGAACTGTAATTGTGGGAAGCCATTTTGGGGACGCTTCAAGAGAGAGGAAGGTAGCCCAGGCTGAGGGGAGCGTACTGCAGTCTCTTCCCCCTCAGAGTCTCCACTTTTCATCTGCTAACTGAGAAGTTAAGTGTGGACTGAGGAGGTGTCTTCCAAGACCCCCCAGCCCCAGCTTGACAGCCCAGGAAATGGTTTCTTCCCAGGTAATTTCCATCCCTATCAGCTCCCTGAGGGGCTTGGTTCCCTTCCTGTCAGGGCTACCTGGCAAAGCCTCAATTTACTACTTTCGTCTTAATCCATACCATTCAGAAATGAACCTCTGTGTTTCTCCATCTTCTACTTCTAAACACAGCCTCATTGATATTCAGCAAACTTTCCCGGCCTTCTGCTTTTTGAATTCTGTGAGAAGACATTTCAATGAGTCTGAGCGGGGACAATTGAGAGCGGGACTCAGGTCTCTATTCACAGCCTGGGTGAGTTCTCACAAGGTTTCAGTCAGAAGGCTAAGCTGTTTAGATCCCCAAGGCATTGTCTCCCAGTTTCTCGGGGCCAGGCTGCCAAGTTCACGCGAGGTGCCCATCTCCTTCCTTTCACAGACCTACTTATTAGCAGCTTTCTTTCTTTTTCTTTTTCTTTTTTTCCCCTTTCCAGGCCTATAGATACAATTATTAGAAATTCCTGGTTTTGTGCCCATATTGAAAGAAGGCCTGAATGGGTATGCTAAGGACTCGAAAGTGAGCCACTCTCCCTAACTCCAGCTTCTGTGGTTAATTAGATTTGGATGGCTTCAGAGGAGCAGCTGGAGTTTTCAGAAAATGGATGCGATAAAAAAGGACTATTCAAGGTATTTTGGAGGGTCTGTATAAAACAATGTAGCTATGAAATGGGGTTTGGGAAATACAAGCTCTGAGCAGAGGGGGGTAGGGAGAACAGGCCAGGGGAGACAGGGCTGGACGTGAGCTGGCAGGAAAGTACCAGGCCTGGTGGATTTGTTAAGACGGACGCTGTCGTGCTATGCCCCACAGTGGGTTCTGAACCCCTGGGCAGCTTGGGTTGCAACACCAGCATAGCTGGACAACACAAATTGGGAAAGATGGAAGTTAAACCTTGGCTCAGGGTTCAAGGCCACTCTCCTTTGGCTGAACTATTGAAAGTTTGTAAAAAAAAAGTTTCTGTAGCCCCGGCTTTGGCTGTAGGCAGAGTGGGTGACCATCTACCTGTGGAGTCCCGACTTCAGAAACCCCACACTCTCCCCTCCTTGCTTTGGAGAGAACTCGGTCCTGCCTCCACGTGGCCGATCCCTGAGACTCTCTGCTTTCCCTGGCTTCTTTTAGTGTGATACTTCAAACTTGTTAAATATGCAAAGATCCTAAGCAGACTAAGTTTATGGCTAGCTGTGTGACTCTGGGCAAGTCACTTTGCCTGTCGATAATTTTTATCAAATCTCTTCATCTCTAAGACCAGGGAGTTGGTCTGGATTTGCTCGAAGAGGCTTGCCTGCTCTCATATCCACTTATTCACTCGTGATCATGCAGAATATTAATAAAAAGGTTTTGAAGGCACGTGGCCAGCTGGGCACAGAAGCGACAGTTTCCTTCATTGCACTCTTCAGTGGAGGGCAGCTTGTATCCATGTGTCCAGTGAGCCAAGTTCTACTGTCAAGTGATTAGTGGTCTAAAGTGTTTCTGGGGGACAGCTGTCAGGGGTGCTCCCCGGAGAAAGCAGACATGAGGCAGCAGAATTTTGCTCCACCGAGGAGTAATTAGGAAACTTTGCTCTAACCCAGTGGATTTCAAGTCCTTTCTAATTTAAAAAAAAAAAAAAAAATTATTGGAAGCCTTTTTTTCAAACAAAATTCTATATAGAGCCCCAGACTGTGAAGCTCAGAGAAGCATCATGGGTCTGATGGAAGGGGGAGCGGGCAGCAGGGATCTACTTGGCTCATTCCCATTCTCACCTGGAAGGGTCCCTTGGGTCCATCTCCAACACTCTGGTCCCTGCAGTGTTGCTTAAGGGCCTCTACACACAACAAAGCAGTTTCAGGAGATTAAACTGTCCCATCTATTTTTTATATTAGGTTTCTCTTGAAGGTTCCACTCAATAAAATTGTGAGGTCCCCTTTTTCTTCATTCCTAACTCAGATAACATCAACGTGTGGCAGGGTGTCCGGCTGTGTAGGTGGAAGCTGTGTGGAACTGAGATGTGCTTGTTAAAATCAACAAGTCCAACCAAAAAAACCAAACCCACTGCCGTGGAGTCGGTTGGAACTCAGAGCGACCCTATACAACAGAGTAGATCTTTTACAGAAGCAGACTGCCACATCTTTCTCCCGTGCAGTGGCTGATGGGTTCAAACTGCTGATCTTTTGGTTAGCAGCCGAGTGCTTAACCACTGTACCACCAGGGATCCTTCAATGTGCCCAGGGGCTGTCAAAGGAGCCCTGGTGGTGCAACGCTTAAGAGCTTGGCTACTAATCAAAAGGTTGGCAGTTCGAACCCGCTTAGCAGCTCTGCAGGAGAAAGACCTGACAATCTGCTTCTATAAAAATTAAAGCCTAACGGGGCAATTCTACTCCATCATATAGGGTCACTATGAGTCAAAACAGACTCGACAGTGCCCAACAACAACAACAACAGGGACTGTCAAGGCCAAGAGAGAACCATAGTTTCAAATCATAACTTGCTCCTTCCTTGAGCAAAAGCAGCTGGCCACCTTCTTCTACCCAAATCATTGCACTGTAACCTGTAGGCTACTAGGGGTGAATGAGACACAGCCCCTTCTATTAAGGGGTCTATAATTGAATAAGGAACAAAAAACATGCACACGATGACGACAATCCAGGGCAATATTATCAGTGCTGTATCAGAAGGACATGGAATGTTATTGGGTTTTAAGGCAAGGAGAGGGCGCTGTCAGCTGGGGGGCCTGGCAGGAGAGACACCATACGCTATAAAGTTTTAGGACAGAACAGTGCTGATGAGCATAAAGGCTTGCTGCATGCCTTTCTGTTTTCTTTTTCCTTTTTTTAAGTTTAAATATTGGAAGAGAGAGAGTGAAGAGAGATGTAAAGAAATTCGGGGTGGGGGTGGATAGACAGAGACTGCTTTGGACAAATTGTCAACTTGTAACACTAAAAACCCCCTCTTTCCTGTTCAGAACACTGATATTTTTCAGCACCAGCTGCTTCCGTGGTTATTTTGTGACATCAAGTCGATTCTGCCTTATAGAGGCCTATATCACAGAGTGGAAACCCTGGTGGCGTAGTGGTTAAGTGCTATGGATGCTAACCAAAGGGTTGGCAGTTCGAATCCACCAGGCGCTCCTTGGAAACTCTATGGGGCAGTTCTACTCTGTCCTGTAGGGTCGCTATGAGTCGGAATTGACTCAACGGCGCTGGGTTTGGTTTTTGGTTTTATATCACAGAGTAGAACTGCCCCATAGGGTTTCCTAGGCTATAATCTCTATGGGAGCAGATTGCCAGGTCTTTTCTCCCATGGAATGTCTGGTGGGATCGAACCACTGATCTTTTGGTTAGTGGCCAAGTGCTTAACCACTGCTCCACCAGGGCTCCTTGTCTGCCTTAGTCCTCTTCAGTTGTGTGTGTGCCCTTTCTCTCTGTGGCATATTTGCAGGTTGTTAGCTTCTAAAAGACAAAAATGGTGGGCACTTATTTTAATGAATCAGTCAACAATGCGAGTGCTTGCCTTTCCTTGGAAACCAGATCTCCAGCTGGAAGCATTCAGGCCAATAGAATGCACACTGAGCACCCACTGTCTGTGTTAGCTGCTGGGTGCGGGGTACACTAGGTAGTACCCAGGAGACATGGCCTCTGTCTTCAGAAAAGAGTTGTTTGGGAAGTCAGTAATTAACCTACCAGCAGCTTTTAGAAAGCAGTGAGTTCCTCAACTCTGTGCTGCTGCCTGTGAATATAACTAGCATTGAAGATTTGAGTGGCTAGAGTGGATTTTGAGGTAATGCAGTGAGATGAGCTAGGCTCTGCAGAATGTTGAAGAATTAGGAGAGAATTTTTTAAGTAGCATTAGTAGCTGATGCAAATGGTTAACATGCTTGGTTGCCACAGAAAGGCTGGCTGTATGTTTGAATCTACCCAGAGGTGTCTCAAAGAAAGTCTTGGCAATGTATTTCTAAAATATCAGCCATTGAAAACCCTATGGAGCACAGTTCTACTCTGAGACACATGGGGTTACTATGAGCTGGAATTGACTCTGTGGCAACTGGTTTTTTAGTAGCTACTAAGTGCCTAGGCTTTTGTCCTAGATATTGTGGTAGTAGAAGTCCTAGGTACAAAGAAGTAGAGGAACATTGAGTTACTTTCTGTTATTTTATTTTTTTGGTGGGGTTTGGGGGAAAAAATAAGCCCGGGAAGCCACCATTAACCAACTGAAGGGAGCATATAAGTGCCCTATTATTGGGTTCTGTGTTTTCAGCGATGGTAGTGCAGACAAGGGGGAGACCTGTGTGGGTCTGAGGAGGCCTCCAGATGGAACTACACCTTGATGATGAGGGGGTTGGGAGAAATGGAAAAATCAAGCGGAGGAAGTTTAACTAGAAGGGAAGGGGTAGAGGGAAGCTTGGGCAAAGGTCTAGAGGCAGGTTCACAATGTCTGGGGTAAAATGAAGACATCTGATGGGAGTGGAGGGTGGGAGAGGAGCATGAGAGAAATCTGGGCAAAGATTCTGAGTCACGCAAGATTGCACCTGTGTTTGGAAACAGGGGATCTTGAATTTCAAGCGAAGAGATTTGAACCTTATCGTGTAGGTGAGGGAAGCTCTTTTTGGAGGAGGAAGCTGAGGCCCTATCATTTCTTCAGTTGGAAAGCAGCCCTCACTAGTGGTCAGCAGCAGAAATGCACACCAGAGCTCTCTGCTTGATTCTGTGTGGCACAGAAATAGGAAGGAGCTGGAAGCGCTCACCATAATTTGCTCTTTCTAGGCTGCTGCCTCTTTCGTTCATTCGTTCGTTTGGAGAGATGAAGCTTCCTCTTCTGCACACAGTGATTGCTGGCCCAAAATAGCCCTGCACCTGCTCTGAGATGCCTGCAAGATAATTTCAGCTCCCAAGGAAACTGCCCTGATTGGTGTTGATTTTTCATGACCTCCTTCCAGGCGAACACCTGGAGATATGCACCTGATCACAGAGGTGTGCCCTGGAGAGCCGAGGTATGCAGTCCGGCCTGTCCTGCCCAGGGAGGCCCACTCCTTATCTCCTTCTTGGAGAAGGGATGCCCAATGCTGGGGCCTCCCGCCTCAGGTAACTGCCATAGGGTTAGTCATTAACTGGTTAATGCAGAGGGGCTGGGAAGGAGGTAGTGAGTAGGAGTCCTGAGGAGGCATTTTGGAAGAAAGTCTCAAAGTGTGGACCTGCCTGCGAGCTCTGCTTCACAATCTAATCTCAAACTCTCTTTCTGGCTTATTTTCCCCCTCTGCCCAGTCTTCCATTTCAGCTAAAATCGGCCCTTTAAAAAGGCTGTGCTTTACGTATGCCTGGAATTCTCTTCTTGGTCTGCTCATCTATTCAAGTGCTTCTCTTTCAGGTCAAATATTATCTTCTCCATGAATCCAACTGCGGCCACCTACGTGCAAAAGGATCTGGGGGACTTGAGAGAGGCACAAACAACTGGCTGAAAAACTGGGAGAGGTTACAGACAGATCAGTCACCATACTCATCATATTTTAAGACATATGATTGGTGTCTGCTCTATTAAGACACCGTAAAAAAAAAAAAAAAAAAGACTTCATGTACATTACCTCATCTGATCCTCTCCAATACTCTAGGAAGCAGGTGTAGGTATAATTGTTTCCATTTTGTAGGTGTTGAGGTGTTAGGTGTAGAGGTGTTAACTTGCCTAGAAGTCCCGGGTGGTGTAAATTGTTAATGCGCTCAGCTATTAACCAAAAGGTTATTAATCAAAACCCGGAGATGCCTCAGAAGAAAGGCCTGGTGATGGACTTCTGAAAACTCAGCTACTGAAAACCCTCTGTAGTACAGTTCTACTCTGACACGCATGGGGTCACCATGAGTCAGGGCCGACTCGACAGCAGCTGGTTTTAATAACTTGCCCAAGTCCATACAACTAATAAGTGGTAGAAGCTGTGTTTGAACTCAGGATTCAAAACTCGCCCTCTTTTCTCTGTGTTGTGCCATTTGCTCACACATTATGTGTTTAATTATGGGAGGGGAGGTTACTGAAAATCAAGTCAAATTTTATGACACAGTGTTTTATAATGTTCCTCTAGTGGGCGATTGGAGCTCTGAGGATTCTTACCAATATCTACACTTCACAGAGCTTCATCTGAACCCAAGCGGGTTCTGCTTCCAGAAGAGAGTCACATGAGACAGTGTACAGGAAGCCGCCTTTCACAGCGTCTCATGTACAGCAGGCTCCCAGAAGGAGAGGCCCCATAGGAGTGGCCTGTAGGAGTAGTAAGAGGTTTAGGTACTTGTCCTTCATGGAAATGAAGCTCCAGCTGCAGGAACGAAAAGTGGCTGAGGCATCATCTGTCACAACAGTAAAACCAGGCTGATGTCCAAGTGTCATCCATCACTGGCCACATATACCCATTAGAGAGCGTGGCTGCAAAAGTAATTGACGCACATGGTCAACAGGCTTCAGCCAGGGATGCAAAGCTCGTTTCTAGTGTTTCTTCCCTTTCCAAAGCAGACCACCCACTGCAATTCAGTCACTCTGGCCAAGTTTTGGAGATTTAAATGTGAGGAGTTCTTGAATGGTGCAAACAGTTAGTGTGCTCTGCTGCCAACTGAAAGGTTGGTGGTTTGAGTTCACCCAGAGGCACCTCAGAAGAAAGGCCTGGCAATCTCCTTCTGAAAAAAATCAGCCACTGAAAACCCTACAAAGCACAGTTCTACTCTGACACACGTGAGGTCGCCGTGAGTCTGAGTCAATTCTACAGCAACTGTTTATATTTTTTGAAATGTGGAGTCCTCATTTTGGCAGTTCACTGGGGACAAAGGATGGACAACTGGACATTTCTCTCTCTAGCTCTTAACTTCAGAGAGCTTATTTTAATATCTTCTTAAATGGAAGACATGCACAATCAGCTACCTTGACTGGGGAATTACATGGCCTTTTCCTGCTCCTCTGTGCTGATTCTCACACGTTGCCACGTCTCTAAGGAGAATTTTGTGCATCTGTGGTTGCCACAAGCCCCATGTCTCAGAGCGGGGGCTCTCTAGAAGTCTCTCGAGATGTGGCAGGGTCCCAGGCTTTCACCAATGTGTGAAAACAGCCTCCTCTCCCTGCGACTTTGCCAACCCGCCGAGCCAGCCTCTTCCCTGGCACACCTCAGAACCTGAGCCCCGGGAGTGTCAATCTCCTCGGTCAGGTCACCTGTGGTGTCTCTTCCCTCTTCTTGATTGTTTGCTGCAGAGGAGGAGGAGGGATGAAGGAGGGGAAGAACCCAGGTCCACAGACTCTGGGCTATTCTTTTTTTCTTCTCTTCCTCCTCCTCCTAATTCCACTATATCTCCTCCTCAAGTTCTGTCCTAATAGCAGCGAAAGAAAAGTGTGGGTCCCAGGCCCACTGTCTCAGAACAGAGTGTCTGAGGGTTTGAGAGAGAAAACCTGCTCATTCTAGAGCTGTTAATCCCCCGCTCCTTCAGGGTTCTCTTCCCTACTAGGGCAGATTAACCAGTAAGCAAGGTACACACAGGCTTACTTGTGTTTACTTACTAATCTGTAGCATACAATTTCACCACAGATTAATAAATAAACACAAGTAATCTGTGCGTATCTTGCTTATTGGGTATCTGACCCTGCCCCTACCTTTCTAGAATGTATATAAATCTGGTTAAGCAGGCAAGCAAACCAAATCCCCAGGCTGGGGTCACTTGCCCCACATCATTCTTGATCCTGGGTTGTGGCACCTGGTGTCGGTGGGGTGATTCAGCTGAGCGCCAGGCTCTGGGCTCCCATCACCTTGATCCTGCTGGTTAAGTGCTTCTTGCACCTGCGTCCAAGACCTGGTACAGAACTTGGCTTTCCAGATGAGGCTAGCCCATCATCCCAAACTCCCAGGGAACTTTGAAAGCCGTTTGACCCAGACATTACCCAGAGATTCTGATTCAGTAGGTCTGTATTTTTTTAAGCTCTGGCCTAATTCTAGCAACAGCCAGCCAGGTTTGAGGGCTGCTGATCCAGACCACTAATTATTATATCTTTCCTAACCCATACCTTGATCTCTGTGTTTTCAGACTTCTGGCCTATGCTTGATTTCCTTCAGCTATGACCTTAAGGAAAGCCAAATTTGTGGTCCCAGATTTGACCATTTCTCACATGTTTCCTGGTTCTGATCTCACATCTCATTAGTCTAATTTGTCACTGTCTGTGCTAAGGCGACAGATTTCTTCCACAGGATCTATAAGGAGAGCCAATCACACTCTAGAGACGTTATTTAAATAGGGTAAAATTCTGTTGAATGAGCTCTGCTGGTTAACCAGCACCCCTATACAGTGATGATTATTGGAAATATAATAATCACAGTTATAATAGGAGCCTCTCATAGGAAACAAAGCTGTCGTATATTCATTATCACATTTATTACCAATAAAAGCCCTAAAAATCACCAGTGTTACTACCATTGTACAGATTTGTAAACTGAGACTTGGAGAAGATAAGGAACATGCTCAAGGATTCATAGATTCCATCCTACTGGACTTCTTGAGTACCACATTGAGCACAGTTAGGGTTTTGGCACATTTTAGTGTAGTCTGAAGCCTAACATGTCCACAAAGCTCTTACTACACCCCCCTCAAAGCCACAAACACTCTTGGGTGTCCACAGCAGTCCTGGACATTCCCCGATGCCTGCCCCAGTTATGTCTCAGTCTCCATCCTCTGGTCTCTCTGGCTCCTGTATTCAGCTCCTTCTTAAGACCTGTTTGGGATTTACCCCTGTGGGTCTCCCTGATTCTTACTTCCTAGGGAGATAAGCCTACCCTGCCTCCAGCAGCCCAACTTGGCTAGGCTCACTGATTAGCCCACCCAGTGACCTGAGATGGGGTGGGAACATTGAGACTACAAGGTTTAGGTGTTTGGTAGCCAGTTATTCTGACTGAAGTCAGGGTAAATCTTATGTAGGTCTTGACTTAGTGCTTAGTGAATGTGGGGCAAGGGTCATTGTGCTCCCTAGCTGTTATGGATTGAATTGTGTCCCCAAAATGTGTGTCGACTTAGCTAGGCCATGATTTCCAGTATTGTGTGATTGTCCTCCATTCTGTGATCTGATGTGATTATCCTATGTGTTGCAAATCTTAACCTTTATTATGTTAATGAGGCAGGATTAGAGGCAGTTATGTTAATGAGGCAGGACTCAATCTACAGGATTAAGTTGTATCTTGGTCAATCACTTTTGAGATACAAAAGAGAACGGAGCGGAGAAGACAGGGACCACCTACCACCAAGAAAGAAGAGCCAGGAGCTGAGTGCATTCTTTAGACCTGGGATCCATGTGCCAAGAAGCTTTTAGAGCAGGGGAAGATTGATGACAAGGACCTTCCCCCAGAACTGACCGAGAAAGGAAGCCTTCCCCTGGATCTGGCAACCTGAATTCAGACTTCTAGCCTCCTAAACTGTGAGAGAATAAATTTCTGTTTGTTGAAAACATTCACTTGTGGTATTTCAGTTATAGCAGCACTAGACAACCAAAACATGAACTACCAAAAAATACCTTTCCTCCCCAACCTCCTCTGGTGGTCAGAAAAAGATTCTTTTACATCTGTGTGGGATTAGGGTCATTATCAGTAGCACAGGAGTTGTGCTTTGTTGAACACTTTCTTCAGCCAGGCCTGTGCTTTGCATATATTGTCTCCCTGGAAAGGCCGTAAGATCATCCTCATTTTACAGAGTAGGACATTTGGACTCAAACATATTCATATAGAAATACATGATGAGCACTCTCTGCCCCTGGTCAAAGAACCAGGAGATGAAGGAGTTTTGTTTCTACCTGTCATCTCAAATGTTTCTTCTATGATATTATCCCCCCTCAGTTCTAACAATAGGGAATTTGTTTAAGATAAGCTACTTCTTTGAACCACCATTCATCTGTCAGTTTGTCATACTGTGGCGGCTTGCATGTTGTCATGATGCTGGAAGTTATGCCACAAGTATTTTAATACCAGAAGGGTCACTCATGGTGGACAGGCTTCAGCAAAGCTTCCAGACCGACACAGACTTGGAAGAAAGGGCTGGCAATATACCTCTGAAAATTAGCCAATAAAAACCTTATGGATCACAGCAGAATATTGTACAATGTAGACACATCACACTAGAAGGAATATCATGTTTGGTAAAGCAGAAGGCCAACAAAAATGAGGGAAACCCTCAATGAGATGGATTGACACAATACGCATGGCAATCACTCAAACATAGCAACTATCATGAAGATGGCAAAGGACGGAGCATCATTTTGTTCTGTTATATATTAGGTCACCATTGGTTGGAGCTGACTTGAAGGCAACCTACACCTCTTTGGAAAAAATAGCATAAGAGGGATCAATCACTGACACTCTTAAATGAGTTTTCTTAGTTGATTCTTCCCAGTACATGCAGTGGAAAACCTTTTGGGATTTTGATAGGGGTAATAAGGAGCCCTGGTAGCACAGTGGTTAAGTGCTGGGCTGCCTGCTCTGCGGGAGAAAGATGTGGCAGTCTGCTTCCATAAAGATTACAGCCTAGAAAACCATACGGGGCAGTTCTACTCTGTCCTATATGGTCATATGAGTAGGAATTGACTCGACAGCAACAGGTTTAGTTTAAAGTGGATATAACTTGGAGGTTGAGCCACTTTGTGGAACAGCAGATCCAGTAGTACACCTGGGAGGGAGGGCTTTGGATGGGCAGCACACAGCACGAAATCCTGAAAACTTGATCTCCTTTCTAATTTCTCCTCATCTGGCCATACCCACAGAAATCATCTTTTACCAGAGCAGTGGCTTTAGCAGGAATTTGACGTCCTGGCCCTGCTAATAAACTATTGTCTCCAGCTCTGGGGACATGTCTCTGACTCCACCATATAGGGCTCAGATATCCCTCTTAGGTCCAAGGACGTGCTTATGTGCTTGTCTGCTTCACTGGACTGGGAGCCCCCACAAGTCCACAAGTCAAAACTGTCCCTAATATGGCTTATCTCTTATATTGGTGACACAGTAGATATTATTCAAGACAGTTGAAGTGTTAAATGGAAGGACGAATCCTAGTTACCTTTGCTATTGGCAATAACCCAGAGCCAACACATCAAGACCCTGCTTATTTCTCAAGGTTCGTTAGAAATCAGCCTGCTCCTGCTGTCTAGAAGCTTTGTTGATTGATTCACTGGGAATTCTTGAAGCCTATTGATTAGGTAAATAGAATGCTAACAATTTGGACTGGGGAGCCAAGAATATCAATAGCTTAGATGAGCTTGAATCAGCGACTTCTACTGGTTATAGCTGAGGCAATTTGTCTTTATATTTACCTAGTATTGATGTTAAAGAGAACAATTAGTCATTCACTTTCTAGCTTACCTCATCTCTACTCCCTCCAAAACATTACATCAAGGGAGTTCAATATTCTAGAGAGGAAACTGGGAGTTTTGCCTCTGTTACATACAGAAGGAGATCAATTGAGCACAAATTTTCCCCCATCATCTCTACTTATTGTTTGTGTCTTGGAAGATCCCCATTCATCTTGTTAAAAAATCTTTTTAATCTCAGAAAAGAAAAAAAAAAAAAAAATTAGCAACTTGCTTAACCTGTCCAATGAACATAAATCTCTAGGATTTCAGAGTAAAAACAGACTAAAGTAGCCATGTTGTTGTCATTGTTAGGTGCGGTCAAGTCAGTTCCAACTCGTAGTGGCCCAATGTGCAACAGAACAGAACACCTCCCAGACCTGCACCATTCTCACAATCATTGCTATGTTAGAGCCCATCGTTGCAGCCACTGTGTCAATCCATCTCTCATTTAGGGTCTTCCTCTTTTTTATTTTTTTTTAATTTTTTAATTGTACTTTAGATGCAGGTTTATAGAACAAAGTAGTTTCTCAAACAGTTAGTACACATATTGTTTTATGACGTTGGTTAACAACCCCACGACATGTCAACACTCTCCCTTCTGAACCTTGGGTTCCCCATTACCAGCTTTCCTGTTCCCACCTGCCTTCTAGTCCCTGTCCCTGGGCTGGTGTGCCCCTTTAGTCTTGTTTTGTTTTATGGGCCTGTCCAATCTTTGGCTGAAGGGTGAACCGCAGGAGTGACTTCTTTACTGAGCTGAAAGGGTGTCCGAGGGCCATACTCTCAGGGTAAGGTTTCTCACTTTTTTGCTGACCCTCTACTTTACGAAGCATGATGTCCTACTCCAGGGACTGGTCCCTTCTGATAACATGTACAAAGTACATGAAACCAAGTCTTGTTGCCCTCACTTCTAAGGAACATTCTGGCTGTACTTCTTCCAAGACAGATTTGTTCATTCTCCTGGCAGTCCATGGTACATTCAATATTCTTTGCTAACACCATAATTCAAAGGCATCAATTCTTCTTTGGTCTTCCTTACTCATTGTCTAAGTTTTTCATGCATATGTTGTTGTCGTTGTTAGGTGCCATCGAGTCGGTCCCGACTCATAGCAACCCTAAGCACAACAGGATGAAACACTGCCCGGTCCTGTGCCATCCTCACAATCATTGTTATGCTTGAGCTCATTGTTGCAGCCACTGTGTCAATTCGCCTCGTTGAGGGTCTTCCTCTTTTCGGCTGACCCTGTACTTTGCCAAGGCATGATGTCCTTGCCCAGGGACTGATCCCTCCTAACAACATATCTAAAATATGTAAGACGCAGTCTCACCATTTTTGCTTCTAAGAAGCATTCTGGTTATACTTCTTCCAAGACAGATTTGTTTGTTCTTTTGGCAGTCCATGGTATATTCAATATTCTTCGCCAATACCACAATTCAAAGGCATCAATTCTTTTTTGGTCTTCCTTATTCAATGTCCAACTTTCACATGCATATGATGCAATTGAAAATACCATGGCGCACCTTAGTCTTCAAGATGACATTTTTGCTTTTCAACACTTTAAAGAGGTCTTTTGCAGCAGATTTGCCCAAGGCAATGTGTCATTTGATTTCCTGACTGCTGCTTTCATGGCTGTTGATTGTGGATCCAAGTACAATGAAATCCTTGACAATTTCAGTCATTTCCCCAGTTATCATGTCTTTGCTTATTGGTCAAGTTGTGAGGATTTTTGTTTTCTTTATGCCGAGGTGCAATCCATACTTAAGGCTGTAGTCTTTGATCTTCATCAGTAAGTGTTTCAAGACCTCTTCACTTTCAGCAAGCAAGGTTGTGTCATCTGCATAACACAGGTTGTTAATGAATCTTCCTCCAATCCTGCTGCCGCATTCTTCTTCATATAGTCCAGCTTCTGGGATTATTTGCTCAGCATACAGATTGAATAGGTATGGTGAAAAAATACAACCCTGACACACACCTTTCCTGATTTTAAACTATGCAGTATCCCCTTGTTCTGTTCAAATGACTGCCTCTTGGTCTATGTGCAGGTTCTGCATGAGCACAATTAAGTGTTCTGGAATTCCCTTTCTTTGCAATGTTATTGATAGTTTGTTAAGATCCACACAGTTGGATGCCATTGCATAATCAATAAAACACAGGTAAACATCTGCCATAGGAAGACTAATACATACAAAGGGTCAGATAATCCAGGTTCCTATATTTAGTCTTGGAAGATTATTTAAGAAGAAAACCACCAGTTATAGCCTTCACGTGTGCCTACGACACTCAGACTCTCTCAAATACTTTCGTTTTCTTGGTACCCGGTCCCAGAAGGCCTCCAACCCTAATGTGTGCTCTTCTTTCCGTGTCGAGGCTTAACCATGTGGTAGAAAGAAAACCCATTAATGGCCTCAGTCACAAGAGATAATTAAGAGATTACTGCAATTTTAATCTGTAAATTCTACCTGGGGATGTAGGAGAATTGCATTATAATAGCTCATGGGACATTCCAGTCATGAATATTTGCTATAACACAGTTGAGTGATAAGGTGAATGCTAACCTTTCCATATTCCCAAAGAACTATGCAATATCAGGACTGTAATATTTACAGAAGTCCCATGTTTTCTGTGTTTCATCAGTTTAGCATCATTCCTCCTTTGTATGCCTAATTCAACTATATCTCACACTGTAGAGTTTTTTTTCAATTCCTTGCATATATGATCCTCCCTTTAGCTTTGGTTTATGTTGTTTTCTTTTTCTGGGATCATTTATTCCTTCTTCGCTTACATCTTGACCCCCTTCACTGTCACTCCCTTTTACCTTATTACTTTCCCTCAAACTTAGATCCCAGCTCAACTATCCCTCTCTCAGGAAAGCTTGTTCTGATTCCACTGCAGCCTAGATTTGAGCTCCCTCTTACCTGTTCTCACTTCTCCTTTTATTTTCTTTTGATAGCATTTGTAAATAAACATTTGTGACATAACTTTGCTAATGTCTGTCATCCTCAATAGACTGTAAACACCATAAGGGCAGAGACCATGTCTGTCTTTACACATCATTTTATCCCTAGCACCAGCCCTAGTGCCTCCGTAAATAACTCTTAAAAGACAGACAGACAGAAAAATAGAAAGGACAAAGGAAAAAGAAATGAAGGTATCTGCTTTAAAGTTTGGTCCATTTTTGCCTTTTCCTTCTCTGTGGGGAATGGATGAACATGTCATGAGCTATACCTTCTCCGTCTAAAAAGGGAAAACTTGTTCTTCGAATAGAGGATCATCAGATAGAACAGGTGTGTTGGGGGTGTGGGTGCCAGTGGCAGTTGCATTGTCCCATCTCTAGAAGCACCTTCCCCACATGCTTTCTCAGTGGAGCTCTTAGTCAGGACCTAGGTGAACGTTTACCTTTTCTTTGGAGTCTTCCCTGGTGGCTGAAGTCCTCATGAATGAGCATCTTTTACAGACTTTCAAAGCACATCTTTGCCATATCACAGAAACTTGGGGTTTGAATGGCCAGGCTCATGCCTCGCCCAATGCAGAAACTCCTCCACCTCAGTCCCACCCTGAGCACTACACCGAGCACTTGACGCCATCGAGTCAACTCCAACTTATGACGATCCCATGTATGGAATAGTAGAACTGTACTCCCCAGGGTTTTCAGTGGCTGATTTTCTAGAAATAGATTGCCAAGCCTTTCTTCCAAGGTAGGCCTGGGTAGACTCCTACCTCTAATCTTCCGGTTAATAGCTGAGTATGTCAACCGTTTGCACCCAGGGACTCCTGCTTCACAGACAGCACCCTTTTTTTCAGATGACTGTGTTGTAGATGGGTGGGGGGGTTCCTTATGTTAAACTAACATCTGTCTCCCTGAAGATCGTGTGTCTTCATACCATTCCTGTTTCCCAGATCCCTCACAGGCTATCTACTCCTCCTTTCCCATCACAGTCCTTCTGACATCTGGATACAGTTGTCGCACCTGCTCCCTTCCTCACGCCCCAGTCCCTCCCTACTCCCATAATGTCCTCCATAGTTTTCTATGTCATGTATGTCACATTTCATAGATTGCAGGCTCCTGGAGGGAACAACTTCCCTTCCACCTCTTTATATCCTTCTCAAACCCACTGCTTGTCTGGAAACACAGCAGGCATTAAAGATTTGCTGAACTATGAGCGCATAAGTGGAGCGGGGAGTCCCTGCAGAGTGCAAATAGTTAATGAGTTCTTTGTTAACTGGAAGGTTGGAGACTCGAGTTCACCCTGAGGTGCCCTGAAAGAAAGGCCTGGCGAGCTGCTTCAGAAGTATCAGCCATTGAAAACCCCTTGGAGTACAGTTCTACTCTGACACACATGGGGCAGCCATGAGTCAGAGTGGAATGAAACAAAAATGTTTTTTTTTTTGGAAGTGGAGTAGAAAAGGGCTATAGTGGGAAAAAGGACATTCATTGAGCTGGAAACTAGGAAGGATAGTGTTTCCTTCTTTTCCCAGTTTTGGCAAAGGTAAATCAATCAGTGTCAAGAGTTTCTACTCTCTCATATTAGGCCCCTATTTTTCCCAATAAGGAAACATGAAACATTCAGTTGGTAGGAAAAGAGGAGATTACTTTTCCGGCAACTGGTACTGGAATAAAAGACCAAAGAGAACTCTAATTAGAAAGCCATAGAAACTGAGAAGACAAAGACAATTAGACACACAGAAGGAAAGATAAAGAAGGAAGGAGAATAAAGGTGGAGATGATGTGGGGTTAGGAGCGTGGCCAGGCCAGGAGCACCGAGATTTCTCCGGTATCCTCTGTCTCAGTCCCAGAGGACACATTAGGTTTAATGTAGAAAATAACTGACAAATTACTAGGTCACTGAGTGTGAAATTTATATTTTTTTTGCTTCTTGCTTTCTCCCATCCTATAATTGTATCGACCTAAACAGTAAAAATATTGCTATTGTCTTCTTTATTATGGCGCCTCAGAAAAGGGAACTGCTGTGTCTCAGTGGATTTTTTTTTTTTTTTTTCCTGGATAAATCTTTTTCTTGAGATAAATAAATCTCCTAATAGGGTCTTATTTAAATAACTCTGTGCCGGGAGTGAGGCAGAAATCACAAGATGAGCCATTAAGCCTAGTAATAGGAAAGTGGTGTGCGTCCGTGGCATCACCCATCCCAGGAAGCCACATCAATTAGGCACCTAATGTGTGACCCATCACATAAACCAGCCTAGCCACACACCCCTCATGCTTCCACTATCGATTGTTGCCCAGATATTTGGAATTAAACAGAGCCTCCTAATTGCCAGGCGCTCGGAGCTGGGGCAGTCCTGCTGTCAGCAGACTGAACTGTGCTCTCTTCCCGAGGAATTTCCCTTGTGGTGATGAACGTGCTGTCCCTGTGACCTTGAGCTATGAGTGAGTTTGTTTTATAATCAACCCTATCGGAGGATGGGAGTGTTTGTGGGAATCAGAGGAATCAGAACTAGCAACTGTGTGGTGTATCTCAATGACACATTGTGATTTCTGGGGCTTTTTCCAGGTTAGTTTTTAGTGACATTTGTTCACTTTGGAGAAAATATTCTAAATTCATCTCTCACACATTTCTCTGGCTATTTGGCCATCTCTGGTCCTAGGATCTCTCCTTGCCCTGAACCTTTTAGTATGTTGTCAGTCTCACCCTCTCCCCTTTGTTCCTGGGGATGCATTTTGTCTTTTTACCTCTGTTGTGACTGTCTGAGCTTATTTTTCTGTTGTCTTAACTCTTCTTTGAAGCCCAACAAAGGGTTGGACACCGTAGACCCTCACTGTGGTTGTTGTTGGTAGGTGCCGTTGAGTTGACTTTGACTCACAGAGGCCCCATGTGACAAAGTAGAACTGTCCCATCGGATTTTCTAGACTGTAATCTTTATGGGAACAGATAGCCAGGTCTTTCTCCAGCTGAGTCAATGGCTGGGTTCCAACCGCTACTCTTAAGCCAAGTGCTTAACCATTGTGCCACCAAACGGCTCCAAAGATACTACTGCACAGGTGATAATACTGATTCTTTTGAAGAGTCCTGATTTCTTATACTACTTTACGCAGTCATTGTTTCCCACCATTGATAGATTTATACATCGCCTTTTGCCAAATTACTGAGGTGCATGAAACACTTAGAGACGGTTTCCAGGTCCCCTGGCATTTTCACTTAGTTAAGTTATGCCTAGTTAGCTCTCTTAATCTTCCTCTGTGTTCCACTTCTTGCCTTTTAATTTTTTACAACCTAGAGATGACAGCACCTTGGATAATTCAAGGGAAACATTTGGGGAAATGCCCAGGAGAGGAGAGTGCTGTAACCAGGATGGGTTCTGTTTGTGCAGGCTTCCCCTTCTCACTGTGTTCATCGCACACTGTGTCAGAATTGAAATGCCCAGTGCAACCTGCAGACGGCTGTTCTTGCCTGTCTCTGCTTGACCTTTGCCATGTTCTGGAACGGATGTGCTGGTCTACTGCCTAGGAGGCCCAATGATATATTTCCATTTGTACACAGGAGGAGGTTGGAATTTGGCCAGTCAAACGAAACACAGAACAGGAAAAAGGGGATTGTTAGCCAACATTTTTAAACAACAGAATCTGTTTCTATGTCCGCAACATGGCCAATAGGCCCTAAATGCACTTTTGTTACATGCAAGATTCTCATGTGACTGCCAAGGGGGTAGACCTGCCTTAGCACATCTCTCTGCACACCCCACTATGGAACTTTCCTTCCATTTGGTATAATCCCCAAGCTGAATCATGTGTTTTTGATCAAGCCAAGCTTCCCAGTGAACTGATAGTACTTCCAAATATGATCTGATGTGTCCAAATGGACAGGGAACATGCAGCACCTTTTAAAAACAAGAAAATAAAATGAACGTAAAGACATTGGGCATAACACAGTGAAATCCCATTATAAACCATCTCAAGATAGCATGGCTTACACTACAGGTCCAACCTGTTCTCCTGGATCAACAACAAGGTCATCAATGACACAAGAGGCCAGCAGAAGCCAGAAGCAAGTCACAGCCTCTGAGATAGCATTCCAGGCAATTGCTGCTAAATTGTCATCTAAAAGAAAAGCAGAGCCATGCCCAAAACTCATTGCCATTGAGTCGATTCCAACTCATGTCGACCCTATAGGCCAAAGTAGAACTACCCCATAGGATTTCCAAGGCTGTAATCTTTATGGGAGCAGACATTTTTCTCTCACGGAGCCACCGGTGGGTTCGAACAGCCGACCTTTCGGTTAGCAGCTTAGTGCTTAATCGTTTCACCACCAGGGCTCCTTCAAATTTCATTTGCATGTACATAAGTGTGTAAGAACTCTAAACACTGTCAAGACACATTTCAAACCTTGTCAATGATTTCCATAAACATCTTACAAACTGGGATTTCTCACAGAAGTTATGTAATATACAGCTGTCACCTATTTGGGGCTTTCTGCGGGATCTGTGCCATTGTAGACCCAGGTCCGATGGAGGTCTTGGGCAAACTTCTTCAGGGCAAAAGTCCCCAGTGCCCTGGATAGCTTCTAGACTACAGTAAGGATGACTTAGGGAAGACCGGGCGCTGGGGAAAGCTGGATGATGATGAGTGGGGGGTGAGGATAAGGAATCACTGTCAAGATGATGACAGAAATCTTGTACTCACTGAAATCTACTTACTGCCTATTACATGCTGCCCACTCAATACTGTTGCTGTGGGAGGACAGAGATAAGACTTCTGGTTTTCAGGGAGCTCCCAGGTGTGTAGGTATGTGGCAAGTGGGCTGGGGCCAACAGAACAATGGGCTATGACCCAAAGCACACCTTAAAAGATGCTACAGTAGAGGTAGAAGTGTTAAAGGACCTGAAGGTTGAAGACAAAAATGCCAAATGGTCTTGTGAGGATCAAGTCCTTCAGACAAGCTAGGCAGCTGTCATGGATTGAATTGTGTCCCCCCAAAATGTATGTATCAATTTGGCTGGGCCATGATCCCTGGTATTGTGTGATTGTCCACCATTTTGTCATCTGATGTGATTTTCCCATGTATTGTAAATCCTGCCTCTATGATGTTGGGGGGTGGTGGTTGGCAGCAGTTATGTTGATGAGGCAGGACTCAATCTATGGGATCGGACTGTGTCTTGAGCTGGTTTCTTTTGGGATATAAAAGAGAGAAGCAAGCAGAGAGACAAGAAAGCAGTGCTAGGAGCAGAGCATGTCCTTTGGACCCGGAGTTCCTGCATGGAGAAGCTCCTAGTCCAGGGGAAGATTGATGAGAAGGACTTTTCTCAAAAGCCAACAGAGAGACAAAGCCTTCCCCTGGAGCTGATGCCCTGAATTTGGACTTTTATCCTACTTTACTGTGAGGAAATAAATTTCTCTTTGTTAAAGTCATCCACTTGTGGTATTTAGTGTAAAATAGCCAGGAGAGGAAGTTTTCTGAGTCTCCTCAGCTATGGCACAGGTGGGACACACATAGCATAAGCTTACCATCCACCTAAGTAGACCTACCTTGCCAAGGGGAGACCGGCAGTAGGTAGGGTCCCATTTAAGCTCCTCACCCATGGCACAAAGTGGGGTGTACATGGAAGATTCATCTTCTCGGCTCAGGCAGCTTTTAAGGGTTATTGCTTGTGATGGAACTTTTACGATTATATGCTGTCTGATTGTATGCTACTTTCCATATGTTCGGGTTCTGACTGGAAGGACGTGATGTTTATGGACCAAGTCATACAGTTATCGGCACCCTTTTTCTAAAGGCCTCCTGGTTATTTAGAAACCAGGTACAACCTGTGGGCACCAGACAGATTTGGAGTGCTGTTTTGCAGGTCTGTTATGGGAAGGAGTATTGAAGTTTAGCCCAGGTCTTAACAAGTGAGTAGATGGTAAGTGGGAACTGGAGCCAGGTATAATAAAAAGCTAAACTAAAGATTCAAAGAGCTGAAAAGTAAAAACAAGGTGGGAGGCACCTCCCAGTATCAAGACTTATTGTAAAGCTATGGTTATTATGACAGTGTGGTATTAGCACAAGGATAGATAGAGAATGGGATAGAGAGCTCAAAAATAGACCCTTGTCTTTTCTGTTATCTTGACTGAGGTGGCCCTGCAGATCCCCAGGGGAAGGAAGGACTGACTGTCCAATACTTGGTGTGGAGACAACTGGATATCCACATAGAAAAATAACAAAACTGCATCTTGGATCCTTACTTCACAGCATGAACACAAATACATGCCAAATAGATTAAAGACCTAAATACAAAAAGCAAAAACTAAAATGCTTAAAAGGAATGTCATTATGATTTCTCAGTATTGATAAATTTTTATTAAATTTGAAAACTGTGCATCAAAAGATGTCATTAAGATGGAGAGAGAAACCAAACTCAGAGAAGATATTTGTAACTCATAAAACCAACAAAAGACTGATAATGAGAAAATGTTTTTCTAAACTAGTAAAAGTCAATAAAAAAGACAACCCAGTAGAAGACAAAACATATGAATAGGTAATTCACAGAAGATACACAAATCACTGATAAATATGTGAATCTAAGTTCAACCCTCTATCATCAAAAAAATGCAAACTAAAGTATAATGAGATAGAGTTTCTTGCCCATGTATTGGCAAACATTTTAGAGTCTGACAATTCCAAGTGTTGGCAAGGATGCAGGTTGATGGGGACTCTAATCTATTGTTAATGGAAGTGTAAATTTGTACTACCAGTTTGAAGAGCAGCTTGGCAACATCTAGTAAAGTTGAAGATGCATATTTCCAGTAGTCCTACATTCCTCTTCCAGATATTTTCCTGAGATTAACACTCATAGGAGAGGTCTAGGAGACACATATAGGAATCATTGGATTGTCTAACATTAGAAATAACTTATGGATCCATCAAAGCAGATTGAGTAAATAAACTGCGGATGGTCCTGCAATGGAGTGATATGGAGCAGTGCAAACAAAAGAACTAGATGACACACGTGGGTCAATCTCATAAATTAAGTCCAGAAGAGATGGTTTGTGAGAGAGGTCTACCTGGGAACTAGAAACAGCAAGGGAATGAACAAAAAGGGGAAATGGCTGTGCTTCTGTAGGGAAGTGGAGGTATCATGTGCGTGATATGATTTGAGTGGGGGTTCTCCCCTGAGCACCTGTCCATTGAATGCCTGAATATCATCCTTATGAGGCAGGGACTGCATTTTTTTTTTTTTTTTAATCTCTGTCTTTCTGGCACCTACTAGAGGAAATTCTCAATAACATATTTTAAAATGGATGAATAAAGGCAAGAACCAAGTCTACCCTTCTTTGCAGAAAAAAAGCAGAGTGAATACAGCATGTTCTTTGGGGTTTTCCTTATGGCATTCAGTTCCTGGCCAGGCAACTCTCCCTATCTCCCAGTATTTCTGGGTCTTCGCGCAAAGTGAAATTGCTTGTTGTCACCCTCCTTTTGACAATGTTTCTGGGATTTGCCTCTTCACCGTTGCATTCAAAATGTCTACTTGTTAGTATCTTTGTTGCTGTTGTTAGCTGCCTTTGAGTTACTCCTGATCCATGGGGACTCCAGGTACGAGGGAACAAAATGCCACCTGATCCTATGCCATCCCCATGATTGGTTGTGGATTGGACCATTGTGATCCATAGGGGTTTTCATTGTCTGATTTTCAGAGATAGATCACCAGGCCTTTCTTCATAGTCTGTCTTAGTCTGGAAGCTTTGCTGAAACCTGTTCAGGATCATAGCAACACGTAAGTCTCCAATGATAGACAGGTGGTGGCTGTGAACGAGATACATTGGCCAGAGTTGAACCCAGGTCTCCCACATGGAAGGTAAGAATTCTACAATTGAACCACCAATGCCTCCCCACTGTTAGTATCTTAGGGGTTAAGTAATGTCTCGTGTTATCAGGAGGGACCAATCCCTAGAGAAGGTCATCATAGTTGGTAAAGTAAAGGGTCAGTGAAAAGAGGAAGACCCTCAACAAAATGAACTGACACAGTGGCTGCAACAATGGGCTCAAACATAGCAATGACTATGAGGATGGCACAGGACTAGGCAACATTTCATTCTGTTATACATAAGGTCGCTATGAGTCAGAACCAGTTTAATGGTACATAACAATAACAACGTCTCAGTGAATTGATCAGCATATATTTATTGGGAAAGGATATATGTAGGGGACCCTGCTAGGCACTGTGAGGCATAGTAAGAGTAATGATAATAATAATGGCAAAGATAATGATAATTGCTATTTGGCTAAAGGTTTACACAGCAGGCTTTCAGATACATTGATCTTTTTCATTCTAAGCCCCATATTGGAATATTACAGTTTATGGCACTTGCTGGGCCTGCAAATTGTAGCTGCTTTCTTTTTCAAATTTCATCATGACTATTTACTTTCTTAGGGGAAAACAGCCTTGTAAGCTCCCCCATTCCCACTCCAGGGACTTTAGTTTTAGGGTGCCTAAGGTCTCATCACTAGATATTGCTGTTGTACAAAATCTGGTGTTGTCATCACCTCACAAATTGTCCCTTCTGGATCGTCTATGCATTTAGTGCAGACAGGGGCTTTAATTTTTCTGGTCTCACGGTACCTGCAATTTCTAATACCCTTTGATTACCCAGAAGGAACTTCAGAGCCACAATATGACCAGGTTAGGGACTCGGGAATACTTTCAAAGACCTCATAAAGGCAAGAGAGCAGCCTTTCAGAAGAAATTAAATCATAGCATTTTATTTTTATCAGATACTCACTATCATTTCCCCCCTCCCTTTGCTGCCATGAAAATTGAGAAACTGGGAATCCAATTACAAAGGCGAGATACAAAGGAAAGATAGTAAAACATTTTAATTGGATGGAAGAGAGCTGAATCGTGTTCTCCCTCTCTGCGCTGCAAACACTCCGTGCCACAGCCCAGGCAGGGATCACTAGGGACAGGAATAGTGAGATGATGGGAGGGAAATAGGGACTACGTGGGGGTGTTCCAATCAATAAGGGACTGTCAGTACAGTGCCCCGACCCCTGGCATTATTGATTACCTGTAGACCACCTGAAACAACATACTGACATTCAGTATGTAGCCCAAATAAAAACACCTACCTCCTCTGCAGGGTTCATTTTGAATGTGGATTCTCAGAGCAGGGAGAGAGACTGTTTATTACTAGACACAGTCAATAAATGAAGGTAGATTTGAGGGCTTCCCTTGGAGTCGGGTCAAGGCTTTGCTTATGGGAAAAAACAATAGACTCAAAGAAAAAGATTTTCAGCAGCACCGAAGAAAAATGCCCAATGGAACTTGCTCCGGTAGGAATTGTAAAGTCATTATATGATGGGCTCACTACCCATACCTCCCAGATTTAGGTTCTATGTCATTTTCTGGCTCCCAGCTACTGACAGACTTGGCAACTCATCAAGGTTTCAGAGAACAGCAACAGTGTTCAGGGTTTGAAGAAAGACTGATTAAGGGGGTAAGCGGGTGGCCTTTTGGCTGCTGGAAAGATTGGTAGATAAAGGGATTCTAGCTCTAGAGCCAGTTCTGAATCTAGAAGCAGGTCTTGTTGTTAAGTGCCATTGAGTTGATTTTGACTCATAGTAACCCCACATAACAGAGTAGAACTGTCACATATGGTTTTCTTGGCTGCAGTCATTACAGAAGCAGATCACCAAGGTCTTTCTCCCATGAAGCTGCTGGGTAGGTTTGAACTGCCAACCTTTCAGTTAGCAGCTGACTGCTTAACCATTATGCTGCCAGGTCTACCTTGCCTACTATCAGGTGTACCTGTCTACTTCTCCAGCCTTGACTTTAAACCACATTCTCCCTCATTTTCCACCTTGCCACACAAACCTGCATCTCTCAGGGGAATCCCTTACTGTTCCTGCTACACAGAACACTCCTCCTTCCCTTCTTCCTCTTGTTCCCTCATTCTTATTTTTCAGATCTCAGCTCAAGCTCTCTTCTCCAGAAAAATCTAGTTCAGTCACCCTAACCTCATAGCACCAGTTATGTTCACAATTGCATTCATTTTCTTATGATTTTGATTAATATTTTATCCTTCATTAAACTATAAGCTCTAGAAGTTTTGTTTGTTTTTTGTTTTCCATTTGATAACTACCAAATCAAAAAACCAAACCCATTGCTGGTGAGTCAATTCCTACCAATAGCAACCCTGTAAACCAAAAAACCTAACCAAACCCAGTGCTGTTGAGTTGATTCCAACTATAGTGACCCTATAGGACAGAGTAGAATTGCCCCACAGAGTTTCCAAGGAGTGCCTGGCAGATTCGAACTGCCGACCCTTTGGTTACCAGCTGTAGCACTTAACCACTACGCCACCAAGGTTTCCAGAAACCCTATCAGATGGAGCAAAACTGCCCAGGTGGGATGCAGACCTCAAATTCTTGTAAAAAGACCAGACTTAATGCTCTGACTGAGACTAGAAGGACCTTGGAGGTGCTGGTCCCCAGACTTTCTGTTAGCCCAAGATAGGAATCATTCCCAAAGCCAACTCTTCAAACAAGGATTGGACTGGACTATAGGATAGAAAATGAGACTGGTGAAGAGTGAGCTTCTTGGATCAAGTAGACTCATGAAACTATGTGGGCAGCTCCTGTCTGGAGGGGAGATGAGAAGGCAGAGGGGGACAGAAGCTGGCTGAATGGACATGAAAATAGAGGGTGGAGAGAAGGAGTGTGCTGTCTCATTGGGGGAGAGCAACTAGGAGTAAAGAGCAAGATGTGTATAAATTTTAGAAACCCTGGTGGCGTAATGGTTAAGTGCTATGGCTGCTAACCCAAAGATCGGCAGTTTGAATCCACCAGGCACTCCTTGGAAACTCTACAGGGCAGTTCTACTCTGTCCTATAGGGTTGCTATGAGTCGGAATTGACTTGATGGCAGTGGGTATATAAATTTTGTATGAGAGACTGACTTGATTTATAAACTTTCACTTAAAGCACAATAAAAATTTAAAAAACAAAACAAAACAAAAAACTACCCCTTTGGGTTTCTAAGGAGCAGCTGGTGGATTTGAACTGCAGACCTTTCGGTTAACAGCTGAACACTTAACCACTGTACCACCGGGGCTCCTAACAATTCCGGGAAAGTGATAGGCACTCAAGAAATAGACGTCCAGTGAATGAACAAATGTGAGGGATGAATGAATAAATGTGAGGGATGCCTGAGGATGGATATTAAAAGCACTGTTCTAAGCCCTTCTATAATAACCGTTGGTGCCTCTGTCTGATGGGGATGTCTAGGCTGGATGATAAGGAGGTAACTCACAATAGTTATTCTCATGTTCTCGAGCACCAACTTCAAAGGTTGTTATGGCACTGGCCTACCTGAGATCTAATCTACATTGGCAATAGGTGTTCCAGCATGGGCCTCTCCTTGGGGCCATAGGTTGTGAGGGTTGGCTTCACCCAGATCCATGCTATGACTTGCCCAAAGTGATACACATAATGGGCCAGAGAAGGAGCTCAAACTCAAGCTTTGTGACTTTCACACCAGTACTCTTTTCCCCCAACCACAAAATTCCCTTTCAAACTCTGGGTTACAGCTTGTATTTTATCACTTTACTAATTAGTGCAGAGCAACACTACTTCCAATTTGGAATCTCTGCCCTCCAAAAGACCAAGAAAGGTATATTCTAACTTTTGCCACCTAACTGTTTAAGGACCCAGATCTCACAAATACACCTTAAATTATCTCCGTTGGTGGGACTTTTCCATTAACTATTGCACAGTGGACCTTGAGGATTCTAACCTGAACCTCAGTGCTTCTATTTAAAATATTCTAAACTCATAACAAGGATAACCAATTCTCTGGCTTTTCAGAGAATTTCTCATCTCTTTTTATCTTCACAAACTCTAGGGTGAAAGTCAGGTGAACATTTTTATCCTCATGTGACAGATAAATAAATCACGTAAACTCTGCCATACTTCCCAGCTCTACTGGGAGGAATGAGATACCATATGGAAAAGCCCTCAGCCAGCACGTAGTAGTTTCCCAAAAATCTTGAGCCCAGAGAAGCAACTGCCAAGTCACCTAAGCAAAATAGTGAGGGAAGTGGTTTCTTTACTGTTCTGTAATTGTTTCTGGATGAGCCAAAATCTGGGGATGCAGAACAAGTTCAGGGAACGCTGCTCTGAGAACAGGAGGGCACCATGCTGCAGATGAACGAGTCTGAGATGATTCATCCAAGTGCAGTCAGAGGGAGTTTCCTTACTACATTGCTCTGGTGGCCTACCGACCCCCGCAAATAACCTTTGCTGTGCCCAGGTGAGCCAGAGCAGAGTCCATGCCCTGGCATCTGATGGACGGCTCTTCATAGAATGCAGCTTCAATCCTTATTTCCTGTTCTTGAATCCAATGACCATAGTTAGGTTTACCATGAGTCTTAGTTTGCCTCAGACAGTACCAGTTTACATCTGTTGTCTTGTTGTTATTATTAATTACTCTCCAAAGTGTCCTGCTTTGGACAATAAGTTACTGTCCAAAAGTCTATCCATAGACTACACCATCAAACCTGCTCACCCTAGAATCCAAAGTACCATCCATCTGCCAAAAATCTGCCTATACAACCTGTTCTCTCTTTTCTTCCCAAAATCTATTGCTTGGCTGATTGTCCTTTCACTACCCACAATACATGCCATATTCTTTCTCATCTAGTTATTTTATCTGTAATTTACTTCAAAATGTATTAGCATAGACAGTGTGATGTGTGCGTGCGTGTTAGGGCATGCGCATTAGTGAATTTCAAGCTATACCCTAGAGGTAATTGATGATTGGTTAACATTTGTAGTTTCTTAAGCAAGAACGTAGACTCCAGAGGTGGTTAGTTATCATGTGACAGACTAATCAGAAGCCATAACTGCAGGGACACCTACTGCAGGCCTTCGACTTTCTTTGCTTCTGGTTATGACAAATTGTTTTGTTAATTTCAATAACGGATGTTAGGAACTATTTTTTCATTGGTGGCTAGCAATGTGGGATTGGCTTGAAGTGGCGTGAATCTAGCGGATTTTTTCTTCAAGTTGGAATGGTGTCCCTGGGGGTAAGAAATCCAAATGGGTCCTGTGTCTTTGCTTATCAGACTAGGTGGTTACCAGAATACCGCCACCAGAACATTGCTGCATCTGCTTCAGTGCGTGTTTTCATACCAGGTAGAGGCATGGACCCTTGTTTTTCCCAGCACAGGTTGTGTAATAGTTTTCTTAAGTGCCTGCTAATAAACCTGTATGTGCATGGCAGAATTCAGTACTGCATGGAAGCCTGACAACCTGGCACACTATAATCTGGAATCAAGTTAGCAGGGAAATAGACCCGTAGCCTTCTCCTCCCTCTAACTTTGTACCAGTACCTACCAAACATAATAATTGGTTGGAGTCAATTTGCAAAGAGTTTCACGCTCTCTTGGCATGGTGTTCTACCCGACTAGACTGTGCCTTCCTCACATCTTCTATTCCAATTCCTTACCATCCTTCAAAGCCCAGTTCAAGTGCCCCTCATCTCCAAAGGGTCCCCTGACTACTCCAGTCCTTTTAGAGTCCTTGTTCTCAACTATACCACTTAGAGCTGGACCCATACAACCTAATATCTGATTATACAGTCTTATTATCATTTTTTTTAAACTGGGCTATAAATCCAAACCCACCCAGTGCCGTCGAGTTGATTCCAACTCATAGCGACCCTATAGGACAGAGTAGAACTGCCCCATAGAGTTTCCAAGGAGCGCCTGGTGGATTTGAACTGCCGACACTTTGGTTAGCAGCCATAGCACTTAACCACTACTCCACATGGGGTATAAATATCTTGAGTGTGGATATGTGTTCCCCTTTCCTTGGAGCCCCTTCAATACCTAACCCAAAGGATTTTGTTAGCTGCTGTTGAGTTAGCCTCTGACTCATGGTGACACCATGCACAATGGAATGAAACACTGCCCAATTCTATGCCATCTCCATGATCCATTGCAGATGGTAGAGGCTCTGGTGAAATCTGTCAGCATCATAGCAACATGTAAGCCTCCACTGATAGGCAGGCAGTGCCTGCACACAAGAAGCATAGGCCAGGAATTGAACTCTTTCTCCCGCATAAAACAAAACAAAACAACAAAAACCAAGCCCTTTGCTGCTGAGTCGATTCTGACTCATAGCAAACCTATAGGACAGAGTAGAACTGGAACTGGAAACCCCATAGGGTTTCCAAGGAGTAAACTGCTGACATTTTCATAAGAAGCCAAAGCTCTTAACCACTGTGTCTCCTGCATGGAAGGGAAGAATTCTACCACTGCCCAAAAGCAGGCACATACATGCTCAGTAAATACTTGGTGGCTGAGCAACTGACTTATGGGCCTGAACCAACGGCGTTCATGCATTTAACTGGGAGGTAAGGTAGAGGCCAGCTGGTGAAGGACCCTGAGTTCCAAACTGCTGGTTTAGATTTGGAAGTGGAGGAAGCTGGGGACCATCATAGGCAGATATTGTTACACTTCCACGTGAAATACAGGGCCAAAGGAATAGTCTCAGAACATCTGTCCAGGGCCGGAGGCCAATGAGTATCCTCCAGATGTTACTCAGGGATCTATGAATGCACTCTTTCTGCTCTGTTGGCCATGAGGTAACAGAGGGAAGGAGGCAAGATCCAGGGGGGAAACCAATGAAATAAAAGAGACATTATAAGGCACACCTTCTGAGACCAGTCGATTTATAGGTTCTGAATATTGCGCTATAAATACCAGCATCTTAGAATCTCAGAATGAGAAAGAGCCCTTAGAGATCATCTGGCCCAACCTCCTGCCCACCGCAGAATTATTAACTATGGCAGGCTGATGTTAATAAGGTTCGCCTGCTGCTTCCTCTGGAAGCTCCATTTTTCAAGGGTCTCTTCCTCACCTTTTATATCCAGTTAGGCCAGAGCCCTCAGGACATTTTCACAGTTCACATACCATGGTTTTTTGTTTATTTGCATTCACTTCTAAATCTATTTTCCTTACAAATAAGGCAACAGAAAAACGACTGTCCAGGTGATGTTTGCTGTATCTCCTTTACTACCCCTGGCTTTTCTAATTAATTGGTCCATTTTCAAAGCTCAAGCTGGCAGGGGCTTGCTCCTTTAGGGTGTCTCTACCCCCGCCAAAAATAGCCAAGTTAAAAAACCTATTTTACGAGTAGGTTTTCCAGAGTTACAGCCTCTCTCATTCCAACCAATTTGGTGAGAAGGAGGCCAAAACACAGATTAAGCCATTTTCTCCTCGTTATCGCCCCATTAAGCTTGCAAAGATGCCTTGGAATCCCAGTGCTTCACCTACCTGTTCTGGCCGGGGAGCCAGCAGAGTTTAACACCTTCCTCTGAAATAAGTCATTTATTCAAGGAGTCAAGGAGCAGCTCCTTCTTTCCTGGCTCGGAGAGAATGCCCTGCAAGTGAAGAGCAGTAGAACCTTGGCTGCCCAGACCCCTGGGAGAATGAGTCATTCTGCTGAGGTGAGTTTTCCAGGTAGCTTAGGGTTACTTCTTTAAACTTCAAAACTCGAAATAATTCTAGCTGTTTGGGAAAACATTTTTATAAAGCGTATTCTGAATTTCCATGTCTTCTTAAATAGAGACTGCCAACCATAATTTGATTTTTTTTTTTTCTTGGTGGCTGAGGGTCATCATTATTGACGTCAATTCTATAGGCTTAAATGAATGATACAAGATGGCAAGACTGGTGTTTGCGCTCAGAGTGCAAATTGTTTTGCATCCTTGTATCTGAATATAATCTTTTTTAGGTCTCTTTCCTCCATGACAGAAACCCTGGTGGCGTAGTGGTGAAGTGCTACAGCTGCTAACCAAAAGGTCAGCAGTTCAAACCCACCAGGTGCTCCTTGGAAACTCTATGGGGCAGTTCCAATCTGTCCTATAGGGTCGCTATGAGTCGGAATCGACTCAACGGCAATGGGTTTGGTTTGGTTTTTGGTTTCCTCTGTGACGATGAACGAATCTACCTGCATATGATGTCCTCAAAAGAACATCTATTTTATACACACAATAATAACCTGTATGACCGAGGTTCACCCTTCAGCTGAAAATTAGACAGGCCTATAAAACAAAACAAGACTAAAGGGGCACACCAGCTCAGGGGCAAGGACTAGAAGGCAGGAACGAACAGGAAAGCTTGTAATCGAGAACCCAAGGTCGGGAAGGGAGAGTGTTGACATGTCGTGGGGTTGTTAACCAGTGTCATAAAACAATGTATGTACTAACTGTTTAAGGAGAAGCTAGTTTGTTCTGTAAACCTTCATTTAAGATAAAATAATAGTAATAAAAGAATCAATCAAAACAAACAGACAAATAATAACCTGGATGAATCTCAGAATAACTGTGCTGGTCTCAAGGGATATCTAGGTCAACTGGCATAATGTAGACCATAAAGAAAATGCTCTACATCCTACTTCGGTGAGTAGCGTCTGGGGTTGTGAAAGCTTACAAGTGGCCATCTAAGATACACCTATTGGTCCCGTTATGTTCAGAGCAAAGGAGAATGAAGAAAACCAAAGACACGAAGAAAGTATTAGTCCAAAAGACTAATGGATCACATGAACCACAGCCTCCAACAGCCTGAGCCCAGAACTAGATGGTGCCTGGCTACCACCCCTAACCACTTTGACAGGGATCACAATACAGGGTCCTGGACAGAGTGGGAGAAAAATGTAGAACAAAATTCAAATTCATGAAAAAAAAAAAAAAAAAGACCAGACTTACTGGTCTGACAGAGACCGGAGGAACTCTTCCTCATTATGGTCCCTGGACACCCTCCTAACTCAGAACTGAAGCCACTCCCAAAGTCCACCTTTCAGCCAAAGATTAGACAGGCCTATAAAACAAACGACACACGTGAGGAACAGGCTTCTTAGTTCAGTCAAATACATGAGACCAAATGGTTAACACCTGCCCAAAAGCAAAGACGAGAAGGCAGGAAGGGACAGGAAAACTAGAGGAATGGACATGGAGAGCCCAGGATGGAAAGGGAAAGGGGGATAGTGCTGACACATTGCAGGGATTGCAACCAATGTCACGAAACAATTTGTATATAAATTTTTGAATGAGAAGCTAATTTGTGCTGTAAACTTTTACCTAAAACACACACACACACACACACACAAACTATGCTGAGTGAAAGAAGTCAGACAAGCATTGAGGTCACACTGTATGATTCTACTTATGTAAAACTCTAGAACACTGCAATGTAATCAGCAGCGGCAGAAAGCAGATTGGGGGTAGGGGTAGGGACTGGTGAGGGGGTTAAGGAGGAAGAGAGAGAGATAGGTGGGAAAAGAGAGAAAGATTACAAAGGAGCACTAGTAACTTTTTGTGGTGATGTATATATTCACTATCTTGATTGTGGTGATGGTTTCAAAGACGTTTATATTTGTTAAAGCTTAAAGCTTATCAAATTGTATAATTTAAATGTGCCCTTTATTGAATATCAATTTTACCTCTGTAAAGCTCTTTAAACGAATACCAGTTTATTGGCTGCCATCAAGTCAACCCACTCATTTCGACCTCATGTGTGTCAGATTAGAGCTGTGGCCCACAGGGTTTTCAAATGGCTGTGACCTTTCGGAAATAGATTGGCAGGTGGTTCCTTTGAGGTACCTCTGGGTGGACTTGAACCTCCAATGTATTTCTTACCAGCCAAGCATGTTACCTTTTGCACCACCAGGGAATCCTTAAAGAACTAGATAAGTGAATGAATGAATGATAAAAACTATACACAACCTCACTCAAGAGCATCTTTGTGTGATGACAAGAGGTGAGCACTTAGTGGGAAGAGGGGGGAGGGGGAAGCAGGCAGAACACAGGGCACACCTAGCAGGGTGGTGTGTGGTGCGTGGAGCCCCAAGTGAGAACATTTCTCACAGTTACCACTTACTGAGCGTTAACTCTGCGGCAGGCAGTCCCAACACACCACACGTATTAACTCATTTACCCCTCACAGCCACCCCAAGAGGTGGAGGTGCTGTTTTTATGTCTAGCTTATAGACAAAAGAAAGGCGTGATCAAGGCAAAGTGGTTTCTAAATGTCAGGGATCATCTAAACAGGACATCTGAAAGATGGTCTCCAAAGTCCCATGAGAAATTTACAGACCAAGG
Organism: Loxodonta africana; assembly: GCF_030014295.1. Taxonomy (NCBI): domain Eukaryota; kingdom Metazoa; phylum Chordata; class Mammalia; order Proboscidea; family Elephantidae; genus Loxodonta; species Loxodonta africana. Next base: position 61,869,654 of record NC_087352.1, read on the forward strand.
TAGACCCACAGAGGTAACGGCTCTTATGTGGTGTTGTGACCAAAATGCTTGAAGACTTATTTCTTGTAGTAGGTGTAGTAGGAATTTGGTACCAGTTGCCACTGAATGGATTCTGCCTCACGGCGACCCTATGTGTGTCAGAGTAGAACTGTGCTCCAGAGGGTTTTCGATGGCTGATTTCTCAGGAGTGCATCTCCAGGTCTTTCTTCCTAGGTGCCTCTGGGTGGATTCAAACCTTCCGGTTAGCCCTGAGCAAGTTAACCATTTGTAGCACTCAGGGGATTTAGTAGCTGACCCATAATAAAGGAAGTTGCCAGAGTTAAAAAAAAAAAAAAGAATCCTACATGGGGATGTCCTTATGGACATGTAATAAGTATCTATTTCACACTGTCCTCAAATATTTCCTATGCCCCCTAGCTCTACTGGCAGGTATTCAAAATGTCTTTAACAAAGGAAAAAAAAAATTTTTTTTCTCATTCAATAGGAAAAGCAAAATGCAATTACTTTTCGGAGTCCTAATATGCAGACTTGCCCTTACACTAAGGTGGCAAAGACTGTGATTCAGTTTTTGTATTTTATTCTGTTGTATCGCTGATTAGACATACAAATCCCAAAGTAAACAGCTTAGTTTTGGCCAGGCCTCAAGGGATGAAGGCTATGCAGGCTCTATGGAATAGGATGTAGAACAAAACCAGAAATGTTCGCTTTACCTTATATTATTAGTCTTTTTTTTTTTTTTTTACAGTTTTTAAAATCAGATTTATTGCATGCAACTTACTTATAAAAAGTCACCCATTTTAAGTATATAGTTTGAAAAGTTTTGACGATTGATTGTAGTCTTATAACCACCACTACAGACAAGATGTAAAATATTTTCATCATTACTCTATAAAGTTCCCATCAAATTATTAGTTTTTGTAAGAAGAAGCTGAGACTAATGTCAGACCTGCCAGGTATCTCTGTATTGCATCGTATACAGCTAGGTGCAATAAACTACATATAGTTTTCATTTTAAAATTGGGATCAATTTCAACAGATACTTTTGTCAAGTTGAAGGCCATCTCAAGCATTATTATTAATAGGTGTTGGGGCTGGATGTGCTTAGTTCCTAACTAAGTGCCTGAAACGCAATAACCACTTTTTAAATTAATGAATGTGAGGTAGTGGTGGTTCAGGGTAGAACTCTCACCTTCCATGTAGAAGACCCAGTTCTATTCTCAGCCAATGCCCCTCATGCATAGCCACCACTTGTCTGTCAATGGAGGCTTACATGTTGCTATAATGATGAATAGGTTTCAGTAGAGCTTCTAAACTAAGGCAGACTAGGAAGAAAGGCCTGGCAATCTATTTCTGAAAATCAGCCAATGAAAACCAGTCAAAGTGATCCAACCTGCAACCAATCATGGGGATTGTTCAGGACCAGGCAGAATTCTGTTCCATTGTGCATGGGGTTGCCACGAGAGGGGTACCCACTTGATGACAACTAACAACAACAATAACAAACTAATGAATGGGGTCAAGATCCTGGTGCCCAGAATAAGCACAGGCATTGCTCTTTTTTTCTTTTTTAACAAGACATAGTAAGGACTGGTGGACTACAGGTTGCATAAACTCCTTTAGCCTCTAGCATGGTGTGATACTCCTCAGTGGGCCTCCATAAAGAATCATGGGTTAGGTAATTGCAGTTTACTGACTCCACAATTTTTCTCAAGACCAGTGTTGGGTCAGAGCCTCTGTTATTTTTACATATTTTGTAGAATATAAATTACACTGTCAATGCAAAATAAATGGCGTTAAACTATGCTTTGGATTTACAGAAAATGGCCCTAAAAATGCCTTCTAGATAATGTAGCCCCTCCGTGCATTATTCCTCATTCTCATCTACCACTTTCCTATTGCAGTCAGTCCTGCAGATTCACTCAGAGATGCTCAGTCTCTGGGTCTCCTGCATTACACAGCTGCTACTACAAATAAGAATTTTTTTTCCCTCTCTATTCAAATATTTTCATCTCTCAGTTCCAGACCACTCCACTTGATCATTTGAGAAGGCCAATAATTTTTTTCTGTCAATGGGTATGATTCCCCAGAAGATATTGATGCATTTGGGAGTATAATTTGGCCGGGGAAGGAGATAACCTGAAACCACAAACCACCCTAAACACTCTATTATTAACAAAGAGAAAACACCAGAATTGAGTTGGAGAAAAGTCTTGCTGAATGTTAAATTGCCAGACCCTGTGTAGCCCAGGAGGTTTCAGCCCTTTCATCCCAGCTGCATTTTTATGAATTCTTGAGGAAAGAACTTTGAAATGGAAAGCTTAATAGTCATGATCTGAAGGGCTGCATTTGCTCCCAAAGGTGGCCTGATTCTTGAGAAAGATGACTGGGAAATTCATCCTGCACATCCCTCCCTCCCCACCGCACCCTACCCCGACCCTTCCTGCTGTTATACTCATGCGAAACTGCATCACCCAGATTGCTGCCAGTACTTTTGTTCCAGTTTAAGCTGTGGGCTTAGTCTAAGAGCCATAATTCCAGAAACTCATCTGTAGACCAAGATAGCAGTGGTCAATCTTTGTGAAGCCTTTGAATTAACCTTGAAAGTTTGCCTTCCTCTTTGAGTTAGGATTATATTTGTCTTCTTTCCTTCCTTCTGCCATCTTGGAGGCATCTTGAGGGAATAGGGTGGGCTTGACCCTCTTTGAAGTTTCTACAGCACACATCCCAGTCCTTGCTCACTGTTATTGTTAACTACAGCAGAGTTGGCTTCCAATTCATGGTGATCCCATGTACGATAAAATACAATGCTGCCTAGTCCTGCACCATCCCCATGACCGGTTGTGGTCTCTAGGGTTTTCCTTGCTCATTATTGAGCGCTTACTGAATAGTGGTTAAGCGCTTGGCTGCTAACCAAAAGGTTGACAGTTCAAACCCACCAGTCACTCTGCTAGAGAAAGACGTGGAAGTCTTCTTCCATAAAGATTTACAACCTTGAAAAGCCTATGGGGCAGTTCTACTCTGTCCTATAGGGTGGCTATGAGTTGGAATCAACTAGAAGGCAATGGGTTTTAGTGTATGTTTGAGACATGCAATTGACTGCTAATGAGAAGTCTGATGGGATAAAAATGAAGTAAATCTGCCACACTGGCTGTCATGGATTGAATTGTGTCCCCCTAAAATATCTGTCAAAAAAAAAAATTTTTTTTTTTTTAAGTATCTGTCAACTTGGCTAGGTCATGATTCCCTTGTACGATTGTCTACCATTTATTTATCTGATGTGATTTCCCTATGTGTTGTAAATCCTATCACTATGATGTAATAAAATGGATTAGTAGCAATTATATTGATGAGATACACAAGAATAGATTGTGTCTTAAGCCAATGTCTTTTGAGATACAAAAAGAGAGAAGTGAGCAGAGAGACATGGGGACCTCATACCACCAAGAAAGCGGCGCTGGGATCAGAGTGCATCCTTTGGACGTGAGGTTCCTGTGCTGAGATGCTCCCAGATCAAGGAAAGATTGATGACAAGGACCTACCTCCAGAGCCAACAGAGAGAGAAAGACTTACCCTGGGGCTGATGCCCTGAATTGGACTTGTAGCCTACTAGACAGTGAGAGAATGAATTTCTCTTTGTTAAAGCCATCCATCTGTGGTATTTCTATTATAGCAGCACTAGATGATGAAGACACTGGTGAATATTTCAAAAACAGCTACCCTTTAAAGGTGAAGGTTTAGAAGAGAGATGAGAGAAGACTCGGATTTTGAGGGAACAAGGATTGTCTGCTATAAGTAGTTAAGTGCTTCACATCCACCCAGCTGCCCCTCTGTGGGCAGTGATGTTACATCTCACTACTAATCCCACTCACCCTCCGCACAGGGAACCAAAAAATTAAACCCGTTGTCGCCAAGTAGATTCTAACTCACAGAGACCCTATAGAGAAAGGACCTCAAATGTGGCCTGAACCCAAATGATCAGAGGAGGTAACTTCATATTTATAGCCAAAAGGACATGATGTCTGGGATGTGCCTTAAAATGTTCCAGAAAAACAAATATTTCTTGTTTGTTTTTGTGGTTTTAGTGGGGGAAAATAGATAAAATAAGAATGGTAGAATGTTGATGACCATGAAAGCTGAGTGACGGTACGTAGAGGTATACGTATATCACTAGATTTTTGTGTATGTTTGAAAGATTAAATAATACAAAATAATTAGATAAAAGTTGAAAAACAGAGAGGGTTACCTCACTATTTTTAGAAACCAGATGAGTAAAGGAAGAACAACTTTCTGCTGCTTGTCAGGATTCTTGTGCAGTTTTTAAATGAGTTTGTTTGACTAAGAGGATATTACATCAGACTTTTCTTTCAGTCTTACTTCACAAGGGCCCCACATTTAAGAAAAAAAGGGAATCTGTATTCATATATTCTAAAGAAGGCTGCCTGACCATCCATGCAGAACTCACTAGAATGGTGGCTAAACATCGGTTCTGCAGCCCATAGGCCATCATTCCTCATTTACCCCACCATATACTTTAGGGCCTTAGGAGAGAGAAGGCTGGGGAGAAATTATCTCTGTGGAGAGGGTTTCAGGTAGCTATGGCTTCTCCCCCTCAACTCCCCACATCTGGCTAGGTCAGGGAACTTCTAGAAAACTGTCAGTGAGCTTCACCTTTATCACCTGGATTTTGGAGGATACAGAGCCTAGTGCCTGCTTCCTATCTGAAAATGTCCAAAGACTGCAGCAGTCTGTGGTGGCTAAGAAAGGCGAGGGAATTGCGCTGACTTCCAAAGCTTTCCTGTAGACGAGAGGAAAGGCAAGTGGATTCTGAAGAAGGTGGCTAGGCATAAGCTTTTCAGACAGGACCCGGCCTAAGAACTTTGCCTGCCAGGATGAGGAAGCCACAGCAGAAAAAATTCAAATTCATCTTGTGACTAGCAGCTCGAGCTGAGAGAGAGGTTCAAAATTGCTCAGGTGGAGATGGCATCAATGTTTCTAGAAACAATTCAGGGGTGGACCTCAGCAAGGAAAAGGCCAACAAAAAACATCCACAAAGAGCTGGTATTTTTTCACCTGCCATAGAAAGGGTCCGACATGGGAGAATGAGAGAACTCACTACTAAAGAATGTGTCCTTTTCCTCAAATTCTTTGCCTATTGCAACCACTCTTAGACAGGTGTGTGCAGAAACAGATTCTATCAAGTAGGAGAGGAGCCAGAATGATAAAGAGATATAAAACAGATTATGTCCCCCACCTCTTTCTTCCTGAGCACTGGCAAGGTGAAGAAAAACTTTTGACCTGACATTCTAATATCTGAAAATGAGACTATTTGTTGATATCGAAAAGTGATTTGCAAAATGATGGGCTCTGACACATCACCAAAGATGAAGAAAGCCGAGAACAGGAGGAAAGTTAATTTTGGTGTTGCTTGTATGCGCCTTAGTCCAGCTTGTCCTATAAACCAATTGCACCTGCTAGTTTCATCTTCTCTTAAATAGTGTAAGGTGCCTAATGGTAAGGTCTATGTAATAATACATGTCTCTAATTATTTCACCCAAATGTCTAACAGAATTTGGGGACAGAAGTATCTACCAATAATTTTAGCTAGTTATTTATTTCTATGTTCCTTGGATTTTATAATATATCACAATTCCCTTCAATTATTTATGTTTATACAAAGCACGGAAACCCTAGTGGGGTAGTGGTTAAGTGCTACAGCTGCTAACCAAGAGGTCGACAGTTCAAATCCACCAGGTGCTCCTTGGACACTCTATGGGGCAGTTCTACTCTGTCCTATAGGGTCGCTATGAGTCGGAATCGACTTGACGGCAGTGGGTTTGGTTTGGTTTGGTTTATACAAAGCATGAAGCACTTCAGTGTGTGTTTGTGTGTAATTTTATCCTCGTGATGATCACGTGAGTTCAGCGAGGCAGAGAGTATCCCCAACTTCTAGCTCAAGAACTGGAGGCACAGAGAAAGAGCTTCTTTAGCTATGAGTGGCAGTGAAAGACTGGCGCCATAACCTTATTTCAAATGCAACACTCTCTTTCTACAACACAATACTTCCTATAATTAGAAATGGCTTGGGGAGGGTACTGAGGGGTTCAAGGGTGAGCAATAAATGATGACTCTCGGTAGGAGAGAAAGGATTTGCCTGGTCTTCTCACACCTGTGACCTCACATTCTGTGTAAAAAAGGGCTTGAAAATGGCTTGTGCATGCTCATTCATGACATCCCTATGCATATTCCTGTGTTCTACTCAGGGTGGGTGGGCATTCTGCCTTACCCAGTAAATCTTCCATCACTCAAAGATGGGGGCCGTGCCTAATGTTCTGTGTCCACACCCTGTCGTCAGACCCAGCAACCACGCACCATCATCACTCACGCCCAGAAATGCAGTTCCCAGCCTCTCATCAGAAGACCATGTACTCTGAAATGCCACTTTAAGTCTAATGATGAATTTTCTCCAAGCCACCCACTCTCTTTTGCCTGTGACCAGTTGCACAATTTCAAGCCCAGCTGGCCGGGCATACAGGTATAGTTGGAATAGTTGGAAGCCAAAAAAGAGTTTTTCTTGAGGCTTTGGCCTCACTGGTCCCTTGCTTGACCCCAGCGAATGTACTGGCTTTGATACCAAGCTTCAGCTCGTATGCAAAGACTATGTCTACTTTCAAGGTCTCAGCTCATACCCAAAGACTCATCAACCAAGCTGGATCTGGCCCAGCTTCTCTGACTAAAATCCAGTTAGTTCATTCTTTGAGCCTCAATTTCCTCATTTGTAAAATGATAGTCATTTCCTCTTTGCAGAGTTGTTATAAAGATTAAGGGTGATCATGCACATAAATCACTTGTCATTGTGTCTAGCACACAGTATAACCTCAATAAAGGATGGCCATGACAATAATAATGTTTTTGCTGATGTGTGCTGTTGAGTTGATTCCGACTCATAGTGACTCTATATGACAGAGTAGAACTGTCCCATAGGGTTTCCTAGGCTGTAATCTTTATGGGAGCAGACCATCAGGTCTTTTCTTCTGTGGAGCCTCTGGTGGGTTCGAGCCACCAATCTTTTGGCTAACAGCTCAGCACTTAACCATTAAGCTACCAGGGCTCCTTAATAACAGTAATATAAGTATTACTTATTGTATTGAAAACCATGCCTGCTTGAAATCTGAACTATCTGCCTAGTTGAGTTTACCTAGGTTTTCTTTAACTCCGTGCAAATTTAAGGAGTTAAAGTATGTCACATGCCCCATTCTACCTGCTTTTTCCTCCAAATCAGCATCTGTTATAGGCCATGTTCTGTGCTGGGCACAGTGGGAAATACAAAGAGGGAGACACACTTCCAGCCTTTTGGAACTTAGACTCTCAGTAGAGACAAGGCACACACTTTAAACTACTGAATAACAATATAGCCTGGTGGCTGGCTCATGGAGTGAAAACAAGCTTTCATTCCAATACCACTGAACTGTCAGTCACCAGCATTGGCCCCCAGTGCCCAAACGTGTTTCTAAGTGGAAGCAACACTGGGACACAGTCTTCTTTATTATATGGGGAATTGTCATCTGCAGACTGATAGTTGCCCAAAGATCTGTTAAGGAGGGGGAAGGGGTCATTGCAGAGGTCTGGGTGCCAACAGCACACACACCATACACACATATCACCTCCAAGCGCGGCCCCCTCCGCCCCGCCCCGCCAGCTCAGGCCCTTTGAAACGAATTTGCTCATCATCTTGCAAGAAATGAATAATCGTATGGTTGATTTCTCCATCACAACCTGCTCCATAATACAGAAGAGACACTACCTTGCCAAGAGAAATAAGGGATTGGCAATCAACATGTCTCCCCAGACCTTCTCAAGGAGCCATAGCTGTTACAAAATAAATAAACATCATCAGAACATTTCTTTTCCCTTTCTCCTCTGCTTGTCCCCCCACCCCCCACTTTTGTTTTTTTTTCATTTACTTTGAATGCTCCATTACAGCGTAGAAGATTTCACAGTTTTCTCCAGCTCTGGAAAAATCCTTAGGCCCTTCTGCCGGTCGGCTTTGGAAACATTTGGAACAAATTATCTCTACTTTTGGAATCCGAATAAAGGAATGTGAGCCTCACTGGAGAAATGTAAAATTTAGGGTGGGATTCGCAAAATGGTTTAAGGTTTGCTTTTGCACACATACTTTTTTCGAGTTTGTTTGGGTTTGGAACATATTATAAGAAAAATAACAGGACTTGCAATGCGCTGTCCATAATTCCTTTGCTTTTCAAAAAACCAAGCAGCCCCTCCCCCAATGGCCTACCATCACCCCTCGCTAGCTTTCCAGCTTTAGTGTTAAGCGTGGGCTCCTTATGTAACATGAACTCTAACAGGGTAAAGCAAGAGGAGCGAGATTTTGTGAGGATTTATTCTTGAACCAATTACAAATTTACACGTTTTGTTTTGCTACCAACCTTGTGATGTCCAAATACCCCTCCAAGAAGTTGACATGGTGCCTGAAGTTGATGCTGAGGTCTTATGAATCTCCATACTGAGTTGTGTTATCTGAGCCCAAGGGCAGCTATGGCAGGGCATAACCTCAGCCCAGCTCAAGCCCTGAAAATGTTCTGGTAGGACTGGTTTTCATCCAGTGCTGCTTTTCAAGGAATTGCCATAGTTCCTGACCCCTGGCCCTGTGGCTGATATTGAGCAACAACAGTGCAGAGAGCCTGGAGGCTGAGAGATGACAACTCACTGCACAGACATCTGTCCTGGCCCACAAGCTGCTTTCCCCCATGACATTCTAACTGGGGTCTTGGGAGTCACAATACCTTCCAGCTGTCAGATGTGAGCTCCTTCAGGAAGAAAAAGTCCTTGCATATAGAGGACAAACAGATACAAAGAGCCAAAAAAAAAAAAAAAAAAAAAAAAAAACTAGGCCTGGGAAAAAGGGAGAATGCAGAGGGTAGGGAAGAGAAAGTTCCAGAACCTCTGCTTCAGAGGAGAGTGTGAATCCTTATGGAGCAACATCTTTTCCCTCACTTTGTTCTTTCTGTTACTAAAAGGGCTACAGTGACCACAACTGCTTCATTTTCTGGACATTTTGTTTTTAACATTCTTTTCAGTCATCCTTTTACAAACATGGTATTTGTCCAACTATGACCTTGTTTTAGTTCAGAAAAATGGAGACACTATAATATTTCTATAGTTTATGAAACCTCATCCAGAACTTCCCTCCAAACTCACCAGTCCCCATCATTTACTTCTCTCATCCCACCACCAGAACTTTGGTAAATATGCGATACACCTAATCAATGATTTGATGAAAGTGCTTGGGCTATGGGTTTACAGATTCTTATTACTGGAAAAAGAGCCCCAAAGGCATATTCTTTGGGGAGTAAAGAAATACATCAATTACACTATGGCTGCTACCAAGTAGGTGGAACAGCTCATAATAGAAAATTGAAGTGCTTAGAACCTTACCCCAATCAGAAACATTTTAGACAGAGCATCCTTAACCTAGTGTAGGGCTAGGTAACTCTCTACTCTCTCTTCCATCGGGGATTTGTTAGTGGGTAGAGAAAATAAACCATATAGAGTGCAAAAAGAACAAATAAATCAGTATTAGAAGAAATACAGCCAGAATGTCCTTAGAAGCAAGAATGGGAACATTTTGACTTGCTTACTTTGGACACATTATCAGGAAAGACCAATCTAGAAAGGACATCATAGCCGGTAAAGTAGAAGACCAATGAAAATGAGGGAAACCCTCAATGAGATGGATTAATACAATAGCCACAAAAATAGACTCGAACATGCCAAGGATCATGAAGATGGCACAGGACCAGGTATGATGGTTAAGGTTGTGTGTCAACTTGGCCGGGCCATGATTCTCAATAGTTTGCAGTTACATAATGATGTCGCTTGGCAGTTACGTAAAGATGTAATTTGGCAGTTATGTCATGATTTAATCATCCTCCATTTTGTGGTCGGATGAAGTTATCCCCCATTTTGTGATTTGATGTGAACAGCCAATTAGTTGAAAAGGGAGTTTCCTTGGGGGTTTGGCTTACATTCAATATATACGGCTGCTCTGGCAAAGCTCACTCTGGATCCTGCATCCAGTCTGTCATCGTCTGACCTCCAGTTCTTGGGACTTGAGCCAGCAGCTTGCCACCTGATCTGTTGATTCTGGGATTCACCAGCTTTTGCAGCCCTGTGAGCCAGCAGCCTACCATCTGACCTGATTCACTAGCTTCTGCAGCCCTGTGGGCTGTCGTCTGACCTGCAGATTTGGGTTTGTCAGCCCCTGCAACCACCTGAGTTAGGAAAAGCCTCCGGCCTGATGCCTGGCCCACGGATTTGGGATTTGCCAGGCTCCACAACTGCATGAGCCATTTCCTCGAGATAAATCTCTCTCTCTCTCTATACACACCCTTCATTGGTTTTGCTTCTGTAGAGAACCTAACCTAAGACACCAGGTAACATTTTGTTCTGTCGTACATAAAGTTGCCATGAGTTGGACTACATAGTAACTAATAACAACAAAAGGGCAAATGTACAAAGAGCAAACAGAGAAGTGAGAAAAAGTCCCACTCTGCAGGGGCGGTAAGAAAAACCAGCTGTCCTTCTGCACTCCACTTCACCCCTTATGTCAGACCCTCTACTAAAATCTACATTGGAAAATGTGGTTTCAGCGTGAGGGCTGAGTGAGGCTTCGTGTACCCTGGCCATGAATTGAGAGTAGGAAAGTTTGCATGAGCCTGATGTAGGTCCATTTATCCAACGAGCAACATGGATGAGGCTGCCTGGAGGAAAGTCTGCCTTCATTTGTTAGTACTTGGCCTCAGGAAGCACCAAATAAATAAATAAATAAATAAATAATCCATTGTACTCAAGTTGATTTCAACTCGTATAGGGCAGTGTAGAACTCATAGGGTTTCCAAGACTGTGATCTTTACAGGGAAGCAGATTGCCACATATTTCTCCCTCAGGGTGGCTGGTGGGTTCAAACTACTGAACTTTCAGTTAGCAGCTGAGTGTTTTAACCACTGCACCCAGGGAACCTTCTCAGGAAGCACAAGAACAAGAAGTCTAATCTTTCTCACACAATGACCCTGCTCACTAGTAGAATGGGATAATGAAGGGCTTGTCTTTGAGCAACCCAATGGACCTTTCCTTTCTGTGACTGTGAGGGGTGTGGTTGGGGCTACTAGAAACGGGTTTGACAGAAGGACAGAGAAGTGCAGGGAGGAACACTTTTGCACCTATACCCAGTATAAATCATTAGCTGCCTAGAATGTTTTCTCTTCTTCATCACTGGTTTATTTCAGTTCATGGGTGATGTGATCCCCAAATTCAATAAAATGTTTCTGTAGTTTAAAAAAGGTACAAAGAACCAAAATTAGTGCCACCAACAGAAAGAGGGAGTTACCATTCATGTGAGTATAAGCAAAATCTTGAGACCGAGGAGCAAAACCTGTTAGGAACATGCATTCAGGTGGAAATACTTATATATAAAAAAAAGTGATGCTTAGAACTTTGCTCAAGTCAAGTATATTTTAGGCAGACTGTCTCTTATCACTTTTTCTTCTGGATAGCAATATCTTGGCAGTCCCCCTCTTAAATTCTGCAAGGTGGCAGGAAGGTGAAAGCAAATACCATTCAACTAGGTCTCGTGGGCCTGGGTTTGAATGCTGGCTTTGCCATTGTGTGTGACCTTTGTGGCAATCACATCACTGCTTTGTCAGTTTCCCTTCGAACAAACGAGGGGCTGGTCTAGAGCAATGGTGCCAACCAGGTATGTAGTTTATGACCAGGATCTCACTCCCACCTCCTGACTCAGACCCTGTAAGTGGGTAACGGGGGAAAGGGGAAGCAAGAATTGAGGAGTTGGAAGGATGGCTCAGGTTTTGAAAACAGTCCATCTGATGACTCGGTATGCATTCCTGGTTAGCATTTAATGATCAAAATAACAGCTAAGGTTATTTTCAGTTCTAATACTCCTAAGATTTTTAAAAAACCAGAAATGTAATACCTACCGAGACTATTAAACGCGGCTATTACAAGGATCAAATGAGAAAATAATGCATGAGGATGCCTTAGAATACGGTGCTATACAAATGTGAACAATTATTAGGGCTTCCATAACACTGTGCATGATCCAAGTAGTTCATCAAATATTAACCAAACCCTCTTAGATTAGAAATTGTACAGCGGCAAGTCTAGGGAACGGAATCTACACTTGGCCCTTTTGCTTGAGTTTCTCCTAGGGAGGGCATTTACCAGCGTCGTAATAGCCTTGCTTGTTTTCTGATATAGGCATGTAAGTCAAAAGAGGAGAGCTCTAGAAATTTCCATTTCTCAGCAAAGGTGAGCCACCGGAAGCCTGAACCTATCTGAAATTTACTCATTTTTTCCCAACTCAGAAGCTGTGTGTCCTGACAGCTTCTGGCCTACAGAAAAGGCTTGTGTCATGGATATAGTCACCGGCCTTTCTCCAGAAGCTTCTATCCACCCCATGCTTTGGCTCCTGGAATGCTGCTTGAGGTAGAGTTGTCAGTATGCTACAAAGGAGGGAGATCTTTGCCCAGAAACCTTCATTTCCATTGAGCTAATGAGAATGCTGTCACCTAAATTTTCATTGTTTGAAGAGCAAGTGGAGGCTGACAGTTTCCTTTCAAGCTTGAATGATGAAGAGAAAACATCCCACGGCCTCATCTGGCTGGCTTGCTGGGAGGTAATGAGCCCTGTGCAGCACCCATCTTTGCTAGACTGGGATGACCTTATGTCTAGTGATGCATCAGGGAAGAGTGAAAAACGTGCGGTGGGCCCGCCAACGATTCCCCCAGGATGTACTGAATGTGCCAAACAGTTTAGTAAATGGATCTCGAGTTACCACGTTGAAACATATTCCAACGTATTGCAACAAAGAATGTCTCCATGGAAAGGTCATACTTTACTTTGCAAAGGGCCTGCATGAAGGGGTTGGTGGGGGCGAGGAGTGAGGACAGACACTGGAAAGGGAATGTCATGGAGGTGACAGTTAGGACAGAAAATATTCGTAGTGTTTAAAAACAAATTTCACAACCTTCCCTGGCTAATTGCATTCTATTCTCGGTCCAGACAGGGAATTTTAATTTGCTGCCAGTCTTCGTTCCAAGACTTGCTGGAGTTACTCGGGATAGGATAACAGCATGGGGGAGGGGGCCTGGACTGAGTCCTGCAAAAGCTGGGAGGGTGTAACGTGATGGGACGAGTTCAGGATGGAGTTCAATAGGCTCCAGCTTTCTTGACTTCTTTGCTTTTAGAGGACTAGAACAAAGCGCGAGGAGTGTAGAAGGACTTTAAAATGTGACTCTGGCTTAGAACGGTTGTTGGGGATTTCCTAGGTGCAAAGAAGAGTAAAAGGAGTGAGAATACTTGGATCAAAGCTGGCTTGGCAAGTAGAAGGCATAAGTGGCTGCCTCCACAGCTGATTTGAGAAGAGACATCCTGGGTCCACCACAAGGCATTACCGAACACCTGGGTGATGCAAACAGTTATCATGCTCAGGTGCTAACAAAAAGGTTGGAGGTTTGAGTCCACCCAAAGGCACCTAGGAAGAAAGGCCTGATGAGCTACTTCCAAAAAACCAGCCAATTAAAACCCTATGGAGCATAAGTTTTACACAGACACACTGGGGGTGCCATGGATAGGAGTCAACTTGACGGCAACTGGTTTTACTTAGGGTCCTAAAAAAAAAAAAATACCATTTTATTTGGATCCAACAAAAACTAATCAAAGAGCTATTATGTCTCAAGTGATGCATGGCATGGAAAGATCAACCCCTACCTTCAGGAGCTTACTATAATTCGAGTGATGGGCACATTCTAAGCACAGCACTTTTTGTGCTTTCAAATTATGATGTTTCTTTCACAGTTTCTCTTTTGGCCTCCCCCTCACTGTCATTAAACTCTAACTCTCCAGTACATGCAAGAGTGGTGAGCATAGGTCAGCAGAAATCCCTAAGAAAAGGGATGGAAATTGAAAGGAAAATCTGCTACTTTTCAACGCCTGTTAGTGTAAAATTTCAAGGGCCTGCGGTGCATTTTTGTAGTGGGAGGTGGAAAGGAGGGCCAGGCTGTGTACTAGTGTATGAAAACTGTCTTGGCCAACAAATCCATTGAGATGAGGACCTTAATTTAATAGGGTGGCTGCTTGACAGGGTCATCCTGAAGAAGGTAGTATCTGGATGCTACGGGACAACCTTAGGACCCAGAAGGCCATCACTGTATAGTACTGGGTTGAAGCCTATGAAATTGGTAATATTTGACTGCTTTTGACCTACAAGAAATGGCAGTTTTATAGGGTTCAAGCAAATATAAAGCAGAATTGGAAACAGTCATAATGGAAGCAAACACAATCAGAAGAGAGAGAGAAATATGGGTTGATTTAGGAATGAGTACTTCTTAGACTGCCAATCTCCTCTCTTCTTTCCCAAATTTATTAAATCCCTTTTGGGCATTTTTTTAGGGAGAGGGAGGTGGCATAGCTGCTGGCTGAGAGTGAGACTCTAAAGGATAATGTTTAACACAAGGGGTTGCTTCTGGGGAGAGAGCTGAGTGGGTATTGGAAAAGGCAAATTTTGTTGTTTCACGATCCTGTAAATCATCAGTCCATTAAGGTGATTGTTCCAACAGTCTCAACATATTTGCATAAGTTGGAACACAGTAAGAAATATACATGGTTTTCATGCAGAAAAATCACAGCTTGGTTCCCATCACGATTCGTTTACCCTGTAGAAACAGTCCTGTAGGTTCACAAGTTCTAAATTGTCCACCCCAAAACCACTATGCATCAGGGTATTGCCAGGTAATATTTTTGTTTGTTTTGTTTTTAAATAGGACCAAAAGAAAATTGTTTCAGCTTGACATCCACCTCTGTTGTCTAAGTTTGTGCTTCAAAACAAAGAGAAAGAGGTGTGAATGATCTCCAGTTTATCAATTCAAGCATTGAGGATAATGGGCTACTTTGGATGACATTTAAGGTCCTTCCAACTCTAGGAGACTCAGTTTCTCTGACATAGTAGAAAAAGCACTGGGCTGGGAGTCAGGTAACTAGGATTCTAGGCCAACTCTGAAAATAACTGTTTGAATTTGAGGAAGAAGCTTGAGAAAGACTCTTATCCATTCATAAAAGGAGAGGCTTGTATAGATAAATCATAACAGTCCAACCCTTAATTCCTTGAGAAGTTGAACACGAAAAAAGAGAATTTCCTAATTTCAGGTGGAAGAAGGGGAGGAAGTTGATCATAAAATGACATTTGCTGACCTGAAGTGTTACGAATCTACCTGAAAGTTCAAACAAATGCGTAACATTTACCAGATCGATTGCGCTTGCTTTGATGGGAAACTGCACATGTCAGAACATGATACAGAAGTCCCATTCTGCCCCTGTATGTGGAGTTGATGTCATTAGCCAGTTTTCAGTGGACCCACCCTTGGAAATGCTTAAGTCCTCCATAAGTGTTCACTATTATTCCTTATTTGGAAATGGGAGTTGACACTGAGTCACTGATATTGTCTCCAAAAAGCCACAATCTCCAGGCTCTAGGTTCTAACCAACCTGACTTTACTAACATAAGTGCAGCACTAAATGACGTGACTTATCATATTTGTGATTATAGGGAGTGATGATCCCGACCAGGAGGACATTATTGCAGCTGGGTAAAAGGGACTGAGGTACAAGTATTTGCCATATATTTCTACTTTGGGCTGCTCCAGAATAAGCCCTGGAGCACAGACTGCTCTTCTTTTCTTGTGGAATCAAAATCGTCTGAACTTTTAAGTATGTGTGTGCCATCAAAAACATTACTAATAGTTCAAAATGATCCCTTTATAGTCCCCTTGTTCCTCCACCACCATGTCCCCACTTATCCTCAAACAAACAAAACAAAACCAAAAAGTCAGACTGGCCAAGTTTACAATGGCTCAATTGATAGGGCTTTATAGAATCAGCCAGAGAGAACATGCCAGAACCTCTCCACCTTCCTTCTGACAGGTGCCCTTCGGGAGCCTCTCCAAACGTCCCTGTGCTTTTTGCAGCAGCTCTAAAAATAGCAGATGACTGCTCAGTACAGGTGCTGTTTGTGAAAATGTTCTCTTTGCATTTAGCCTGCCTGTCTCCGTGATTATTGCGCTACAGACACTCAGCATCCCCTGGACTCTGCTGTGTCAGCTCTTCTTTATAATAGCGCGGGTGCTGGAGGATAATTCTGGGACTGCTGTTTATAGGGACTGCTCACTCTCCCAGAACACAGAACAGGCTTCTTCCCCTCTCACCCTACCCTTAGGGCTTCACACTCCAGAACAGCCTAGAGGAAACTTCGTGATGAGCCTGCAATTTTGATGCTCCCTAGAATTGACTAGCTTTTTCAAATGCATCCACTTTCTAAATAGGATTGGGACACATGGTGGGGAACAAAAAAATCAGGCTAAGAGTAAACTTCTGTTCCTACCTACTGTTCCTCGTTTATCTTGTAGTATTTATATTCCCCAAATCATATAACAATATCTCTGAACAGAAGCCCAGAGATCATCTGGTCCAGTGGGTACTGAGCCTTGGTATGCTTAAGAATCACCTGGTAAGCTTGTTTTAGTGCCAATTTTCATGCCCAACCCTTAATATTTTAATTCCATAGGTCTTGGGGTGGGGAGGAGCCATGAATCTGCATTTGTAAACACAGACTCAGGTGTTTTAGAGTGGTTGGTCCTTGGACTAAACGGTGAGAATCACTGCTCTGAATCCATTCTTATGTAAAGATGAGAAAACTGAGGCCAAGAATGTAGAAGCAATTTGCTAGCTAGGGCTAAAAAAAAAAAAAAAAAAAAAAGGCTACAGCTAGATAATTAGCTGTCTTCTAGTCCAGAATTTTTTCCCCAGTAAACCACATGCTTTTCACTCAGTTCAAGCCCAGGTACGTGGTGATGTGGTATTCATGCAGGTTCTGCTGCAGTCAAAGTTCAAAAGGCACTTTTAGATGGGCATGCAGCTTCTGCTCCTGCCAGGGAGTGCGTGACATACTCAGTGTCCTGGCCACTGAATTTCAATGGTTCCTTGGGCAAGCTACTGCACCTCTCTAAGCATTATATTTCAATAATAATAAGAACAAGCCAGCTGACCTTTTTATCTTGGGGCATTGTGATGGCAATTGATGTAATAAGTGCAGGAAGTACTTGAGCTGGGTCCTTACCTGGGACTAAACTAAAAGTCCAGAACATTTCGGCCTTGACACTTCTCACAATTTCTACTGGGCTCAAAAGATCTTATGGGAGAACCACTGGTACAAGAGGCAAGGTCAGGGTCAGGCCCTGCAAGAGATCAGCAGCCCCTGTCTGCGACTTACACGGAAGTAGGAAGACACTCTTGCCAAAGAACACATACCATCATGATGGGAAATTTCTCATGATGGGAAATTTCTCCACCAGGGAGTCATGTATTTGGAGAGTAAGCCTCTTGGGCTTTATTATAATCCCATGTGAATGAGTTTGTCTCTTATGATTCATATGATTGGGATATGTGAGAATCCTCAGCCCCACCTTGGGGAAGAAACCCTGCACAGGGGTCAAAGGTACAAACTTTTGAACTCAAGACCCTTAGAAACAAAAACCTATGCCAAAAATTAGAGACAATTTAGTCCAAACTCCTTGTTAAGAATGATTCTACTACCCTACTTACCTCACAGGTCCCAGGAAACAAGACAGAAATCATATGAATGAGTTTCATACACATTTAAAAGGATGTATTTTTTTATGTGTGGAACCCATTTTTAATAGCTTTGCGATAATTATTAAACAGACTAGAAAACTCAGGCCACTTCAGTGAATTGGCCCAAGGTTCATGGCAATTTAATGGTGGGGTCTGGTCTCCTGAGTCTTGAGACCACACCTTTACCCAAGACATCACTCACAGATGAATAGTCCCAGTTTTACAGAGTACCAGTCTTGTCCCAGGGGATTCCTGGAGTCACCATGACTGAGCTGGAAGGAATAGCTTTCTAGCAGTGGAATAATAACCAGCAAGGAAAAGCAATTTTGCCTTGATAGGCCTTTTCTGGGTGCCTTAACTCTTAGCATCTACACTTACCAAAAAACCTGTTGCTGTTGATTCCAACTCATAGCGACCCTACAGCACAGAGTAAAATTGCCCCATAGGGTTTCCAAGCCTGTAAGTCTTTACAGAAGCAGACTGCCACAACTTTCTCCCTGCCACATCTTTCTCCTGTGAAGAGGCTGGTAGGTTCAAACCACCAACAGTCTGATTAGCAGCAGAGCTCGTAACCACTGCACCACCAGGGCTCCTCACATACACTTAGGGCTAGCAAATAACTTAAGTCACTACCCCTGCCTTCCGAGCACTGATATTCAAGACTAGGGGTTGGGGTGAGGCCTGTACCTCAATCTCTTCAGGTGTCACATGTTTCCAAGCTATCCCTTGCTACAGGGCATCACTGGTGGTTATGACTAGAGCTAGTCATACCTCTCAGAGTGGGAAGGGGTCACTGTGGGAGCCGGTGCATGTGGCCAGTGGTATCTCTAAGGTGTAGCCAGGGCAG
Organism: Loxodonta africana; assembly: GCF_030014295.1. NCBI lineage: Eukaryota > Metazoa > Chordata > Mammalia > Proboscidea > Elephantidae > Loxodonta > Loxodonta africana. The sequence goes on from NC_087352.1 coordinate 61,888,219, forward strand.
AGAATCCCGACTTCGATTCACACATTAAATTCAGCAAATGAGGAGGAGGAGCCTGGATTAAGAGCCAGCAACAGCGTTCCTGCACCATGTCCACACCTGTGCTGCCCTTGTGTATCCAAGGCCTTTCTTAAAAACGGTACCTGTCATGAGTGGACTGCTTTCTCGTGGAGCAATGTACTTGAGTCTCGTAACAGTTGCCAGCTGCACTGAGCCTGTGTCCATTCTTCCCAGCTGAAACCTGTCCCCAAGATAGCAGAGGACTGTGACATATATCCCAATGCTCGGAAAGGCAGTCCCAGCCTGAGCCTTCCCTCTCAAGGGCAGAGAAGGGAAACTGCTTTCCCTAACCATTTCTGCCTGTCCTTTCCGGGGCTCCGGGCCTCCCCACGGCATGTCTGCTCCTTGGGCCTTTGTTGCCAGTGTCTCTGCGCTCCTCGCTCCTCCGAGCCAGCTGCCTCCCACTCCTGGAAGCCTGCCAGCATCGCCCTCCAAACAGGCGCGTCTCAATCAAGTTATTTATTCATCTAATCAAAAAGAAAATAATGTATACAATTTACAGACTTCCCGGATCCGAGCGCCCACGGAGGCTGGGGAGGGGGAGACAAACGCGGAAGCAACGCTCTCGGAGGTGAACCAGGGGCTGCATTGTCCAAGTGGCGTGAACCCAAACAGGTAGAGGCTGAGCTCAGGTTGGCGCTGCGGGTGACGTTATTATAAAGAAACCAGGGCCGAGGCGGAGGGGCGCCTCCTGAGAAACTCATGGCATTTCAAGAGTGGGGGGCCCATGGGCGCTAGAAATCCCAAATAGATGGCAAACAATGTATGCATACAGCTGGCTGCTTTGGTTAGGTGTGTTTCTCTGAAGCCCCGTGCTCCTTTCTGCCTTGGGCCTTGCCCCAAAATCACCTCTTCCAAGTTCCACTGCTTACATTTTGCTCACTCAGCTCACCTTTCAAATCTCAGCCTAATGCCACTTTGGAAAGGAAGCCTTCTCTGGTTTTCCAGTCTAAGACGGGTCCCCCTATTATTTTTTCTCATAATATCCTGACCTTTCTCTCCATAACATTTTGCATTGTAAACTATATAGCCATTTGCAAACTTATTAAGGACTAACTCTCTCAGTGGACTGTAAGCTCCATTGGGGCAGAAACTGAGATCTTTCTTGTCCACTAGCACATTTTAAAAATACCAGCTGCTATCAGTTTGTTCCAACTCACGGCAACCCCATGTGTGTCAGAGAACTGTGCTCCATAGAGTTTCCAGTGGCTCATTTTTCCGAAGTAGATCACTAGACCTTTCTTTCTAGGTGCCTCTGGGTGGACTCAAACCTTAAAGCTTTTGGCTAGCAGCTGAGCACATTAACAGTTTGCTCCACTAGATGCCCAATAAATATCTGTTGATATTATGATATAATGAGTGCATATGTGTCCTGTGTTTTAATTGTCTGTTTAAATACTTTATCTGTCTAGATTTCAAATCCCCTGAACATAGGGAATGTGAATCTCGTAGTTCTTTATATTCCCACAGAGCCTACCAAGTGAAGTCATAATCTGAGGTAGTTTTAATATCAAAGCTCTAGGGCACACATGCAGGGCTATATGAGGCAATAGAGCCCAGTGATTTGGAGCCCAGACTTTGGAATCAGGTGGACCTGGACTCAAATTCCTTAGCCTCTTGGAGTATCAGCTTTCTCATCTGTAAATAGGGGAGTGTCCACTTCATAGGCTTACTGTGAACATAAGTGAGGAAACCCATGATTAATGCAGGGCCGCCCTGGCTGGTGCAAAGGGTTAACACGCTTACTGCTAACTGAAAGATTGGCTGTTCAAGTCCACCCAGAGGTACCTGGGAAGAAAGGCCTGGTGATCTATTTGACAAAATCAGCCACTGAAAACCCTATGGAGGACAGTTCTACTGTGACACACATGGAATTATTATGTTCTGGAATTGACTTGACCGTAACCAGTTGTTTAGAGTGGACATTCCACGAAGGGAAGCTTTCAGTGGCTGGCCCAGGGAAGAGAATGCAGAGACTAGTGTTGGCTATTTGGAACTACCTTCTTGGAGCAATGGCCCTGAGCTGGTTCTTGAAGGATGGAAGAGCTAGAAGTGAGGGAAAGGCCATCCTGCCCATCGAAACTCAGCACAGGCACAGAGTGGTTCAGGTGATGAATGTAGTTTATGACCACAGAGCAGAGGGCCTAGAGCATCACTGTTTTCTCCTTGCCACATCACCCTCAGAATTCTCCTATAGGTAAATTTTCAGAAAGGTCTGGGGAGGCCCAAACATCATGAAAAGTCTAGAATTCAGGCCTTCCCAGTTCTAGAATCCCCTACGGAAAAGAAGCCTTTCAGCAGGGGCTCCGGAAGTGCTCAAAAAGTCAGCTTCTTTGGAAAATACACCACCAATCCGCCTTCACATGTTAGAGAATTTTAAATGCCAGACAGGCTGATTCATTTAGTGAAATGACTAGCTGTGTGACCTACACAAGTCACTGCACGCTCCCCAGTGGATGACTTGACGTCTGCATTCCTCCAGCTCTGGTTTTCCCTTTTCTCTGGCTTGTCCTCTGCAGCACTGCAGTGACAGGTAGTCTCTCGGCAGCTGTGATTTACTCTGTCTTGGAAGGTCTTTTTGGACTGAGACATTAGATGGCCCTTCCTTGGGCTTTTCAGGAAGGAAACCTGGAGACAGAAGCCCAATCAGCCTCCTAAAAAGCTGTGTGGTTAGAGAAATTGCCTTTAGGACCCTTTAGAACCCCTATGTCAGTGCCTGTCTCCTCAGGGTTCTCATTTAGCTCCCCAGCTCTCCAAACCAGAGCAGAAGTAGGGATGGCATAGGAGGGGGCAAGAGGCACCTACTCGTCCCAGCGTCTCTGTATGTAGAGCCCTACTTGTTCCAGAGGAGCCCACTTCAGAGAGCAGACACAAAGAAAAGTCCAAGAAGCAAAAGCTCTCCTAAATATGGATGGTAATTAGCGTGGTCCCTTCCCGAGATCATTCTCGGAGGGGTATCATCTCATTCCAAATGAGTGATGGGAGACTGTTCCGGGAGGAACCGTGTGCTACTTTTTCCCCCTCCCATCTCTTACCCTCTTTGTCTACATTTTTGAATTCAGACAAAATCAGTTGCAAATAAACTTCAAGGGAAACTTGAAGGAGGAAAAACAAAAAAACAAACCAGCTGAAACCTGTTGCTGTCAAGATGATTCTGACTCATAGCAACCCTATAGCACAGAGTAGAACTGCCCCATAGAGTTTCTAAGGAGCACCTGGTGGATTCAAACTGCCAATCTTTTGGTTAGCAGCCATAGCTCTTAACCACTATGCCACCAGAGTTTCTACCCTTGAAGCAGAGAAGTAGCCAAATGATGCCTCTTTGAAGATTGTAGAGGGCTTATCAGTTATTATAGATTTCACTTCATTCACCTTTTCCTTCTTATTACCAACACACCAGATTTTAGGGAGCCCTGAAGCCCTAAGGTGGGAATAACTGTGTATAACAGGGCCATGGGATGGCTCTGAGATGGGAACATATTTGGTTAGAGAGGAAGCATTCCTAGTTTCACTCCAGTGGAGAAATGCCCAGCCACGTGTTCTCCATGCCTGCTATGGGTCACTGTGATTCACCGTCTAATCTGTGGGAGCTGGCCAATCTAGGAGAGTCATGAAGAAAAATCAGATGGCGGTGCATTCCTTCAAAACTCCTCCTCCCTTCACTTCCACTGCACGAGACATTATTAAACAACCATCTTTCCCATCCTTGAATGTCAAAGTCACGTGCTGCCTGAAGCTTTCCCTGATTATACCTACCTGCAGCGAGATACACTTCCTCTTGTTAGGCAGCCAGGGATGTGATTCCCTGGGTCATCTCTTACACTGTTCTCATTTTGTATGTCTAACTCCATGCAGCCCACAGTTACAGATGCTAACCTCCTCTCAAATTAAAGCCACATCCAGGCAACACAACTGAGGTAGCAGTTACTACATGGTAACATGAAGTCTTCTTTTATCTCCTGCTCGAGCTTGTGATGCACCAGAAGGCAGGAACAGTATCTCATTCATCTTTGTGCCCCCTCCCCTAACTCTATCCCAGTGTCTTGCATGGAGTAGGTGCTTTATAACTATTAGTTGCTTGATTGATAGCACTATTAATTTTCCCTAGACTGTCTGGTCCAGGAAAGACATGACAACACTGAGGAAGCATTTTTGTTCTCTTATCTTCAGATTACACAGCTCTACCTTGTACTGTCACAAAATGTGCTTTTTTCCCCTCTGTCATTTCCAATAGTCTGTGGAGGAAACTTGTCAGGACAGGTACTCTTTGTCTAATGAAGGGTAAAGCAGAGTGATAGAGAGAGGAGAGGACTTCAAGTCAAGAGACCTGGGTTCAAGTCTCAGCTGTGTGACCTTGAGCAAGTCCCTCAATCCCTTGTTATCTTCTTTTTTTAGTTGTTGTTGAAAATATACACAGCAAAACATACACCAATTCAACAATTTCTAAATTTACAATAAGTGACATTGACTACATTCTTTGAGTTGTGTCGTCATTCTCACCCTCCTTTTCCAATTTGTTCCTTCCCTATTGACATAAACTAATTTCCCCCTAAGCTTCTTATCTAACCTTTCGAGTTGCTGTTATCAATTTAATCTCAGGCAGTAAATTCTTTAAAAAAGATCACAATGCTCGTGGCAGACATTCTTTACTAGTTAAACTGGAATATGATTTGGTTTAAAGAAGGCTTAAGGGTTCAGGGTTAAAGATTATCTCAGGTTTTGGGGGTTTATACAGCCTTGATGGCTCCAGAAAGTCTGTATTCCGTGAGAACTGAAATTCTGTTCCAAAATTTTCCCCCTTTGATCAGGATTCTTCTTTAGAACCTTTGATCAAAACATTCAGTAATGGTAGTCAGGTACCATCCAGTTCTTCTGGTTTAATGGTAGAATGCCTCATTATCTTAATGTCCTTATCTATAGTATAAGAATACTCAAACAGTGCTTTACAAATTGCAGTATGTTCCTCCAATGTAAAGTGGAATTAGTGTGGTTTGATCACTACTTATGAGGATTATGACCTCTTTGATCACAGGCACAGTCTTTGTATTCTCAGTGCTTAGAGAGTAACCAGCACAAGGCAGGGGCTTAATACATATTTATGGAGGCCCAACTGAGAGCACATATAGCCAGCCGTGTCTCTTGGACCAGGCTAAGGTAGCTCTAGCTTATGGTTTAATGACTTAAAATAAGACTGATATTGCTCTTTTCTAAAAAGAAATACAAATCATCTCTTTGATCAAGGAAAGCCCCAAAGACTAAGGAGATTTTTTCCACTGGTTCACTTCCATGGCCTTGAAAACCACATCTTGTGTCTCCCGTCATACTCCCTGGTGGTTCAGTATATATTCAAAATCTACTATGTGTCAGGCCTGTGCTGGTCACGGGAGAGGCAGAGACAAATAAGGCAAACTTCCTACCATTGCAAGGATTTGTGTCAATGACTTTAGTTCTTATGCTTTTCTTGAGACAGATAGGGTTAACTGTGCTGGTGGAACAAAAGAGCTGTTAAAAGATTACCACCTAGAAGTTGGATAAACAGGAACCACACCCTGTCAACGTGAGCTAAGGCTGAAACAACCCATGAATTACTATCTCCTTCTTAGTGTTTTTCTAGCCCATTCCCCATTTACAGGCTCCCACATGTGCAGAAGAACAAAGTGTGACAGCGGTTTAACCTCCCTTAGCCCTTCGAAGATGGTGATGTAGTGCCAAAAATCAGTGTGCTTGGGCTATATCCCATAATAAGTGATGCCAAGGGCTGCTGAGAGGACTCCATCTTGAATATCAGCAGGTTCCATCTTGGATTCCAGATGCCAGAGCAACCTAATTAACATGCACCGCCATTCTGAGAAGTATCAGCTCCTCAAAAGAAGCCCACTAAATATTCTTTACTCTATTGCCTCCACTGAACCAATATAAGCCCTAGACTTGCTTTCCTTTTTGGGTCAGTCTTTAGGAGAGGCTTAGATCCCTGCTGACTCCTTTTGCTTGACTCAAGCAAAATAAAGCTTGCTGAAGATAAAGTTTGTCTTTCTCATGTATTCTTACTTGGGAGAAGACAAGGACCCTTTGTGTCAGATTGGCAATTGGTAACATTCTCTCAATTAAAAGGAAACCTCAGGCATTTCCAAAGACTAGAATTTCCCTTTTAGATTTCTAATAGTAAAGCAACTTACTTCTTCTCTAAGCAGGGCAGATGGAAATGTGAAAGCAAGGGAACAGAACCCCCTTTCTGGAGGAACTGGAAAGTCTGATCACACACACAAAAATAATATAAAAACATGACGGAAATTTAGACTATCCCAAGCAATAATCCTAACAATAGTTAATGTTTACTGAACATTTATATTATGCTAGGCACTGTTGTAAGTAGTTTACATGTATCAGCTATTTTAATATCAATGATAACCTTATGACATATGTAGTATTACTATCCCCATGTTACAGATGAGGAAAGTGAAGCCCTGAGATCCATAAGCAGCTTATGCAATGTTACCTGGCTAGAGCCAGGATCTGAACTCAGACAGCCTGGCTCCAGGGTCCTTGCAAATTGAAAAGGGCCATCTGGAAGATCTACCATATTGTCAATAAGTCACATACTGTAAAAAGTTGAATTGGCAAAAATTGTGTGATAGATGGATTTATAACAATGGCCAAGGGGGAAAAAAAAAAGAGAGAGAGTGTAGCTGCTGAGGTTGCTTATGCACAACCAAATACCTTATGGGATTTGGTTCCTTGTTTTGGAGGTTTAGGGTCATGGTTTCATGGAACATTTCAGTTAATTGGCCTAATAACATGTTTAGTGCTTCTGTTCTACCTCCTAGTTCATTGCATAATGTCTGGGGTCTTAAAACTTGCAAGTGGCCATCAAAGGCACAATAATTGGTCTGTATTCGCCTGGAGCAACAGAAGAAGAAGGTCAGGAATAGGAGGATATGAAATGTGTGGCTAATTGCCTCCAAGAACAGCTGTCTACTTTGCCATGAGACCAAAAGAACTGGAGAGTGCCTGGCTACCATTACTGAACATTTTGATCAAAGATGCCATAGAAGAATCCTGAAAATGGAAAATGTAGAGCAGAATTTCAAATTCTCATGGACTCTAGACTTTCTGGAGCCATGGAGGATGGATGAACCCCTGAAAATATTGCCCAAAGATAATATAATCTTTAAACATTAAACCAAAGATAGCCCCTGAATTCATCTTAAAAACAGGCAATAGTTTAGCTTAACAAGTAAAGATGGTCTGCCTTGAATATTATGATCTTTTAAGAACTATCTATATGGTATCAAATTAACAACAACAATTCAAAAGGCTTGATAGGAACCTTAGAGGGCAGTGAGTTTATGTTCATGAGGGAGGAACAACTCAAAAAAAGAGGGTAAGAATCGTTGCACAACTCAAAGAATGTAATCCATATTACTGAATTATACACATAGAAACTGTTGTATTGGTGTATGTTTTGCTGTGTATATTCTCAACAACAACAACAATCTACAAAAAAGAAGATCTACCACTCGTCTATCAGTTTGTCATACTGTGGTGGCTTGCTGTTGCTATGATGCTGGAAGCTATGCCACCTGCATTTCAAATACCAGCAAGGTCACCCATGGTGGGCAGATTTCGGCAGAGCTTCCAGACTAAGACAGACTAGGAAGAAAGGCCCGGTGATCTACTTCTAAAAATTAGCCAAGGAAATCCTGTGGATCACAAGAGAGTATTGTTAGATGTAGTACTGGAAGATGAGCTCCCTAGGTGGGAAGGCATTCAAAATAGACAGTGGCCACAACAATGGACTCGAACATACCAACGATCATGAAGATGGCTCAAGACCAAGCAACGTTTTGTTCTGTTGTACATGGGGAGAGCATAAGTCAGAGCCTACTTGATGGCAACTAACAACGATCAAGAAGATAATTTCATTCACTTTACAGATATGATGCAAAATGGTATATGGGAAAGAGCACTGGGATAGGGATGGAGGTCCTTGAGTTTGAGGCATGGTCAAGCTATTGATTCCATCGATGGCCCTAAACAAGTCACTTTTTGGGGGCCTCAGGCCTTTCAGCCATCGAGAAAGAAGGTGAGGGCAGGCTAGCGCCAGTACCTCCTTCAGCTCGGACTCCTTGGATTCCTAGTATGGTGCAGGGAGGGAGGCTGGCAGGGAAGGAGACCATCCCAGATGTCCTCAGACCACATCCTGAAGGTGGCATCTCCTCTAGGGCTTTATAAAGGCACCTCTGCTGCCCACAGCAGAGAAGAATGCCTTCAGTTCACCAGATTAACCCATTTGATCAGATGCCATCATTTTGGTAGCTCTCTGTTTGCCCCCTGAAAGCTGCTCCAGACGAGGCAGTGGCGTCATCAAATATGAGAGCATAAAGCCAGCTGCATGAGACCGGCAGGTGCCCATTTATCTTGGGAGAAAGATCTGAGAACCATCCCTGGGTGTGGGGCTGGGCTGCACTGCGTGTGTCCTTGGTCACCATCCCTGCCCAGGTCTCTTTGCTCTCCCGAGCCTTTGGTTGTGGAGTGAGAATCCCATACCTGCCATCAGCAAATCTCCCACCCTCTGTGGTCTGCAAAGTCCAGGCCCTCCGCTCCAGAGTGAGAAGGGAGGGGGTGGAGTGAGGCATGAGAGGAGCCGAAGCTTTCTCTTTGGCTAAGTAGACTGGAAAACGTGAAATTAACACACATTGTTTATTTCACGCTCTCAGCCTTGCCTGCACAATAGCACAAATTAAATTCTGCACTAACCAGACGAGCAATTAGCCCACAGTGAAGAAGATCGGGCTTTCGGCTGATTACTGCAGCGTTCCATTCACACTATTTATGAAGGGAACAAACTTACTGAAAATATTTTTGTAGCAATAATTTTTTCTGATACACATTTTCCCCCAATTTGCCGCATTACCCCACACTTCCTGGTATTTGAGATGATTTGGCTAGGTTTTCTGAAGAGGAGTATGTAGTTCATCAAAGAGAAATTCATCTTGGGTCAATACCCAGTAATTAGCATCATTTTGATTGAAAACGAAGCGGCTGTCATTTTAGAAAAAGCACAGTTTTTTGGTTTTTTTTTCCCTTAGTCTGAAGGTAGCCTGTAGAAGGATCAGAGATCTTGCTGCATCTAAGACCAAAATCTCTAAATCTTAGCTTATTGTCAAGGGACACATTGCTCCCATAATCTCCTACCAATAAAAATAATAATAGCTAACATTTATTGAGCACATGTGAGCCAAACACTGCTCTAAGCATTCACTATGTATGTATTCTTCATTCAATGAGGGAGATACTATCATTATGTTCATTTTGTAAATGAGCCAATTTAAGTGCAGAAAGGTTAGGTAACCTACCCATAGTCACCCAGCTGTAAGTGATGGAGCTGGGATTTGAACCTGAACCTACTGTTAAGTATGCCACGATGGTGAACTTTCAGGAGCACTTTCTCAGCCTCTAAGCCTTCCCAACCTGAAGGCATCTGAGACTCTTTGTTCTTTGTAGCTAGTCCTGGCTGGTCTCTGGCATCAGGTGGCTAATTTCATTTCTGTTCTACCATCCTGACCCCTCATTTCCTGTGTCTTGGCCTTTGCACAACCTGGTACTCTCTCGCCACCTCAACCCTCTTGACTTGTTTAGTCTTTGGCAAGCACAGCTGCCAGATGAGCCCTAAAATATTGCTTTGATTGTGACTCTCCCTTGCTCAAAAATTCAACTTTGGGAGGCTTATCAGAAACCCAGTGGCTCCCAACAGCTGGCAGCAGTGGCTCTCAACCAGGTGTGTGCACATGTCAGAATACCCAAGGAGCTTTCCAATAATGCAGATGCTTTAAATCTGAGTTCAGTGATGGGGCCAGGCATTTGGAAATATTTTTTAAAAGCCATGAGCCTTTAACTCACCTCTACTTCAGAACCTCAGGTCCTATAGTAGGAATGGTGGTTTGGAACCCAGACTCTGTAGCCACGTTGCCTAGGTTCAAAGCTTGGCTCTGACACTTAGTAGCTGTGAGATTTTTGGACAAAGAGTAAAGGGACTAGACTGTAAAGAAGTCAGGGGTTGATTTTGAACATTTTATCCACCTTGGTATCAGTTTTCTCATCTGTACAATGGGAATTATAATGTGCTTTCTATTCACAGAGTGATTGTGAAGTTTAAGTGAGATAATAATTGTTTGGGTGCTTCTGAGAATTATGACCACCCATGCTAAGGGGATCCCTAGAGTATAATGGGAGGAAAACAATTAGGAAACTGAGTGTAATCAACGTCAAACCACATGAGAGGCATTTGAAAGAATTGAGGATGTTCCCCATCCAACAGAGAAGCCTCTAAAATGACATTACCATGGTTTTCAAACATTGGAAGATCTTCTCATGTGAATATCCTTATTCTGTGTTGTTCCAGAGAGCAGATCCTGGCCATATGGGCAGATGTTTCAGGGAAAAGAAATTCATTGGCCTATAGAGGAAGGAAGAACTTCCAAATAAATAAATCTACCACTGGATTGGAGTGGAGCCCTGGTGGCGCAGTGGTTAAGAATTCAGCTGCTAATCAAAAAGTTGGCAGTTCGAATCCACCAGCCACTCCTTGGAAATCCAGTTCTGCTCTGTCCTGTAGGGTCTTTATGAGTTGGAATTGACTCGACAGCACGCAACAACACCACCACTGGATCAGGAACCTCCATAGACTTAACTCTACCTGGCAGAAAGTCTCTAGAAAGAATTCTTGGAGAACAAGGAAGAAAGAAGTAGATGACCTGTGGGTCCCTTCTAAGTCTGAGTCCCTTGTTCAGTGATTCTAACACTCTCTAAAATGCTGCCTTGTGCTATCACAGTTATGAAAAACCCCAAAATAACCAAGCTACTCAAATGACGTCAAGAACTGATAGGAAACAACATATGGCCCCAGTAGCATTTTAAAGTGTTGTGTTTTGGTTATGTTCAGAACAGGGGGAAAGAAAATCCTGAGTATAAACCATAAATATTAGCTTTAGTTAACCAATTATTTTTATAATGAAGTTATTATTTGGCCATCTGGATGAAATCGTACTGCAAAGGATGGCAAGGCAACCTGAGAGGAAGGGAGGAGGTAGAACCAACAGTTCTGAGGAAAATCGCCTCCCAGATTTCAGTACAAAGACATCCTCCCTCTTGGCAAATTGTGAATGAGGAAAGGAGAGCATATGGCTGGAGGGCAGAGGCAACCTCCTGCAGAGAAAGTGAGTGGCAGTCACACAGTATGCATGATACGGTGGTTTAGGCAAGCTCTCCCAAGTATTTTTCCTCTTCTACTTTCTGGCTCTCTAAATTTTACCATTCTAGAGGCAGTATAACATGTGAATGACAGCTCTAGAGTCAGACTGCTTGGATTCAAGTCCCAGTTCTGCCACATAGGTAGTGAACTTTGGCAAGTTACTCAGACTTTTTAAGTCTTGATTTCTTCACCTGCACAGTGGGGATTTTAGGTAGAAACACACACACACACACAGTTTAGCACATACTAAACCAAAAACTAAACCAGTTGCCATCAAGTTGATTCCAACTCATGGAGAGCCTATGTGTAGAACTGCACACTGCCCTCCAAAGGGTTTTCAATTCTATGATCTGCCAGAAGTAGATTGCCAGACCAAGGCGACCCTGGGTGGATTTGAACCACCTTTTGGTTAGTAGCCAAGTACTGAACTGCTCATGCGACCCAGGGACTCCTTAAACTAAAAAACAAACTCATTGCTATCGAGTTGATTCTGACTCATAGCTACCCTGTAGGACAAAGTAGAACTGCCCCCACAGAGTTTCCAAGGAGTGGCTGGTGGATTTGAACTGCTAAACTTTTGGTTAGCAGCCGAGTGCTTCAAATACTGTGCCACCAGAGCTCCTTAGCACATACTAAGCATCCAGTAAATTCTGGCTTTTAGAGTTACCAAGGCCTAATTCCTTCAGCTTTCTCTAATGTTAAAAGGTTTCAGTAACTGTTCTTACTTGAAGATGAATGACCAAATGTCCTTATCCCGAGGACAGGTTTTTAGAGAAGGAGGAGAGTATGAAGGAATGTGGCTGTTGAGGGACAGAGTGCCAAAGAGGGAGGCTGGAGGTAGCTCAGACTTTTTTTGGCGGCTTGAACAAGGCTGGGGGCCAGCCCTTGGAAGGATATAGGTGTTGTGTTCTCCATTCCACAGCAGTGATGTTTGCCTCTGGATTCTATGGGCTTTCCCCAGTAGCTAAAGCAAAACTTTATTTTACAGTTGAAGAAACTGGGTCCCAGGGGAGTTCACTGGCTTTCCAAAGAGCACCTTAGAGACCTAGTGGCAGAGCTGGAATAGGAGCCCTGCATCTCCTGACCTCGCTTCTGAACTCTTCTCTAGAGCAGGGGTTCGCAAACTATGGCCGCAGGCCAAATCACAGACTAAGAACGGCTTTTACATTTTTAAATGTTTGAAAACAAAATAAAATGAAAAATAATATATTGTGACATAAGAAAATTACATGAAATTTAAATTGCAGTGTCCGTAAATAAAATTGTTTCCTTTAAAAAAAAATTGCGTTTTAGGTGACAGCTTACACAGCAAATTAGGTTCCCATTTAGCAATTTTTATATACATTGTCCTGTGACATTGGTTACATTGTCACAATTTGTCAGCGTTCTTCTTATTTCCATTGTTTGTTGTTTCCGCTGATCTAGATTCCCTTCCCTTCCTTGTCTTCTCATCTTTGCTTTTTGGATAAATGTTGACCATTGGGGCTCATGCAGTTGATGGTTTAAGGGAGCACATTACTCAGAGGTGTTATAAGCCAATCTTTTATTTGGCTGAAAGGTGACCTCCAGAACATAAATTAGGCTTTATTGGCATACAGCCACATCCATTCATTTACAAATTGCTTATGGCCAAATTGATGCTACAAGGGCAGTTTAGTGCTGCGACAGAGACAGTATGTGGTGTGCAAAACCTAGAATATTTACTATCTGGCTCTTTACAGAAAGCAGTTTGCAGACCCCTGCACTAAGCATAGGGAAATGAACTAGAGGTAAAAAGAGGAAACGTGGTACCTTTAGAGCATGTGGATTAAAAGTTCCTTCCTGAATATGGACTGTGGGTCTAATTGCCTCCAGGGACTAATACCTCCATTACCCTCAGACCAGAAGAACAGAATGGTGCCTGGCTATTATCTTGAACATTTAATTAAGGACCCAATAGCTGGATCATGACCAAAAGGAGAAAAAATGTGGAACAGATTTTCAAATTCTTACAGGAACCAGATTTACTGGACCCATTGGGAGTAGGGGAACTCCTGAATCTATTGTCCTGGGATAATCTTTAAGTGTTGAATTAAATCTATCTCACGAAGTCATCTTTAAATGAAACAACAGTTTAGTTCAACTAGTAAAGAATGTTCACCTTTAGCAGTGCACTCTTTTAAAGAATTTTCTACAGGAGATCAAATTGACAGCAGTAACTCTAAAACAGAGAGGATAAGTTTAGGGGACAGGGAGTCTAAATTAATGGTGGTGAAACAATATGGGTAGAGATAGCAAGAATGGTGACACAATTCAAAGAATGTAACCAAGGTCATCGAACTGTACACATAGAAAATGTTGAATGGGTGTATGTCTTGTTATGTATATTTTCACCAAAAAATAAAAAGAAAAATTCCTTCTTGCGCTGTGGACTTGCTTGTTCAGAGAATCTATGCTGTGCTCTTGTGTACACAGTGACAGAAAACCCCTTCTCACTCCAGTGGGAAAGCTAATAAGGAGAGTGGTAATTGCATTCCTAACCAATACCCTGTAATACACTTCTACTCTACTGGGCAATTGAAGGAAGACTGGAAAGGAGATGTGGCTGCTGTACCGGTCATCGAGAGCCACGGAGCTATAATATCCCAACTCCTCTCTCTCGGAAAGGGTCCTGATCAAATGTTATTGGATATTAAATATGCATTACTGCAAGCATTAATTGAGGATTTAATATGCTCCCTAATTAAAATTTGGTGGAGAGAAGTTCATTATATTTAGAAACACGGTATTAAAAATCCTCGGAAACTTAATAAAAATATAAATTGGACTATCTCCTCTGAAATTAATGAGCCAAAATATTATAGCCAAGCAGGAGTCAGCCGTGTCTGGAATTCTGAAGGTCACTTGGAGTCATAAAAATGCAGTTTTCAGTTTTATGCTTTCCAAACAATACTAAGGCTGAGGAAAGATCTGGCAGGAAAAAAAAAAAATCATCTCTGCTACACACAGCAATTAATGCAATAAGATACTGTAAACTGGTGACTTAGGCAGAGAAGCGGGTCTAATGGAGAGTTCTAAATTCCGAGTAGTAGGTGAAAGAGTGATAAGGGGTGGGATCAGGTGGGTCTGGAGCAAGGCATGGTAGGTTGGAGGGAGAGGGTGAGAGCGGAAAGAGTGTGAGAACAGAGGACACAGAAAATTAGGGGGAGGATTTCCTAATAATGAAATACATCCAGAAAGAAACAAGATCCTCAGGAAGTAGTAAGGTCTTGGTCACTGGAAAAATTCAGATGAAGGCTGTCTAGGATCCTGGGATGGAGGTTGGACTAGATGACATCCAAGAGCCTGTCAAGATAAAGGTTTTGTAACTCTGTGGCCTTTGAAGGTACATTCAGCTGGGAAGTGATAATAGCATTACAAAGATCATTGGGTTGACTCAAACTCGAGTGCTCCCAAAGAGGCTCAAGGACCTCGGATGCCTTCCTTAAACATATGTCTACTGAGCTCTGTAGCCCGTCTTCTGAACAGCCAAACACTACCTACAGTTCAACTCGCCCTTGCTGTGGCTGCTGCAATGCTTGGTCCCCCTCCTATCTCCACTGGCTCTCTATACCTGTTGTTAGGCGCCGTCGAGTTGGTTCCGACCCTACGCACACAAAACGAAACACTGCCCGGTCCTGCACCATCCTTACAATCGTTGCTATGCTTGAACTCATTGTTGCAGCCACTGTGTCAATCCACCTCGTTGAGGGTCTTCCTCTTTTCCGCTGACCCTGTACTCTGCCAAGCATGATGTCCTTCTCCAGGGACTGCTCCCTCCTGACAACATGTCCAAAGTATGTAAGACACAGTCTCGCCATCCTTGCCTCTAAGGAGCATTCTGGCTGTACTTCTTCTAAGACAGATTTGTTCGTTCTTTTGGCAGTCCATGGTATATTCAATATTCTTTGCCAACACCACAATTCAAAGGTGTCAATTCTTCTTCGGTCCTCCTTATTCATTGTCCAGCTTTCACACGCGTATGATGTGATTGAAAATACCGTGGCTTGGGTCAGGCGCACCTTAGTCTTCAGGGTGACCTCTTTGCTCTTCAACACTTTGAAGAGGCCCTTTGCAGCAGATTTGCCCAATGCAATGCATCTTTTGATTTCTTGACTGCTGCTTCCATGGCTGTTGATCGCGGATCCAAGTAAAATGAAATCCTTGACAACTTCAATCTTTTCTCCGTTTATCATGATGTTGCTCATTGGCCCAGTTGTGAGGATTTTTGTTTTCTTTATGTTGAGTCGTAATCCATACTGAAGACTGTGGTCTTTCTCTATACCTAGAACAACCCATCTCTCTCAGGAACACTACCAGCCTATGCCGTTCAGACCCCTTTCCCAATTCCTATCACAGGTCAGCTCAGAAATTTGCGTTCAGTATTCGATCAAGCACAGTGTTTACCAAATGATTCCCAGGTGTGGCTTCTGCCTTTTAAAGAGTCTCTTACAGGCTTTCTGAAGGCAAGGACCTACATATGCATTCTCTTCTCTAACAGGGCATCATTTGATTCATGTTGGGCATAACCTATGTATTAATGAAGAGTTAACCTATACTCCTAAATGAAACAGGGTGCAGTAGCCTTTACCCAGGTATTCTGATGGACTATATTATGTCCCCCAGTACCTGTCAATGTGACCTTGTTTGGAAATAAGCTCTTCGAAGATGTTGTCAGTTAACAGGAGTTCCCACTGGAGTAGGGTGGGTCCTAATCCAATCTAGTGGTAAACCTATAAAAAAGGAGGTGAGACGCAGAGAAACATGCAGAGAGAAAGCCAGGTGGCACTGTAGCAGCAAGCCTAGCTTCTCCAGAAAGCTAGAAGTGGCAGAGAAGTTGGGAAAGCCTTAAATATTTCCTCAGACCACTCTAAACATCTCTTCTCAGTGTCCGTTTAAGCTCTGCCCTGCTCATCCCCTCCTAGAGACTGCTTAGAAATACAGACAGAAATAAAACTTCATTGCTGACCTCAGCAAAGAAGGACCTTGGTCAGTCTCACCATTTTTATCCAGGGTCGCTATGAGTCAGAATCGACTCGATGGCACTGGGTTTGGTTTTGGTTTTTGCCCTGAGAAACCCCCAAGCAAAAAGTCTCATTTTGTTCTTACACTTTCTAAATTGATTCCTAATATTTTTTAGTATGAAGATTCTTATAAAAAGATTAAAACATTTTGCATTATCATGATCCAGATGATAATATTTGTATTTTTGCTGTGCGTTTGTGAAGAAAATATCTATGTACATGTGCAAGTGAAACCCCTTGCAAATGACTCTTAAGCCTTCCCAGCGGTCAATGGCCCTCAGGTTGGAAACCTCTACTCTAGATCATTAAATTTTCATTTGTAGAAAAAAAAAAAAAAAACTCTAAATAATATGATCTCCAGGTCATCTTTTCCATCTGTCAGAATGTCAAGTACTTAGGGAAATAGTTTGGTCATCAATTAATTACCATATCTGCTTAAAGCTTCTGTGTGCAAGACACTGTGTTGGACACTGGAGGAACAGAGAACACAACAAGCCTAAGACCCGAGTTCTGCCCTCAGTGGGTATTCTAGTTTCCTAGTGTTGCTATAACACAAATACCACTAGTGGTTAGCTTTAAAGAGCAGAAATTTGTTTTTTTGTAGTTCTGGAGGTTTAAAATCCAAATCAGAGTCTCAGCTGTGCTGATTCTTTCTGTAAGCCACTCTCCTAGTTTCTGGGGTCAGCCGGTGAGCCTTGGTGTTCCTTTGCTGGTAGATAGTCTTCACATGTCCTCTCTCTTTCTCTGTGTATGTGTGTGTCTGTGTCTATTCTGATCTTTTTATAACTCAGAAGTGATTAAGTTTAGGATCCATTCTACACTGATATGATCTCAACTGATTGGTTGCTTATATTACACTAGATTGCATTATGGAAAGTGATTATATTACATTAGATGTAAAACAATTACATTACATTATGTTATGAAGGTAATCTGCTTTACCCAAGGCCAACTGATTTAATCACACGTAAGTGCTCCATGACAGCAATCAGACTAGTGTTTGGCCAACAACTGGGAATCATAGCCTAGCCAAGCTGACCCATAAAATCAACAATCACATTGGGCTTGGGTCTAGTGGAATCCAGCCAGACACACACACAACATAAACCAAAGTCTGTGGAGAGGACCAAAAGACCAGCACAGAGAGTAGGTATAAAAGAACAGGTAAGGCCACGAATCTTGGAGTGAAACAGCAGAGAATGACTCGCTGGAGAGAGCTATATTTTAATGTGATCAGTATGTCTCATACACACCGAAAAAATGGGAAGAAAAAAGGAAAACCACCTCAAGTCCCAAAGAGATGGGTTTCTTCAGCATTCAATTTTCACAAATTTTTAAGGAATACATATTTACATTATAATTAAAATAGGCTGGCGTGTCATCAGAATCTTTTAACAGATGGGTCCAATTTGTTGCTATAAGTACGTGGGCAGATTTCAAGGACAGTGTATTTTTAACATGTCTGGGTCACATCATATATCCTTGGGGATGGATGCATCATTGATTGGTGGGGACAGCCAAACTTCACTCCGACATGAGTGTTCTGGACTATCTCCCTGTTATAAGAACTACACTTAGATTTTTTTGGCCAAATGGAATAAAAATGAAACAATAATCATACACAGATACACAGACACATTTATGAAAGTAGCAATGTGAGTTTCAACTATTTATCTGACCTTTATAAACTGGTAGTCCAAGGTGTTTCTGTCACGAATGTTATTACGACATTTCAGACCCATCAAAATCAAGAACACAAGTAATTATGGAAGAGAGGAGGTGAAGATGCCTCTTCATTTGACATATTTTGGACACAAGTCAAGGCCGTACATGTGCCACAGGGATGAGAGCGGCAGCCAGTATTGATGGCTGTCCCCCAAGATGTCCATCACAGAGGACCTGTGTGTCCCAAGCTCTCAGTCATGGACACTTCAGTGAAATTTCCTTGATCAACAGTGACATCACACCTTGGCTTTGTCATCTGACATGCAAGCTGGCTTTTACCCAGAGTTACCCCAGCATTGACTCCTATAGGAAGACTCTTTCTGAGGAATTGTCTTGGTGCTGGTTCTTGAGTTAATGCAGTTTAGGCATTTATCATTTACTGCTGTATATTTTCGTTAACATTTTACGTGCACACATCCTTGCTTATACAACATGTATCTTGTAAGTAAAGACTGTTTCTAATATTCCTTAGATTTCCCACAGTGGTTTGTACTAGGCTGAGCATATGAGTTCACAATGAGTATTATTTCTCTTTTAATAAAGGGACCTAAGTTTCTGTTGGCTCCAGAAAGAAAACCCTGACCTGGGGCTTGATAAAAACCAACAAATGGGCACGTAAAGAAGCAATAAAGAAAGTCTCTGTCCCTAGAGAATGTCAGAAAGCCAGACAACTTGGAAGGTTCAGGCTGTGTGATAAGAGATGGGCCAAGGGGAGCAGACAAAGAATCAGGAGCCTTGGGGCCTGGTCCCAGCTCCATCTATAACTTTCGGAGAGAATTTGGACAAAGCCAGTTTCTCTTGTTGGGCTCCAATGCATCATCTACAGAATGAAGTCATCGGAAAAGCTATTCTGTAAGATTCCTGCTAGTGCTGATGATTCACGAATATTAATAGTTCATGATAATTTGATAATTCTATAGCATCCAACGGCCTACAAATGGTAGTCTGGACCAACTATTTACTTATTGTACCTCTCAGTAGCCAGAGACCTCTTCATCTAAGAACAGACATGCTAAGAATCAACCCATACCGTCTGGAGTCAGTTCCCCACCACCAGTTTCATCAGCAATAACAAATGATGACTGGGAGCCCTGAATTAGGCTAGATTTTAAAGACGGGTACCAAGTATAAGTCTTGGCCTCCCCCTCCTTGGGAGTTTCCACTGTGGATGAAGACAGAGGATTCGTAAACACAGATGAAAAGCATTAGGGGGCAGAAAGGGTAAGTACCAAATAGGGTAGCCATTGGAAGATCATAGAACTCAACAGAGGGAATGAGACCTTAGGGCTGGCATTGTAGAGAAAGGTTCCAGGGACAGGAGACCCTTGGGTGGAATTTCAGAAGAGGGCATGACCCAGAAAAGAAGAAGATCGATTTTTAGAGGGGAAAACTGTCAATAAAAGCACAATAGTGGAGATATTTGCAACACATCCAGGCACTAACAAACAGACCAAGCTGGCTGGAACACATGTGGACATAGAGGAGTAAGAGGAGATTATTCTGGGTGCAAAATCATTCCAACCAACCACTTGGCATTGTGGAGACAAACCAACCTGGTCCGTCTACTGCATTTTCCTTTTTTGAAGCTGTTGTTTTGGCTTCTAGTTTCACCACACAAAACAAACCAGTTAGATTGAATTGAGCAAAAACAAAATATCTGAAATCAGTCACAAATTCTTGGAGCCAAGTGCAGACACAAATGTGGGTGTCTGTGATGCCAAATAACCAGTTTTTCTTAGCATTTCTCAGCAACTCTCTGTTGTTCAAAAGGATAAGGCAGGGAGGTGGAGGCCACTGAACAGTAGGCCTCAGCTGAGCCCACCTGGGCTTCCAGGGACTGCCTCTGCTGCCTGGGGAACCAGAGTTGTCTTTATTCACTGGCAGTGCTTCCTCCCAACTCGGGATGGAAGCTCAGCGGGGCTGAAACTTGCAGCCTGTGCAGCAAACAATGTGCTTGAGACGGCAAGTGGAGAATGACAATGTCAGAATCAAGGTTCTAGTCCTGACTCGACTGCTAACTCCATTATGTGACCTTGGGCAAGTCACTCACCCTTGCTGAGCCTCAGTTTCTGAGTGTCTAAAGTGAGATAATGTTACTCACCTTGCCCACTCTTCAAGGTTGTGAAAATGTTTTACACACTGTAAAGCGTGGTAAGGAAAAATGGCGATTGCTGTGCCTCTTGCCCAGCCATTACGCAGGGGACTTGCTGGTGTAAGAAGTCATATTTCCCACTGTCACTGACCCCAACTCCTACCCATCCTTCAAGGCCCAGATCGTAATCCTCTCGCATCAACATACTCCTACCTTCCTATTAGTCACTGGATGCTTCTTCTCTGTTGAGAGCTCTCCACACTCTATTTTGAAGTAGAGTTGCTTGTGCACAAGTCTGCCTCCTTTATGCAGCTGCCAGTGCTAAGGGGAGAAGCCTGGCGGGGGGAAGAGTCCCATGGGGTTCAAATCTGTGCTCTACCTGGCCCTGGCTGCGTGATCTCAAATAAATCCCTTGCCTGTCTATGCCTCTATTTCTTCATCTGTAAAATGGAGATAATCATAGTACCTACCTCTTAGGGTTGCTCTGGGGATGAATCATACCAATTTATGCAAAATGCTTAGAACAGTGCCCAGTCCATAAGAAAAAAGGGGTCCATGTTTGCTGTCAATTATTTTTGTTTCTGAAAAGAAAGGAGAAGGAAGCTTGTTTTGTTTTTAAATCTTCGTTTTTTTTGGTTGCTGTCAATTATTTTTGTTTCTGAAAAGAAAGGAGAAGGAAGCTTGTTTTGTTTTTAAATCTTCGCATCTCCTGTATCACCTAGCCCAGCGTCCTGCACGTTATCGGTGACAAACTTTTGTGCTTAAGTGAGTGAACAACCATAGAAGGCAGTGTTGTCATTAATTTCAGATTAAATAGGGAAGAGAACCTCTGTGGTTTCTCATGGCCATTTCATTTGGGGGAGTTCCGTGAAACAACCTGTTGGTTGGTTATAAGGACTGTGGACACAGACACAGCTGACCTGTACTTAACTAGCTGTGTAAACTTGAACAAGTTACTTAACCTCTCTGAGCCTCAGTGCCCTCAACTGTAAAATGAGGATACAACAGTTCCTGAGTCACTGGTTATGTTGAAAATGTGAAGGAGGAGAAGGAGAGTACACAAAGCGGCCGCTGAAAGGCTCCTTCAGCGGGACAACAAGCGCAACAGTGACAAGGGAAGAAGTGAGGCAGACAGAAGGCCTTGTTTTTCCTTTTGCACCACAGCCTTCTCTTCTGGAATGTGCCTGGCTTGAGCCTAGGCCTGGCCTCAGGGCTTGGGCTCCAAAAGGGACATTGATCAGGGATGTCTGAGGGGCTTCTCCTCTTGCTGCTGAAAATGTGTCAGGAGTATTACAAACTTAATTACCAGACAACTAAATAAAAATAATGAAAAACCTAGAAGTTGTCCCCCTGCTTATCTTCATCCCGCTCACAAGCATTAGCACCCACAGGGACAGCCTTAGAAGACAGGTAAGTATCAGATACCTCCAATTCTCTTAACCTAGGGCTTGAGACAAGAAAGGGGGCAGTAGACGGGATCTTGGTGCTGCTGCTTTTTTCTCTTCAGCAAATCATTGGTCTGTGTATGTGTGAGAATGCCTCTGCTTTTCCTGAAATCTAATCCACCTAGAGGAGTCCCTGGTGGTCCAAACAGTTAACACATTCAGCTGCTAACCAAAGCATTGAAGGTTGGAGTTCACCCAGAGGTACCTCAGAAGAAAGGCCGGGTGATTTACTTCTGGAAATTGGCTATGAAAACCCTGTAGAGCACAGTTCTGCTCTGACACTCATGAGTCACCAAGAGTCGGAGTTAACTTGAAGGCAGCTCATTTTTTAATCTACCTCGATAATGACTGCAGCCCAAAGATCCCCAAGAAGACAGTAGTCAACCTGGCATATAAAGATTTGTTTCCTGATTCTTTACCTTTACAGAGAACACTAGAAAATTGCAAAGAATGCTAAAAACCCTCTAAAGAGAATGGGTTCTTTTTTGCCAGCGGCAGCTTGATCTCGTTGGCAAGGAAGTGGTGCTCCAATGTGCCCCAATAGCTTATGTGTCAGGAGCTGAGCTATTTCCCAGTGAACATAGCCTATTCAGAGCGTAGGCTGAATGCTGTATCTCTTTTACCAAAGTCCTAAGGTGCCAAAGTATCTAATTTGCAAAACCAAACTACCTTTTAGCCAGAAGGCTTTTGATAGGCTTTATCAATTACCTTGCATTTTTTTTTTTTCACAGCTAAACAATATCTCTTCAACCAATGGGTTGAAGTCATTCAACTTTAGACTGTGTCTTTAAAAACACAAAAATTTCAAGAATTTTTTTTTTTTAAGTTGAGAATAAGAACGTTGTCATTGTCATATTAAAAAGCAAGGAATGAAACCAGGTCATTGGGGATTATAAGATCTCCCACTCCTCCCCTGAAATTAGGTCAAAGAATTCCCTTCCTTCCCTTCCAGACAACCACACAGGAGGCCAATTTTGGGAAAGATTTAAATTGGGTTTTTTTTTTTTTTTTTAACTTTCAGTTTTCATAATTAAAACGATGTGAATATACAATCAAACATTAATCGCATTCTGACATGTGCTAACCTCAGTTGAAAGCCAAGAGACAGATGGTCTTTGATCAGGTTTACTATCTAAAGAGGAAGAAAAATTAAGCTATAAAGGGCACGTATGGGCTGGGGAATAGAAGGAGGTAAAGGGGCCTCAGGAAAAGGACATTTTATTTTGAGGTGATCTGATCAGTAAAGAGTAAGCAGGCCTCAATACCACGCCTGTTCTTGCTATTGCCCTTGGATAGGTGTAGCCTGGGCTCCCAATAGGTTTTTGCATGCTACACTGCTATATTTGTATCCAGGGGAAAACAAAACAAACAAAGCACTTTAAATAAATGGGTATTTCATTAGCCTTTCCTCTAAGTAATAGTAATAAGCCTCGCCCTGGAAGACTTGCTTTCCTGAAGCTGCTCCACCAATTCCTGGGCTGTCTCCTTGAACAAAC
The DNA here is from genome assembly GCF_030014295.1 of Loxodonta africana. Classification (NCBI taxonomy): domain Eukaryota; kingdom Metazoa; phylum Chordata; class Mammalia; order Proboscidea; family Elephantidae; genus Loxodonta; species Loxodonta africana. The sequence goes on from NC_087352.1 coordinate 61,911,327, forward strand.
GATTCCCTAAATTCAGATGATCTCTCTTGCTACTTTATAGGTAACGATACTAGAAGAAAATAAATGATGCGTATGTGTGGTTAAAAGTAATAAATACTCAGAAGATACTATATTAGGTTTATAGGTTTTTCTTGGCTTTTACTATAGCCTGATTAAGTAAATTTGCCTTTGAAGGATTTTTCCACTTTAAAAATGGAGACACAGCCACAGAGTTTAGAATGCCTCTTTGTCTTTGAAGTGAACTAATTTCTACCTTTTGAGTGGCTTGTCACGTTTTATCTGTCTCCTAAATGGGACTGTAAACTCACTCCTTCAGGGTGATGCCCAGACCTGGCAGTAAGGAGGCTGACTCAGTCCCATGGGTTGAATATCTTCTACACCCCGAGACACCTAACTTGGACTCTAAAGAAGACTAGTCAAGATGCATCTATTCATCCAACAGGAAATGGTATCTCTGGTCATTCAGGGATGGCCAGCTACCACTTGTTTCACAATTGAAAGTTTACAAAACATGCCTTCATGTACGTTATTCCATTTGATGCCCCCAGTAATTCTGTGGGGCCAACAGAGTGGTTAATCCCATTTTATAGAATTAGCAACTGAGTCTCAAGAATGTTAAATAACTTGTACCAAATGCATAAGCTAGATGTTTCTTACTCATGTTCTTTAGGAGAAAAAACCAATTGCCATTGCATCAATTCCAACTCATGGTGACTCCATGTATATCAGGGCAAAACTGTGCTTCATAGGGTTTTCAGTGGCTGCTCTATTTTTTGGGGGGGGGGGAGTAGATCACCAGGCCTTTCTTCCAAGGCTTCTCTGGGTCGATTCAAACCTCCAGTTTTGGTTAGCAGCTGCACACCTAACCATTTGCACCACCCAGGGCTGTTGTTGTTGTTAGGTGCTGTCTAATCAGTCCTGGCTCATAGCGACCCTATGTACCACAGAACGGAACACTGTCTGGTCCTGCGCCATCATTACAATAATTGCTATGCTTGGGCCCATTGTTGCAGCCACTGTGCCAATCCACCTTGTTGAGGATCTTCCTCTTTTCCATTGACCCTGTACTTTACCAAGCTTGATGTCCTTCTCCAGGGACTGATCCCTCCTGACAACACGTCCTAGGTATGTAAGACGCAGTCTCTCCATCCTTGCTTCTAAGGAGTATCCTGGTTGCACTTCTCCCAAGACAGATTTGTTCGTTCTTTTGGCAGTCCATGTACATTCAATATTTTTCACCAACACCACAATTCAAAGGTGTGAATTCTTTTTCAGTCTTCCTTATTCGTTGTCCAGCTTTCACTTCATATGATAAAATTGAAAATACCATGGCTTGGGTCAGGCACACCTTAGTCTTCAAGGTGATATCTTTGCTTTTCAATGTTTTAAAGAGGTCTTTTGCAGCAGATTTGCCCAATGCAACGCGTCTTTTGATTTCTTGACTGCTGCTTCCATGGGTGTCGATTGTGGATCCAAGTAAAATGAAATCCTTGACAACTTCAATGTTTTCTGTGTTTATCATGATGTGGCCTTATTAGTCCAGTTGTGAGGATTTTTGTTTTCTTTATGTTGAGGTATAATACATACTGAAGGCTGTGGTCTTTGATCTTCATCAGTAAGTGCTTCAAGTCCTCTTCACTTTCAGCAAGCAAGGTTGTGTCATCTGCAAAACACAGGTTGTTAATTAGTCTTCCTCCAATCTGATGCCCGTTCTTCTTGACAGAATACTTGTCTGGTAGTGTAAGCTTGAGAAACACCGAGCATGTTCTTCCCTTTTGGTTTTCTACCTCCAGTTCTTTGCACATGTCATTATAATAGTTTACTTTGTCTTCTTGAACCACCCTTTGAAATCTTCTGTTCAGTTCTTTTACTTCGTCATTTCTTCCTTTTGCTTTAGCTGCTCGAGGTTTGAGAGCAACTTTCACAGTCTCCTCTGACATCCTTCTTGGGTTTTTCTTTCTTTTCTGTCTTTTCAATCACCTCTTGCTTTCTTCATGTATGATGTCCTTGACATCATTCCACAACTTGTCTGGTATTTGGTCATTACTATTCAATGCATCAAATCTATTCTTGAGATGGTCTCTAAATTCAGGTGGGATATATTCAAGGTCATATTTTGGCTCTCGTGGACTTGTTCTGATTTTCTTCAGTTTCAACTTGAACTTGCATATGAGCAATTGATAGTTTGTTCCACAGTCATCCTCTACCCTTATTATGACTGAAGATATTGAGATTTCCATCGTCTCTTTCCACAGAGGTTGTCGATTTGATTCCTGGTCCATGTGTATAGTTGCTGTGTATGTTGGTGAAAAAGGGTATATGCAATGAAGAAGTCGTTGGTCTTGCAAAATTCAATCATTCAATCTCTGGCATTGTTTCTATCACCAAGGCCATATTTTCCAACTACCAATCCTTCTTCGTTTCCAACTTTTGCATTCCCATCACCAGTAATTATCCATGCATCTTGATTGCATATTCGATCAATTTCAGACTGCAGAAGCTAATAAAAATCTTCAGTTTCTTCATCTTTGGCCTTAGTGGTCGATGTGTAAATTTGAATAATAGTCATATTAACTTGTCTTCCTTGTAGGCATGTAGATATTATCCTATCACTGACAGCATTGTACTTCAGGATAGACCTTGAAATGTTCTTTTTGAGGATGAATGCACGTGTCTGTCAGTTTGTCGTACTGTGGGGGCTTGTGTGTTGCTGTGATGCTGGAAGCTATGCCAGCAGTATTCAAGTACCAGTAGGGTCACCCATGGAGGACACGTTTCAGCTGAACTTCCAGACTAAGACAGACTAGGAAGAAGAACTCGGCAGTCTATTCCTGAAAAGAATTAACCAGTGAGTACCTTATGAATAGCAGCAGAACATTGTCTGATACAGTGCCGGAAGATGAGCCCCCCAGGTTGGAAGCATCCAAAGACGACTGGGGAAAACTGCCTCCTCAAAGTAGAGTCGACCTTGATGAGGTGGTTGGAGTAAAGCTTTAGGGACTTTCATTTACTGATGTGGCATGACTCAAGATGAGAAGAAACAGCTACAAACATCCATCAATAATTGGAACCTGGAATGTACAAAGCAGGAATCTAGGAAAATTGGAAGTAGTCAAAAATGAAATGGAACTCGTAAACATTGATATCCTAGGCATTAGTGGGCCCAAATGGACTGGTATTGGCCATTTTGAGCCAGACTACTATGCCAGGAATGATAACATGAAGAGGAATGGTGTTGTATTTATTGTCAAAAAAAAATTTCAAGATCTATCCTGAAGTACAAAGCTGTCAGTGATATGATAACATCCATAAGCCTACAAGAAAGACCAGTTAATACTACTATTTACTACCCGGGGACTCCTCCTAAGTCCAAAGCTGGCAGGTAAGGGAGCGGGTATTTGATCTATTCCTCCCTTTGACCCTGCTGCATCTATCCTTGAAGGTAACATCCACCATGGAGCATCCTGGCCTGGTATACTGACTGCTCACAATTATCAGCAAAATGCTCTCACTCACATTCATCCTTAGAGGACGGGATATTCAAAATGCCATCCCGGATAAGAATCCTGTCAAAGAACGCTAATCAAATCTGGCCTGATTTGATGTCAGCTTTCCTGTTCTTCCCTATTGTGAAGCTAAGCTGTAATTAATACATAAAAGATGGTGATTACACCGCATTAGACAACATATCGAGGGAAACCGCAGTTTTAGACCGTCTTTCAATAGTTGCTGCACCTTGAAGAAATACAATCTTCTAACAAGGCAATTATTTTTGAGTTAATAGACCATCTAAATGTCACTCATGATCTCTCGTATTGATTGTTTATACCCAATATCCTACTTCTTCTTTCCTTCTCCAATAAAACAGGTTCCTATTCATCTTCTTGCATTCTTTCTTTCTTCTGGCACTGTGTTTTTATTATTTTCTTTCACAGGGGAGCATGTAACTTTAAATCAAAATAAGAGGCAGAATAATAGAGGGTCTCACATCTGGCATCCTTACTCAGTATCAAAATATCTTACAAGGCCTCAAAAAGAAGCTATCAAAGAGGCATAAAGGAAACAATAAACATGAAAAGAACAATAGGATATTTGAAAAGGAGAAAAAATATCTCAGCTGGCAGACACTGACACTTTCATGATGGCTACCCTGGGAAAAACACATTCAGAAAAGAAATTGTCTTACATTTCTACCTAAACTGGGGAATTGGAGACCACCACTCTTCAGCAACAAAATTCCCTACCCGGACCCTGAAACAGAGCCTGGGGAATATCCATTTCTACCAGTGGGCCTAGAGGGTGGTCTAGCAGGGGAATAGATGAGTCAGAATCGACTGGATGGCAATGGGTTTTGTTTTTTTGGTTTTAGCAGAGGCATGCAGTACATGTGACTGGTGGGACCAACAGCAAAATTTTGGAGGGAAGGCTGATTCCCTGAGGCTTACAATAGTCCTGTGAGGTCAGTACGAAATGCCATTCTCATTCTTGTTGTTGTTGTTAGGTGCCATCGAGTTGATCTTCGACTCATAGTGACCTCATGATTAGAGCATAAATTAGAGCAGCCACATAGGATTTCCCAGGCTGTAATCTTTTTGGGAGCAGATCTCTAGGTCTTTCTCCCACAGAGCCACTGGGTGGGTTCGAACCACCAACCTTTTGGTTAGCAGCTGAGTGCTTAACTTTTGCGTCCGCAAACCAACCGAACTAAACGCATTGCCCTAGAGTCAATTCCAATTCATAGCAGCTCTACAGGACGGAGTAGATCTCCCCTATAGGGTTTCCAAGGCTGTGATCTTTATGGAAGCAGACTGCCACACCTTTCTCCTGTGGAGTTGCTGGTGGGTTCGAACCCCTGATCTTTTGGTTAGCAGCCGTGTGCTTAACCATGACTCCTTTCCTCCTATTTGACCGATGGGTAAACTTAGGGAGAGGCTAGCTCAGTAGCCTAGGGTCATATAACCAAAGTCAGGATCAAGCGAAGTGTGTTCGTGATAAAAGACACTAGAGAGGAAAAGCACAGTCTGATGTTTCGGCCACTTCAGTGGTCCTTCAGATAGTTCCCCTAACTAACGCGATTGATGGTGCAGAAATCAGTTATCAAGGCAACAAGGCAGGCCGTGTATAGATAAGGCCTGTAAAAATGGACATAACATGGCATGCCTCACTGCCAGGCCTGATGGAAAGGATTGGGATTGCTTCCGAGAAATGTGCTGATTCTTATCTGGTAGCGACTGGGGCCTGACCTTTTCTAAGGAAACACATGTAGGAAAATGTTTGTAATGGGCCCTGTCCTAGTTCTCCTTTTCAGATGTAGGAAGTTACTGGCGGTGAAAGAAGATGGAGAGCTTCTAGATGAAGATCTTGGTAGCTGTATGACAACCTGTAGTAATGCCCAGAATGGTCACCATTGCCACCACCTCTGCAAGCAGAGGCAGGTGACTTAGAGGGTGTGAGCAGCTACACTTCCATGGATGTCCCCTATTTTTAGGAAATACACTTTAACAAATGTATGTCATTGTTGTTGGGTGCTGTCAAGTTGGTTCTGACTCATAGCAACCCTGTATGACAGAGTAGAACTGTCCCATAGGGTTTCCTAGCCTGTAATCTTTATGGGAGCAGATCACCAGGTCTTTTCTCCTGTGCAGCGGCTGGGTTGGTTCTAACCATCAACCTTTCGGTTAGCAGCCGAGCACTTAACTTACTTAACCACTGCACCACGAGGGCTCCTCAAAAAATGTTTAGTAAGGACGATTTTAAGTGAATACCAAGTGAGCAGACAATATGGAACCAAGTTGAAAACAAAAGGCTCATCATTGGCCTATATCACAATCTCCCATTGTTCCGAAAGAGAATGTGAGGGGTTTGCACCTCTGTGTCAGGACTGGTCCTGGGATTCCTTGGCCACACTTACCTTGATCTGTGGGCTCCTGGCACACGACCTGCCTACTGGAGGTCATCGACGTATATTTGACAAATGAGTAATGGAATGAAATGATGGGTGTTGTAGTTCACTGATGAATTACTTTTACTAAAGAATGTTGTGTGCTTTCAAGAAAAAAATAAGTGTTAATTGTTGCACAGCATGATAAACAGAGTTAATGTCACTGAATTGTACACACAAAAAATGTTGAAATGGCATATATTTTGTTATATGTATTTTTACCATAATGAAAAAAACCCAAACATATATATATATATTTCAAATATTTCCTAAAAGTCTTAAAATTAACTAGGTTCCTAAAACTGCACAGCATAGATCCTTTTATGTTTGGCCAGAAATGGGGCTGGGGGTCCTTGATCAATGGAGCTTAGGAATTTAGAGTTAGAAGTCAAATATGGTCTTTAAAATGGGATTCCAGTCTTATAAAGTGCTGATATGCACTGGGTGTCTCCACAAAGCTGTTATATTCTGTAGTGAAATATATTTGTCTATGGAAATCTTTTCAAGTTACACCTGTTAACATTTGCAAAGGTCCTCTGCAGAAAAGTTTAGCCTAGTAGTCCCTTAAGAATTTTATAGGGATAAGGCTTGCCATGATGCATATTAGTTATCTTTCCAGAAACTTCCATCCTGCAAACTTCTACAATATCTATAGAGCACTGTTCCAGAAGATAATTGAAGGAGATTGCAAACAAATAATAGCTTGTTCCTGTCCTTAAAGATCTTACAATTGAACAAGAATAGGTACACTATTATCAAAATTAAAAAAAAATTAGCTAATATTAATTCAGAGTTGGTATGGGCAAGGGCAAAGTGGAGGGTGATTTCATTAGAAAGAAAAATTGTGTTTAGAAGAGGAGAAAAAAACTAAATGAATCCAGACCTTATGGTATAGCCTAGAAGTTACTTCCTTGAATAAAAATCTAATTCCTGGTTGATTATTCACTTTATAAAAGGGAAAAACATGTGTGACTATTTGAGATTTTGAAAAATATTTTAATTTCTGAAAAGCGGGAAGATCCCCATCCTCTGTAGATGGCATCCTTTGATAAGTCACCACTCACCTGGAAATAGTAAACACAATGACTATTTTAAGATGGCATTTATTTGTCCCACCAAAGGTAAGGCTTAGGATGAACTTGACCCTGGATCTCACCAATTTTCTTTAAATTCCTTGGCCCCTGCCATCCCTTCTGGCCTCAGAATCGTGTGTATATTGCTTCCTTTTATGTGAAATACACTTCCTCCTACTCTCTCTGGCTCACCTCTCCTCATTCCTGAATTTTCAGCTTCAATAGCACTTCTCAGGGACGCTTGCCTGACCTCTCCAATCTAAATTCAGCACCTCTTGTTAGCTGCTCCCATAGTTTTTGGTTCTGTTCTTTAATAACAGCATTTATAATTGTATACCTTTTTTTTATACTTAATATATGTCTTCCCCATCAGATGAAGCTTCATGAAGACAAGGACCTTGTCAATTATGTTTATCAGTTTATCCCCAGTACCTAGAACACTTCCTGGCATGTAGTTTATAGAAACTCAATAACTATTTGATGATTTTTTAATTCACATTTGATGAAATTTTTTTTTATATACAGATAAAAAAATTTAGAAGACCATACTAAATTTGAGAGGTGGCTATAAGCTCATATACCTAATCACACTACTTTGTCACTACTTTTGTACGTCAAAATGTTCCCCTTGGGCAGCTGCCTGCTTTCTCCAGTAATGTAGTCACTGCTTAAAATATGTTTAGAATTCCGCTTTTGGAAGGATCTTTAGAGTCTGATTCAGGATGTTCTGATTTCATGAAACAGCTAGAAATCATTCATAACTGAATCTGGGGAGTTTAGAGCAAGTTGAATCATATTTTTGGGGGGTCAGACCACAAAGTTCATCACTTGGAGAACAATTTTCAAAGTGAAAATCTTGTAGATGACATCATTTTGGGGTCATTAATGAGACGCCAAGGATGGACATAGTAGGGGTGATGTTCATCGTGAATATTGGTTAAAAAAAAAAAATAAGTCTCACGACTTTAAAGTTTTGTTTCTTAGCTTACAGGGTTAACGAGACATCGGAATAAAAATAACTGAAGATAAGGTGAAGAAAAACCACCCCAGGATCCTCAATGGTTTCTAACTGCACAGGCCACACGGAAGCTAATCTAGCCTGTCCTACCACCAAGGTTTCAAAAGTCATAGTCATTGTACCGAAGGAGTTATCAATTACCCATAAGACTTATTTGGGGGACCCTATTTAAGCCTTTTTTTAAAATTTATTTAAGCCTGGTGGTGTAGTGGTTAAGTGCTACAGTTGCTAACCAAAAGGTTGGCAGTCCCCAATCCACCAGGCACTCCTTGGAAACTCTATGGGTCAGTTCTACTCTGTCCTGTAGGGTCTCTATGAGTCGGAATCGACTTGACAGTAATGGATTTGGTTTGGTTTGGATTTAAGCTGCAGCAATGGGCTTAAACATAGCAACGATTGTAAGGATGGCGTGGGACCAGGCAGTGTTTTGTTCTGTTGTACATAGGGTCGCTATGAGTCGGAACCAACACAACGGCACCTTCCAACAACAACAACGACATTTAAGGAGAAAGAATAATAATTGGATGGCATAATGGAGATTCATTTGGTCTGGGTACAATTGCCCCTACAACCCAGTCCTTTCTTGCTCCGTAATGAGATCATGTGTAAAAGCCTAAATTATGTAAATGAAAAGACTCCACTAATACCGCTGAAATATTCCTGGAGTGTTACACTTGACAACCTCAAAGTACACTTCACACTGCTAATGACTTCATCACTAACACAACTGCCATGAGTCAAGCAGTTTCCATGGCAACGCCCTAGTACAGCTGTTTACCCCGATAAAATATTGCACCTACTTAGTTACATATACAGACAGATCACTAGATTCCTAGGTACTGAAATTGAAATAATTCAATTTTCAATGTCTCTCTTTATGAAGTGATTCTGCCAGCTATAGGGATTAGCATATCAATGTGACTTTGACAGGGGTTGCTGCAAAAGACATATTTTGCAGGCACTTCATGTCAATTAGAGCCCTAACTGTTTCATGGAATAATCATTTCTGCCAGATTAAGGTCGGGCTGCAAGGTAATTTAATTGGTGCCATTATATGTAGAAAAAAAAATGCTCTAATAGAGTGCATACACTGTCTCTGCCAGGAAAGGGGAGTGCTGCACAAAGCAAATGACTGAGAAGAATTGCCTGCTTAGCCATTAAGAAAGGATTTTAAAACACCACATATACCAAGATGGGGACCTCTGAGATGCTATTTCCTGAATTATCTGGGAGGAGAACTTTGAAGGAGAGAGAGGACATGGGTCAGTTCATGGTTTTCTCCAAAGGGTTTTTTCTCCCCAGAGGGACCCAGAATAGCACAACGACAGTTCGATTGATTCATCGCCGCAAGTTCAGCGCAAGCTTCATGAAATACTACAGTCACGTCTGAGGTGGGGCACTCGTCCTTGGGTAGGGTGGGAAGAATGCTGCAAAGCAGACTGCGACAATCCCCAATGTGCCAAGGAGTGATGTGCAAGCACTACTTTCTTCCTCTCCTCAGAGTGTGAAAGCCTCACACCTTTACTGTCAGGAGTCCCTAATATTATCTCCCATTGCCTTTGAAAAAGGTCACATCATATCTAGTTTCCCATGCTTGGCGGTTGGGAAAAAATGGCTGAGGTTCTAAGTGACCAGGGGCAATGTGTAGTACCACCCAAGTTTCCCAATCTTGCTGGGGAAAAGTAGGGAAAATATTTTTAAAGGGAGTGATAACGGATGGAGGGCATAACTAAAGTAGGGGATCAGGAAGACAGATGAGGCTCAATTGGGAGTAATCATTTGGTTCTCAGTGTCACTGCTATGGCCTCTGCTTCCCACCTGAAATTCCATAGTGTCAGAATTTGGAAGAGTAAAGTTCCAGGCAGTAAGTCCAGGAGAGAATCCCTTTCTCTCCTATTCCCATAAACTTCCCTACAATCTAACAATGAGTTGTCTTTCTATGGGCCATGAGTTGTTGCTTCTCTCGGTGTTTATGTGGTGGTCCATCCCTTAGGGCTTTGGCCAGCATGCTCTTTTCCCAGCACTCACATCCCAAGTCCAATTAGTCCATTTGGCCCTCTAAGGTGACATGGGTGGCAATCAATATGCTGTTCATCATGTAAGCTGCAGTCAGTTTTTCTGGGAATATTTACCAGGTCCCACCTCCTCCTATTTAGTGCTAGCAGGTAATCCCCTCCCATAAGGAAACAATGCCTTTTTCCAAGCAAGTGTGTAGTTATCTTTCATCCATGGCAGCTTAGTCACAGGCAAAAAGGAGTAACAAGTACCACTTTCCAGAGGCTTATTCAGGGAAAGGTCTTTCTTTTTTCTTTTAAGTCTCTATGGGATTGGCTTGTTTGTTTTAAATGAGACAGTGTGCAAATGGCTTTCCTTAGAAGAAGGGAGTTCTAACGAACAAGTGTGGTCCATTTTCCACTGGGTAATGAGTGCACCCAAGTAGCTGCCGGGAACAGTGATGTATTCAGTTGTCACCCTGATTTTACGTTGGGGCTGGGTGGCCTGTTTAATACATGAACATAAATCTATCAGCTGCTTTTACAGGTTCCCATTTGGAAAGCCAAAGTCTTAGAATAATGCATGCTTGGTGTTTGTGAGGTTGGCATAGCCCTTCCATCATTTCCATAATATCCATGAGCATTTACAGGTACTGTATATTATAGGGAAAACCTGGTGGTGTAGTGGTTAAGTGCTACAGCTGCTAACCAAGAGGCTGGTAGTTCAAATCTGCCAGGCGCTCCTTGGAAACTCTATCGGGGGGTTCTACTCTGTCCTATAGGGTCGCTATGAGTCGGAATCGACTCAACGGCAGTGGGTTTTTTTGGTATATTATAGACCCTAGTGTGTGTACAAACACACACACACACGTACAGAATCATGCATGCATTAGAACCATGAATGCCAAGAAAAAGAAAGACACTTGTGAACACTAGAATCCTCCTCAGTCCTTCAGGTTCTGGGAGTAAGAGGTAGAGGTGAGAGATGAGCAAAGGCAATATTCAACCTAAAACTGGAGGATGCTCTGGTCTTCTACAAAATGAAGGCATATGTGGTCTCTTAGTTTTGTCCTTCACCAACATTCTTGGATTCTAAGATTTGGTGTAAATAAGAAGTCACAGTATAAATAAGAAATCAAAAATTAAGTTTTAAGAAAGGAGAGAAGAGATAACACAATCAGAGCATTGGAAATGTGTGCTCATGACAAGTGGCACAGAATGAGGAGGCTGGAGTTGGCAAAGATAACCTTCAAAATTTTGACATATTACTGAACCAAAACAGATCTGAGCATCTAATCAAAGTCATGTAATCATATGAACAAATATGGAAATTAAAGTGAGATACTGAATTGTATGTTAAGAGTGATAAAGGTGAGTAGAAAGTCCCCAAGTGAGAACTTGAGTGTTTCCTAGGAAGTTTGAAAGGCAAGACCTGAAAAGCTCCTAACCAAATACAATGTACATGGAATTTTACTCTCAGAGACGTGGTCAGCTGCCCAGAATAGCTGGGGGAATTGTTAAATCAGAATGTGCCAACTTCTAGAGCTACTGGACACTCTAGGTCAGTGGTTCTCAACCCTGACCATACATTAGAAATAGCTGAGGAGCTTTTTAAAAATACCAATGTCCAGGCTCCAAACAGACCAATTAGATCAGAAGCTGGGGACTCCACGCTAGCATTTTAAAGCTGCTCAAGTGATTCTAATGGGCAGCTAAGGCTAAGAATAACTGCTCTGAGGAAATGCGAGCACCTGCTGATCCCCTAAGTTAGTGGCTCAATCTGGTGCCCCAAGGAAGAGACCTGCACTGATCCAGGCCATGAGAAATCTCATACATAAAGCCCTGACTGTGGTTTCCTGATGATAAATATGGACATCTGCCTCAAGAACAACATGGTGGCTGATGGAATAATCCTTGGATTGCAAAGAAGAAGGTTTTAGCTCTGTTCTCAATTCTTCCACCAAATGGTTGAGTGATCCTGGTCCCACTATAGTCTGGTGATTGAATTGTAATACATATTTATTGAATAAATAAAAATCATTTAGATTTCCTGGACATTGGATTTCTTATCTCATAAAATGAAAAGATTAGATCACATGATCTCCAAGACTCCTTCAAACTCTAAAATCTGGAAACTAGTATTGATCCTTTATAATCTGTCTCCATCCTACCAATAGAAACTTATCACCTTTCACATTTAAAATAAATCATCTAAGGTGCATAACTGAAGCTTTAATATTAGGGGAAGCTGGGTGAAAGGTATACAGAAACCTCTATACTAACATTGCCACTTTTCTGTAAACCTTGGCTGCCCAAAGTTATTCCAAAATTAAAAGGCTATTAGAAAAAGAAAACACCCCCATCCCATCAGGATGGTTTAACCCTCTCTTTTGAACCAAAAAACAAAGAAAAAGAAAAACCAAACCCATTGACATTGAGTTGATTTATTCCGATTTCGAGACTTCCCCTGAGCTAGTATCTCTATCTGAATTTTTCTTTCCTTTCTCTCTGTCCCTTCCCCTACCATTCCCACCTAAACTTCATGCCTCTAGACCAAAAGATGTACTAGGTCACTTCTGAGGCTTTTCCAGCCCTCATACTCTTGCTTTGTATTGTACCATGTCATGGATCAAATTGTGCCCCTCCAAAATATCTGTCAACTTGGCTAGGTTATGATTCCCTTGTATGATTGTCTACTATTTTATCATCTGAAATGATTTCCCTATGTGTTGTAAATCCCATCACTATGACGTAATAAGATGGATTAGTGGCAGTTATATTGATAAGGTCTACAAGACTAGATAGTGTCTTAAGCCAATCTCTTTTAAGATATACAAGAGAGAAGTGAGCAGAGAGACATAGGAACCTCATACTACCAAGAAAGCAGTGCTGGGAGCAGAGCCTGTCCTTTGGACCTGAAGTTCCTGCGCTGAGATGCTCCCAGAGAAGGACCTTCCGCTATAGCCTACAGAGAGAGCCTTCCCCTGGAGCTGATGCCCTGAGTTTGGACTTCTAGCCTACTGGACTGTGAAAGAATGAACTTACCCTTGTTGAAACCATCCACTTGTGGTATTTCTGTTGTAGCAGCACTAGATGACTAAGACACCTCATCGCCTCCAGCCCCTACTCATGTCTTCCTTCACTCAGGTTTTGTATTAATATTCAATCAGGAAAATAGAAACAGAGGGAATTTCTGACACAGAAACTGAAAAGCCAAATAAAGGACAGTGAGGCAACCTGGAGATTAAAACAGCACTCTTGGTTGGAGGGATGAAGGGAGAAGGTAGTGACACCAGAGCTTAGGGGCTGGATAGCCCTTTACCTGGGGGAAAATTGGAGCTATGGTGGGCCTGTCTAGTGGGGAGCTGGGCCCATGGAGGAGACACAGTGTGATGGTTAAAGTTTTGTGTCAACCTGGCTAAGCTATGATTCTCAATGTTTTGACAAACACTGGACTAGCTGCTCTTTCATAATGTGATACAATAAAATCATGTTCCACGATGTGATATGATGTGATCAGCCAATCAGTTGAAAGGGGAGTTTTCTTGGGGGTGTGACCTGCCTCCAGTATATAAATGGATATTCTGGCAAAACTCACTCTCTTGATCGTGCATACTTCTTGTCGCTTGACCTTTGGCTTTCTTGGGACGTAAGCCTGAGGACATCTACTGCCTGCCACCTAACCTGCAGGTTTTGGATTTGGCCAGCCCCAGCAATCCCATGGGACAGCAGAGGTCTCCAGCCTGCTGCCAAACTTGCCGGCCCCCACAACTGCATGAGCAGGTTCCTCGAAGTAAATCTCTCTATATTTATATACATGTATCACTGGTTTTGCTTTTCCAGATTACCTAGACTAAGACATACAGCACCTGCCAAAAGACTGCCTGAGCAGAGACGGGGGAAACACACTGGCTTCTCCTTTCTCCCACCCTCCAATCTCCCAGTAGTGCCTCCCATTGGCCAAACCCAGCTAAAAGCCAGATGTCATGAAAGCCTAGGAAGCAGTAAGCAGGAGTCAGCTCTCCTATATGCAGAGTAAAGTGGAGACTGGGCAAGGAGTGCAGCTGAGGGTAAAAGGCCAAAAACCCACCTGTAGTTTGTATAACACAGTCTAATGCTTCATTGTGCCCTGTTTGTATACCTGTCTAAAATGGAGCTGTCCAATAGATATATAATGCAAGCTATAAATGTGAACCGCACAAGCTATTTTATTTTTTTTAAGTAGCCACATTTTAAAAGGTAAAAGAAAACACATGAAATTAATTTAAATAATATTTTTATTTAACCAAATATATCCAAAACATTATAATTTCAACACATAACCAATATTAGCTGGTTTAATGAGATACTTTACATTTTTTTTCATACTAAGTCTTTGAAACCTGGTGTGTATTTTACATGCACCAAACCAAAAACCAAATCTGTTGCCATTGAGTTGATTCCAACTCATAGCGACCTTATAGGACAGAGTAAAACTGCCCTATAGGATTTCCAAGGAGTAGCTACTAGTGGATTTGAACTGCTGACCTTTTGGTAAGCAGCTGTAGCTCTTAACCACTGCCCACTAGGGCTCCTTTACATGTGACAAAAAAAAAAAAAAAACACCAATCCAAACCCGTTGCCACCAAGTTGACTCCAATTCATAGCGACCCTACAGGACAGGGTAGAACTGACCCATAGAGTTTCTAAGGAGCACCTGGTGGATTTGAACTGCTGACCTTTTGGTTTGCAGATGTAGCTCTTAACCACTATATACCAGGGTTTCCTTTACATGCACAGCACATCTCAATTCAGACTAGCTCCATTTCAAGTGCTCAATAATCACATAGGGCTAAGCACAGCTTTAAGGGTTTCAAGTGATTTCTTATGGTTTCAAGTTTTGGGAGAGTGGAAGATACTTGATGTTAAACAAGAATCCACCGTGAAGCAAATATAACCCCCTAAGAGAGACCTCACCTGAGTAAAAGTTCCAACAAATTCTTATTGAACTTAGAATTGAAAAAGGAAGAAAACACAGCGGAAACATGTTGAAAGTCTTAGAAATCTGGGAAAGACTGGTATATACGCCATGTTTCATACAATTTAAAACCATTTCACACATCATATTAAGTAGCTTCAGAATCATAAGCTGTGTTGTTGATTTGGGGTTTCTTTTGGATGATGTTGAATAACGATAATTAGTTTTTAATATTTTCCACAGTTATTACTAAGAAGGAGACTGGAAGAGTTAAAAATCTTCCCTTTGGGGGAGGAGCCAAGATGGCGGACTAGGCAGACGCTACCTCGGATCCCTCTTACAACAAAGACACGGAAAAACAAGTGAATCAATCACATACATAACAATCTATGAACCCTGAACAACAAACACAGATTTAGAGACGGAGAATGAACTAATACGGGGAAGCAGCGATTGTTTCCAGAGCCTGGAGCCAGCGTACCAGTCAGGTACGGCACAAGAACAGAGATCTGCTCCACCCCCCTGAACTTACCCTGGGAGGGGGACCAGCCAGTTCCATGGGTGGCGTGGGACGCAGCCGGTAGGAGAAGTCCCCGGGAGGCAGTGACTGGTCTTGGAGCAGAAAGAGCAGCGTCCGAGCCGGGGAACCGTCCCGCAGGGATTTGGACTGGACGCAGGTACGGCATAAACACAGAGAGTTGCTCCACCCCCCTGAACTAACCCCGGGAAGGGGACCAGCCGGGTCGCGCGGGCGGCGTGGAACGCAGCTGGTAGGAGAAGTCCCTGGGAGGCAGCGACTGGTATTGGAGCGGGGAGAACAGCGTCCCAGCCGGGACACTCGGTCACGGCACAAGCACGGGGACCTGCTCCACCCATCTGAACTAACCCCGGGAGGAGGCCCAACTGGTTCTCGAGGGCGGCACGGCCACGTGGCTGGAGGGACGAGAAGTCCCCGGGAGGCAGCGACTGATTTTGGAGTCGAGAGTGCACCGTCCCAGTAGGGGAGCCTTGATGCTGGGCGTGGGGCTGGAAGCGGAGGATCTGACCGTGACTCCAGCGGGCCAGACCCCCCCCCCCGGGCAATCTCCACACAGCCAGCACACATAGGCGACGCGCCCCGCAGGAGTCTCAGATATAATAGTCATTCCAAGCAAGACAAGCAACTCTGGCTATATTCTGAGGTGCTACTCTCCTATCTCTCTGTTCCCTCCCCCACCATCCCCAGGCGGCTTCATTAACATCTGAATAGCCTGAGCCAGAGGGAGAACTCTGATAGGGATCTGACTGCATTTTTTTTTTAGCAGATTTTCTGGAAAAACTAGTTTCCCAGTGATGGCTCGGAGACAACAATCCATATCAAACCACTTAAAGAAGCAGACCATGACAGCTTCTCCAACCTCCCAAACAAAAGAATCAAAATCTTTCCCAAATGAAGATACAATCTTGGAATTATCAGATACAGAATATAAAAAACTAATTTACAGAATGCTTAATGATATCACAAATGAAATTAGGATAACTGCAGAAAAAGCCAAGGAACACACTGATAAAACTGTTGAAGAACTCAAAAAGATTATTCAAGAACATACTGGAAAAATTAATAAGTTGCAAGAATCCATAGAGAGACAGCATGTAGAAATCCAAAAGACTAACAATAAAATAACAGAATTAGACAAAGCACTAGGAACTCAGAGGAGCAGACTCGAGCAATTAGAATGCAGACTGGGACATCTGGAGGACCAGGGAATCGACACCAACATAGCTGAAAAAAAATCAGATAAAAGAATTAAAAAAAATGAAGAAACCCTAAGAATTATGTGGGACTCTATCAAGAAGGATAACCTGCGGGTGATTGGAGTCCCAGAACAGGGAGGGGGGACAGAAAACACAGAGAAAATAGTTGAAGAACTCCTGACACAAAACTTCCCTGACATTAAGAAAGATGAAAGGATAGCTATCCAAGATGCTCATGGAACCCCATTTAAGATTGATCCAAAAAGAAAAACACCAAGACATATTATCATCAAACTCGCCAAAACGAAAGATAAACAGAAAATTTTAAAAGCAGCCAGGGAGAAAAGAAAGGTTTCCTTCAAGGGAGAATCAGTAAGAATATGTTCTGACTACTCAGCAGAAACCATGCAGGCAAGAAGGGAATGGGACCACATATACAGAACACTGAAGGAGAAAAACTGCCAGCCAAGGATCATATATCCAGCAAAACTCTCTCTGAAATATGAAGGAGAAATTAAGATATTTACAGACAAACACAAGTTTAGAGAATATGCAAAAACCAAACCAAAGCTACAAGAAATACTAAAGGATATTGTTTGGTCAGAGAACAAATAATATCAGATATCAGCACAACACAAGGTCACAAAACAGAACGTCCTGATATCAACTCAAATAGGGAAATCACAAAAACAAATTAAGATTAATTAAAAAAAAAAATACACATAACAGGGAATCATGGAAGTCAATAGGTAAAAGATCACAATAATCAAAAAGAGGGACTAAATACAGGAGGCATTGAACTGCCATATGGAGAGTGATACAAGGCGATATAGAACAATACAAGTTAGGTTTTTACTTAGAAAAATAGGGGTAAATAATAAGGTAACCACAAAAAGGTATAACAACTCTATAACTCAAGATAAAAGCCAAGAAAAACGTAACGACTCAACTAACATAAAGTCAAGCACTATGAAAATGAGGATCTCACAATTTACTAAGAAAAACGCCTCAGCACAAAAAAGTATGTGGAAAAATGAAATTGTCAACAACACACATAAAAAGGCATCAAAATGACAGCACTAAAAACTTATTTATCTATAATTACCCTGAATGTAAATGGACTAAATGCACCAATAAAGAGACAGAGAGTCACAGACTGGATAAAGAAACACGATCCATCTATATGCTGCCTACAAGAGACACACCTTAGACTTAGAGACACAAACAAACTAAAACTCAAAGGATGGAAAAAAGTATATCAAGCAAACAATAAGCAAAAAAGAAGAGGAGTAGCAATATTAATTTCTGACAAAACAGACTTTAGACTTAAATCCACCACAAAGGATAAAGAAGGACACTATATAATGATAAAAGGGACAATTGATCAGGAAGACATAACCATATTAAATATTTACACACCCAATGACAGGCCTGCAAGATACATAAATCAAATTTTAACAGAATTGAAAAGCGAGATAGATACCTCCACAATTATAGTAGGAGACTTCAACACACCACTTTCGGAGAAGGACAGGACATCCAGTAAGAAGCTCAACAGAGACACGGAAGATCTAATTACAACAATCAACCAACTTGACCTCATTGACTTATACAGAACTCTCCACCCAACTGCTGCAAAATATACTTTCTTTTCTAGTGCACATGGAACATTTTCTAGAATAGACCACATATTAGGTCATAAAACAAACCTTTGCAGAGTCCAAAACATCGAAATATTACAAAGCATCTTCTCAGATCACAAGGCAATAAAACTAGAGATCAATAACAGAAAAACTAGGGAAAAGAAATCAAATACTTGGAAAATGAACAATACCCTCCTGAAAAAAGACTGGGTTATAGAAGACATCAAGGAGGGAATAAGGAAATTCATAGAAAGCAACGAGAATGAAAATACTTCCTATCAAAACCTCTGGGACACAGCAAAAGCAGTGCTCAGAGGCCAATTTATATCGATAAATGCACACATACAAAAAGAAGAAAGAGCCAAAATCAGAGAACTGTCCCTACAACTTGAACAAATAGAAACTGAGCAACAAAAGAATCCATCAGGCACCGGAAGAAAACAAATAATAAAAATTAGAGCTGAACTAAATGAATTAGAGAACAGAAAAACAATTGAAAGAATTAACAAAGCCAAAAGCTGGTTCTTTGAAAAAATTAACAAAATTGATAAACCATTGGCTAGACTGACTAAAGAAATACAGGAAAGGAAACAAATAACCCGAATAAGAAACGAGAAGGACCACATCACAACAGAACCAAATGAAATTAAAAGAATCATTTCAGATTACTACGAAAAATTGTACTCTAACAAATTTGAAAACCTAGAAGAAATGGATGAATTCCTGGAAAAACACTACCTACCTAAACTAACACATTCAGAAGTAGAACAACTAAATAGACCCATAACAAAAAAAGAGATTGAAACGGTAACCAAAAAACTCCCAACAAAAAAAAGCCCTGCCCCGGACGGCTTCACTGCAGAGTTCTACCAAACTTTCAGAGAAGAGTTAACACCACTACTACTAAAGGTATTCCAAAGCATAGAAAATGACGGAATACTACCCAACTCATTCTATGAAGCCACCATCTCCCTGATACCAAAACCAGGTAAAGACATTACAAAAAAAGAAAATTACAGACCTATATCCCTCATGAACATTGATGCAAAAATCCTCAACAAAATTCTAGCCAATAGAATCCAACAACACATCAAAAAAATAATTCACCCTGATCAAGTGGGATTTATACCAGGTATGCAAGGCTGGTTTAATATCAGAAAAACCATTAATGTAATCCATCACATAAATAAAACAAAAGACAAAAACCACATGATCTTATCAATTGATGCAGAAAAGGCATTTGACAAAGTCCAACACCCATTCATGATAAAAACTCTTACCAAAATAGGAATTGAAGGAAAATTCCTCAACATAATAAAGGGCATCTATGCAAAGCCAACAGCCAATATCACTCTAAATGGAGAGAACCTGAAAGCATTTCCCTTGAGAACGGGAACCAGACAAGGATGCCCTTTATCACTGCTCTTATTCAACATCGTGTTGGAAGTCTTAGCCAGGGCAATTAGGCTAGACAAAGAAATAAAAGGTATCCGGATTGGCAAGGAAGAAGGAAAGTTATCACTATTTGCAGATGAAATGATTATATACACAGAAAACCCTAAGGAATCCTCCAGAAAACTACTGAAACTAATAGAAGAGTTTGGCAGAGTCTCAGGTTATAAAATAAACATACAAAAATCACTTGGATTCCTCTACATCAACAAAGAGAACACCGAAGAGGAAATAACCAAATCAATACCATTCACAGTAGCCCCCAAGAAGATAAGATACTTAGGAATAAATCTTACCAAGGATGTAAAAGACCTATACAAAGAAAACTACAAAGCTCTACTACAAGAAATTCCAAAGGACATACTTAAGTGGAAAAACATACCCTGCTCATGGATAGGAAGACTTAACATAGTAAAAATGTCTATTCTACCAAAAGCCATCTATACATACAACGCACTTCCGATCCAAATTCCAATGTCATATTTTAAGGGGATAGAGAAACAAATCACCAATTTCATATGGAAGGGAAAGAACCCCCGGATAAGCAAAGCACTACTGAAAAAGAAGAAGAAAGTGGGAGGCCTCACCTTACCTGACTTCAGAACCTATTATACAGCCACAGTAGTCAAAACAGCCTGGTATTGGTACAACAACAGACACATAGACCAATGGAACAGAATTGAGAACCCAGACATAGATCCATCCACGTATGAGCAGCTGATATTTGACAAAGGACCAGTGTCAATTAACTGGGGAAAAGATAGCCTTTTTAACAAATGGTGCTGACATTAACTGGATATCCCTTTGCAAAAAAATGAAACAGGACCCATACCTCACACCATGTACAAAAACTCACTCCAAGTGGATCAAAGACCTAAACATAAAGACTAAAACGATAAAGATCATGGAAGAAAAAATTGGGACAACCCTAGGAGCCCTAATACAAGGTATAAACAGAATACAAAACATTACCAAAAATGATGAAGAGAAACCCGATAACTGGGAGCTCCTAAAAATCAAACACCTATGCTCATCTAAAGACTTCTCCAAAAGAGTAAAAAGACCACCTACAGACTGGGAAAGAATTTTCAGCTATGACATCTCCGACCAGCGCCTGATCTCTAAAATCTACATGATTCTGTCAAAACTCAACCACAAAAAGACAAACAACCCAATCAAGAAGTGGGCAAAGGATATGAACACACATTTCACTAAAGAAGATATTCAGGCAGCCAACAGATACATGAGACAATGCTCTCGATCATTAGCCATTAGAGAAATGCAAATTAAAACTGCGATGAGATTCCATCTCACACCAGCAAGGCTGGCATTAATCCAAAAAACACAAAATAATAAATGTTGGAGAGGCTGCGGAGAGATTGGAACTCTCATACACTGCTGGTGGGAATGTAAAATGGTACAACCACTTTGGAAATCTATCTGGCGTTATCTTAAACAGTTAGAAATAGAACTACCATAAAACCCATAAATCCCACTCCTAGGAATATACCCTAGAGATACAAGAGCCTTCATACAAACAGATACATGCACACCCATGTTTATTGCAGCTCTGTTTACAATAGCAAAAAGTTGGAAGCAACCAAGGTGTCCATCAACGGATGAATGGTTAAATAAATTGTGGTATATTCACACAATGGAATACTACGCATCGATAAAGAACAGTGATGAATCTCGGAAACATTTCATAACATGGAGGAACCTGGAAGGCATTATGCTGAGCGAAATTAGTCAGAGGCAAAAGGACAAACATTGTATAAGACCACTATTATAAGATCTTGAGAAATAGTAAACCTGAGAAGAACACATACTTTTGTGGTTACGAGGGGGGGAGGGAGGGAGGGTGGGAGAGGGTTTTTTATTGATTAATCAGTAGATAAGAACTGCTTTAGGTGAAGGGAAAGACAACACTCAATACATGGAAGGTCAGCTCAATTGGACTGGACCAAAAGCAAGGAAGTTTCTGGGATAAAATGAATGCTTCAAAGGTCAGCGGAGCAAGGGCGGGGGTCTGGGGAACATTGTTTGCGGGGACTTCTAAGTCAATTGGCAAAATAATTCTATTATGAAATCATTCTGCATCCCACTTTGAAATGTGGCGTCTGGGGTCTTAAATGCTAACAAGCGGCCATCTAAGATGCAGCAATTGGTCTCAACCCACCTGGAGCAAAGGAAAATGAAGAACACCAAGACCACACGACAACTAAGAGCCCAAGAGACAGAAAGGGCCACATGAACCAGAGACCTACATCATCCTGAGACCAGAAGAACTAGTTGGTGCCCGGCCACAATCGATGACTGCCCTGACAGGGAGCACAGCAGAGGACCCCTGAGGGAGCAGGAGATCAGTGGGATGCAGACCCCAAATTCTCATAAAAAGACCAAACTTAATGGTCTGACTGAGACTGGAGGAATCCCGGCGGCCATGCTCCCCAGACTTTCAGCTGACACAGGACAGGAACCATCCCCGAAGACAACTCATCAGAAATGAAAGGGACTGGTCAGCGGGTGGGAGAGAGACGCTGATGAAGAGTGAGCTAATTATATCAGGTGGACACTTGAGATTGTGTTGGCAACTCTTGTCTGGAGGGGGGATGTGAGGATAGAGAGAGAGGGAAGCCGGCAAAAGTGTCAAGAAAGGAGAGACTGAAAGGGCTGACTCAAGAGGGGGAGAGCAAGTGGGAGTAGGGAGTGAGATGTATGTAAACTTATATGTGACAGACTGATTGGATTTGTAAACGTTCACTCGAAGCTTAATAAAAGTTATTAAAAAAAAAAAATCTTCCCTTTGGTAAGCTCCTAAGTGTAGGAGGGAAATCCTCCTTAGAGAAAGTGGTAACTCAATCTTTGGGCTTATTGAAGTCCCATTAGCCATGAGAATCAGAAGTCGGATACACAGAAAATGTTGGGTGATTATTATCTCTTGTGGTGGCGGGAATAAGATCGGGCCTTTAAGTTGTGGCTATGTTCTATTTCTTTTATTCAGTGATTGGCCCATGTGTGTTGACTGTATAGTTAGTCTTCATATCCTACACATATTTTATACATCTTTTTATATTTATTTGATATTTAATAAATTCACAAGTGGCAATTAGACAAATGCACTCAAAGAGGAAGAAACAAAGAAGGAAAAAAGGAAGGGAGGGAGGGAGAGTTGGAAGGAAGGAGAAAGGAAAGAAGGAAGGAAAGGAGGTAGGGAGGAGGGAAGGAAGGAAAGAAAGAAGGAAGGAAAAGCAGAATATACAACTAGTGTAAGTTGTTCTGGAGCCCTGGTGGCACAGTGGTTAATTGTTAGGCTGGTAACTGAAAGGTCAGTGGTTTGAACCCACCAGCCACTCTGCAGAAGGAAGATGTGGCCGACTCCTCCATAAAGATTTACAGTCTTGAAACCATGTGGGGCAGTTCTACTCTGTCCTATATGGTCGTTACGAGTAGGAATTGACTCAATGGCAATGGGTTTGATTTTTTTTTTTTTTAAATAAATTGCCCCGGCCCAGAGCACACTAGCCTGGCAGATGGCTTGTTGTACTTTAACATCCTGTCTTTGTGGTTCGCTCCATTGTCCAGCTTCACATACTTAGGGCAGATCTCTCTTAAGTATAGAGACATGCTGTAGAGTATGTGGGCATGGGCCTTGGCATTTCCCTCTGGCAGAAATCTATTATCTTTTGAGAATTTTGTGCCCTCAATGAGAGGGTTCTTTGAAGATAGACCTTTGGGTTGGCTTTTGTGAAAGGAAGGACCGTCCTACAATTTGCAAAAATTGAGACAATTTTGGTGTGGTGGGAAGGCCACAATCTATGCTCTAATGCCAATTAAGCCCACAGTAGATCAGGGAATTTCTTTCCCCTGACTTTTGGTTGAAGAAAACAAACCACAGAGTTAAGCTGGGATCCAAGTAACTCTCAAGTACCTTCTGACTCCTAACAGAAGCACCCCTGCTGCTGGGTCTTCTCCCATTCACAGTGTACTCTCCACATACACTTCCCAAGCAGAATTTACTAAAGGAGGTAGGTGGACTTCCCTTCTGGAGCAGTCAGAAGCTCTCCAACCCCATATCTGAAATCAGCCTTGGGGGGCAATGGTTCAACAACCCATTCTGCCTGCATTAGTCCAGTGGTATTAACCCCTTGATGGCCAAGACAGCCAGGTCCAGGGACTTGGCTTTCCAGGCAAAGATTCAAGGAGAGAGGAAGACTTATGTCTAGGTGGGAAAGGAGCTACATCAGAGACAAGCAGGCAGCAAGCAAGGGCCGGTCGAACAGATGCCAGGGGAGGTGGGCAGGTGGCAGGGCTTGAGGGGTTCAGAGGCTGAGTCCCGGAGCTCTGGTGAAGAAGATTGAATTCTGATTCCAGAGTGGAGACTGTTTGCCCTTTCTCTGTTTTAGGCTCTCAGATGCATGTCAGTGTTGTTGGACCTAGAAGTGCTTAACGTTAACAGAAATACATCAGATTCTATGAGGCGATCCTGCTCCTGACAGAGGCAGGACCACTTCACCTTTCCTGGACATGAAGCTGTCTTGTTCCTATAGGTAAGTAGAGAAAGCAATGGGTGTGTTTGATTTACTGGGCAATACTTGTAAATTCCACCCCCTGCCCCCAGCATCTGATTTAGGAAAGACAGAATGATGACATGCTTTCTCAACATATTTCAACAGAGAGAGTTACATGATTAAATTTTGATTGGAAAGAGTCTGAAGAGGCAAACAAAAATATCTAAACTTATTCCATATTTCTTTCCCTTGCCCCCAATAATTCAAATTGTCTTTGAATGCAAGACCAATCTCAGACATTTTGCTGTTTATGTAACACAAAAAAAAGGACAAACAAAAATCAACAACAATAACAAAAAAACAGTTGCCGTCCATACAGCCCTGATTCATGAAGGACCCTGTGTGTCAGAGTAGAACTGCCCTCCATAGGGTTTTCAACTGATGACTTTTCAGAACCAAATTACCAGGCTTTTCCTCTGAGGTACCTCTGAGTGGACTTGAACCACCAAACTTTTGGCTAGCAGCGAGTGCATTACCCGTTTGCACCACCCAGGTTCTCCTACGCAGGCAGATAAAAAATCTGCCTGATGCCTACAGCAATGATGGTGAAGCCGAGAAAACGCCAGCGAGTCTGCGCATGGGCACGCACGTGTGTATGGAGTGCGCATTTGTGTGTGTGTTAAGTGTGTGTATGTATGATATCAGGAGCATACGAATAAGGTGGCTGAGTTGGAGATGTAGTGAGTAAACTCCCAGAATAGCGGGGACACTGTTAACCCCCAGAAAAATGATTTGGAATTTAAATAGCAAGTGTTCAGAAGTGATAGGCAAAATAAACCTGGGAGACTGTTTGCGATACAGATGGGATCTGATGCTCTCCGTGTGGGGAGAAGGGCTGTCAGTATTTTGACAGACACAGAATGACTGTTTAGACTGATGTTCCGCAGGACAGAGCCAAGGAGGTGCCGGTTGGCGGGGCATGGGGGCTGGAACCTCCGTGACAGATTGACAAGCCTGCACAGGAATTTTCTTCAAAGTGGAGGCAAGGGAGAGAGGGGATTTGAAGATAAAGGTGCAGCAAGACTGGGATGCTGGTGGTGGGGTGAGGTGTGAAGGGCAAAATTGTATTTACCACATCTGCCTCTTGGGGGATTATTAAGGAAGAAAATGCAGGGGCAAAAGCCAGACCGCGGGAGGATAAGCATTACTTCCCAGCGTTTTATTTCTCTTCAGTCTGTGGAGTGGTCAGGCTTGCTTAGTGCTTGGGTAAGGGAAACCCCAATGACAAATGCCTCCCAGGAGGGCTGCGGGTCAGGGAGCAGAGATCAACCAGAAGCGACGGTACAGAACGGAAGTATCCCTCTTCCAGGACCTGAAGAGACATTACCCAGAAGGGAAATTAGAGTCTGGAGGGATATAAAAGCCTCGGAGACCCCAGTGCGGCATTAAATGCTTAGTGATGGAAACAGCAGCCTATCTGGGAGGTGTAGACTGTTAACATAACCCAGCTACTAACTGAAAGGTTGGTGGTTTGAGTTTACCCAGCAGTGACTCTGAGAAAAGGTGTGGTGATCTTCTTCCAAAAAGTCATCCATTGAAAACCCTATGAAGCACAGTTTCGCTTTGACATACGTGGTGCTGCCGCGAGTCGAAATCGACTAGACGGATACCTGTTTGGGTGGAAACATCACTCTACCCAACTGTGTGGCCTCAACCCACCCACACCAAACTCATCTTCCCTGCCCCCTCCCACCCTGCTCTTGACCCTTGAAAACCTTTGTATGCACCTGAACCAGGACTGTTCTGCCCGCCCACCTGTCTCCGCTAAGCGCCCCCCACCCCCGCCATGCCCAAGCTCTTTAGGTGGGGTTTCCCCCAGCACACATCTCCCCAGGGCCCTTGGTGTCCGAGCCAGCAGTGTGGTGGTGATACTAAAACACTAGTTGAAAGCATTAAGGCTTCATTCAAATCTGAGCTCTGCCCCTCATTAGCCATGTGTTCCCAAGCCAGTTATCTACTTTCTCAGAGACTCAGTTTCCAAGTGTGCAAAGTAAAAATTATGCAGCATGACCACCAGGCATCTAGACCAGGGGTTCATCAGCCACGGGGAATTTTGTCTCCAGGGGACATTTGCCAATGTCTGGAGACATTTTTGGTTGTCACAACCCGGGGCGGTGGGGGGAGGGAGTTTGATGCTATTGGCATCTAGTGGGCAGAGGCCCCACGTGTTGCTCACCGTCCTGCAACTTTCAAGATGTCCTCAAAAAATAATTATCTAGGTGCAAATGTCAATAGCACTAAGACTGACCTGGAGCACAACACATTCTCAGTGAATGAAAGCCTCTGTAGTTGTGGACTGCTTTTATTTTTTTTACCTACGTGTGTTTTTGCAAGATAGTAAGATCCTCAAGGGCAGAGGTGGTCTAAAGCCTCTATTTTTTCATTCAGAGCTTGGACAGGGAAAAGGCTAAAAAAACAAAACAAACAAACAAAAGACCCATCAGCTGCTTGGTAAAAGGCAAGGGGTAGGAATAAAATCATACACTGGATTTTGTCTACCAAACCCAATATTAGAAGACCACTCTGTAACCACATCCAGGTCACTCAAAAACAGTTCAAAAGAGAAAAATGTACCCAATCACTGCTTTCTAACAGGTTGACAACAAGAGAAAGATTGTTTGACTAAATTCATCTCTTTTTTACTGCAAGCCACCAAAGTGATATAAAAGAGGGGGGCCTGGCCAGAGTGAAGAAACTTCACCTTTGCACGTAAATTAATCAGAAATCTTTCAAGTGACCTGTTTTTTGTTGGAAAATACTCTAGATGAATTTCAGGATCTTCCTATCGCTCGTTCGTAATTATTGTAAAATATTGCAGACAACTGGGTACTGCTGCCACCTCATTCTCTTCTGTTGCCTGGTGCCCAGCACAGTACCTGGCACACTGGGCATTCAGCAGATGTGTGCTGAGGAACAGAGGAACACGTGGCACTTCCTGAAAAGGGACCAGAGTCAGGCTCTGGAGCCAGGGTGCCCTGCCGCCTCAGGTAAATTATTATTGTCTATAGTTCTGTTTTCTGTGAAATGGGCTCCTATATTGGCTTTAATTTATAGTTGTTATGAGATAACAAACACAAAGTGAACAAGTAGCACATAGTACTAACAGATAATGTGGGCCCTCTGCATTTGTTCGCCAGCCGTGCCCTCCCCTCATGAGACACTCTCACAAGTGCCACCATACCAATCCTCTCCCACATGTTGCTGTAAAAAATTAGCATAGGGAGCTTACAGAAATACCTCATGTGGGGAAGGGTGTGGCCAGTGAACAAACACAGAAAGTGTGTGTTATTTGCATAAAAACCTGGTAAATGTGCAATGGTAAGCATCGATCAGCAAAACAAGCAATGATTTCTCTCCAGTTTTGATGATGAGATCAAGAATGATGAGTATTTGTACAACACTTAATGAGTTCTAGCCCACCACAGTGACATGTGTTATTATTATTCCTTACCCAAGTCAGGTGTTCAGCAAGTTCAGGGACAGAATTCAGCCTCTGATATTCTAATACAGTGGATATTAAGAAGGGATGACTGTGCCTCCCAAGGGAAAGTGGGCAATGTCTGGTAATATATTTTTTAAATTGTGGCAAGTATATATGCAGCAAAATATATGCCACTTCGATATGCTTCACATGTAGAATTCAGTGACATTTATTACACTTGTTATGTTGTTCAACCATCACCATCATCTAATTCCAAAATTTTCCATCACTTGTAACAGCAATGAGTCCTCTTTTCTCACGCCTCCCACCCACCCCTGGTAACCACTAGTAAACCTTGGTCTCTATACACTTGCCTATTCTAGATATTTCATATAAGTGGGACCATACGATTTTTATGATTTTGCTGGAGACATTTTTGATAGTCACATCCGGAGGGGGGCATGCCATTGGCATCTAGTGGGCAGAGGACAGGGCTGCTGCTAAACATCTTATAAAGCACAGGACAGCCCCAACATCAAAGAAGTATCCAGCTCAAAATGTCAATAGTGCTGAGGTTGAGAAACTTTGTCTTAAGGGGAACTCTCATGTTCCTCCTACCAAGCACACTGATGAGAAAAAAAAAATATCAGGAAACCCCATACAACCCCATACTCTACGAGGAAGTCACTTAATCTCTCACAGGCTGTGTATTTTAATGAGAAGCTTCTAGAATTAGTCCTTTGTCTATTACTGTATATTCACTAAACAGTAGAATCACAACGGTTATTAAAGAATTTAGGGGTGTGAGATCAAACCATCTGAGTTTGACTCAGATAAAATCTCCCTGCACTTAGACATTTATAGGGAGCCAGTTTTAGCATGGAGGAAGAGGGAAGCAAAATCAGATTTTACAGAGAGGAATCCATAAAATGAGACTTCACGTAAATGTTAAATATGTTCACAAGGCGGAAAAGGCGCAGCCCTTTAAAAAGACAATAAGAAAGGATGGGAACTTTTTGGCCTCTGTGCACATTTATTGAGTGCTTCTTGCATATCAGGCCCAGTGTTACATGTGCTATCCCATTTATCCTCAAAATAACTGTATTAAGTAAGAACTGAGGATCATAAAAACAATATACGTATTTTATAAATTTTAAGACAAATCTATTTTTCTCATTTTAACATTTCTGGAAGAGATATGCATCTTAAAATTGATGGCATCTTATAATCAATCAATATAGGTCTTTTTTCATATTTTAATACATCTGAAATCAATGTGCGTCTTATAATCATTGACTTCTTAGATTTCTAGGTTCATAAAATATGATCATTTGTCTAAGATCATACAGCTAATACATGGAAGAGCTGGAAACGTTACGATGTTTTATGTTATTTATTTCTAATGTAGTAAAGACATTCAAGCGGTGTGCAGCAGCTTTGCTGTTGTTGGTAGCTGCCAGTTGAGTCAGCCCCCAACTCATGGCAACCATATGCACGATGGACTGAAATGCTGCCTGGTTCTACTTCTACCTGGCGGTAGAAAGCAAAATGGCAAGTGTCATATTCCTAGAAGAAGTCACTTTTTGGCAGACCTAATACAGCCAGAAACTGTTTTAAGTCCTTAACATTTGTTATCTCATTTATTGCTCACAATAATCTTAAGATAGAGATACCATCATCTCCGCACCCCACCCACCAATTAAAAAAAAATAAGAAATCATTGTGGTTCTTTCAAATCCCACATACTTTATTTTATACCCTATCGTCTTTACACTATCTTACTGTCGAAGGCAAAGGAGGAGCAGTGTATGAAATACGTGGACTTGAGTAGAAGTAGCTTGCTTTGTGTCCCATTGCCTTTATTCCACAATTCATTTAGTATTTGTTGAGTTTATCCTATGCTTCCATTATCAGAGATACATAAAAGCTTTTATCTTATAGGGGATTATATGACACATCTTGTAAGACTGTTATCTGAGGATTTCCAAGGTAGTGGTAATGTACATGGAAAAAAGAAACTTAATTGGTATAACAACAACAGACACACAGAATTGAGAACCCAGATGTAAATCCATCCATCTTGGATCAGCTGATCTTTGACAAAGGACCAAAGTCCATTAAATGAGAAAAAGACAGTCTTTTTATCAAATGGTGGCAATATTGGATGTCTATCCATAAAAAAATGAAACAGTACCCATACCTCACACCATACATAAAAACTAACTCAAAATATATCAAAGACCTGAATATAAAACCTAAAACAATAAAGATCACAGAAGAAAAAATAAAAACAATGTTAGGGACCCTAACACATGGCATAAATAAAAAAAAAAACATAACTAATAATGTACAAACACCAGAAGATGAACTAGATAACTGGGAGCTCCCCAAAATTAAACACTTATGCTCATTAAAAGACTTCACTGAAACAGTAAAAGGAGAACCTACAGACTGGGAAAAATTTTTGGCTATGACAAATCTGACAAAGGTCTAATTTCTAAACCATAAAATTCTTCAATAACTCAGTAACAAAAAGACAAATAATCCAATTAAAAAATGGGTAAAAGATACAAAAAGGCACTTCACCAAAGAAGACATTCAGGCAGCTAATAGACACATGAGGAAATGCTCATGATCATTAGCCATTAGAGAAACACAACTCAAGCTGCAATGAGATACTATCTCAACTCGACATTACTGGCATGAATCAAAAAACCAGAAAATAACAAATGTTGGAGAAGTTGCGGGGAAATTGGAACTCTTATGCATGGTTGGGGGGAATGTAAAATGGTACAACCACTATGGAAAACAATATGGCACCTTCTTAAAAAGCTAGAAATAGAAATACCATATGATTCACTCTTAGGAATATATCCTAGAGAAATAAGAATTGTCACTTGAATAGACATAACGCACACCCATGTTCACTGCAGCATTATTCACAGTAGCAAAAAGATGGAAACAATCTAAGTGCCCATCAACAGATGAATGGATAAACAAATTATGGTACTTTCACACAATGGAATGCTACACAATGGTAAAGAACAATGATGAATCCTTAAAACATCTCATGGTATGGATGAATCTGGAGGGCATTATGCTGAGTGAAATAAGTCAGTCACTAAAGGACAAATATATGAGATCATTATTATGAAAACCCAAGAAAAGTTTTATGCACAGAAAAAAACAGTCTTTGATGGTTATTTTGGGGGGAGGTGAGGAGGGGGAATCACTAATTAGATAGGCAAGTGTTAACTTTGGTGAAGGGAAAGACAACACACAATATAGGGGAAGTCAGCACAACTTGACCAAGGAAAAGTCATAGAAGCTTCCTAGACACATTCAAGCACCCTGAGGGACTGAGTTATTGGAGATGTCTCCCATGGTCTTGGGAGATAGCTAGGTCAATTGGCATAACATAGTTCATAAAGAAAATGCTGTACACCCTACTTCGATTAGCAGCATCTAGGGCCTTAAAAACTTGCGAGCAACCATCTAAGATACATGTATTGGTCCTATTCTATTCGGAGCAGAGGAGAATGAAAAACTTGTGAGTGGCCATCTAAGATACATCTATTGGTCCTGTGCCACCTGGAACAAAGGAGAATAAAGAAAACACCAAGAGAAAACCAAAGGAAAATATTAGTTCAAAGGACTAATGGACTACGTGAGCCATACATACCCTCCACCAGCCTGAGCCCAGAAGAAGTACGTGGTGCCCAGCTATCACCACCTATGCCTCTGACAGGGATCACAATAGACGGTACCAGACAGAGCTGGAAAAAAATGTAGAACAAAATAGATGAGAAGCCAGGAAGGGACAGGAAAACTGGAAGAATGGACACGAGGAACCCAGGGTGTAAAGGAAAAAGGGGACAGTGTTGACACATTGTAGGGATTGCAACCAATGCCACGAAACAATCCTTGTATAAATTTTTGAATAAGAAATTAATTTGTCCTGTAAACTTTCACCTAAAGCACAATAAAGTTAAAAAAAGAAACCTAAGAGGAAATTCAGGTGTATTAATTTCTTCTTCCTATCTTTATACATACTTTTTAAATTATTACTTACTCTCATCCAGCAATAAAGTCACTACAAATGTGACTTTATAGTACAACATATTCTTTGAAGCCTGAAAAAAACAGTGCTTCATTTGTCCCCATTCACTGCCACTCTTTACCAGCTCCTAGCTACTGTAATATTTTGGTTTAAATGAAATATTGCAAAGAGACAAAATCCTAAAGAGAAAATGCAAGATCATAACTAGGAAAGGAACTTCATCAAGAGAATTTGGTTAGTGCACCTCAACAGCTTCTCGCTGGAAGAACCCTTCGCATGCCTTCAGCAGACAGAGAATCAAGTCTGGAAAATCTGTTTTTGGAAGAGCTGTGCTTGAGAAACACACACCAAGAATAACATTCTCAAGGGAGCCTGGGATGTGTTCAACGAGGGAAAATGATGTTGAAGAGGACAAATGAGTTAAGTTCCCAAGAAAGTCACAGAGGATTCAGTGAGCCAGACTCCCTCAGGCAAGCCCAAAATACTGTTACAGAAGTAATTTTAAATTCAGGTCTGAGGACATTGCCCTAACTCTCTCAGGCTATGGTGGTCCTACTCAGGTACATGCTGACTGGCAGTGTCCTGCCCTGAAAAAAAAATATGAATTTGCTAGGACATGGATTTCCTAAACATCCTATGGGTGACTTAAAGGGCAAAGGCAGCTTACCAAAATATCACACTCAAAACTGGGGAGAAAACAGAATTTGAAAAACCTGGGGCTTGTGAAAGCTAGGACTACAGCCAGGGACAGATTACTTGATAAGCAAGATACACACAGGACCACTTGTGTTTACTCACTAATCTTTTTTTTTTTTTTTTTAAATAATTCTTATTGTGCTTTAAGTGAAAGTTTACAAATCAAGCCAGTCTGTCACATATAAACTTATATACACCTTACTACATGCTCCCATTTACTCTCCCCCTAATGAGTCAGCCCGCTCCCTCCTTCCAGTCTCTCCTTTCGTGACCATTTTGCCAGTTTCTAACCCCCTCTACCCTCCCATCTCCCCTCCAGACAGGAGATACCACCAACTTACTAATCTTTGACGTGGTGAAAAACAGGTAAAATTGTGCACTACGGCTTGGTAAGTAAGCATTAGTAAGCC
The DNA here is from genome assembly GCF_030014295.1 of Loxodonta africana. Lineage (NCBI taxonomy): Eukaryota > Metazoa > Chordata > Mammalia > Proboscidea > Elephantidae > Loxodonta > Loxodonta africana. Next base: position 61,944,297 of record NC_087352.1, read on the forward strand.
CGTGCGTATCTTTCTTACTAGTTAATCTGTGCCTGAATTACACCTATAAGGAAAGGTAATAAAAAACGTACAGCCAGGTCTTACCCCTGGCAAGCAATGGCCAAGACATCATCTAACCCCAAAGACTCCCCCGCAAAAAAGGACTTCAGATTAGTATATTGTTCAGGTTCTGTTATTTAAGCAAGTAGTTGGCTAAATTTTCTCCTTACACCAGATGTTTAATCTCCTTAATGAGCACAACACTCATCTGACCTGAATTGCCCTAGGAATCATTACCATGGGTAAAAGAGCCCAGCCCAGACAGCTGATCAAATTACTTTGGCTCAGCCCAATAGTTATACAGAGGATCTCAGAGTAGTGGGTGACACTATTGGTCATTAGGTTGTATTATCGCCAACACAAGGGATTCCTGGCAAGCCCATTACCACATAAACAGAATCTAAAGACATGAGAAAATAGTGGTGCATTGTATTTTTTTTTTTTTGCACCTAATTCTCATTAGTACTTTCCTGGGGTTATAATTCAAATTAAATAAAATTTAGTTAGCATCAAAAAAAAAAAAAAAAAACCCCAGTGTCGTCGAACATTACAATGTCACAAATTTATAGAAGAACAGAACCTTAGCGTTCAGTTGCTCTAAAGCCTCTTCACATTTCAGTGTCATTTTGCAGATGATCATACTGAACCCAGACAAGAAAAGTGTCTTGCAGAGGTCACAGTTAAGTTTTATTTTCCAAAAGACAAGAGGATTCTGCTTCACCCAAAGGTCAACTAATGCCAACATATTGAATCTGGCTTGTTCTCCTACTTGGCTTACATCTTGCTCCCCATCTCCTCATTAATGCTTCCTTTATGCACTATCAGACATTTCTTTGGAGAGCAGTTATTCTGCTCACCTGCTGGTGCCCCACCTTTCTCCTCTCCGCCCCTTTCAATGTAAACACACAGTATTAGAAAAAATCTGAGTATTTGAATATTGAACCTAATGCTGATACTTGATGCATTTATTTCACACCATGCATTTCCTCTACAGCTGGTTGGGGAAAAACCTCCTTCTGTCCTGGGAAATCCTCCCTCCATCCATTTTAGCCTGGTTTGAATGGTATCTTGATTTTACCCCCATTTACAAGAAAAGGAATGTGACTTGCACCTAGGCAATCACAGCATTCCATTGCCCTGGCCAAGTGACTGTTCAGGGATGAGAACGTGATCCAATCAGAGCTAATGAGGTAGTCACGAGACTTCTGCCGTGACCATTAGAGAGAGGCATTGTCTCTTCACCCTGACTTTATAGCTACTAGGATGCAAGCCTGGAACTGCTTGATGATCATTTTACTTCCACAATGGATAGAGCCTACGCATGCTCATCCAATCAGCTGAAATGCCAGGATCCTGAACCTGTTACCACCTTCCTACTACCCCTGAGGCTAGACCACACTGCTCACAACTGCATATATGTGCTTCCGATCTGTCACATGTTACACACTTAGACTTAACACATTCATGTGGCTATCTTGAAAGAGACAACAGGATAAAGGGAGGAAAGATAAACAGGAGCATTGCCTTTCCCTTTCAATAAAAAGACAATCTTCTGTCATGTTGAGCCTGTTTATGAAACAATGAACTCACAGTCATTATACATGTCATATTGTACCATTTATTTGGTATGCATCAGAGATTGCTTTTGATTTTTTTATACTATATTATTATCATGTATTAGTGTATAGCATTGTTATGTAACTTTTATATGAACATTAACTACTTGTGGGTTTTTTCTACTTCTCCTATACTTTGAGGAAAAGACATATTATATTCTCCAGCTCCAAGAATAGGACTTAGATATTTTTATTAAAATAATCCATAGTTTATCAATACATATTTGTTGAGCACTTGGTATTTGCTTCAACTTTGTTCTAGATACTGTGGGGTTTATAGAAGAAAACTTTGTGAGACTCTCCCTTTCCTGGAGATTCATGAGTTTTTTTTGTGTGTGTGTGTGGCGGGGGCATGGGTAAGATTAATGTACCTGAAACAAATACAGATGAATACAAGGCATTACATGGTCAAGTGCTGCACTGTACACACAGGGTGATGTTTTCTACAGGAGTTTAAAAAACAAACAAAAATCCCTGAGGAAGTAAATTTTTACAGTCATGGACTTGAGATGGAAGAACACAAAACAGGCCCATTCTTCAATCCATGTCAAACCACTCGTTACAATTTATCTCTTCCAAGCTCTGTTTAATCTAGTCTTGAATGCTGCTAGGGATCCCGGTTTCCATCATAGCCATTGGGAAACACCTTTGGAATCGAAGTGTTCTCAGTCTCAGGAAGTTTTCTCCAACACCCAACTTTTATTGCTCCACCTCCTACTGTAACATTCATCCGGGGCTTCAAAGTGGTTCTTCCCAGTTCAGTCATGGCTGAGGGAGTGAAACTGGAACAGACCCAAATTTTCAAAATGTGAGTGAACTGCAACGATAACCAGAAATGGGAAAATTACAAGTCAAACCCTTTCTGGAAACTTAATCTCACTCTTAGAGAACAAGGGCAGCGTATTGGTTGCATAGCAACCAAATCTCTTGCCCTTTGGAGTTTGAGCAGAGTTGGAAACAATGGGGCCTGCTCAAAGAAGCGGTTGACTCTGCTGCTTTGAATGTGTGTTGTTCTCCACAGTCTTGCCAGTAATCCAATGCCAGTAATCCAATCTCATGCACCAAGCTCCTAAAAGGGTTCACTATACCTTTTCTGAGTTTCATATTGCAGAGCTTCAACCTATAACTTTTTCCATTCCAGTTTTCATTCCTTGTCACCTAAATTTTAAACTTTCAGGTTTGTTCCAGTTTTGCTTCATCGGCCACGATGGAACCAGGTTGAAGTCCTGCTTTCACTGCTTCATTTCATAATTTCTCAAGCCACGACTCTTAGAACCTTGGTTTTCCATCTCCTTGACCTGGTTGGGCCAGAGTTCCACGTATCTCATAGCCATTGTCCTGCATCCTTTGGTGTCTTTCCTTTCTATTTCCCCTAACAATCATGATCATATCTTGTCCAGGAATGTCTTCCATATCAAGTGGTAAGTAAGAGTGTGATTCACAGGATCCAGAGTACTTTAGAAATAGCTCTGGTTTATTTCCACATCAAACATTTCCGGTTCATGTTTATATCCCCAGTGTCATTGTTAGACACGTAGCAAGTTTTCAGTAATAGTTGCTGAACGAATAGATTAGTTCAAGCTCCTTGATATGCCTATTTTCCCCTAACAGTAGCTTTCATCAGTCTAAAGGGGATAATAACACAGTGTTTGGGGCACAGTATCTCCATGCTCTTGGATCTGGGAAGAGTATGTTGTTGTTAGGTTCTGTCTAGACAATTTCAACTTGTAGCAACCCCAGGTGATAGAGTAGAACAGCCACTTAGGATTTCCTAGGCTGTAGTCTTTGTGGAAGCAGATTACCATGTCTTTTTCCTGCAGAGCTGCTGGGTGGGTTCAGACCATCGACCTTTCAATTAACCGTTATGCCTCCAGGGCTCCTTAGAAAGAGTTATAAGGGAGTGTAACAAGAGAAGGGTGGTAGCTCAAACAGCATTGTGGAATTGTCAAAATGAGGCAATATAGTATGGAGACTAAAAGTTTGAAACTGGGAGACAGGAGTCTTGGGTTCTCAGACCTGTCTCCTGCCAGGTGCATAAGGAAGAGCAAATCTCAGTGAACCCCTGAAACATCCACTGAATTCATGTTTGAAAAAGTGACCCTGTAGGACAGGCCTATGTTTGTACACGCTGTGAGAATTTTTTCAGTTTAACAGCTGGAATTTTGGGGAGAATGCTGAATACTAGATGTTCCTAAACAATTTGTCATTGGAGACAACACAATCACTAGTACAGCTGGAAAATCTCCCAGTGCCCATATAAAAGCATCCATATAAACGCATATACTGTTTATCTAGAAGGTACGGGATGAATGTTGGGCCAACTGAGAGGAAAAATCATCAGGATTGGGTGTATGGGGGAATTTGTATATTGGGCTAGGTGCAAATAAGGAAAGGTTGCCAGATGTTACTCAGGAGAGTAATGGATTAGTTCTGTGCTTAGATGAATCCCTTGGTGTGATGTATGGAAGATGACTATGTTGGTAGTGTAGGAGTCAGTGGTAGCGTTGTTGCAGGTAAGATACAATGAGAACCTGGACCAAGGCAATGAAGTAGAGTCGCCTTACTCAGAATTCCCACTGTATTTGTTGCACATCTAATGTATGTACCTTTAATCGTCTGTAGCAGTATTTTATGAGGGATATGCACAGCGGTAAGTATGTATAGTGGTTAAGGACCTGGGCTCTGGGTTAGTATTGCCTGGTTCCCACCCCAATGCCACCACTTACTAGCTGTGCCACAATTTCCTAAGCTCTAAAATGAGGATAGAGATAACACCTGTCTCATAGAGTTATTGTGAGAATTACAGGAGGCAATATTTGTCAGACTTTAAAAAGCTGCCTTACGTATGGTAAATGCTACATGAATGCTTGCTCTCAATGCAACTTTAAGATCTTTTTTTACTGCCATTTTATGCCATTATTCAGAAGACTCTTTAACTCTCCTGGGTACATAATTCCTGCCTCCCTAACTAAACTGTAGTTTCACTGAGGGCAGGGGTGTGTGGGCCTTCTACTTCTGTTTTCCAGAAGAGGAGATCAATAAATATTTGACGATTGATTAGGCCCTAAAGCCAATGTTCTCCAACTTCACAATTTTGCTTCGGGCTAACTTATTGTCCATGTATATTTAAACAAACTTGGAAAACAGAATTCTCTAGTGCTAGAACTGGTCTTTCCTAAACTCTGTCAGAGTTTGTTATGGGAGCTGTTAGCTTTTTTGGCATCTCTTCCTCCTACCCACCTCCACCAAAAGTCAGCACCACATCTGAGAAAAGGACTCAGAAACAGCGATCCCAGACATTCAGTCTCTGAATATGCTCAGCCCTTCTTTTTCCTTGAGTCTAAGGCGGGGGGGGGGGGGGGGGGGGGGGAATCCTGCCGTCCACTTTCCCCGATTATCTCTGTTTATTCTTTTGTTCCTGTTTCCAAGAATACATCTTCAGAGTCAACCCAAACTTCAATGCTTGGCAATTACTAAAGAAATAAAATATTACTCTCCTCATTAAGCATTTTTGGCCACATTCTTCTTGGCACTTCTATTCTCAATATCTAAAGTGCAGCACTCACTACTCAGTGCCCTTGAAGTCGTACTTGTTTCCTTACTGAATGTATTATTCCATTGAAGCAAAAAATATCATCTTTCAATTTATGAATCAGTCTTATCTTTACTCTTCACCTTTCCTTCTCTTTGTGTTTCTCCCACTTACATAGCTCTAAATTATTTCTGCCCAAACACACGGCAGCCAAGTTGGAATCCTGGGTCTATATCTTTATGATCATTTCTTTGCTGCCATTTGTATTAAACGAAGTCCCATAGATTCGGGGCACACTGCAAATCCCTTTCATTTTTGCAGACAGCAGTGATTGTACTCTGGAGAATTACCCAAATGCTGCCCCTTCCCTCCTTGGATTGCCATTCCTCTCCAATGTATTATGTCCTTATGTCTTGCTTCTGTATCCCAATAAAGGAAATATTTCATGATTCCAAGGAGCTTTAAAGCTCTCCTGACACTAAAAATTGTCCCAGAACCATGGTGTCCTTCCCTATCCTGTGGTGGGAAAGGAGAGAGGAGAGGATAAAACATGAACACTGATGTTCTCCAAACCTCCACTCCTTTCTTTTCTTGCCTGACTCCTGGCAGCCAAAACCAATGGCTTCTCTTCTGAAGAGACAGATTGTGAGAGCTTAGAAGGCCATTCAGTGTGAGAGCACAGGCGTACCCACCTGTGTGTATGTGTGTGTGTGTGTGTGTGTGCGCCTGCGTGTGTGTGTGCACGTGAAAGGTGCATGATTCAATGAGAATGAAAACTCTAAATCTTATGCAAAATCCTTGGGTGGTGCAAATGATTAACGCACTCAGCTGCTAACTGAAAGGTTGGAGGTTCAAGTTTACCCAAGGGCATCTTGGAAAAAAGGCCTGGCAATCTACTTTCTGAAATTCAGCCTTTGAAAACCCTATAGAGAACAATTCTACTCTGATGCACATGAATCACCAACAGTTGGAGAGTTGGAGTCAACCTGACAGCAACTGTTTTTTTTTTAAACACAAATGCCATTTATTTGTGGTGATGTGGAGACCAAGGCAGCTGAGTGAAGACGCATAAGGTCTGGATTGGGAGAACCTACAGCAAGTCCCAGTTCTACCACTTTCAAGGTCTATAACCCTGACCAAGTCCAATACCTGATTCACTTTAGACCATGAGAGATACCACTCACATCTACCTAACTGTGCTGTTATGGAGATCAAGGAACTCAGCGCTTCACAAAGTACCATGCTGTTGTCAGTTGCTGTCCAGTTGATTCTGACTCGTGGCTACCCCGTGTGTGTCAGAGTCCTACTTGGCCCTTGCTTCCTGCATAACCTCGGTGGTCTTAGACTTCTTTACAGAGCACACTTTGGAGGACCTACTCCATGGGGATGAAAAAACGGAGGAAAACTCCAATTTATAAATATTTCAAGCTTAGCAAAGGGCTATACGACAGAAATAAAATCAATTGAAAAATAATATTAACCACACTACGGGTGTTTTTTAAAAGTTGTCAAAAATATTTTGAATATTCTTATTTAATTATTAGCTCCTTATTCAATGGATTAAAAATGACTGAAATATTGACTTTTCTCTCTGGCCGTAAGCTGACCTGCAATTTTATAAAAACAAACAGAACATAAGAATTATCATACTTGGCCTCACTCAACTTTTCAATACAGCAATGTGTTGAAGAATATGTGTGTCTCACCCACTTGCAAGCAGAAAAGTTAGTAATAACTCCCTAGGCAATTTAAGTTAACCTATTACACGGAAACTTACTTAAAACTCTTCAGCGTGCATTATCCCTGGAATGACAAATCCTACCTAATTGCCACTTTATAAATTAGGGCCAGCGTAGCCAGCTACAGTGACCAGCTTAATGTTCACCTTCCATCTCTTTGAAATTGTATCATCATTGCCCAGCCTCTGCACAAACCTACCTTGACTATGTTGCCACTTTTTTAGAAAATATAATCTTTAGCAGAATCTTTCAGGAAAGAAGGTAAGTGTCTTAGTCATCTAGTGTTGCTATAACAGGAATACCATAAGTGGATGGCTTTAACAAAAAGAAGTTTATTTCCTCACAGTAAAGTAAGCTAAAATCCAAATTTAGGGTGTCAGCTTCAAGAGGAAGGCTTTTCTCTCCGTTGGCCTTCTCATCAATCTTCCCCCTAGACTAGGAGCTTTTCTGTGCAGGGACCCCAGGTCCAAAGGACATGCTCTGCTCCCAACACTTCTTTCTGGGTGGTATGAGGTCCATCTGTCTCTCTGCTCACTTCTATCTTTTAAATCTCAAGAGAGTACCTCAAGATACAATCCAGTCTTGTAGACTGAGTCATGCCTCACTAACACAACTGCTGCCCATCCTCCCTCATTAACATCATGGAGGCAGGATTTACAACATAGAGGAAAATCAGGCAATATCAGGAATCATGGCCCAGCCAAATGGATACACACATTTTTGGGGGGGCATAATTTTGATATTGTCTCTAGAGGTATAAACAAATACAATTTTTTCACATTGGAGCATGTGGAATAAAGACAATGGCAAAATTGGTGCATGTAAAATGAAGTATAACCATTTCAGGGGTTTGACAAAACCAAAGTAGCACCTGAGCCCAGGTTTTGATGGACCCCACAGTGTACCTGATATTGGATGATCTCGAAGGATCTTCCCAGTGCCGACATTCCAATGCCCTAATTCATTTTACAGGAGCCCTGGTGGTGCAATGGTTACTTAAGCACTTGGCTGCTAACAAAAAGGTTGGCAGTTCAAACTCACCAAGTTGTTCCATGGGATTAAAGACTTGGAAATCTGCTCCTGTAAAGATTGTAGCCTAGAACACTCTGTAGGGTTGTTCCACTCTGTCACATGGGGTCGCTATCAGTCAAAAATGTCAGCATCTAACAACAACAACAATTCATATTATACCTGTGACTTAACCTTTTCCCTTTCCTTTCCCTGACAGCCAAGAAAAATAGTTTTGAGAAGTAAAAACTGCTAAATGTTAGGTTCCTATTTTAGCCATCAACTGGTGATAAAAAATTTTCCTGTTGGACTTGAATTTTCTACTATCTGTCTTAATGATAGTTTCACGATTTGGTAACTTCACCTTTGGTAAAATGAAGCTACTGCATCAGGGGAGCAACACAAAAGCATGTTCAGCTAAGATGCCTTCATTCAATTGAGTTTCCTGGTTCCTTAGCAGAGGACAGAGTAAGAGAGAATGAGACTTCAGACTGGTAAGAATCACTGAGAAGGAGAGATAGGACACAGAGAGCCATTGCTCATCCTGTTAGAACACAGCTATGGGGAGCTTTGGCAGTTGGAAGTTTATAAAAAGACGCTACATTGAGTTTCTGTTCATAGCGGTGGAAAATTTGGCAATGAGTATTGGTGATAGTTATACAACACAGGTAATGAAATTGATTTCACTAAATTGAATGCATGAAAGATGTTGAATTGACAGATGTGTCATATGCATGTTTACAACAATAAAAAAAAGATGTCAACTTCCACTGGAATTCAAAGAGGTAGAAAGCATGGTTGAAAGAGAGGTTTTTAGCCTAATTGTAGGAGCCCTGGTGGTACAGTGGTTAAAGCACTCACTGTTAACCGGAAAGTCAGAGGTTCAAACCCACCAGCTGCTCCGTGCGAGAAAGATGTGGCAGTCTGCTTCTGTAAAGATTTATAGCCTTGGAGCCCCATGGGGTGGTTCTTCTCTGTTCTATAGGGTGGCTATAGCTTTGGTTTTAAACCAGTCGGACTTAGTGGTTTCCCCACTATTTGGCTTTTAGCTGGTTTTGTCTTTGACATCTCATTCCTACATAACAGCCATAATTCTTCTACTTCTGTTCCTTTATTTTGACTCCCGGCAAGGAGCTGACTATATCCTTCAATAAGAATTTTGTCTGAAATCCAGCTAGGGAATTTTAGATAGACGGTGCCACCAGTCTCTTTGTCAGGGAAAATCAAGGGCCCCAGGGGCAGGGGGAGGAATTTGTTCAGGCTCCCCCAGCACAGGGAGTCATGTAACCCAGGATACAACCAAGTCTTTCAGCTCATCAGTGGGTGAGACCAAGACAGGTGTCAGGAATCAAAAACCTAGAAGGAATATCCAAAGTGTGAAAGGCTGGAGTCAGTTCAAAAAGTTTAGTCTCTTAAGAAGGAGCCCTGGTGGTGCAGCAGTTAAATGCTCAGCTGCTAACCAAAAGGTTGGTGGTTTGAGCTACTCAGTGGGAGAAAGATCTGGTAATCTGCTCCTGTAAAGACTGTTGTTGTTATTAGGTGCCATAGAGTCAACTTCAGCTCATAGTTACCCCATGTGACAGAGTAGACTGCCCCATAGGGTTTTCTAGGCTATAATTTTTACAGGAGCAGGTTGCCCAGCCTTTTCTCCCCTGGAGCTGCTGGGTGGGTTTGAACTGCCAACTTTTTGGCTAGGAGCTGAGTGCTTAACCACTGTACCACCAGTGCTCCTTCCCCAGATTATAGCCTAGAAAAACCAGTGGGGCAGTTCTACTCTGTCACGAGGAGTTACTATGAGTTGAAGCTAACTCAATGGCACCTAACAACAGTCTTTTAAGATCCTTGGAAAGCAGAAGCCTTGGTCTCTCTATCCTCTCTGAGATGCTTGTGTCTGCAAGTATCTGCCATTGAACAGGGTGGTGGGTGAGGCTAGTGGCGTATGTTTCCTTTTTAAATGCTATATCTTTTTTTTTTTTTTCCTGGTTAAAACCACAAGTATTTGAAATACTCCCAGAGGAATGAAATCTCAGACCTGTGGAATGTCAGTCGTGGAAACTAAATGGCCACCACGTGACCCAGCAAATGCCACTGTGGAAAATAAACACGTGATGGTGAGCAGACCCGCTGTTTACTTGAACATTTTGAAATGACAGGCAATCACTTTCCAAAACCACGGCCAGAGGTAGAGCTCTCCAAAGGCTTAAATCAAGAGTCTTTTAAAGCAAATTGACTATTCGGCTGTGATTCTCCAGCAAATTAAAGATCTGCTCTTGAATGGTGGACAATGAAACCTCATACAAAGCTGCTAAACACACACAAGCTCGCTCTTCCTTTTCGGCCACAAAAGACCATGCAGCTAAGTACCGTCTTGCTCAATCCCATTTGCAGCTGTGCAAAACGCAAATCTCTTTATCATAAAGGAGCAAGGACACAGCTTAACTCTGCTGTGATGCTAGGAGGTAACATGAGCCCAGGCTTGGAAGAGAAAACACCCCAGCGATTGAGGGAACCAAGCGGGGTGGGGAGGGAGAAAAGAAAGGGAGAGTAGGTATAAATGGAGAGCTGAAAAAGATTCAGAGACAGAAAGAAAGGGTGGCTAGGTGTATGGGGGAAAACGGGAAGCAGAATGAGGGTGAGCCAGATGAAAAGAGGATGGAAGGTGTAAAAAAGAAGGGAGAGAAGAGAAGAAGTGGGAAACAGAAATGAGTATGGAAGACAACCAGCGAGATAGTTAACACGGAGGCAGGGGAGTGTGCCCCACACTGAAGCCCTTTTCCCTCCCTTCATCTAGCATCACTAATGCAGAAGGCTGGCCAGCCTTGCACCAAACAGCTGGAATCAATCGAAGAGACTGTGGGCGGCTGCCCAGGCACCCGGAGAAACAGTGGGAAGCCCTTCCCTCTGGCTTGGCAAGGCCAGTAGGGAACTTGCCAGCACCACCAGCCTCCTCCAGGCAGTTGCCTGAGCAAGAACCTGGCAGCCCGGAGCCTGCAGAACTGAAAGCCAGGCCTGTGCCACAGCTCAGCCCTGCCCGCATTTTCGCCACCATTACTGAATCAAGAACTCAATTAGGGATAGTTCTGTCCTCAAAGGGAGAGGCCAAGGAATGTTGACTCTTCCAGAGAAAGGGCAAAATGCCTTTAGCATTAAAATGGAGATCCATTGTTTCACAGTATCTGGATGCATAAATGTCACCAAATTGTGCAGTTGGATGGTTAGTATTTGCACCTCTCTCTTCCTCCCATCTTTTTCTTTTTTTCTTCCTCCCATCGGGGCCTCCTTCCAAATTTTAAGCATCTCAGCTCATTTGGTTAAAATATGTGTGTGTCCCACAATGTGTCTGGTCACATTGAGCTGACAATGCCGACAGTCCCATTGCCTGTCTTCAGCTTGCTTACAAGCTGAAGTTCTTGTGTCTCTTCCAGTGCCCAGGGCTTGGAATTAAAATCCAAAGAGCAAGGACATGGAAATTTGCCCGGCTATCAGCAACAGGGTTCTATTAGTTCTTTGAGGAGACAAGATGGCTGATGGAAAGAGGGTGTGGACTGTGAGTGAGAAAACCTGGATTATATTCCCAAGAAATACACTAACTGGCTGTGTGACCTAGGACTCGTGGATTCCTCTCCTGGGACCTTGTATTCCCCACTTGCCAAATGAAGCTGTGAGACTGAATGACTCCTATGGTTTCTCCGTTGTTGTGGTTAGCTGCTGTTGAGTTGGCCTCGACTCATGGCTACCCCATGTACCACAGAACGAAATGCTGCCCGGTCCTGCACTGTCATGGATTGAATTATGTCTCCCCCAAATATCTGTCAACTTGGCTAGGTCATGATTCCCAGTATTGGGTGACTGTCTGCCATTCTGTCATCTGATGTGATTTCCCTATGTGTTGTAAATCCTATTACTTGATGTAATGACAGGAATTAGTGGCAGTTATATTGATGAAATCTACAAGATTAGATAGCGTCTTAAGCCAATCTCTTTTGAGATATAAAAGAGAGAAGTAAGCAGAGAGACATGGGGGACCTCACACCACCAAGAAAGCAGTGCCGGAAGCAGAGCACGTCCTTTGGACCTGAGGTTCCTGCGCTGAGATGCTTCCAGACCAAGGAAGACTGATGACAAGGCCCTTCCTCCAGAACCGACAGAGGGAGACTTCCCCTGGAGCTGGCGCCCTGGATTCGGACTTCTAGCCCACTGGACTGTGAGAGAATAAATTCTCTTTGTTAAAGCCATCCCCTTGTGGTATTTCTGTTATAGCAGCGCTAGATGACTAAGACATACACGCACCATCCCAGGATTGACTGTGGATTGGACCATTGTGATCCATAGGGTTTTCACTGGCTGATTTTCAGAAGTGAATCGCCAGGCCTTTCTTTCTAGTCCATCTTAGTCTGAAGCTCCACTGAAACCTGTTCAGCGTCACAGCAACACACAAACCTCTACTGAGAAATGCGTGGTGGCTGTGCATGAAATGTATTAGTCTGGACTCGAACCCAGGTCTCCTGCATGGACGGTGAGAATTCTACCACTGAACTACCCGTGTCCCCATAAGATCCCCCTAGTGCCCCAGTTTTGTGATTCTCCTACAAAATCTTCTCACTTACCCACACGACCACCTCTACCAATTTCCAACAAGCCTGGATTCAAATAACTTATGACATGGCCAGATTTCTTTTTAGGCATGTAATAAAATTTCCTCACCCATTCAGACACATTAAAAATGCTATGATAAAAAATTATTCACTATGAAAATTTAATTTAGGAAATAGGAATTAAATATTTCTTAAATCATTTTAATGAGTTTACAAAATTGAAATAAATCTATTGGTTCTCTGAAGATAAGACTTGGATCTAGAGATTCAGTTTCATCTTTCAAATGGCTTGGAGTGGGGGAGAGGGGAAGTGTATTCATATCTGAAAATGATTAAATGAAAATTTAATCCTTAATTATCCTCCTAACAGCTGCTGATGGAAAATCATGCAGACTCACCAAATTTTAAAGTGCCTGGGCTCTGTGCTTTCAAATTAGGATTTTTTTTTCTCAGTCATTTGACTTTTAAAGTTAAAATGAATAGCTGTTTTCAAAGCATCCAGCATAGTGCAGACAGAAAATGCTTTAAGAAGTATTATGAAAAGTAATCTGCTCAATTCCCCAAATCCGAAGACCTTTTTGAACTTGCCTTGAGCTACTTCTTAGTTTGCATTTTATGTCTCAGTTACTTAGTGCTGCCATAACAAAAAGTATTGCAAGTGGGTGGCTTTAAAGAACAAAAATTTATTTTCAAACGGTTAAAAGTCCAAAACAGGGTCTCAGCCGTGTTGACTCTTTCTGTGAACCTCTCTCACAGTTGCTAGTGACTGCCAGCAATTCTTCACTTGCAGATGATCCTCACATAGAATCTTTCTTCTCCGGTGTATCTGTGTCTATTCTGCTCTTTTTATAACTCGGAAGCGATTAGGTTTAGAACCCACCCTACATTGGTATGACCTCATTAACATAACAAAAGAAACCCCCTGTTTCCAAAGAGAACCTCATGCTCAGGGCCCAGAACTTCAATACATATTGTTGGATGTGGGTGTGTGGGGGCGCATAATTCAATTCATAACACTCTCTAAAGTAAAGGGTCTTTCCTCCAGTGTGCCTCAACACTTCCTCTTTCCTGCTTTTGGTGCTTGGCCATCAGGATGCTCCACTTCTCAGACTGGACTACAGCAGAAGTTCTCAAAGTATGGCCCTTAGGCCAGCAGCAGAGGTGCAAATACCAGCCATCCAAGTTCATGTTACCATCACCTGATCTTATTAGCAATGCTGATTTGTGGGTCCTGCCACAGACCTCTGGCATTAGAAACTCTGGGCCACGTGGCCCAACAATTTGGTTTTAACAAGTTTTCCAGGTGGTTCTGATGTTCAGTCAGAATTTGGGGTGAAAGGAAGTGGTTTAGGGATTGAAGCAGAGAAAGCTGTAAGGTGAGAAACCTCAGCCTTTCTATTTTTCATTGATTTGTTTTCTGATTATCCCAACCCCCATTTTTTTTTTTTTTTTAAATAATGAGTCTCCTTATTTAAGCCTATCTCTGTGACAACTGACAGCTGCCCTGGAGTCAATTCCAACTCATGTGTGTCAGACAGAGTAGAACTGCTTCTTAAGGTTTCAGTGGCTGAGTTTTTGGAAGTAGATTGCCAAGGTTTTCTTCCAAGGAGGTTTGGGTGAACTCAAACCTCCAACCTTTTGGTTAGCAGTCAAGCGCATAACCATTTGCACCAGCCAGGGACTCCAGCCTCTCTGTCTGAATGTTTAAATCTTGTATTTAAGTATGCAATGAGAAGAAACATGTATCTTTTTTGTGTTTTGATGTATTTCGGCCTAATTGTACTTTCAAGTTCTCCAGTCCCTGGAGAAAGACATCATGCTTGGTAAAGTAGAGGGCCAAGAGAAAGAGGAAGACCCTTAACGAGATGGATTGATAGAGTAGTTGCAACAATGGGCTCAAATGATTGTGAGGATGGCAAAGGACCAGGCAGTGTTTCCTTCTGTTGTACATGGGGCTCTCCATGAGTCAGAACTGACTCGATGACACCTAACAACAACAACGATTCCTTTTGACCTCTTTCGCTTGAGCTCTCTCATCTGTAAAAAGAGTTCCACTTCAAAATGGCTCATGAGTATGTTGGACCAAGATAAATCCTGAAGTGACAACATTTCACTGTGAGTTTAATGTTTCACAAACTGGGCTTGTAGAGAGTCTCAAAGTTCTCAAGTTTGGACAGCGTTGATCTAGAACAGTGGAGGTCTCAAACACCAGGCCTTAGGCTGCTCCTTGTTCACGAGCAAGTTCTTGTTGGAATGAAGTAAGATGTCTAAATGATAGGTTTTTAGCTTTGATTTGTTAATAAAGCTGTATATTCAATTTAAATGACTATTTTGGGGTTGTTATGAGCCCTGGTGGCATGGTGGTTAAAAAGTTTGGCTGCTAACTTAAAGGTCAGCGGCTCCAACCCACCAGCTACTATGTGGGAGAAAGATGTGGCAGTCTGCTTCCATAGAGATTTACAGATTGGAAACCCTATGGGGCATTTCTGCTCTGTCCTATAGGGTTGCTATGATTTGGAATCAGCTCAATGGCAATGGGTATGTCCTTCAAACTTTGTTAATATGTGCTTTACTTTTTTTTTTTTAATGTCTATATGAAAACTCTCAGAGCCCCCGCTCCACTTAAAAACTTATTGGTGGTAAAATATGAAAAGTCTAGGAAACACTGATATAGATAATTTCTAAGGTCCCTCTGTACTTTTCAAAATTCTATCATCTGATCTTCATTTCTCTGCTATATCAATTTTAGTAGATGAAAGCAGATTTCCAATTCTCTGTGGATTTCTTTTATGATAGAATTGATTCCTTGGCTTTTTCTTGAGTAAAATAAAAAATTCTATGGTTCTGGTATGGGAGGCTCATAGGGCAGGATTTGTCCAATCCAGGGCTGGGCATGAGGCTCAACACTTCCTCGATATTCCTTTGCTCCAGGTAATTTCGGTTAAACAATGGGGATCAAGGGCTTTCTATTGCAGAAACAACTTGTTTCAGTAATGAAGACTTCTGAGGCAGGTTGTTGCATTATATCAAAGGACTCAAAAATATACATGTTTCTTCTACCATGTTTTAAATGATCTACAAGTTAATACTTTTCCTTTTGTTCAAACTTTAGACCAAGGGAGACTCTGCCATCATAGTTAACTGGAGACGGCCATTTGTGAAGACAGTCTAATCACTGCCAATTCTGGGAATCATAACACATGGGCAAGGAACAGTCTTTTTTTGATAGGGGGAGTAGTTTGTGTTCCCTGAGTACAGTGGGAATTCTCTCATAGCAAAATTCTTCCCTAATGTCTATGACTGAATTAAGAGGTTTTCTGTACCTGCTTTCGTAGGAATGAGCTTGTAATCCTTTATATTCTGAATCAATAAACACTCCTTCCTAGAAAAATGGAGCTGAAGAGATTTTAGAGATCATCTGGTCCATCTGTCTTCTCTACCCTCTGTATATAGAAAGAAAGCTGAAGTCCTGAAGTCATATTTTGGTCACTGGTTACTTACTGGAAAAGGCAGAACTTAGTCCAAAGCCTTGACCTCAAACCTAGTCTCTTCTACCATATCAAGCTGCTTTGATTCTTTTCCTGTAAAGATTTATTGAATACCTACTATGTGCAAGGTGCTGTGTTAAAGGCTTTAGATTAAGGGCAGTTGTTCTTAACCAGGACTGTACAACAGAAACACATAATGAGATTTTTCAAAGTGTGGATATCAGGCCTCTATCCCAGACCTACTGAATCCAAATGTGCTAGAGTGTGTTTGACAAGTGGAATGACTGAATCATATGCTAGATGCATGTTTATCTTTTTAAGAAACTGCCAAATTGGAAAATGTACAATTTTATGTTCCTACCAGCAGAGTATGAGAGTTTCTGTTTCTCCACATCCTCATCAACACTTGGGATGATCAGTCCTTTTAATTTTAGTTATTAAATGGCTTAAATTTTAATTCTAGCCACAGCTGTATAACATTTTTTTATGTCTGCATTTATTTCATAATTTATTTAACCAATTCCTTATTGATGAACATTTAGGTGATCCCAATCTCTTTCTATGACAACAATGTTGTTCACCTCTGTGCATTTAACTTTATCCATTATGCCACTTCATTGTAAATCTCCAGGAATCACCACTCCCACTGTAGTTTATATGAACGACAATTCCAAACTTGTGGCATTGCAGTATTCCAATTTTTAATAAGTAGGAGAAAATTCCTAAAAGCTGAATTACTGGGCCAAAGCATATACACATTTAACTGTGTCAATATATTTGGATGGATTTTTATCCAGACAGACTAGAGCAGGGGAATGAAGAGTGGGTAGACTCAACCAGAGATAATTTGAGAATTTGAAAGCTGAAAAAAGAACACGTACAAAGGCAGAACCCTGTGAAGTACCAACATTCAAGGTGCAGACAGAGGAAAAGGAAAAAGCCAACAGAGGCTAATGAAAGTGTTAGCATGAAGGGCAAGAGGAGAAAGATAAACGGACACTCAGGGCAGTTAAGCAACTTGCTCAGGACTGCCCAGCTGGAGACTGGCAAAGTGAAGACTGTATCTGACAATGTCCTATTGGTGCAGTTTTCCTTCTGGTAATTTCTGCAATGGAATCTCCCTCTTGATTCTTCCCCTGCTTTTCTCTCTCTCCCTCTTCCCCCTTCTCTCTTGTTCTCCATATTTTTCTGCGTATTCGTGTATCCTTCATCTCTTCCCATAGCTACTCCCTTTCTACCTAATTTGCTTGTCTGGAAGAAAAAACAGGAAACTCAAGTCTTTCAACGTCAACTGGCTCCTGTCCCAACATGTACAAGCCATGGAGATGAGATGTTCTTCGAGGACCAGGTGTGAGTATGGGTATCCGGGACACAGAGGTATGATCTGAGCCAGGATGGGAAAGGATGCAGAGAACGTGCCTCAACATCTCTAAAACCAGCAGACAATTGACCCCACAGTACCCTGAATAGACCAAGCTTGACAACATGTTGCAGAAGAGGATGATGGCAGTGACAATGACATTCCTTTTGATAATGAACTCCAGTTTTTGCAGGATTTTTTTTTTTTTTTAAATTAACCTTTCAGGAAACCAATACCTCACATTTTCACCTTCCGTACTGCATTCTTTAGAGCCTAGTTCAAATGGCTCCTTCTCTATGATGCCTCCCACTCACCACCAGTGATCTCCCCTACTGGGAATGCTTGGTGTTCTACCAACACATGTACTTAGCAGAACAATTAAAACAATTTTTGCATTTTTAATTAATAGTGTTTTTAATTTAGTATTCACTATTGAATACTCAGCCTGATGGTAACAATGGCTGGCTTCAGAGTAGCACCCCAGTAGGAGGGCAATGCCCATTCTCAATAAATGGGAGCACACATTTGGGGAGGGATATGGAAAAGGCAGGATGTTTAAGTACTCTGACTTTATTGTATGGAAGACTACATAGTTTCCATCTGCATGAACATTTAGTAGGACAACACCAAGGTAACCAGAGCTCATTTCTAACACCACCCCACCCATCTGCCTCACTTGAAGGCACTAAAGAATCTCTAAGCTGAAAGTCAAGATTAAGTGCCATGCAGCCTGTGTTTTAGGGAAGAGAGGTCATTGTGCCACCTGAGAGCCAGAAGCTGGCTCACAGCTGCATGAATGGGGAGGTGGAGGGTGTTTGTATGTATGTGTGTATATTAGAAAGAGAGAAGAAGGGAAATCTTATGCGAACTCACTTTTTTAGTCTCCTGGGGCTTCCGTATGAAACCTTTCTCTGCATCCTTCCCATAATTCTTTCAGAGGAGCTGTGAACATTTCTAGTGGGCCCTACACATTTTCCCAGTTAACTTGCCTCAGGCATCTCATCTTCAGTATTTCCAGTAATGTTCATAACTGGGTTTCCATTCAGGGAAATAGGCCTATAAAGATAACACTTCCCCAAGATGTCTCAGAGTCAAAACATAATCAGCCAGAGGGTTCAGTTGTAGCACAAGGTTTCCATGGTTTGTGTAAGTGGACTCAGCCCTTTTGACTCCCTGGACTACCTCTCAATCTTAGGCAAGCCCCATGCAATGGGTTTCCCACAGGCAGTCCCGATTTAACCCTCTTTGAGATAGGTGAAATAGGAAGGATGTTTAGAAAATAGGAAGAAGGGGAAACGTCTACAGCAAGAAAGATGGAGAATAAAAACTCAAGGTGAAAGAAGAGACATCATAAGCAATAGAAAAAATATAAGGCAAAGGCTACATATGAAAATCAAGCATTTTAAAGTAGTCTGGAATAAAAACAAGATTAAAACATCAAATGAGGACTCATTAAAATGCACTTTCACGTGTGTGCATGCATGTGTGGGTGTTGTCAATAGTACCCATAATCTAAAACCCAAAGATCGAACTGGAGCTACTGTTCTGAGCAGAAAAACATTCATATAGATGTTCATTAGGACTTGTTTAAATGCCTAGTGTCAGTTTTAGTCATTTGCTTCTTTAAAGTGGCCATACATTCAGCCGAGTTATTGGTGCTTATTAGTAAATCATACTGTTCAAATGTCCGCATGTAGCTTTACATTCCATTTTCTTCCATTTCAAATCCAGGATCTGGGCTTAGTAAGGATTCTTCTTTTCTTCCGGTGGGTATTAGACCTGTTTGGTATTTAGTTAATGACTCTGATTCATGGAACAAGTTCGACATTTTCTAAACTAGTTGTGAATATCATTGTTGCTGACAGCTGTAGCTGGAAGAAAGGAGATAGACCATCCTCGGGGCAGACAGGAAACAAAAGACCAGAGAGGTGGATGTTTTTCTGGAGGTACCACACTCAGCTCTGCCTCTCACTGAAACTTAGGCAAATTATTCAACTTCTCTGACCTCAGTTATGTCTTCTTTCAAAAGAGCCTTATATTTGTTTCAAGGATTTTTGAGAAGATTAAAAGAGACCGTGGCAAATAGCACAAATCCAGAGTAAGTGCTTAGTAAATGGTAAACACGTGCACAACACATGCACACAATTAACAGCACCCCACCCCTGCACGTACATGCAGGCCAGACGAGAAGTAAGGCTGGACTATAGACTAGAACCTTAGTGTTCTCGTTGGGGCATCACAGCGGAGTAGCTAAGTCCAAATATACGATAATAGAAAAAGCGAGTGAGAGAATGAATAAATGAATTAAAGTTACTTCACCTCTGTAGTTAAAAAATATGTAAAAAGATTTTTTAAAAAATCCTTAAAAAAGGAAACAAGTATCTCAAAATATGTTTATGTAAAATATCTCCTCCATTGATGCTGTGGCAACCAAACTGATAAACGGAGTTTATCAGTTGCTCCCAAGTGAAGGTTGTTTGCACATGTGTACAGACAACTGTATATACACAGTCCTCTGTTGACTATTTTGGAGGCAACCTCCCAAAGGATACTGGGCCCTTTCTTCTATTTCCTTGAAAAGACAGTAAAGGGAATTTAAAAGAGAAAAATTATGGAAAGTGGACAGCAATGAAAATATCATTTCACTCAGGTTCATAAATCATTTAAAAAATTCTTCTCTCATTTCCCGCCACACAGCAGATTTATTGAAAATTTATCACCAGTCCTTTCAGGGAAGCTTTCCTCTCTTCAGAGAAGAGGATTTTGACCTAAATTGCCTAAGAGTTAAGCCAGAATACCGTTGTAGTTTTGTGGCTCCATTTCAAAACTAGCCTGTGTTTTACAGAATTTCAAATATCCAAGTCACTTCCAGTCACAGGAGCTAAAATTGGCCAGGGTGGAACTTGTGGCTGTCAGAACTGATAAACATTTCCTGAATGCCAATTGGTTGGAGAACCACATCTCTGAATACCATTAAAGAATCTGAAGTCTACCTCAACACGTAACCCCAAGTTTCAATTGCTTGTCGGGAAATTGAGACTTTGTTTGAAGATGCTCAGCCAATTTTTTAGGCCTGCATTCTGTGGTCCAGGGGTCTTGTGAGGGCAGAGATCTTGGATCTTGGTGGGGGTGGGGGGGGTGGTAGGGAGGGGGGCAGGCAAAGTTCTCCTCTTCACATTGGTATAAGAATAATAAAGCTCATACCCCATTCTCCTGGAAACCAGGGTCTTTCTGCATCAACTTGTGCCTCCCACAGGCTTCAAGAAGTCTCAAGAAGAAATAAAAATCAAATCAAAGTAGCCAATATTTGCAGTGGTAGGACAAAATGGGTTTGACAATGGCTAAGACCTTGTTCTGTCTTGGAGATTTCTCCTCTAAGGCCAAGTTTATTCTTAGCCAAACTGGAAAAGGATGTTTCTTTTTAGCCACTCCCTTCCCTTCCCTTCCTTTTCAATGCAGTGCCTCCTCTCAGCTAAGCTTTTACTTTGTAAATTCAGACCAGCCTGCCACCCTCTTTTCAAGGGATTATTGGATGCACGCTCCCAAGAATCTTTCATAGAAGGGGGTCTTTTATTCACAATGGATAAATCCAACCTGAGCTAGCTTAGGTGCAAAGGGAACTTATTAGCTCACCTGCCTGTAGGAAGGGCACAGGTGTCATGGGCTTCAGGGCCACTCTGAATCAGGGATTGTAATTCTACCAGCTTCCTCGTTCTCTCTCTCTCCCTCTTTAATTCATGCTTCTTTCAGGGTCAGCTCCATTCTCTCCTGCCATAGGCTGGCTTCTTTCACAATGGGTTTCATGGGCGCACAAGTCTAATGCCTCTTATCTCCCACGAGTCCGGTGACTCATATCTCATTGCCAGGGAGTTACTTCTCTTTTGGAGCCTATGTTCAAAAATGCTGAGGAAGGGCTTTGATTGGCTTAATATAAGTCAGGTGCATGTTACCAGACCAACCAACTGAAGCCGGGAGAGTGAGGTTCTATAACTTGCCCAGCTTGATTCAGGGGGCAGGGTCTATTAAAAGATGGCAGTTCCCATTTGAACAAGTTGAAAGAGTAGGGGAGGAAAAGTATTTCTAAAGGAAGGAAGGAGTAGACAAAGTTGTATGTGTTTGGTAGAGAAATCTACAAATATTTGTAAAGCAAACTTCTCTCTCAGATTAAAGCCTTGATACAGATAAATTGGAGTCCCCAGGCAGTGCAAATAATTAACGCATTCAAGTGATAATTGGAAAGCTAAAGTTTTGAATCCATCTAAAGGGGCCTTGGAAAAAAGGCCTGGAGGTCACCTTCTGGAAAATCAACCATTGAAAGCCGTATGAAGCAGAGTTCTACTCTGACACATGTGGGGTCACCACGAGTTGGAATCAACTCAATGGCAACTGGTCCTGATACTGGTCCAGATAAGTAGCTGAGGCCATAGCCTAAGGATGTTCAGTCATAGGTTCCAGACTTCCACAACCCACTGAACGAGGCCAGCCCAGGGGCAAGGACTAGAAGGCAGGAGGGGACAGGGAAGCTGGTAATAGGGAACCCAAGGTGGAGAAGGGGAGAATGTTGACATGCTGTGGGGTTGGTAACCAATGTTACAAAACAATACATGCACTAACTCTTTAATGAGAAGCTAGTTTGTTCTGTAAACCTTCATCTAAAGTAAAATAATAATAATAAAAATGAACAACTGGAAAGTCATATGTAAAAAAAAAAGTGACGGTTCTACTTACAATGTTAAAATAGGCTTAGAATGTACCTTTTGTTTGAATACAGATTTTATATTGGGTTTACTTCAAGTGGAGCAGAATGAGGTCAGCACGGGAAACACCTACACATTTACCTTGATATTCTATTAATCTAATGTTCTGGAAAACATTTTTTGGTTGTATCCCTAATGAAACGATCCTGTGCAAAGCACTGGTAAAACCAAGCAATTAGATTATTGTGGAACCTGAGGAAATAAAGGTAAGACAAGGACCACACTTACAGTGACAAGGAACCAAGAGTGCATGATTCCTGCAGTACAGAGGACACAGTAGAGACCTCCAAGACTCTAACTGCCTTGAGGTCCTGGAGAACATGTCCAACTACATTCCTAGAGCTGTTCACACCAAGGCAAGCTGGAACTATGACGAATCACAGGAATTCCCAGTCCTGAACCTCAAACACTCCCATCAAGCTGGAAACGTCCATTAGAGCCTTATTCTTCCGCCCTGCACTTGAGCCCCTATAGAAAGGAGGCACAGGACAGGTCTGGGATGTAAAGAGTCACGGGCATTTGAGAGAGGCATTGAAAAAAGACACACTAGCTACCCACGATACTCATCATATAGTCTATGTGATGAGTATATCTGAGCATGACACATGGCATCAAGTACTTAGCAAGAAGAGTTGGATTGCCTCAGTAATAGATCACTACCTGCCATCTATGTCCACTGTTCCAAGACAGTGCTTAGCACCTGACAGATTCTTAATAAGCATTGGTTTGAATGAATGAATAGATGAATGGGTAGATGGATGGATAAATGAATAGATGTAGGGCAATTAGGTTGGCCTTTGTCAAATTTTTAGAGAGAGTGTTTGGCACTGTCTCTCCTATTTTGTAAGCTTCTATACACCATAGCTTTCCTGTACCTTATTCCTTCAGGACTCTGTTCGCAGCAGGGTGCCATATAATCCCACTCTCTCTACTCCCACCAGTGGGTTTACTGATTTGAGCTGTTCTCACATAAATGTATCTGTATACAAATACTTATTTCAAAGCTACTTGTTTCTAAAAAAAAAAAAAAAAAGCATCAGAAGTAACTTATTCAAAAAACACATCTGAAGCGAGATAAATGAAGTAAATGGTAATCAGAAGATCCAGAAGAAGGCAGAGCAAATCATTTGTAAATGTTTGAGTACAGGTGACCCCAGATGTCAAGGAGAGGACACATTGCCAGGCTGCCTGGTGATCCTCGGCGTGGCTTCCTAACCTTGGAAAACTTTGCAGTCCAGGATCTGCCCCTCAGACTGGCACACTCAGAAACTTGGTTTGGTCAGCACCCAAGAATAAATAGATTGGCCAGGAATGGGCTCCAATTGACTTCAGAACTATTGTATAAATCAGACTGTTCATTAATTAACCCCAAACACCATAACTCCTCTGCCAATCTGATTGGATATCAGCCAGCACATTTACGCTTGTGGAAGGACATAGCTGGGATGCCAAAACCAAACTAGAAGTTTGCTTGGTGAACACTGGATCAGAACAAAGGGAGTTTGACAGGTCATGAGTTCAGGTTAACCTGTCAATAGGACTGTGACATGCAAAGTCTATGCCGTGACACCCAGGTTCTTGGACATTGCTGGGGGCACTACCCATATGGGCCTCCTTGACTCTAACGTGGTCCATGCTTCTATCGCTGAACATCACTCCTTCTGCCTGATCCATTTTTCGTAAAGATGTCGTGAAGTACATAATCCATTTACAATCTAGTCTTATTCCTTTGGGAACTTTTTTCTCTGTGAGGGGAAAGCTCATATCTGTTCTGATACACGACATATTTTCAGATTAACTTTCAGGGCAATCTGAGTTTCTAATCCGAGTTTCAAATCCTTGTGAACGTGCCATGTGCATTATTCCTTTGGGTAGTAGCAAACTGCACTGGATCTGAGGTCGTAGAGGCCTGGTTTCCATCCAAGCTCGATGGACATAAGCAAGTCATCTAATCTTTATGAGCCTGTTTTCTCATCTGTAAAATGGTCATAAAAATAGCTGAGAAGACTATTGAGAGGCTTAATTATGGTAATGTTGGTGAAGCACTTAGCATACCTGTGAGCTCTCATCGGCAGTCGGCAATACTGATAAATGTGATTCTAACTCATTACCTCTCACTTCTGCACTCAGCCGTCCTTCGCTGAGCACTCATTAAATGTGCCCGGCCCCAAGGTAGACCAAGAATCCAGCACAGTATAATAACTACAACTAATATTAAATTTAGCTCTTAGTTTCCTGGCTGCCAAGGCCCAAAGGGCCACATCAATTAGCACTAAGTTTTTTTTTTTTTTTTTTTTCTGAGCTCAAGTTTATTTGGTCCAATTAAGCTCAGTACAAAAAGATTTAAGATCTAAAGGAATGACTAATTATGGAGTTTCAGATACTGAGACAATCAGATGAGGACAACGGCTTAGCACTCAGCTCAGTAGGCCAGACCTGGTGGTAGTACAAATCAATCCATGTTAACAACACCCCATATTCCTTACACCTCCAACAGAGCCGAAAAATATAAACTGAACACACAGGTGGCTGTGCAACATCTCACTCTCTGAAAATAGAACTGCTCCTCCTGGCTAAAGAGAAGAATCCACAGGTGTAGGCTAATAGAAACAAGACCTGAACCACAAATGGTTTCTTTATAATTTTAAGCTTATGAAATGAACTTACATGGCTAAGATGCGTGCATACATTCATTCAGTCTGATCTTGAGTAGTTTGTATTAATAAGAAAGAAACCGGGCCCCATCTCACCATATGCTGGTAGTCACTTTACCGGACTCAAGATAAAATCAAAGTAATTGCTCCATAAAGCAAAGCAGTTAGTAATAACCTAAACTCCAAAAGCCCTTTAATTTTCTGATTCATATCTTTAATCAATTTGCAACATGAAACAATTGAGTTTTCCCTCTAGTTTCCCAATTGTTTGCTCAAAAGAGCTGCTCCACTGCCTTTGACTGTCGTGATATTATTGCATTTATATTGACTTTTACGGCAGTTTTTACAACATTCAAGGTGCATAAGTTACGTGAAAGTGTAGCACAGGAACATTTCAGGATGAAAGTAAGCCATAAAGAGAGTGCCGGGCTATAATGTCTGCAATTTACAGTATAAGGGAATTACAAATGGGGCTGAGCACACTGGGCTGGTCTTGGCGTCAACTGCTTCCAAACCCCCAGGAACTTGTCCAACAGCCTCCCCATAGTCAAAGCTGGGCTATGCGATGAGGTGCTCTGGAACGCTATCTCAGACATACAGAACACGGATCTGTCTAAGCTGGAGGGGGGAGAAGTGCTGGGTGAGGGTGCTGCCAGGGCAGAATTGTTCTGAGGACCAAAGAAGGCAACAGAGGCCTTATCAGA